>NC_088132.1:7131179-7866804 GCF_036370855.1 Dromaius novaehollandiae
TCAAAAATGTATGGACATAAAATTGCCAAAACCAAGACAAAAGTGAGTATTTGATAGATATTAGAAAAGAAAAGTGGTTGCAAAAGTGAGGAAACAAATCTGTCTCCTCTTTCCTGCAAATCTGGTAACTTTATACTATTCCCTTCCTCTCTAAGATGCTTTTGTATAAAGGAGATGTACCAATTCATTAAATGTCAAGCTGGGTAGACACCAGTAGTGTGAAATCAGTTTACTACTAGCAGAATGAGGCATTATGAAATGATATTCTTGATTTTTCTCTTGATTTTCCTCTAAGTCCATAAAGAGTGCATAAAGATAGCTTTTACACTGCCATATATCCTATTATCTATCCTACTTGAAAACCCAGTGCCATGTTGCTGCAGTGTCTCCAAGCCACAGTGACTTGTCAAAATAGTTTCTGATTAATATTTTTTAAATTTGAAGTTAATGTAACCAGGCCAGTTTATAGCAGAAAATAAACTCACTAGCAAGATTACAGACAGAGGTAGTTATTTGGGTAAAGTGGCTTGAATATCAGAAAAATATGAGAACTGTTGATTCTAAATACCAGCCTGTCTACTTGTCTCTAGCTTTTTGTTTAATGAACTGAGTTGTGCTTTTAAAAGTTGGGTGTGTCATTTACATTAGTAATGAGAATAGATAACTTGTTCAGTGTCAGTTGTTGTTGCAACATGATACTTAGTCTTCCTGAGGCTCACAGAATAAATAGCAGTACTCATAAAATCAGCGCAAGTTGTTCAGCGCCACAGTATTGTTTCACAGCTTGCAGTCAGTGACTCTTGATCTGCTTGTGATTACATGTTTTATCGGTTAAGCTGCATGGCTGGAGATAAAAGCAGAGCTCTGTTTTCAGGTCGACAGACCAGCGCTCTGACAGGTGCATGGTAAAAGCCAGCTGTGCCTTCAAAGGTCAGGTTATATATTAACCTCGAGTGTGTTGGCTGTAGATAACCTCCAGACTTGAGTCAGTATCTTTGGAAGATGAGGTGTTTCGCTGTGCAGGTATACCACCTTGGGTTAACTTAGTGAGGGATCTTTGCATTGTGCTCTGTTGTGTGGCATAAATACTCCCTGTTGCGTTTGGTGTATTAAAAGGTGACACAGGTGAACAGGCTCATTTAGAGCCCACTATGGTGCTTCATTTCTGTCATTTTTTGTGTCAGTTGCAAAAAGTGATGGTGAAGACACTGTGGAAGAATGTGATCTGTGTGAAAATCAGTTTCTGTCAATAGTCATCTGCATGTTGTAGGTGCAGACCTATTTTTGGAATGGGATACAAGTATAGGGAACAAAGAAAATGGAAGCAAAAAGCTTACAGGAGTAGATAACCTGCCTTAGAATATCTGTGCCTTCAGAGTAATCATTGAATTAATATATATATATATACATCTTCCTCCTTTCAATCCACAAACACAAAGAAAATATTAAAATATTTTGGCGTGAGGGTCAGGACAAGCAGAAGGCAGAGAGAAATAACAACAAATGCTAAATCTTACATTCCCTGGAAGAGTCCTGTCACTTAGGGAGAGTAACTGTGAGATGAAGGTCTTTTCAGTTGATTAGATGTTTTAGCTAAATAACTTAGTTTCAACAAGTGTGTTCCTGGAAAGTATTTTAAACCATTCTGAGATAACAAATCTCAATATCTTATCTAACACCTTAATCAGAGAAAGAGCGGTCCAAAACCAAATATTCATTGCTCAGTTATGTAGTAGGAATCTATGTGCAGATACAGCTATGTGCAAGATAGATCTATTTCCCAAGTAAACAACCACTGTCTAGACTTATTTCCAACAGGAGGATAAGGGGTTTTCATTTCAAATATCATTGAGCACTGCGCTGTGAAAGTGAAATTATGCAGAACTTCTTGCTTTGGATTCTTTTTATCTTGTTTTGCCTCCTTGCCTGTCACTTTCCCAGGCTTTATCATGTTTCTACTCAGACGGTCATTTGCAGGGTTTGCTGACAAGGAACGCTTCACCAGGATCTCTTTTAAAAGGAGCAATGGAGGAAGGCTGGTACTTCTGACTTTTTTTTATTAGTAATTTGCTGCATAAGGAAAAGATTTTAAAGAAATTAATCATTTGTTGTATTCTTCTGCATAGAAGTCATTTAGCAAGTATTGATTAGAGGCACTAGTCTCTAAATTTAAGGTCAGCTTATTACCCTAATAATTTGGCTTGTTTATTGTTTGAGAAAAAGGTAAGAGAAAAATACTCTGAATTATGTAAGTCCTTTTGAAACTTTCATTTATTAATTCTTTTTTTCATTCATTGTGAGTGGATTTTTTTCCCTTGTTGCAAGAAAATGGCACTCTCATGTGTCACCTAACAGAGTAACTTTGCATTCTGAGATTAAAAGAAATCTAGGCCTCCATGTAGTTATACACTTACTTTTAAATTGCACAGGATTCAGGCTTGTATGCCTCGTTGAAGTTGCAGCCAGTTTGTGTAGTTTTATGCTGTTGTCATCAAAACAGTATCCTGAGACTTTTTATCTAAAGTGATAATAATGGTAAAGCCTTGAATTGGTGGAGTATTACGTACATAAAATGTCTAGCTGGGCAAGTCTTCATGGCTTGGATCTCTGCAGAACTTTCATTATATGATACAGCAGTCTTTTTAGACAGTTGGTGTGTGGTTATTCTTTATAGGAATCAAAGAGGGAGAATACTGCTTTGTCTGTATTAGAAGAAGAGATATGGTGCAGTGCTTGAATTTTAGACTACCTGCTGACTAGCTGTGTTGTGCCACCCTCCCTGGCCATGCTGTGCTGTCATCTAACAACGGCAGGGAGTGTTGTGGAGAAGAGGACTGGTTTGGACTGAGCATGCAAGACTGGTATATGGAGCTTTGCTCCCCAGCTTGCTTTCTTCATAAGGTAATGTCATGTTATTTCTGAGTCCTTTTTGCATTTGTTCACCATGTTTTGCCATTCTAAGAAAATGTAAGTTGTACGAATTTTTTTCCTACGGTTGTAATTTGGTTTAAGCATATGCATATCTGTCCTGATTTCCTGTAATAATAAGAGTTCCATGTTAAAAATGTTACGACTTCTCTAAAGTAGTACCCATTTTAAATGTTAAGAATGTTATTGTATTAGAACTAAAGCTCAACAATTACTGTTTTAAGTATCTGTTGTTCATTTAGAGCCTTCAAGGATATTTTTGCTGTTGAAGTAACAGTAGTCTAAGAAAAAAATTTCATGGCTGTTTTTTTTCCTGATGTGAACTCCAATAACTTTTTAAACCTATAGTTTTTAATTGGAAGTATAGTATTTCAAAACTTGTATAGTAAATACTAATAAATCACATATGGAAAAGCAGCTTCTTGACACACACTGTCATGGGATAAGATAATATAGTAATGTTGCTGTGTCTGATATACAATACCATTGTTCAGCTTGCGTGGAAATTCAGGTACCTCAGACCTGTTTTCCTTCATAAAGTCTGGGCTGATAAGAGAGATGCCTGATAAAGGGAAGATGCAGCTGGAATGGAAAAAAACTCCTGTACTTTAAAATCTACCCTAATCAAGAGTTTTTGCATCTGTGCTCCTGCTAGATTGTTTTCCCTTTCTGCAGACAAAGTGGGAAGGGTCTAGGTGAGAACTGTTTTCTGGCCGCTGGGCTTCTGCAGCTGAGCAATCCCCAGTGCAGTATTAATACAGCCTCCCTGCTTGGAGGGGCTTCTCCTCCGTTCCTGAGGCACCTGGCCCGTCCAAGGGCAAAGTCAGTGGCAGCTCGCCTGGGTGCTAAGCCACACGGCAGCTGCGTGATGGCATCAGAGGACTTGGATGACATGAAAAAGAAACAGAACCTAAAAGTTAGCAGGTACATAGGTGTAATACAGGGAGAGGGAAAAGGAAAGACAAGTTAATTTTGTGAAGGTTGGTTGGGAGCAATGGGCTATATCCTGAGTGCATTGCTGTATTCCTTGTAGTTCTTTTCTAGGGCCTCAGAAATGTAGAGAAGATCGTTTGGATCTGAGGTAGTTCTGCTCTTGTTTCCTTTCAACCACGTGAGCTTTGTATGTGTCCTTTGAGAGTAAAAAGTACTCTTCTGAAATGCTGAATCTTCCCTCAAAACTTAAGTTAAGGCTACTGTGTGATCAGTTATTCTGTAATCATAAATAACAAAGGCATTTTGGCCTTTAATCTTTCCAGCGTGAAAGTGTTAACATTCATCCCTGGATTTAAACAAGTTTGATACATAAGCTTGTACCATAGTTACATAGTACTGATTTGAAGGGTTTTTTCCTAAAAGTAACAGAGACTTCTTGCAATATATGGAAAGGACTTATTTTCATTATTGCTGAGCTTGAATGTCTTGTATGGAACTTAACGTGCCAATTAATACATGGGGAAAATATGTGCCAAATCCAGTGTCTGTCAATTGTATAATTTGAACAGAAGTTCTTTGTTAGGTGTTTGCAATTCACATCTGCATAGCTTCAGAAATCAGCTTGCAGGCAGGTAAGCTGAAAGCAAGTGTTCCATGGTAAATGCAAGACTTTTTACAGGCGTGTGTTTCAGGCGTGTATGTGCATCGAGTTGAGCTGTTGTTAGGTTCCTTTAATGGGGGGAAAATAAGTCAATTTTTAATACAGAAAAGAAAAGAAATGAACATCAACTCTTTATTTAGCTATGTTTACATACTCTTTAATTTTTTTATTCTAACAATATAAGTGTATTCTCAGATAAAAATAGTTTTCTTTCTAGTATGACAATATTGTCTGTTTCTTATCCTTGTTTAAATATCTGGGACATTCAGAAGGAGAAGAAAGACAAAATCATGGGGGCTTTCTAATAGTCTTGGGTTTTTTTCCATTTTAATATGCAAAGCTGTTACTGAACCAAGCTCCACTTCAACTAGAACGTCCCAGCATTACAAGCATACTTAGAAGTCCATATGTTGACTTCTAATCAATTTTAAAGGCATGCTTTCAAACTTGTAACTTTCCTAGAAATGCAAATAACATGTCTTCTGATGTCTCACCTAGTAGCATAATACTCACTTTGTTTTTAAGGCCCTATTTCTTTTTAGAATTTTAAACAGAGTATTTTTGTTTCTAAATCTCATTTCTAACCTTAAAGACCTTTTTTTGCACAGTGAGAGCTTTTCTCCAATGGGTTTCTCTCTCCTGTTTACAATGAAAATGTGAGCCCTTTTACAGACTGTCTTGGCATATGGTTCCAGATGTGTGTCTCAATATGTAAGCTAACATAGGGCCCAAATGGGTATGAAACTTTTAAATGTGAGGATGAGAAAGTTGAGTGTGTCACAGAGAATCTCTGGCCTCTGCAAGAGTGGAAAAGCAGTGCTTATCAGCAATGTTTCTGACCCCCTTGGTGCAGTGATAGCTACCATGCTTACAAAAATTTTCTGTTGTTGTTGACTATTGTAGTTATTTACAGTGGGCTGTGGTATTCAGTGTGATAGAAAAGCAACAAATTGAAATAATCATACTGATTCTATACGCTGAGTTTGAAGTGCTCTATTTTCTTTCTCCATTTTAACCAGAACAGAACACCAGTTTTTCCCTCATTAGTCAAATACTTCTGCAGGGCATGACATTGGCTGCCTTTTTTTATTGCCTCCACACCAAAATGCAAAGTCTGATGCTTTTCTGTCATTCATTATTGTTTTGACAGAGCATTGTGCTGCCTGTCTGTCAGGGTGAAGAAAGTTCTCTACAGATCTATATATGATATATATATTTTTACTGATGCCCATGTTGCATTATAAAGTTTATGGGCTACCAAGAGACAAGATCCCAGCTTCTGGGTGTTTGCCCTCTTTTCCCTACAGATCAAAAAAATGCATGAGCAATGTCCACAGAAGCTCCAGCGGAAGTGTGGAATATTCCAAGCTAGGAGGCAATTGATTTCTCTGGATTTAGAACATAGCCAAAATATATTAATTGCAGTTGGAAACTGATACATGACAGAGGACAATGAGTGAGAGAACTTGGAGTGAATCATTGAATTCATTCCAAAATGGCTGTGAGCTCATAATCAGTGTAAAATGAAGATTATAGGAAGATTCAAGTGAGAACTTGAAAGTGTCTGAGCCATATTCCATTCTTTTAACAAACTCTTAAAATTCTGTTAATACATTATTTGTTTACCTAATACTATTATGAATAGCACTTCAAGATTAGTAAATGTTAAAAGGACTGGCATGTTTTTATATTTACTTTAAGATATGCATTCCCATTTATAACATTCCTCCTATAATTTCAGCTGGAAAAGTAACATTTTCAGTGTTTTTTTTTGACAAAATATTTGCTGAATCATGGTTGGCAAATTATGGCTACTGATTAAAAAATTTTTTTTAATTCACTCTGCAAGTAAAATGGAAGTAAGAATGGATTATAGGAGGGCACTTGTATGTCAGCATAGGTTTCTGCACTTTGCTGTATGTTAATCATCCTCTGTGAACAAATGTTTTAAAAATGATTACAGTGTGAGCTGTTTATAAGCTGGATTAAAATTGTGTTGCAAACAAATGGCTTAAATCAAAAGGAAAAAAGATCTCACCTTATGTCTTTGTGTAAATAATAGTTATGGCTCACTACTACAGCTGTTTAGACTATTTTGACTATCTAGAAGAAATATGTACAGTCAGATTGGGACTGTATAGTGCTTTTTTTTTTTTTTCAGGTTTACTTAGGCAACCCTTGACTTCCTTTTGTTTTCTTCTTTCTGCAAGAGTGTGTTAATTTTGTTATCCTTTTGCATGCAAAGTCTGTTTTGTCCAGCTGTCTCATGCTGCTTGGCACTTAATCTGCAATGGTACTGAAACAGGAGCTCTTGTCTTTGCTATTTATTTGTCCAATGCTTAGTATAATTGCCTTTCACTGGAGTTTTCTTCTGTTGCACACAACCACTTTGGTTGATGAAAGTGATCAGATTTCAAGTGTATGATACTCTATAAATGTGCAGTATTTTCTTAACTGTATTAGTGCCTGTGAGTCCCACTTGAACTGCGGGATAGTGGAATGTAGCATTTTTCTAAAATGCAAATAACATGCAAAAAGCTTTTTGTACTGAGAACATGTAGCTGTCTCCAGTCTTTCTGTTCTGTACGGTTTTGTTTTTGTCTTTGTACTTTCTCTTCACCTCTCCCTTTCTTTTGCTGCTCCAGCTTTTCTAAAAGCAGCTAAAGGTTGGGAAAAGCAGGGAGTTGGTTTTTTTAAAATATATACACATCATGGGACCATTGCTGCTCCGTGTGTGTATTTGTGCATAGGTGAGTAGAGAGACTATAGAAAGCAATAAGAATATTTTCTCATTTTGTAATGAACAGGAAAGGTGCCATTTCTGTGTGTGGAAGCTGTGTACTTTAAAGGTATCACTGAAAGCAGCAGTTTTGCTGCATCTTTAATGCTGAGATTTAATATTTCTTTTGTCAAATAATGGAGTTTTTGTTTTGTTTGTTTTTTCTCTTCTAAACTGTTTCGTGGCATCAGAATTCACTAGTGACTTTTATTAGGTGGAGGGACAAGATACAAAAAGACTGCGGAAAAGAACTGATCAGTCATCAGGGTGATTGGGTTCAGGAGGTTTTCTGGCTATCGGTATAATATCCAGCTGTATTCTTAAGTTTCCAATTGGCTTCAGACAGGAATTTATGAGCACATTCATACTTGCTTTAGATTGTGATTTTTCTGATGATTTCTCGTAAATGAATTTTAACCATGGGGTGATATAATTAATTTATGGTTTTGGTCAGCACTGAAATTCTCTTGTGGACAAATCTAGAGCACTGTATTTTATGAGTTTTTTTTTTTTTTGAGGGGTTGCAGTCCTCTGTTTAATTAGCCTATGACCATCTGAGAGACTCCAGTCTGCTTTCAGCTGTACTCATGCTCCGAAGACTCTGTTTACTGGGAACTTTAACAGATCATTTGCCTGTGTTGAGTCTGTTGAAACTTTAACTGTCCTTTAGTTCAACTTGCTTGTCGAACTGATTCTTTTATAGCCATAAATTTGGGTCTTACTTCAGTAATCACTGAAGATTGCTAATACCTCTGTAGAATTTAAGAGGCGAAGTACCTTTTCCTTCAGTCTGTCTCAAACAGGATTAGTTCAGAAATGTCAAAAATATTTGGAGTTAAACTTTGTTGGCATGCAGTATGATTGCTGACTGCGCTGGTAACGAGATGTTCTGCAGGCAGGTATTTTTCTCCAGAAGAGGGTAGGCTGTAATTCTTAAACAGATTATTCAAAATATGTTTTTCTAATCCCCAATAGGATATGTGATACGGGCAAACGATGCATCTGTTGTTTCTGGTATTAGATCCTGGGGGAACTAGTACCTTTTCCTGTTCATTTTTGAGTTTATTTCTTAATCATACACTTCTAAGTAACTTAGGGTTGCCTGATTGGTTTTCCAGAAGTGTTTTGGGAGTGAGAAAGGAGATTGTGTAAGGAGTTCTCACTTTGTGCAGGATTTATTAGGCACCTTTGAGGCTCTCTGCAGAAGACTGTCTTTTCCCATTTCTGGGGAAAGTTTAGGATCCTAAACAAACAAGCACTTCTGCTTTTTTTGCATATGAGTCTAAAGCAAGCTAAAGTAGATACAGTGTAAATACCTTCCTTTTATGATAAAGTTGTGTCACTTGTGTTTGGTTGTGAGGTGGTTTTGTGGTTAAGGTACAGGATTATTAAATGTTAGGTCTGTGCTTTGCTGTTCTGCAGAATTTTTCTAGGGACCTGGAAAGTTACAGTTGTTCTTCATGTCATAACTGGTCTGATGAATACTGTCTCACAGGAGCACCATGAGGCTTAATTCAGACGTGGTGATAAAGCCCTTTGAGAGGTTCTCATGACTATAGCCTCTCTGAATAAAACAAATTTATCCATAAAGAGCAGAAGTGAAGAAGCATAGTTTTCCTTGAATTGATTTGCTTTGTTCACATCCACCCTTGCTTTTTTTTCATCCTTTCCTGCTGTCACTCAGGAGCGTTCTCCTTGCCTGTCTCCCAGTCCTTTTTGTGATACCTCAAAATTACTCCACTCGACGAGTAAGACTCCTGTGTCTCCCACTCATGTCCCTCAGCCGTGGTTGACTCTGGAGTTGACTCTAGAACACAAACCAAGAAGAAAACATGTGTTTAGCATGTCTCAGACTTTCCATGAGCAAGAATGGCACACTGGGCCTCTCATATTTACTCAGCCACCCTTTTTATACAACTTGCAGGACACCAGTTTTGGTATGTCAGCCAGATTTGGTTTAAATCAGGCAAAGAATTCAAAAATTACATGGGAAAATAGGATTGCCAGTCAGCACTGACCACTGGCCAGTTTGGTATGATTGTAATGTGATCACTGTAACTGTACCTTGGCAAATTAAAGTAGAATAGATGGATAGTTACAATCCATACAGGCAGCACAAATATATATATAATATATATATATATATTTTATAAATACCCATTTTTAGAAGCAGATAAATGGAAATAAACATAAAATCATTTCAGTATATCTGGCTGCATGTTTAGATCAATGCCCAAAAGTTTTGATTTGTGGTGGTGTTTTTCCCCTTCATTTTTTTCTCTTAAGGTACTTCCCAGTTATTGACTTGGCAACAAACTTCCCAGTGGCACATCTGGGGGGGGCCAGCACATGCTATATTCTTATGGTTACTTTGCCAGAACAGGGTTGCAGTCCACACTGTGTTTTTCTTTTAGACAGACATCCATGTTTAGCATTCTGTTTAACTTCAGATCACGCTCATCTCCAAGGATTACTGATCTCTGACATAAACAAGCAGCAGCCTTAAGGCTCTTGCCAAACTTTTGACCACCTTCCACCTCTGGAAATGGTGCTTTCTCCGGGCTGGGCATCGCCTTTGCCCTGAAGTAGGCAGCACCTGTGAATGGCAACCCCATAGTCTGACTGTCCTGGAAACAAGTTAGTATCCATTGTGAGATAAAGTGTTTTTCATGCTTCACAGGATGGTGGTCAGTTTTCACTTATAGGAACTTGAATTTTAGATTTACATGTGTTAATTTGGGATTACACTTTGTGTAACATGAATAGGATTAATGAAGTCAATGCATTACTGCTTCTGTTCTCAAAACATGGGGATAATGGATTTGCTTTGGAATGGCTGGCTGTTAACACAGCTGTTGAGCAACCCTGTGACAACTATTTAAGGAGCTGTTTAGTCTAAAATAATCACCATAAAGATAATGTGTATTTGTTTTCAATTCAAAGGAGTTTCTTCTTCATTATTCTAATGCAGCAAACTTCTGAAAGTTATTTTCATGAACACCCATATAATCAGCATTTATTTAGATTCTTTGAGTAGTTGTTCTAATGACCGTGTAACCTGATGAAAAGGTTGAACTGTTTAACATAAAATTAAAAGCACTCCATATTAGGACTTGAATAGAAAGAAAAAAAAAAGATGTTTCTGTCCTGCTGTGCACAGACTTATTCCATAATAAAGTTGCAATTAGTATGTAGCCTGAACATAAAATATACTCTGAAGATAAACATACAGGCATTTTGGTTGAATATTTTATTATGTCTGTGTGGAATGTTATCAGGCACACTCTGTCCAACACAGTTTTCTGTGCTGTTTTCAAAAGAGCAGTCTTTTCCTCTATTTGGAACTCACACATGAAATAAGGTAACATTTTATCCTTATTTTTCATGTAAAGTGTCAAATGCAAAAATCATTCCCAGGTAAATCAGGGCATTTTACTAGTCAAAGTCAAGATCTGAGTTCTCTTAGACGTCTAGGTGTGTGTACTGAGAACTGATCAAAGCCTGGTGATACCAATGTAACATCAGTACGAGATCAAGCCCATGTTTCAGGTTTTGAAAGAATAATATAATCAATGGCAGCTTTGTCTGAAGCAATCTTGAAGTAGTGGAGTTCAAGATCTTGAGGAGAGAGAGGAAGGAGGGTAGCAGAGTATAAATTGTGGACTTCAGGAGAGCAGACTTTGGCCTGATTGGAGAACTGGTAGGTAGGATCACATGCAAAGCAACTCAGCAGTGTGAAGAAGTTCAAGAGAGCTGACAGGTCTCTAAGGACCTTCAGCTAAGCATCTTCCATGCACTGATGCTCAAGAGAATGAGGAAAAACCAGGAGACCAGTTTGACTAAATAGGGAACTCATGACTCAGCTCCAGGGCAAAACCAACATATACAGGAGCAGCAGGGACAGAGTACAAACGAGAAATTTTAGAAGCCTTGCCCTGGCCTGAAGGGTTGGGTGTTAGGAAAGCCAAAGCTCAGTTAGACTTGAAAATAACAAGGGTTGTCAAACTCAACAAGAAAAGCTACATTAGCAGTAAGAAAAATGAAAAAAAAAAAAAGAAGGTTTCAGCCTGCTTCTTAATGGGGTGATGATAGCAGGCATAGATATGGCTGAGGTACTTAATGCCTGCTTTGCCTCAGTATTCATCAACAAGGCTTGCCAGGTCTTGGAGCCTGGCAATGGTACAAGGACGAGAGGAACTAGCTTGAAGAAGATAGAGATCTCTTAATAAGTGTCACCCCACAGAAATCTGTCGACCCAGTGGGGTGCATCTCAGAGTGTTGAGAGAGCTGTGTGGTGTCGTTGTGAAACAACTGTTTCTCATCTTTGAAAGGTCACTGAGATTGAGGGAGGTCCCTGATGAATGGAAAGAGGCAAATGTTGCATCTGTCTTTGAAAGGGGCAGGAAAGATCATCTGGAGAGCTTCAGGCAGGTCATCCCTGCTTTGGGAAAGTAGGGAAACAAATTTTCCTGGAAACCATTTCCAAGTAAATAGTATAATAAGGTGGGAATAGCTGGCACAATTGTACCAAGGTAAATTATCCTTGGCCCACCTGTTTGCTTACTATAATGAAATGTCTACATATGTGTGAGGAGAGAGTAGGAAATATTGTCTGCTTCGATTTCAGCAAGGCTTTTGATGGTTTTCCACAGCATCCTTGTATCCCGGTTGGGATGTTATGGTTACCTTGGTTGATAGGTGTGTGAAATCCTGGCAGCTTTATCAGGCTTAAAGATTAGTGGTTAATGGGTGGTATTCTTCCTGGAGGCTGGTTATCGGTACTGTGGGGGTATATTCTGGGACCTGTTGTGCTTCATCTAGAAGAGGACATGAAATGCACCCTCTTCAAGTTTGTAGATGGTGCCAAACTGGGGAGAGCAGTCAATATGCTGGAGGGCAGAGCTGCCATCCAGGGACCGAACTGGTGGAGGAAGGGGCCAGCAGGCCCCCGGTGAGATCTGGTGAGGACCAAGGCGAGCCCTGCCTTGGGCCAGCAGAGCCTGGCAGCACTGGGGGCCAGGGGCAGCTCTGCAGAGCAGCCCTGGGGCTGGCGGCAGTGAGTGGGGCAGGGGTAGCCTGTGCTGGGCAGTACCGAGGGTGGCAGTGTCCTGGGCCGTGGGGGTAGGCCCGGGCAGTAGCTCAAGGGAAGTGATTATTCTCCTCAACTCAGCATGTGGAGACTGCGCCTAGATACCACATGCAGTTTTGGCTGCCCAGTACAGAAAAAGCATTGATAAACTGGAGCGAGGAGGGTATGGAGTGTGACCAAGGTGATCAGGGCTGGAGCACAGGCCCTGCGAGGAGGGTCTGAGGGATCTGGGTTGTTTTGCCTGGAGGAGGAGCAGCTTGAGGAGGACTCAGCCTCGGTACACACAGGGAGGTCGTGGAGAAGATGGAACCAGGGTCTCCACTGAGATGGCCGGTGGGAGAGTGCGACAATGGTGTCACTAAAGAAGAGTCCTGTTGCCCGTGAAAGTAGAAGCACATTAGGCAGCTATTAGTATTTACTTCTTCTGAACCCAGACATAAGTACATTAATATAGCATAGCTGTATTAACGTTTTTACACCCAATGGCCCCATAAAGATTAGTATTGGCATTGCTAGTAACAGGCCACAGGCCTTCTGCTGACTGTGCATGGCTCCAATCCTGGCCTGTTCAGCTTATTCTCAGCTTGTTATGGGAACTTGATGTGTGAACTGGAGCTTGGTAGCAGGTATCTCTGGCTATGGTTTACCATTTAAGTGTGGGATAACAGTAAGGGCCTTGAAAATAAGGGCATGGGGATGGGACGTTACGAAAATGGAGGAGGTTCTGATAGGATGTAAGAAAACTTTTTCACTGCAAGGACTGAAATGCTTGCATGAAATTATGAAATTTCTGAAGCATTGAAGCACTGAAAAGGGGTGCCCAGAGAAGTTGTGCTGTCTCCATCCTCAGAGGTTTTCAAGACCCAACCGGGTAAAGCCCTCAGCAACCTGATCTGATTTGATAGTTGACCCTGCTTTGAGCGTAAGGTAAGACTAGAGCCCTGCCAAAATTGCCTCCAGCCTGAATTATTCTGTGATTCTATGAATAGTCTTGAGGGTCCATCTGAAGCTTTTGTAAGGATGATTTTTCTTGTAGCTGGGCAGGTGGAAAAATAATTTTAGGATAGCTGGTACATTTTTAGAAGTTCCACTGGTTAAGCTTATTTACAAATTGCCTGCCATCACTCAGAACAGTATGAATGAAAAGAGACATATGCAGGTAAAAAGACAATGTATATATGTGTTTTTATGAAGACAGTGTGAACTGCAACTGGGTTGATTCGCTCCTGTATTGCTTGTATAGAGAGCATTTCCCTTTTACACTTAGATTTAGTGTTTACTCAGTACTAGATGTTTTAAATAGGTGATGCAATATATGTGAACTTTTAAAGAGGTACATGGCTATTGGTGGAAGCAAACATTGCGTTTTGGGAAATGTGAAAAGACAGGGCCCTGAGCTGGAATACAAGAAGTGCACATGCTGACCTCTTTGCAGACCTATAAAATCCTTTGGCAAATTCTAGCAAGCCCATATGGCTGTGGGACTGCAGCATGTGGTGTGCAAGAAGAGGCTGAGGGAGCAGGTTTTGTTCAGCTGAGGGAATAGAGGGATAAGTGTGTGTGGGGTCTAATTGCCATCCGTTAAAGAGGCAGTGGTCACAGGCTGTAGCAGGGAGAATTCTAACTAGAGATTAAAAAAGTTCCAGTGAGGGTGTTAAGCCTTGGAACCCAAAAAGACAAAGAGCGATTGGGAATAGCAGGTCTACTGACGTATTTGTTACAGCATTTTGGAAAGTGGTGGAGGTTAATTCACAGGAGGTTAATTCCTCCTTCCCCCTGCTTTTTGGTTAGTTCTGCCTTTGGTTACTATGTTAAACTCACAACAGAGAGGAAGTTTTAACATTGAGAAGAGAGTTGTATGTGTCAACTGAATTATAAACTTAACTCTTAAATGTATGAATATGAAATGCTTCCTTCACAGAGAAACTGTCATTTCCCAGGTCTCAGGCCTATGAACC
Organism: Dromaius novaehollandiae; assembly: GCF_036370855.1. Lineage (NCBI taxonomy): Eukaryota > Metazoa > Chordata > Aves > Casuariiformes > Dromaiidae > Dromaius > Dromaius novaehollandiae. The sequence goes on from NC_088132.1 coordinate 7,145,528, forward strand.
ATGAACCATGGGTGCAAACATTGCAAAGATAACAGTGTGGATTGAATCCTAGAAGTTACTGTTAATACTATGGAAGGAATCCTCAAGCTGTGGAAAACTAGTTGGCTGTATAGCTACTTTAGACCTGCCCTAGGGGAAGTGTAAAGCTAGTGTGCCTTTAATTAGTTCACAAGCATAAATTACAGAAGAGGCTACAAATATAGGTGAATGTGTGGATGTAAGAGTAAGCTAGTTCAGATGGGACACATCTCCTTTCTTGACCACCTTTTCTGCATGATTAAGGCTTGCTTGAAATAGTATCTTACAGTGGCTTTCTGTTCTGTTCACTTTTCATCACAGCAGATGCTGTGAAATGTGAGGCTTAGAAAATGCATTGACTATGGTATATGTCTATGTATGCCTTATCCTTTCTCTCTGTGCTCCTTTTGAACACTGTTAGCAAAGTAACATGGCTCAGCAATGTATAGTTAGCTTTCTACTGAACTTTTCTACTGAAATTTTATATTAATAATTTATTTACTGCCTCTTGCATTTCAGCCCACCTCTTTCCCTTCATTCTGGCTTCCCTTCAGCTTTTCTCTTTCGTGTTCTGTAGCCTATTGCAGTATATCCTCTTTCTGTGTCACTGTCAATTTTTGTACTTTTGCTGTAAGTTCTCTTTTTGTCTGTGTTTTTCCTTAAGCCTTTTGCTCTTTTCTGTTTTGTTTTTCTTTTCTTCACTTCTATTCACAAAGATAAAATGTGCTTGGGAAAAGCAGTACTGAGCACTTCTTGTAAGTAGAGTGGACTAAAGGGAATGAAAGAATGGTCCAAGGAAATGGAATCCTGGAGCTTTGCTGCTTCAGGGGTCAAGATATATATAATGCAAATGTGACATTATTTGACGTCTTTGCCTTTTGTAGCCCATGTCCATGGCAGCCGTAAGCATAAAGTTTCCCAACCTATTTCAGGTTTCTGGAAGTGAGAATGTGGTTTCTGTTTGGTTTGCTCATGCAGTTGCCTCCTGACAGCTGCAAGGCTGATAATGAGACAGTGCGTGCTGATTTGTTACATGGCTTAAGCCTCTGATACTGGATCCCCTTCCACAAGGAGCACAGTATGCAGACTTACCCTCTGCTGCTCCTGTTCCTAGCTCTAAAGTACTTACATGGTGTTCTTCATCCAAAAAATTGCATTGTTATGTCTCACACGGTAGGTTTATTGATGGTAGGCAGATATGTACTGTGTGCTTCACCGAAAAAAGCTGGTTTAGTTAATAGAATTGATTCCTGACTCTTCTCCATGCCATTCCATGTGCCAGAGTGGCATCTCCAGAGGTTATCGGGACGTGTGCCCATAGGATTGCATCTGCAAAAGAATTAGAAAAATTGTACATTTAAGACTTAGGTGGGATCCAGGTTGTCCACCCTCTGAGGATGGGACAGCTTCAAGAGAACTGTGGTGTATGGATGATAAGTGGGATGGATTTTTGCAAAACCGTGGGTCACTGTGGAAAATCGGCTTAAGAATCAACATGATAGAGAAGACATATTTCCCCTAAATTGTGCACTTCAGATACAAGCTCAGGCTATATTTTGTTAATCAAGGGAGACATCTAGTTCTATTTGTGGTTTTGTTTTTAACTGCTACTAAAGTATTTTTTTCCCTTCAGCTGATGGAGTCTGTGTGTTTAAATGCTTGGTTAACAGAGACACTGAATACTGTCGTTTAGGAAAAGAGTCTGTGTTAATTACGCTGGGATACAACAGTGCCTTGCTCCAATTCAAGTCACAAGCTGGTAAGTGTATCTTGCACTTGTGAGTATCTTCTCTTTCCTGCCATGCTGCTATATTGGTAAAGTTTACTTTTAAATATGCTGTCTTCTACCTCTGTTGCTGGCTATTTAAATGTTACATTTTTGTTATGATGATCATAATTTGTGCAACTTCATTTGCCTCTGTCCCATTCCAACCATCTTCTTTGCAGTGCAGACTTTTCAGATAGCAGACATAAGTTTTTACAAAACAGCTGCAGATTCTTTTTTTGAAGAAAGCGACTGCAGGTAACAAGTATGACTTAACTGCATAACCTGTAATACTTGGTGAATGTATTGATTCATGTGTGCAATCTGCCAGTTACTGCTCTTCGGTCAGAAATTGTCTTACAGACAATTAGTCATCAGACAGTAGTTCATGGAACAGTGTAACGTACACCTGGAGTTCATGGGATAAGTACTCTGTGTGTAGTCAAGCTGCAAGAAACTCATTCTGTTATAGAAACATAGCAATATTTTAGTAGAATGTGGAGATCTTTATTTTTACAGCTCCCCCAATGTCGTCTCTTGTAACTAGCCAGTTATTCTGAGTAGCCTGCATTGTAGCTACACTATTTCAAAATGAGTTGTGCCTATCAGCAATACACTGCTTCCTATGTAAGAATAACAATCAGTTCTTATATCGCAGCCTATATCAGTAGGCCTGGCTGGTATAATTATTCCCGTTTTATATTGTGTGAAAACAGAGGCATACAGCACTTAGATTTAATTTTTGGCAGCCTATTTAAAGACATACATGTTACAAAATATCAGGAGCTGACAAGCTGGATGTATATGGATTGGTGCAGTAAGTTGCTACCACATTTGAATGTCGCACAGTGTGTCACACACATGTACATGCATTCCAAATTGCACTCCAGTAGAAAATAGAGTTTTTAGACTCATGTCATTTTTCGGTTGGATACCAAGTCTCGGGAACCTTTAAAATCCTGCCTAGTGTTTCATCTGTATCCCTCAGGAAAAATTATTCACATTTTTAATCTCTTACTTTACTGAAACAATATCAGTGTAGCCTAAAAATGACTGTTGGTGGGTGGTTTTTTTAATTTATTTATCTGAGTAGCATAGTTCAATATTGTGTTCCATCAAGTTGTTTCTTTTGAGACTACAATTCAGTATTGTCTCTTAGACTCACATCAAAATTAAGGAGATAATTGAGATTAGATTGTTTAGAGATTTATTAGCTCATTGCTTAGATAATTAATAACTAATAATTAAGGAATCAGCTAGGCAAGTTTTTCTTTAATCTTTGTTTTGCATTCTCTACCATGTCTTACTTAACTAGGAAGGTCCTAATTCCTAAAGGCACTGTTAGTTTGGGATCCCCAAGCAAAAGAAGTTTCTCTTAGTTCTCTTCCCTGCCTTTGCAAACAAATGTTTGAAAAATACAGCTAATTGCAGCCCAGTTTGTATTTTTCCTAAGAGTGGATTGAATATTAATTGGTATGTTCAGCCCCTGTTTAGCCCTATTGTTTGGTGATTTGTTTTTATAGCCATATATTATGAAATAGATAAAAAATAAGATAAGTCTCTTAATTTATCAGTTCTCATTGGTTGTAACATGACAAAATAGAATGTTTTCGACATTCTATTCTATTTTTTCCATGTTCTATTCCACATTCTGTTCTATTTTCCAGGGAAAAATAAAGTGAAAAGATTTGTCAGTCCATGCAACAGCTCACTGACAAAACTGCAGGAATATAACTGATAGGTCCAAGTAAAGTCTGGTCAGATTAGATGATGAATCTGTTGGTATCAAAGGTAACATGTTGGCTGATGCTTTAAGCTGGAAGTTATTGGTAGGATATTTTTTCCCCAGTGCCATGAGAAGTGCTTACTGGTACCTTCTTCTGTGTATTATACTGTGTTATACCAAATAGTGCCTAGTCTTGCGAAACTTACCTGTTCTACGAAGAAGGCAAGGCCATGGAGCATAAGTGAGCCTTCTGTTGTTTGCTATGTGTGAGTGTAAACATTAGTCTCAGTTTTATGTACATGCAAATGTGTGTGCATGTGTGTATGTGTAGATGTATGTATATAAAAATACATAAAAATTATGCTGTAATTCAAAAAGTTGCAGAGAAAACATTCTCCTTTGTGATTTGTTAAAAGTGTTAATTATGAAAATGTGCTGTAAAAGCTTTAGGTTTTTGAAGGTTTCTTTGTCTTTCGTGAAGGTAGGGGGAGATGAGTAGTAAGGATGGAGGAGAGAGAAATTCATGCCCTGCTTGTGCCCATGCAGAGAACTGCTGCTCTGCCTCCAGCATTTAGACACTCATAAACCATAGACTGTATCTTCTGTTTCCTGCTAAACATATGTTAAACATCTGAGTAGGACCAAGCAGCCCATAACAGTGAAAGTTAGTAGCCTACAGGCTTCTCTTTCAGAAACAAAGATCATTTATCTGGAACAGATCAACCAACCAGTCTGTGACTTACCTGTGGCAGACGTGGTATGTAGTTCTCTACTCCTGGGTAGAAATGCCCTGCTTAATTTAGCAGAGAATTAGTTGACGAGCATAGGAGGACTTGTTCTTTCAGTATTGTGGTAGAATGCAGATTCCTTTCTTGTCTTACAAACTTAACCTTGGACTCCAGCCACTTGCGTAGTGAGTCTAGGTGCTGGACATGCCAATAGTTGTCTCTAGGTGGCATTTTACTAGCACAACTCTCCTTAAAAATTTTTGGCCAGCTCTAATAATTTGTGCCACCTACATAGAAGCACAGTACAGGAAAAAGAAAAATGTACTATTTATGTTACACTTCTTTTAGGTATATATTATTTGTGGATCTCCGTGTATAAAATTGAAATAGAGACATACGTGTGCGTGTGTGTATGTATATATATGAAATACATTATATATAGTCATTTCATATATGTAAACTGTATTGTTACTGCAGTATCATTTAAGCAAAGGTACATGGTATAGCTTATGGCGAATTTTTTTTCCCAGGTATCATTTCAGCATAATAGCATATGATTTCACTAGCAGGTAGTGCAATCCACAAGGAGCAAATCTGTAGAACAGAACATTCAGTGCCAGGGGTCTGATATGCAATCTGTTCTCATTTGGGGAAGGAGGAAAGAATAGAGGGCATGTTTACTTTGGGCTAGATCTAGTTTGGTCACATAGATTTAGTGCTCATTTACTGTTGGAGTGCATTAGGTTTACTTCTGGAGTGCATGTTTTGGGTTAATTTCATCTGGAAGGAGTCCTGTTAGTATATACTGAGACTACTCTGTCCTGCAAACCAGAGAACAGGAAGTGGGGACAGCTAGTTGATATGCTTCAAAAATGTATTCTTGATCTAATGTAAGATACTGATACAGGTGCACCCTGGAAAAATTCAGAAGTCTGGTGGTGAGGTACAGCTACATAGGCTTACTCCATTGGAATATTCACTTTGGGTTTTGAAACTCGTATGTAGTTTACACATGGCTCACCTTGAAAAAGTTCCTACAGTTACACGTTATAAGACTGGTTATGTTTTAGAATGTTGCTATTTGAAGATCCAGTTTTGATTGTTTAGATATTTCAGTTGTTCTAAAAAAAAAAAGTTAAAATATATTTTAAATGTACATTTTACAAATGTTTGCTTTTCATATTCCAGATGCTGGGGCCTCAGCTCCCCATTAAATCCATACATAAATACTCTTTGAAGGCTGGGAGTGCACCCACTGACTGCAGTTAAACTATTCAGCAGTTTTAACTTAAGAATCCGTATCAAATAATGAGATCCATGAAGTAACAGTCCAGTGTTATTCTGCAGTTGCTTGCTAGTCTCTGTTGAAAGTAATGATTTTGTTTTTCACCAATGCTAAAAAAAAGAAGAGTCTGGCTGACCTAAAGCTGCTTTTATTTTAGTTGATTTATAATGCAGTTAAATTCACAAGTGTCTTTAATATTGTATCTTGAAACTTGGAGGGTTTTATTGAATGAAGAAAAAGGTGCAGTGTTTTGAGAAGAGAACATACATGACACATATGACTGTACTTGCAACTCTGCGATTAAAAGTGATCTTCAAATCTAGCATTCCAGCATCTTGTCTGAGAAGAGAGTAGGAAGTTCTACTACTGATATGACATCTTCAAAAATCCAGAAGGGCTTTATTTTAAGCAACACTGCATGCACAGCTGTCATCCCTAACTTCTTAACTTCTGGGACAGAGGCTTTGGCTCTGTGTTGTACTCCAGTTTCTGCATTGCTGGACAGTTGCAAAATTGCTCTAAGCTTTGTAGGTGCTTTCCGTAAGTTAATTCATTCATGTGGGTGTCTCAAAAACTGGATGGGCTTTGGAAGTAAACAGCTATCAGTTTGACCTGTTCAGCTTCCAAAGAATTGAGTGTCTGGTAATAATTTCCCAGGTTGTGTTTGGAGTTGAGAGCTATGGTGTACAGGAACAAGCACCTGTGAATTGATCTTGAAGACTGCTGTTCTGTTTGCACATCTGAAGAGTGAAGGCTGCCACTGCAACACCTTCTGTTGTATCCATATCTGTTAGTCTTGCTGTTCAGACCTCCGGGTTTGCTATCATTCGTGCATGATGTTCGCCACCGTTGTAGTGGCAGATCATCACGGACGATCCAGTTTTTGATCCAAGTAGAGGCTGTCATTCAGAACTGTTTTGTAGTGTTTTGGGCTGACTCACTGCCTGTTTTCAAGGTAGTAAGATATAAAAAGCTCAAGACCTAACCACTTCTGGCACAATTTTCAGTACCTTTTGTTTCTCCAGACTTTCCTTGAACGTTTCTATAGGAATGTTTTTAGCATTAGTGTTTCAAAGTACTGTTTGATGCTGATTGCTGGGAGGAGAAATTAAGATAGCTGGAAAAAGGTCATTCTCTTCCCCCCACTTTCTAACTAACTTGTAATGTTCTATTGTTTTTGTTGGAATTATTCTGGGCTATTTCTTTGCTAGGTAATGTTGGTGTTTGACTTTTCAAGTGTGATCTGGTAATTTTATTTTCTTTCCTTATGTAGGCACATAATTTAGCATATTTTTCCCACAGCTTTAGAAAAATATAATTATGTATGAGATTTTAAATTTTTAGATTTTCTACTCAGATTCAGTGCCATAAATAAGATACTTAATCTTTCTTCAACTCACAGCCTCTGTTTTCACTGCTAGGTCTGGCTGCCTACAAATTTCAATACAGGGGTATTCTGTGGTAATTCTGTGTTGGAGGTGGCAGCATGTTTGTATGAGGAATATGTCCGGTCATTCTGAATGTTTAAAAATTAATTTAAGTTCTAATGTCCTGTGTTCTGGTAAGAATGGAGAAGATTTTGGGGGCGATAATTTCCTGTTTAAAATAAACACTACTTCATTCCAGTAAGGCAAGGTGTCAGAAAATACTGTCAATATCTTGAAAACGAATAGCCGCTAATTCTGTTACCAGATGGTGCTTGCATGTGAAGCACCTCTGTGCCCCCCACTTCAGAAGCATCTCTACCTAAGCATTGCTAAACGCTGAGCAAAAGAGACCCTTAATATATAGTGACTTTCAGCGTTGTGGCCGTTCACAATCAGAAGAGACAAGCAGAGAACCTAAATCAAGTGTATCTATCTCAGTGTATCCGTTTCATCCAATCATACTGTGCTGAGTCCAATAGTCTTCCTTCACTAAAGCCTAATTTATGTTCTGAGGAAGTGCCTTTACATAAAAATCATCCATTCTTCTGAGGAAGAATAAAATAAACTAGGAAATATTAGATCTTTTATTTACAAGTTCCAAAATTATGGTATAATTTAAACAGTCTTGTTTGAAATACCACAATAATTCATACAATCATTCTGTAAATTTGGCCGCAGCTTTAATACCCATTTCTCTTTCTCTGTTGTCAAATCCATTTTTTATGGTTGTTGTGAGGATAGTGAAGTGTTTAAATTTAGATACTTTACAATGCCACTTTACCAATCATGACTCACTCTTTTGGTAACATTTTTTAGCGTGAGATTGACACAGTGGGGGAAGCTTTCGCATCTGCTAGTTCACATTACTTTGGAGTGTGGTTGCAGCTTGAAATTAAAGGTACTCCTTTAATATCCTTCTTGATGATAACTGCTTTATGAATTTGGCTTCATTGTTTTACTTTAGATGTGAGTCACTCGCTAATGGATGGAAAGTTATATTAAAATAAAATAGATTTCAGTTAGAATGTACAAGACATTAGTTTGGAGGTGGTAAAGTATTTTGCTTTCTGTGTACCAAAGAAAGCATGCATTACTGATGTTAAAAACAATATAAAAGATTTTTGCCTTGGGAAAAGTATGATTCAGAAAACTAATAATGAGATTTGGAACGTGTCATCCAGTTACTGATGCTGAATGACAAAATGCTATCAGTTATGTTTCATGAAAAACACACAAGTGATTAAGTCCCCTGTGTGTTAATGTTTACTGACTGAATTTCTAAGCATCAGGTCCTCTTCTGCTGATGCTGGAAATGATTCACCCACTAGTGAGTTTGGGACAAAACCATTTCCAGCGCAGAAATCCAGAATAATAAAGAAGTTTAGAAGAACACTGGAGAAATTGACTCATGAAGAAGCATTGCTATAAATGATCTAGTTTTCAAATTTTGATTTAATATTCTGTCAGTCACAACAAAATGAAATATTAGTAAATTAAGTGTTGAAATGAACATCTGAATTCTGTTAGTCTAATCTGCTGTGTTTATGGCTATGAAAAGCTCTATATCTATTTGAAAGGTAATTATATAGAGAAAAAAATCTCTAAGTTAAATGCAGTCAAACTGATGTAAACCCAAGGATATCTGGGAGCTTTTTCTTTTGAGTCTGTGTGGTGAAATGCTCCGTAATTTTACTAGGTTATTTGCAATAGGCATCACTGTGAATTTCTGAAGCCTAATACGTGTTGCTGAATGAAAACAAAAGGTTTTTTTTCCTCATTTGGAAATATTACTCTTACCTCAGACATCTTGGAAAGTGATCAAGCCTTGATAAGCTCGCTGTATTTTTACTGCAAATTTCTACTGTTTTGCAATGTGGAGATTTTTTTCATTTGGATATTGGGCAGCTCTGTTGTTCCAAATGGAAGTGTGCCCCTCAAGTATTAATAAAAGACAGGCCGACTGGCCTGATCATTTGCTACAGTCTTGTGAGAAGTTACGGGCTTCTTTGCTTTCCTTTTTTCCAAACATAGATCGAAGTTATGACTGTACACCTTTCATAAATCCTAGAGCAAACTTACTGCTAAATATAAGTACTTCATTTTAATGGTAGCCTGCAGATGATAATACAAAGCAGTGTGAAAACAGCACTTCTCCATTGCTGTAATGTTAATAACCATTGGTCAGACAGGGTCCCCCACCCCCCTTTTCTCCCCCAGCACCCTTCCAGGTGCAATACTGGAGCCTCCTATTCCACCCTCTTCCCCTTCTGAATAATGAGCAATTCCAGTCATTTTAAGTAGACGGGTGAAGTGCACTATGTTAATATTTTGTGTTTGTGTATGTGTCTTCTGCTGTGAGGATAAGCAACTCACAAAGAGAAATCAGCAGTCTGCTCATGCAGAGTGCAGCCATTTGAGTGATGTTATACGAGGACTTGGGGTATGTATGAAAGTGCCTGCAGGAAGTGCTGCAGAGTTCTGGGGCTCCCGATGCACAGGATACGCAAGATGCAGAACTCTCTGGAAAAATACTCCTGTTGGCTTCGGTCACAGGAATCAGTTTTAGGTGGTCTTTGTTCAGTTCCCAGTTGGGTTTAAGTATAGTACAATAGTCTTTGTGATACGTAAGTACAGTACAATAGTCTTTGTAATATGTCCCTGATAAGTTATCAAACTGTACAACATGAGTTTAATGTCCAACAATAAATGTTAGTTAGTTGAGGTACGCAGCTGGTCAAATCTTGAAGGTCAAATGCCTCCGTTTTTCAACAAAATACAGTTTTTCTTTCAAGGCAAAAGTGTTCAGATGTTATTTGGAAAAAAAAGTGGAAGAATAAGAAACAAATCAAAATCTTAACAAATCTGACTTTCAAATAAAATGTTTGAAAGTTACATTTTCTTTTTTATGTTCTGTGAAATTATTTGCAAGAGAAGACTTTTTTTTTTCTAAAGAAGATCCCTGAAAAAGCACTTCAGCATACAAGTGTGAGAGTCTCTTTCATGGCCTTCTCAACGGCTAAGAAAAGGAGAAACTGACGCTTTTGTTCTGAAAGCTAATAATGGAATCTGTAAAACATGTTTTCCTCCAGAGGAACATTTATTATAGGGTAAGCTAGAGTACAAACTGGGAATTTTTTTTGCAGTTCCTTGGTAACTGCCTATGTGAATGTTTTTATCACATGATGTATAATAAATATGAGGAAGCTTACTTCTCATTGGAAGGAGATGTAGTTATTGTGGGGTAAGAGCTTGCACACAGGTAATTACTGAGAGTACTTAATGAGCTTAATCAGTTTGCAAGATTGTTTTTTATTCATGACTTTTTAAAACTGGGATTGTTTGACTGGCTGTGTTTGTTTATGTGTTTTTCTGCTTTATGGACCTTAGAATACAAGCTTGAGTTCTTTTAAAGGTGAACTTTTGATCCAGTTAAACTGCAGTTGTTTTAAAAACGCTTTATTTCAGTAAGTAAAATACACAGATTTAACTGCTGTGTTATGCTTACTCCAGTCACTGCAGCTCATGTAGGTGCACTCAAACAAGCTTTACAGTGGCTGGCAGGAAGATTTGTAGGAGTCCAGCCTCTGCAGCACATGGTCCAGCACAGGCTACACAGCTCAAATACGCACTCAGCACTTGCAATCTATTCCACCCTGCTGGAAATAAACTGGTGTCCAGATGGGATAATATAAACTAGATTAGGCTACATGTCTATAGTGTTCTTCTTTCCCGGTATTCTTTATGAACAACATCCAGATAAGGCTCCTGATACTGAAAAGACAGTAAATATGTCTGCATACCATTCTTCTCAAGAACATTGTTATTCTTGTTGGAGTTGTTATTGGAAGTTTTACAGTGTGTGGGAAGGAGTAAATGCATTGCATTTGAAAGCCTTGACTCAGTAATTTACCACTATTACAATATGGCTATAGCACTTACAAAGTTTTGAGAGTTTTTTCTACCTGTTGGCGGAAAACTTTAGATTGATCTAAGTGAATGGGGAGAGGGGAGAACAGGAATTTGTTTTTCAGTCAGTGAAAATTGTAAGGTATTTCCTTGAAGATAACCAAGACCATGCAAGAGCATTTAGTGACATCTTCCCAACCTGTTGGTTTCCCAGAGAATAAAGCAAAAGAAATAGTTTTGAGGGTGGAAAGAAGAAGGCTTTGTGTGGCATCAAGAAGATAATAGAAGGAATCTCTGACAGGACTGGATTAGCAGGCTCTTAGAATTGTGACACTGTAGGTACTACATTCAGATTAGTATGTAACACCATTCAGTAAAAACCCATTGTAATGGGATTTACTTTGCAGATGATGATAGAAGATCTGAAGAGGCTACCTGATAGTTCCTTGAAATGAGAAAATCAATTCCTTACAGCCTCAAAGGACCAGATGCAGAGAGTGCTAGAACCTCAAGGAAGGATATAGGGCTGAGGATTAATGAGAAATATTCTTTAGCTGTTCTTGGAAAATGCTTTGCTGATTTTTGGTTCTGTATGTTTGACTCTTGGCTGCAAAACAAGGAGTTTCAAAGCAGATGATCTACCAGTATTCCAGTCTGCCTGTGAGCCTAAGTACTTTTGGTGTGGATTCTTTTCCTGTCCCCTTCCACTTTTAAATAAAGAATGAAATCCGTTTTCACAAAGGCTAGGACCATTTCTGGAAATACTTGTATGTATGACAGATTAAATTCCCAGCTTCTTAGGAAGGTCAGAATTAAATTTCATTAAGCACCTTGGTCAATGTGCAACTGAAGCCATGTTTCATATCACAGGCAGGAAGTATGAGTTAACAAAAGAAGTTCCTTTATAGAGAATATGAGAGGATACAAGCTTAGTGTGTTTGTTTGCACAAGCAAATGGAGAGAAGACAGGTTATTGTGAACATTTGTGGTATAGAAGTTAGACTGGAGCGGAATGCTTTACTTTCTCCTGAGACAGTCAACTAAAGAAAGAAGCATTGTGTTCCTTGTCCATGTTAAAGAAACCAGAACTATGTCTCTTTTCTATAGTAGATTGGACTTATATGGGAGAATTTATGAAAGCTTCACAATGTATCATTTTTCAGTTTATTTCATATGCCCATGTTGTGTGCAGAGTGTTCACAACAGCTTATTTCATTTTTCTCCAAAAACAACTAAAAGTTCATTATTTGGCTGCTTACCCTAACAGTCACAAATGAATATGTATCTGAATTCTCAGATAAGATTTGAAACTGGCGGCAACTGTTACGAATAATTCCTAGATAATTTGCATAGCCTAAGAGATTTCCCTTTAGAATCTTTGACTTTTTAAAGGCATGCATTCAGAAATTGTTTTCTTGCATGTACTCTGTTTGGAAGATTTTAAGGGCATCTGAGGTCCATTCTGAAAGACTGTGAAGAAACTTCGAGGGCCTCCCATTATTTATTTCTGTTTTGATATACTCTCCAACTCAATGAGTATTAGTGTTGTAATTTACCAGCATTGTGGAGAGCTCCACCTGCAAACATCTTATTTGCGTATAGAGAAGTATCATGTCACAAGTAAATCATACTTATGTCATAAAATCATAGAACAATTCAGTTGGAAGGGATCTTCCAGCCATATGGTCCAGCCCCTCACTCACAGCAGGGTCAGCCCCAGGTTGCTCAGAGTTGTGCATTGAAAGGTCTTGAAAACCTCCAAGGATGGAGACTGCACAACCTCACTGGGTAACATCTTGCAATTTTTCTTACACTGTGTTTGTTTTGAAATCCATTCTCTTTCATGGACATCAAAGATGTTCTTCTGAATGTTAATCAAAACTGCCAAAAAGTCTCTGCGGAAGTGTAAAAATAATACTGTGCATGAAGAGTGACTATAGAAAAGAAAGGAGACAAGCATGTTGCTGAACCTGTTACATCATCCCTAACCTTCAGATAGGAAAAATATGGGAGAAGCTTAAGATAATGGGTGATTGCTGGAAAAGATCTCCAATATCCAGTGTTCTTTCTATTGTTGTCTCTTCGTGCAATGAAGTAACAGAGGGACTTGTCTTTTTAGGCTGTTTTCTGTCTTTACCATCAGAAAACTGGCGCTGGCTGCACTTTGGGCCTCTCTTCATCCCTTGTCATGAGCCAGTCACTTACTGTGACATTCTGCAACTCATCCTTATTGTGTTGGAGTGAAAAGGGGATGCTGATGGCGTTTGCACATTTTCATGACATTTTACTATTACTTCTGCAATTCATAAGCAATAGCAATTCAGAAGCAATTTCAAATCCCCAGATCACCCCAAACTGAGAGGCTTAATATGACATCTTCTTCTCGCTGGAGTTGAAAGGCCAGAAATAAGAGTGGAACTTTCTCCCACGTAGAAATGGCAGGAGAATCTTCTGCATGGTGGCAGCAGATCAGTTCCCTAGCAGATTTCCTCAGCAGCTGAACCTTATTGGAATAAATGGGTGAACTGTGTTTTACAGCTTCTGCCACACATACGGTTGTCTGCTGGCGTAAGGTTAAAGTGAGTTGTTCATTCACAGTAAGCTAGTGCTTCTCAGAGCTACTGCTCCAGGCTTTCAACATGCTGATTTTGTTGTATCCATTAGACGGTGCATAATTTCAGCTGAGAGACATTACTTATTCCAGGAGGCTTAAGAGTGGATTTCATTATGTTTAGTCTAGCTTCTGGTTGCCCAGACATTCAAGGGACTGTGTCCTTAATTGATTTGGACTTCTCTGAGGAAGTATGACTATTTTGTCACTTTTTCAGTGCTAAATTCTTAGAGTGAAACAATGCATGACTGCCTGAAAGGTGGAGCTTTTTCCATCCAGTCTTCAGATTGTAATGATTTCTAGCTGAGCAAAGACTAGAAGGCTTGGATAACAACAACAGCAGTTTGTCAAGTTTTTACCAAATTCTAAATCTTTTAGATTTAGAATCTTATTTATCATACACTTTTATGAAGGATTTAAAATTTTCTGCTGTGGATCTCTCTCAACTTCCTACTCAAACTGTTTTGACTGACTAAAGAGTAAAGCCACTGAATTCAAAATTACTTTATTCATGACTTTCCAGGGACTATGCTTATGTACATTTCTGTAAATATGGGTCTTTGTTTTCATTCTCAGGCAGCTTGAAATTGAGGTTGCCCTGGTTTCCAAAGCTAGAAGGAAAGCCGTCTTTTGAAGGAATTGCCATCGTTTACCTCTCTTCCTTTTGCAAAAGTCAGCTTTCTGCAGTGGAAAAGGACCAGTACAACCAAATCTCTGTTTTCAGGATATCAGAATTTCCTAAAATCATGAAGGAAATTCTTTTCCTTGATTACTGTATTGATATGTTAGTTTTACTAATTAGTTGTGCTTTTCAAAGGCACTCCTTGTTTCAAAAGGGGTCTGAATTATTTTCAAATGATTAGAACGCTTAGCAGGTACTTCCCAATGCACATACTTTTATGCTTCAGGCACTTGCTATTTTCATTTGGAATTCTGAACTGTGTAGGAGTTTCCTGTCTCTCTGGTTATTAGCACAGTGTAATTTGACTTCTTTGTCTTCTCTTGTCTTCATATGAACAGAAGATACAAGACTTTCATCCTTTATTTTATTGTTGTCATACATATTATTCTCCCCCCATAGACACTTTTTTGTCCTACTTCTTGTTCTAGATACGGTCTCCACTGATTCAGTGCTTTTTAGGCCCACCTGAATTTTCCGGTTACTTGTCTAATTCCAAAAATTATTATGTCTACAGAAGCCAAAATATTCTTATTCTGGGTTTTTTAGCTATACTGCTTCAAAAGAAAGATGCATGGTCCTCAGCCTGACTTTTTAGGTCAGTTAACTTGGATTAATTCTAGGCTGTAAATCTCCTAGCTCAAATCCGTGCATCTCATAATACTTCTAGATAGTTCTCTGTGTTGAGCGTGAGTTAGTAGAAATTAACCCAAAGCAGTATGTTGAGGCTTATGTTCAGGCATTCCTCTGTTAGAGTTCACCATCACAGATATCTACTGTATTTTGCTGATCATAATGGAGGATCCTTGGCAAAAGCTTTGCATATGTCCAGGTTCTCTGTGAAAACAACTTCAGATGCTGTTCAGGTCTTTGCGTCAACCCTTCTTTGTTTAATGAAATTTGAAACTGTTTACCGTATATTTATGAACACTGTAAGCTAAATGAAGCATTTATCTGAAGTCTTACTGAATGTGTTCCTACCTTGTCACTGCATAACATTTGTTCTGTTGTACTCTGCTAGTGTTGCTTTGCTACATTTGTGTGTCTCCTGTTTTTCTTTTCCAGAATACAGCACATTTTCAAATGCATTGAAGAGATGCTGTAACCAAAAGAAGGAAGACTCTGTGTTCAGTCAGCGAACAGATGAAGCATCTGCAGCTCAGTATTTTCAGGTAATGAAACTGTTCAGTGCCAGTTTGTGGAATCTAAGTTACAGTTGTTTTCCTGACTTTTGTCACCAGGTCATTTAGGAAGATAGCTCATTTTTTTTCAATGAGCGGTCAGACCCTTGGTGATTTAAGAACAGGAAAGATTGATGGGCTTTATCTGTCCTCTGTTTTTCCCCTTCTCCTTTCCTTTTAGTTTTATGGCTGTCTATCTCAACAACAGAATATGATGCAGGATTTTGTGAGGACGGCCACATATCACAGCGCTATCCTACAGAACCACATAGATTTTAAAGACAAGGTAAGCTCTATTAACAATTTTAAATATTCCAGTATCCTGATTAGGCTTTAAACTTCATATTGAACAACACTGATCGGACTGCAGCCTTTTCTCACCTGAGATTTTGTGCATGAGTATACTAACTTGTGTGTGTTTTATGTTTGCAATGTCATTGTCAAATACGTGGATGATAACGCATGATGCTGATGGTACACTATACATCCTAGGATGAATGGTCCAGAATGCGGATCCAAACACGAGTTACAAATTCCTCTGCTGTCCTCTGTGTACAGTCAGGGAACCAGATAATTCCTCGCTTTATAACTGTTAACATTCCCATTTGACGTCTTAGGGCTTATACACAAAGTGAGTTTCTTAACTGTCAACTGTGTAACTGCTATTGTGTCTCATAGCCTCTTGCAAATACCTGCAAAAGTATTCTAATTTACATCTCTTTCTTTGAGGCTACACTGAATGTCTTGCCACCTTGCAGTTGTTACAGATTAAGCGAGCACATAGTTGGCTGCTGTGACTCCGTCTATATGTGGCAGTGAGCTGGAAGGAATGCAGGAACTTTTGCTTATGACTTCAGATGCATAGACTCATCTCCAGTATGCATTTATACATCCTGAAAACTACTATAATTAATATAATGACCATTTTTGTTGCTTGATTTAATACTTTGCCTCTTACATTTTCCAGACCAGACACTTTGGAGAAAGACACAAGAAAACTTACACTGAGAAGATGTAGGATAACCTTTCTCCCAGTCATTTTCCAGTTGTAGTTTGTTAGGCTTCTTGAAATCCAAAGCATAGGGCTTAGTATCTTATGCAAAGCTTTTACTTTCTGTTTTTTTTTTTTTTCCTTCAATTGAATTTAGTTGCACTAACTCTAGCAACTTTCTTGACCATATTCAGGTCCTGTCCCCTTGTGCACTTCTGTCTCTTCCTATCCTTAATGATATTTATAGCAAAAAGATTCTGTAATATAATGGTACATTATGTGGAAATATATCTTTATCTTTAATTCCTAATATCTTTTATTCTTTAATAAGATTTGTCAACTTTCTAATTCTGTCATTTTGTTTTTATGTTATGAGGTGAAGGAGGATTCATGTTCCCAGTTGACTTTCTTTATATTATTCCTCCATTGTGTGAATTTTTGTCATCTCTTCTTCCTTGTCCTCTCTTCTTATCCCATCTTCTGGGGTCAGCATTCCCAGTCCTCTCAGTCTTTTTCTATAAGAAGAAATTGCCTGTGCGCTCTTGCCATTCTTACTGGTTTTTTTTCAGAGCCACCATTAATTCTGCTGCACCTGTTTTGAGAAGGATTGACAGGAGTTATACATAGTGGTGCAGGCAAATCAATACGACTGATTTGTATTACGGAATTTGGACATCTTAGTTATTCTTTTTTCTGTTTCTTAGAAATCTGGACTTTTCTTTTTTCCCTCTAACTGCATCTGTCTATTCAGAGAACATTTAGAACTTGGAAAGTATGTGAGTTCAGATTTCCTAAAAGTGTATTTATCAGCACAGAATTGAATTTATCTTAGTACTGTCCAGTCACCTAGCTTTCTAGGTCTCTCTGCTCTTGAGTAACCTAACTTTGTGTCATCAGCAGGTCTTGCTATGACACTCCTCTAACACTCATTCCTTTTAAAAAATAAAAATTTTTAATGAAAATACTAAAAATAAAAAATATTAGGGACACGGGACCTTATGTAAGCACATAGTTTATAAGTGGTATCCTGGCAGCCCGGTAGGAATGTTTGCGAGGTTTCAAAACGGCAGCCGAGACAATGAGATCTGTGCTTGTCATGTCCAGGCAGGTAACAGCAAACAAAAAATCTGGAGCGATGCAACATTTTTTTTTAAATCTTTTTTGTCATTTCTCTTCCCTTCCCTCTCTCCTTTTTCTCTTCCCTTCCCTCTCTCCTTTTTCTCTTCCCTTCCCTCTCTCCTTTTTCTCTTCCCTTCCCTCTCTCCTTTTTCTCTTCCCTTCCCTCTCTCCTTTTTCTCTTCCCTTCCCTCTCTCCTTTTTCTCTTCCCTTCCCTCTCTCCTTTTTCTCTTCCCTTCCCTCTCTCCTTTTTCTCTTCCCTTCCCTCTCTCCTTTTTCTCTTCCCTTCCCTCTCTCCTTTTTCTCTTCCCTTCCCTCTCTCCTTTTTCTCTTCCCTTCCCTCTCTCCTTTTTCTGTATGCACTGGCTTCTGACTTGAACTCACACATGTACAAGTGGCTTTACTACATCACATCAGAAAAAGGACTTTAAAATCATATAAGCAAATATTGAACAAAACATTCCCTTTAATGCATAACATTTACAGCCAAAATGAGGAGAGCTGTAAGTATGAAATTTATCTGAATTGCTTGAAGAGTCTTTCATTTTAGCTATTCATTATGTTAAGTGACAAATTAAAATGTAACTGATGGTGTCTCTCTGCCCTGTGACATTGGCAAACTATGCTTCTTTACAAGCTGTACTTAAATACTTACCTTTGTAGCACTAAAACAAATGGTCTTTAGAATCCATAATTTCTTTTGGGCCTGAGACAATCCTGATATCCTATTTAATTCAATAAGGTTAGTAAACTAGTGATGTGCACAGGGCTGCTCCAGTTTGTGTTAGGGATCAAAATCAGACCCCAGATCAAGTGGTATTGGATGATACCAGCTGGGTAAGTGGAACTATTGTGTCATTAATGGATTGAATTTTGTACTAGAATATGTAACAGTAAATTTATGATCAAAGAAATAGCAAAGAAAAAAGGATTTTATTTGCCATTGGCGTCTTGTCAGTTAGGATGCTCACACATTACAGTGCTAAACATGGATTTATGTCTGCAGGTAACATATATCTGTTTCATTTTTGTACCTGTGGTAAGGGGTTCAGGTTTTGCACATTCTTTCCCTCTTTAGACAATCTTGCTGCTGTGCAGCGCTGCTTGCCTTTGCTCTTGGTTTATTTATTTTCCCAACTGTTGGAGCTGCCTTGGCTTCTCTTCAGTATACCTAATAGTAAGACTATTACAGTCTGAGTGTAGCTGGCCACCCACCTAGGAAATTATCTTTCTCTTTCCTGATTTGTTTTCAAAATGGCAATTTTCAGAACAAATGTGGCTGAAAATATAGAGCTAGATACCTTGTAGCAAAATGGTTTCCCATGAGAACCTCAGAATCCCATTCTGCTGAGAATTTAGCTGGCTGTCTTAGAAATATTGCAACTATGTTTATCTTGCATTCAGAAAATGTAAGGTAGACAAATGTCTAATGGTGTCAATGAAGAGACAAAAAAGACAAAAGAGATGTAATTATTTTTATACTTCCATTCATGGGAAGAGGTTTCATTCAACTGATATTTGACTGATTGTTTCCTACCTGCTCTGCCTTTCTTTGCCATACTTCATTACCTTTGCTGCCTCCTTCCCTAAATTCCTGAATAATTTGTTAGAAGGAAGTTTAATTTCTTGCAGTAAGTGGATTTTTGGTATAATTTTTTTTCTTATTCTAGGCTTTGTTTTTGAAAAAAAATCTTTGTGAGAAAGTGCAGCAGGTGATCTGAGTTAAGCTGAACAAAATTAATTCTCGACCTCTTGAGAGCGTTCTTAGTGATGCATTCAAACACATTCTGTCTATCAAAGGTAAAATACTTCAGAACCGTCTGCTGGGATTGACCATTTAATGTTAATGGAAGAACCGATTTAGAGTGTAATGTGTCTGAAGTTGGATTCTAATCCTTACTGTCATCCTTACTTAAAAGAAGTTTCCTTAGAGCTTTCACTAAGTTTTCTTAGTAAAACTTTGTCTTAGATTTTGAACTCTTATAGAGCCAACAGGGTGAGTTCAAAGGGTTTTAATTAGTTATATTGAAGAAAAGGCCCCAAAATAAATTTTACAGTAGCCGTGCATAACGCAATTTCAAACTGAGTACAGGCAGTGAGACATTTCTAGTTTTTTGCAAATAAGTCTGAGGTTCCTGAACCTTTTGTGTTTTTCTGTTTGTTTGTTTGTTTTTTCTCTTTCATAATCTATTTATAAATAGTTTACTTAAAAGCATCAGCATTGCTCCAGTGATTCTGGATGAAGGGTCATGGAAAGTAACCATTCACACAGAGCAGTCAAAGGCACATGTTAAAAAAAAATTAGTATATTGTTCTCTCTATATGTTCCTGCTAATATATACTAATTCTGGATGATAAATGTAGTTACCGGTTTTTGGTATTTCAGCCTTTCTGCTTTTAGTTTTATGGCTTTGCTCTGTGCTGTTTTGGTCTGTTCCCCCACCCCTCTTATTCAATAGTCCTTTTGCAAGCACTTGGGCATGCAAGCATGTTTCCACTTCTGAGTAGCTCCCATTAAACTCACTTTGGAAAGTTACTCAACTGTGTAGGTGAAAGCAGGAGCTGTGATTAGAGGGATATGGCATTGGTTCTTCCCAGCTGTCTGATTTTTGATAATTAGTCAAGTAGCTGCATTCACATTTCAAAGTAGATGCTGAAGTATGTATAGCTTACCACCTTTGCCATCAACATAAATAATACCATCATTACCCAACTATCTATTACTTTATCTTAAAATTCTACTTTTCTCTTTAGAAATAAGCATGCTAGTTCCATGTATTTATATTTCTCAGCACTTTTTCATAGTGAATGCTCTTACAGTTCTATTAAAATGCTCTTACTAGTGTTAAGAGGGAGGTGAGAGGAAGCAACTTATTCTGTAGGAGGTGCTGGTGATTACAGTAATGCCATTTGGGGATCAGGCTGTGCTGTTGAGAGTTCATTGAACCACAGAATGATTTAATTTGGAAAGGACCTCTGGAGATGTCTAGTCCAAACCTTGCATTTTGAATGTATCCAAGGATGGAGATTCCACAGCCTCTGTGGGTTAACCTTGCTTGACCACCATCATGGTGAAAAAGATTTCCTGTGTATCTGTTGGAATTTCCAGTCTTACAATTACCTCCTGTCCTACAGGACACTGGGTGTTGCCTTCACTGTATGTCATATCACTGTGTGTCTGGTTTTGTTTTTCCTGTACCCTCCAACTAGGCAGATGAAGACAGCAATAAGCGCTCCCCCTAGCATGTCTTGTCTTAAGCTAGACAAACATTTCTCTCAAGCTTCTCTTCGTATGTCCTGTCCTTCAGCCCCCTAACCAACTCGGGGGACCTCTATTGGACTTGCTTCAAAATGTCAATATCTTTTTTGACATGGGGAGCCCAAAACTAGACAGAGATCTCCAGATATTGTCTCACAAGCACATGTGTTCACTTTCCCAGACTTCTGCTGACTACAGTCTTGTGGTTGGCCTTCTTGGCTGCAAGGGATGATGCATATTCAACTTGTTGTCTAGCAGAACCCCTAAGTCTTTTTTTAGAAAGCTACTTACCAGCTGGTCAGCCCCAGCCTGTAGTATTGCATGGTGTTCAAGCGAAGATGCAAGACTGGCCATTTTTGGTGCTTGCAAGGTTCCTGTCAGTCAATTTCTTGACAGCTGTAGCAGATGTCTACCACAATATCACCTGTATCCCTAACCTGTGTCCTCTTATCCCTACCCATAAGCTCTTAACTGGCTCATTGTCCATTCCAAAGTGAAGCTGCATGCACACAAATCATTCCTTTGCATGCAGCACAACCCCCCTCCTGACCTTGCCAGCCTGTTCTTTCTGAACAGCCTGTAGCCATCCATGACAGCATGAGCTGTGAAAGCTGTCCCACCATGTCTCTGTAATCCCAGTGAAATCATAGCTGTGCATCTGTTCATGGACTTCTGATTCCTCCTGTTTGCTTCCCTTGCTGCATGTGTTTGTGGACATGCATCTCCGGTGGCCCCTCTGTCATGTTGCTTTCACAAAAGGAGCATGGGACCCTTTCCTGTTCTGTTGTCTCCTGGACACTTCCTCATGCCTTTCATGCCTTCACCTCTCTTCAGGCTATCATAATCTCCCACAGCATGGACCTAGTTTTTCATCCTCCTTTACTATGTTGAAAACCTGATGGCAAAGATGCTCTTGCCCCATTTTTCAGATGGATCTTGTGTCCCCAGCAATCCCAGTTCCTCAAGAGGGTCCTGTCATCCTAAAAGCCATAGTCCTGCATGGCCAGGAGAGGTTAGATTACTCCTACTTTCTCTCTCACTGGCAGGATTGAGGAGATACCACCTGGCTCCCGTGGGACCTGGGTCCCATGTGCTTCACCCTCAACCCCAGAGACTCTAAAGTCACCCTTGATACACACAAGAGAGTATCATTGGTGTGTACATGGATGAGGGACAATTGGTAATAAGTAGTCCAAGGGCCAGCGGGGCTTAAGCATTCCCTGCCTAACATCCTAGATCTGGGCCTTTGATGTGAAGGAAGCCTCCCAAGATAGCATGTCAGATCAGCAGATGACTCAGACCCCTGCAGAAGGGAATTCCTAGTGACCATTACCACCTCTTCCTTTTGGTGTGGACCCTTGCTTCAGACTCAGCTGGCTTCCATTCTGTCTTGGGAGTGTCTGTTCTCCACATATTTGAGCATACACTCTGGCTGTTTCTCCTTCCTTGCACTGTGTGGTTTGGGCTTTTTCCTTTGAAAAGTCCCTGTGAAGATCCTGTCCATCTACTGTTCGGCCTCCCTGATGTTTTGCAGTCTACTCCTGTCCTCGCACAGCCCATTTTATCCTGAAAAGAAATATTGCAATTCAGTTGTACCACCTGCTGACATAGACGTAGGTACAATGTAAGAAATGGCATCGGAAGCAGATCCAATGCAAAAAAAACCAAAAAACCAAAAAAAACCCCAAAAACCAAAAAAACTTCTCCACTAGATTTATAATGCCGAACTTGAAAAGTTGACTCTTCCTTCTAACTTCCACATATGCAGAGAGAAAGCCTTATAATATTTGTGGTTCCCCCTGGACATTGAGAAATAGCCTGTCAGACCTTCTGTCAGTCCTGTGGTTCAATTAAATTGGCCTGGACGTATTTTCTTCCTCCCCACTTTCTTACCCAACTGCTGTTCTGAAGAGTTAGTTCCTCTGGGCATGGGAGCGTATTCCAATACCTGCCAAAGCACAGAGAGGAAAACTGGATCTGTGACAGCCTGTCATCTGTGATATAAAAAACGAGCTTAATAAAATCTTTCACTAGGAAAGAAAGTATGAATAAAGGGAAGGTTCTGGCTCCTACGCCCAGCTTGAAACTATGTGCAGTAACAGAAGCAATGTTAATTTATTTTGCATTGGAGTAGCTCTGTAACACAGATCCATACCATCTACAACAGATTCAAACCATGTGTGTTGGACTGAATTCTGTAGTGTGTAACCTACGTGTCATGTAAAGTGAGTTTTTGGGAGTAGAATGTGCTCTTACTTCTGAGAGGTTTTTCTGCCAAAACTATTTTGTTGAAGTTTGCAGTCTTTTTCTCTCTGCTTTTAAAGGCTGGTAGGCAGTGTGCATCATAGGGGAAATTGGGACATAGAGGGGACAGAGAGTAGGGGAAGCTGATGGTATACTTAGCTGTGGTATTCACTTTGAATCCATATTATATTTAAGCTCTGGATTTGACTCTGATTGGATCAAGGCTGTAGTTCAGTTTCGTAGTTGAAGTGCTTTGAAATCTTACGAGGTTCCAGTTCCAGGTGACATAAATTGTCTAATATTTGCTTCTGAATTTCACGTCTTGGTTTGAAATCACATGAGAATTTCAGCTGCAGGATTTGCAGAGTTTTGGCTTCTTGTTTTTGGCCATGTACATCACCATAAGAGGATCAAACATAGATGAAAAGCTTGTTCCGTGAGACTTTTCTCACAGCAGGTATTAAAATTTGAGGGAGCAAGGTACTGATACTAGATCAGATCTGTTGTGCAGGGTGAAGAGCGTGCTTTGCATCAAATTGATTAGGCTTCTCATCTTAACCATTTTTCCGAGCAGTTAGCCTCTTTCTGTCTACGTACTCATGGCCTCTGCAGTGGTGTGTTGAGCAACGTGTACAGT
Organism: Dromaius novaehollandiae; assembly: GCF_036370855.1. Classification (NCBI taxonomy): domain Eukaryota; kingdom Metazoa; phylum Chordata; class Aves; order Casuariiformes; family Dromaiidae; genus Dromaius; species Dromaius novaehollandiae. The sequence continues at coordinate 7,169,102 of NC_088132.1, forward strand.
GGTGGCTGCTGTAGAACGAAGCTAGTGCTATAGGATTATCTGGACTGTTGAAATGGGCACTGGCTTTGCTAGAATAGCTAACAGCAGAGGTACATACTGGAACTGCAGAGTTTCAACACACTGAAACAAAAATTTTGACCTTTTGAAACATTTTAGCCAACATTTTGGCTTGCAACAGGTGAACATCTTGGCTAACGGGGAAAGTGAGGCCTTGGGATTTGTATGCGATTGAGGGACTACAACAGATGCTGCATCCAACAAAGCATTAAAGGTACAATATTGTTGTCAGCAAAGAGAAACAATATTTGAACAAAGATATAGTTCAGTTTTATCGAAGATACTTCCACATCAAGGAGTGATTTTTCATTCAAAAAGACGTGGTTCTGTACTCCTTCAAAGAATTATTATAGTCTTGGCTTCCCTCGCTCCTCAGGGCATTGAGGCTAAGGTCAGTGTTTACATTTTTCTCCTAAAGAAACTTTGGTATAAAAACCTATTTCCTCTGTGTCACACACATTTACAAATATCTGTGAATCAACAATCTTTTAAAAGTATGCTTTTCCTGCTAGAATAAGATTAAGGAGATTAACACTCTTCAGTACGAAGCTTTTTCTGGTGTCATAGTATAATTTGTAAAATTCAGGCATAATATCACACTTACTAAACTCAGGGTTTAGCTGTGAAAATTTTCTTACTCAAAATAGCTGTCAGGAAGTGACTTCTCATAATTTTGTTTCTTTGGTCTTCCTTTTGTTTTCAAGGTGGTCCTAGATGTTGGCTGCGGATCAGGAATCCTTTCATTTTTTGCAGTGCAGGCGGGAGCTAGAAAAGTCTATGCAGTTGAAGCCAGTGCAGTGGCAAAATATGCAGAGGTAAGTGTTTTGTTTGAATGAAGTGTCAAAATGATGTAGTGTGAAAGCACGAGCGATCTAGAACTCTGCATTGAATAGCTTAATGCTGAAGATTTCAGTTCAACTTGCCTAAGAAGTCAGGTGTAAGTGCCAGCACTTTTTAGAAGATAATTTTTGAAGGGGTTCTAAATCTTAGAATGTATCGAATAAACCATATGATGTTTGTTTCTGTAAAAAGCTGTGAACATACTTAACTGTGACTAGACATTTTATCTTCAGAAGCAAAAAAAAAATTTTTTAAACCAGATGTTGTTTCACAGGTTCTGTGCAAAAATACTTAGGTGTTCTTTTCGTAAGTCTCTGAGATCTGTGTGATCAACCAGTTGATTGAGTTTCCTGCTAAGTGTGACTAGTCAGCTCTTTCAGCCTTCATAGGAAACAGTGTGTTTTGGGGTCTAAAAAATGTATTTGAAGAATGCTCTTATTTTTAAAAGATAATTTTTTAACATTTTTTAATGAAGTATTCTAATATGATTCAAAGCATTTTAACCACTTAAAGTAACATTTGATAACGAAGTGTCTTAGGAAAAGTCCACTTCCTAAAAAATGGTAATCCTAAGCAATAGCAACAGCAAAAATCTCTGTGTTTTCTCACAGTCAGCAGTGTGTGCTTATTTAGATGAACATTTAAATGCTTGAGAAGCAGCGTGAGCATATTACTTCAAATTTTGCCAGCACTGACCACCTCCATCTGAGTTTTAAATATGTGGAAGAGAGGGAAAAGTGGCAAAGTGGAGGTTTCTTAATCCCCTATTTAGAAAAAGTTGCTTTATCTAGATGTTATTTTCTCTTTTTGCTTTACTAATTTAGAACATTAATGTTGATGGACAGTACTGAGAGTCAATAATTCCTCTAAGCTTTAACAAGAGTACGCAGCAGATCAGTGAAAATTCCTCCTGTATGTCCTAATACAGCAATCCAGCGTTGCCCTCAGTGAAAGCTGGTGAACACCAGTTGGCAGCTATAACAATGTGAAGTAGATGCTAGAAATTAGGAGAATGTGTTTGGATCTTAAAGAAGCAAATGTAGATATTAGACATTTTTATTTCTCTCAGGATAGAAATACTTACTAGTATATAAAGTCTTCGCATTCTTTTTTGCATTTTGCAGGTCTTTCATTGCAACTGTAATATAATGTCTCTATAATCTCCCTATATATATTTTATATTCATTTATATATTGAATAAAAATATTTCAACACTGAAATCTCTTGGATTTTGCTAAGATATGTATAAATTATTACAATATAAATTTCAACTGATGAATTTCATACAATCAGTTTGTCTTCCCCCCTCATTTATGTTGCTGTTGACGAGTGGTTGATAATTATGTATGTGTTACTTTTATAACCAGCTAGGATGTACTAGCCTGACTCAGGAGATACGTACTGCAAGAACATTTCTATCCTTTTATGATAATTTGGATAAATAGAAAAAAATCTTCCTAATTAAAGAGAAAGCTTCTCCTGATATCTGTCATTTTGTCAGACTCATCCAAAGCATTAAAAAAGGTAAACATACAGAATGGTGGGCTGTCTGTCTGAGGGATGAGTGGAGGGTGATTCTTTCTTTACTAAGGATTTTGTGGATAGATACAGTTTGTCAAATGTCTTTGTTTCATGAAGAACGGAAGTTTTATTTATGAAAACATAATAAAAAGACCGAAAGAGAAATTGCTTGTCCTATCAAGTAGGTGAGCTTAGTGTACATATGTTTTAACCTGTTGGTCACAGTCTTGAATGTGATTTGAAGCCCAAAGTAAGAAAAGTCACTAGCTGTGAAAAAGTATATGCTGCATCTGTAGTCTGTCAGATACTGTATGTATTTATGAGAGTATATAAATGTGAGTAGAATAACTGGCAGCTTACTAGTAGAGAAACAGCATGAATTCATTGGTTTTAGAAATTAAATTGCTCTTCCCCTGGGGTGAATGCAATGCTAATCTACTTAAAACTACAGTTTAAGAGAAGAAATAAAGAACATTATACAGCTATAGATACTGGGGAATACCAGCTGAAGTGAAAGCAATTACCCAGGTTCTCAGTTTGATAATTCATAGATGAGTAATCATTTCCCCCTCTTCTTTTCCCCAAGATGAGATTCAATTTTCAGAAGAAAAAGCACAGAATCATGTAGTCATAATTTCTTATGAAAAACCTTTTCACTCTCATAAACTCTATGGCAAGTCAGCTGATCTGTTAGCACATAATATGTTTTAAGAGTTTAGGTTTATTTAATAAAAAAATGCTTAACTGGATAAGTTAGTTCAATGCTTTTATTGCATACTGTAGACACTAATTATAGAATTCTAGTATTCCACAATGGAATTTCATTGTAAATTAGCATCGTCTATCCAGTATCTGGATTATGAGAAGAGCATTACTTTCTGTCCATTTCTTCTCTCGTTTCTGCTTGAATTTGTTGTATTTGCCATTTCAGCTATGTGTTATATATCCTGTTGAAGGTGGGATTGACAAGTCATGTTCCCTTTTTTGTTTTTTCCATTTTAATACAAAGTGTATGAATCCATTATAACAATCTACTGACTGAAGAGAAATTATGAACTGTGCAACTGCATTTAAGCTGTGCACATTAATGCTGTAGTATTTCACTGGGAGATATGTTGGTTTTAAAGTAGATTCCTTTTTATGGTTATAAGTTTATATAGAAAGAATGATATATATAAAAAAAGCACTATAGTGCAAATACCAGAAATCAAATGTCTATATGACAGTGTTGAAGACCGTGTATTGTGTACAAATGTACAACAGTAGAATATCAGGAAAGGTTGTTAGAGGGAAAATTCGTAGCAGCTGCTGTAATAGGGAACATACTGCCTCAGTCACTCATTTGTTTTGTGTATTTGCTGAAGAGTATTTCAAGTCTATGTCACTGAGTTCTGTGCAGTAGTTGGGTGGCTTTTTCACTAGTTAGCAATTTAATTTGCTTGCCTTTTCATTTTCTCTTCCAGCCTTATTAAACTGTTCAGAAAAGCTGGAGAGACATTAGTTTCTTTCTGATGGTGGTAGATATGTGTTACATAACTCCAGTGAAGTTCATACAGATATACTTTAGACAAACTCTATTTTCATTTGAACTAAAAATGACAAGAGAGAGATAATTTATGATATATATAGAAGTGCAACTCAATATTACAGTCCAAGGAATTTAGTTTTCTCCCTCCAGTACTTTTGACATTTCTCTACACAGAAAAGAATAGCATTTAAGGGAGTTCTCAGTATTATTGTACACTTTTATGTCAGTCTTGTCAACATCCTGGAAATTGTTTATTCAGTAATGTCACGCAGAAGTAATAGTTTCACCTTGGCATTTATCTATCTGAGATTGACCTGCTGTCTTTTCTCCTACTTTGAAAATTTGAAAAGGAGAGAGAAATCCCATGTACCTTTGGAGATGGTTATTGTGAATGTGCATCAGTTTTTCTTCTGCCCTGTGACCCCATGCCTTACATATGCAACTGCTGGCAGCTGGATCCTGCCACATGCAGTCTGTGACAGAGAAGGAAATTTGAAGTAGGCCTGGCCTAACAAAAGTTTGTGGTGGGGAGGAAATTCTTCATAGTGAATGCAGTTAGTGGTGCATGCAGGGGGATGTGAGATGAAAGCAATCTCAGTCTGCTACTTTCACTGTTACAGTAAATCTATTGCCAAAAAAAAAAGGGTGTGGGAGGGGCAAGAAGAAATAAGGCTACAAGTAACTAACTGGTGCTGGTGGTTTTGTCTAAACATGAAATGTGCTTCTAAGCAACTTATGTAGGAACAAGGAACATTGCCAGACTGGAAAAAATATGTGTGTATAGCACTTGAATAAAGAGCTACTGTGCATGAAAAAAACTTGATTGTGCTGAGGATGTGAGCTAGTGATGGTATCATTAAAACACAAAATTATCCATGGTGAAAGGCTTTGCTCTCTGTTTTAGTATCAGAAATGGATAGTAAGTAGCTATATTTAAGACCGCTATTTTCTCTGTTGCCCTGACTGAACATTAGGGGAAAAAAAAATAAAATCAGCCTTGGGTAGACTCTGTGATTGCTCCTGTGAGCGTGCTTATAGACTCACTCTCCCTCCAACACACCTTCAGGAATTTAGAAAGGCATTTAACATGAGCTGGGGGCAGGTACTTTTGCAAAAATTCTTTCCCAGCCACTGCAATGTTTGCACCTATTTGCAATGTACCATTTAGGTAATATTTGTGTGCACCATATTGTCTTCTGTACAGTAAACAAACTGCATCTGTTTGTTTTCTGTTATTTAGATTAAAAGATTTTAACTGTATATAATGGTGTGTTAACTTGTTTGCCATCTCATCTGGTATACCATGTGTTATTGTGGGGTTTATATGATATGATGATAATGCACACTTAAAGATTGGCAGGACTTTTCATTGCAAAAGGCAGCTGAGTAAAGACTTGAGAGCATAGCAGTTTCTCTCTCAGGAAGGATGGACTGTGCATTTCAGCTATTTAGCTGAATCCAGCTATATAATTAATACAGCTGGATTCAGCTAAATCACTGGATTTCTCCAGCTGGATGCAACCGGATATCTCCAGCACAAAAAGAAAGCTTTGTATTCTTTGGAACTAGTATAGAATAAGCATCTCAGATGCTGTTAGACATTCTCTAGCTTTAAGAGGCTTGGTAGTTTAGGTGAGCTCTTAAGTGTGGAAGAAGCCTTATAAACGCATATCTCGTAGATACTGCGAGTTCAGTTCCAGACCACCACAATAAGGCGAATACCTCAATCAAGTGAGTCACATGAATTTTTTGGTTTCCCAGTGCATATAAAAGTTATGTTTACACTATACTGTAGTCTATTAAGTGTGCAATAGCATTATGTCTAAAAAACCAATGTACATACCCTAATTAAAAAATACTTTATGGTAAAAAATGCTAACCATCATCTGAGCCTTCAGCAAGTCAAAATCTTTTTGCTGATGGAGGGTCTTGCCTCAATGTTGATGGCTGCTGACTGATCAGGGTGGTGATTGCTGAAGGCTGGGATGGCTGTGGCAATTTCTTAAAATAAGAGAACAGTGAAGTCTGCCACATCGACTGACTCTTCCTTTCACGAAGGATTTCTCTGTAGCATGCGATGCTGTTTGATAACATTTTTCCCCGCAATAGAACTTCTTTCAAAATTGGACTCTCAAACCCTGCCACTGCTTTATCAACTAAGTCTATGTAATATTCTAAATCCTTTGTTGTCATTTCAAAAGTGTTCATCTTCATCTTCACCAGGAGTAGGTTCCATCTCAAGAAACCACTTTCTTTGCTCATCCATAAGAAACAACTCCTCATCCATTAAAGTTTTATCATGAGATTGCAGCAATTCAGTCGCATCTTCAGGCTCCACTTCTAATTCTAGTTCTTTTGCTTTTTCTACCACATCTGCAGTAATTTCCTCCACTGAAGTCTCAACTCCCTCAAAGTCATCTCTGAGGGTTGGAATCAACTTCTTCCGAACTCCTGTTAATGTTGATATTTTGACCTCCTCCCATGAATCATGAATGTTCTTAATGGCATCTAGAATGGTGAATCCTTTCCAGAAGGTTTTCAATTTACTTTGCCCAGATCCATCAGAGGAATCGCTATCTATGGCAGCTATAGCCTTAGGAAATGTATTTCTTAAATAGTAAGACTTGAAAGTCGAAATTACTGCTTGATCCATGGGCTGTGGAATGGATGTTGTGTTAGCAGGCATGAAAACAACATTAACCTCGTTGTACATCTCCACCAGAGCTCTTGGGTGACCAGGTGCATTGTCAATGAGCAGCAATATTTTGAAAGGAACATTTTTTTATGAGCAGTAGGTCTCAACGGTGGGCTTGAAACATTCAGTAAACTGTGCTGTAAGCAGATGTGCTGTCATCCAGGCTTTGTTGTTCCATTTATAGAGCAGAAGCAGGGTAGATTTATCATAATTCTTAAGGGCCCGAGGATTTTCGGACTGGTAAATGAGCATTGGCTTCAGCTTAAAGTCACCAGCTGCATTAGCCCCTAACAAGAGAGTCAACCCATCCTTTGAAGCTTTGAAGCCAGGCATTGACTTCTCTCTAGCTATGAAAGTCCTAGATAGTATCTTCTTCCAATATAAGGCTGTTTCATCCACATTGAAAATCTGTTGTTTAGCATAGTCGTCTTCATCAATTATCTTAACTAGATCTTCTGGATAACTTGCTGCAGCTTCTGCATCAGCACTTGCTGCATCACCTTGCACTTTTATGTTATGGAGGTGGCTTCTTTCCTTGAAGCTCAGGAACCAACCTCTGTTAGCTTCAGACTTTTCTTCCTGAAGCTTCCTCACCTCTCTCAGCCTTCATAGAATTGAAGAGAGTTAGGGCCTTGCTCTGGATTAGGCTTTGGTTTAAGGGAGTGTCATGGCTGGTTTGATCTTCTATCCAGACCACTAAAACTTTCTCCATATCAGCAATGAGGCTGTTTCGCTTTCTTATTGTTCGTGTGTTCGCTGGAGTAACACTTTTAGTTTCCTTCAAGAACTTTTCCTTTGCATTCACGACCTGGCTAACTGTTTGGTGTAAGAGGCCTAGCTTTTGGCCTATCTCGACTTTTGACATGCCTTCCTCACTAAGCTTCATCGTTTCTAGCTCTGGATTTAAAGTGAGAGAGAGATGTGCGGCTCTTCCTTTCGCTTGAACACTTGGAGGCCATTGTAGGGCTATCAACTGGCCTAATTTCAGTATTGTTGTGTCTCAGGGAATAGGGAGGCCCGGGGAGAGGGAGAGAGATGGGAGAACAGCCGGTCGGTGGAGCAGTCAGAACACACACAACATTTATCGATGAAGTTTGCTGTCTTATATGGGCAAGGTTCATGGTGCCCCAAAACAATGACAGTAGTAACATCAAAGCACTGATCACAGATCACCATAACAGATATAATAATAATGAAAAAGTTTGAAATATTGTGAGAATTACCCAAATGTGACACAGACAAGAAGTGAACATGTGCTGTTGGAAAAATGGCACCAACAGACTTGCTTGATGCAGGATTGCCACAAACCTTCAAAAAATGTAAAACCATACAGGTTAACAGTATGCCTTTGTGAAACACTTCAAAAAACCCAAACAGAAATACATACTTAATCGGGCACACACATTCTGTGTGGATATTTAAGAAGTAAATAGCCAGGCTGACAGATGGCCTACCCAAAACACTAAGCAAAAATGCGACAGAGCCTTTTACAATTGTCTTCAGATGGGAATACAATTACGCAGATGCAAAACAAAAGTCAAAGTAAGAGTTAGTCTGTCTAAGTAGAACTCTAATACAGCTCTTCCTGCTCAGATTTTGCACCTGTCCAGCTATTTAAGTCACTGTTCTGGCCTTTCTTAACAGGAGCTGTCATGAATAATTGCACTTACATCAGAACTTAAAATAAAGTCATACCTCATTTTACTGAGCTTTGCTTTATTGTGCTTCACAGACTTACACAACAGCTGGGCCTCTTTCTGTGTCTCTGTTTAGTTAGGTGGGAGATCTGCGGTGCCTTGATGTGGAACTGGACGTTTCATGAGAAGAGATGTGTGAGAGGTTTCTGTTTACCTCTGTGTACTAGAGAGATGAGTTTTGATCTGGATTTTGTCAAACAGACCTTTCTTACTTTGTCTAAGACTTCTGAATGTTTAATTTTCATGAATGCTGCATGAAAGAGGATGAAAAAAATAACCAGAACACTAATATGGCCACCCTTGGTGGCAGACTGATGTAATTCCTTTGAAGTGAATTCATATACCGATACAAATTTAATCATTTGTATTTTGTTTTAAGAAATGAATTTTATCTTGCATCAGTGTAATCTCTCCTTGCTTTCAAAGTTTCCTGAAATCCAGGAGACTCACCAGATGTTGCAGCTATTGAAAACAACACATTCTTTCCAGTCACTGACAAACCCAGAAGATAAAGGGTGGAATGAAACATTTTATTTTCTTTTCAAGATGTTTTTTTCACTTCACAAAAGCTGTGAAATATTGAAACAGCTTTATTTCTTTTGTTCACACACGTTCTGCTGACCATGACTTGGTGATTGCAGGAATTTATGAAATACTGTGTAGGAAGGGAAAACATTGTCAACACACCCACTCACACATACCTCCTCTCCTTTTACTAGAGATTTGTTAATGATTCCCAGAAACACTAAATGCAAAAACTCTGCTGCCATCAGCCTTAGCTGCTTGTCCCTCATTTGTCAGTAAGAGTTTTAAAAAATCAAAGGACAAAATTTGCTAGTATTTAAAAAAGCTTTAATTTCGTGAGATTAGTAAAAACAGCAGGATGTCAATACGAAGATGCAGACTGGAAGATTGAATTAAGAGATGAAGGAAATAGCCTCTGTAAGACATATCTTTTAAATGGCATGGCCAGTATTCCTGCCTGAGAAACAGCCATATTGGTGAAGGTAGAAATTACTTTTTACACTTAAAAGCCCCAAGTCATGAAGATTGATTTAACTCAGTAATACTGTCAAAGTAAGGTCAGGCCAAAGGAGGTGGAGGTAGCTGGGACAAAGACTTATTTCATAGCTGGTATTTATAGTCTCCTCAAAGTATGATTTCTTTTCTTTCTTTTTTTTTCTTCCAGTTTTGGATTAATACTGCCTGGTAGTAGAAGCGAGCAGCATTTTGTACGTTTTTGATATACTACACTTGTGTTCCGTATCCGCTATAAATTATTTCTGTTATCTCTGTAGTTTCTTCCTTTTCTGGAAAAAAGATACATTATGTTTGAGGGAGACTGGAGCTCTGAAATATTTAGTACAAATTAATTGATTTTTTGCTTCTGTTCATGTGATAATGAGCTACTAATCAGAGTTTCATAAATGCATGGTAAATTACAGTTTCAGAAATATCACCTGTTTAAATTCTCCTTTTTTAAGTTCAAAAACTAGCTTTTTATTGCCACTAACCTGGCTAGATATGAACTCTTAATTAATGCTAATAAAACTGCTGTAAAAATCACAGAAACGTAGTGTCACAGACCTGCAGGTCTTCTATCTGAAATAAATCAACAGGCTTTAATCCAGTTTCTCTCAATTATTTATGTAAAAATGCGTATGTAAATTGCCATTCATTGGCTTCCTGACAATCTTGGTATACAAACTGAGATTCTGGCCTATGTAGGATTGCCTTGGTTCTTCAGATTACAATCAGAGCATACTGGTAGGAAATCGAGAAGAATGTTATGTGAATAACCTGAAGTTTCTGTTCCCTGGGACTCTATGGCCCAAACCTTTTGACATGACCTTAACTCCCTTGTAAAAATGCAATTTTTATCTCTGCTAAACTTTGAAAGACTGAAAGCACAGGATGTTTTAGTTTTACTGAGTCATAACTCTATTCTGAAGGAGAGGATTAGTATTGACGACATTTGGGTTTTTTTTGGCTCTATCTAAAGGTAGGAAAGCAAAAAAACATTGGTGATTTTTTAAAGCTGGATAATAATAATATGGAATAGTAATGAAAAATCTTTCTACTGTTCAATTTGTCTGCCTGCCATTATCTCCAGTAAAAGTAAATATTTTCTCAGTGTAAGTATCTTCTCCACATGTAGTGGAGATCATAACATTCTGCTGTCCTTTAGCCAACTATATGTGCTATCTATCACAGTGAAGGCCTGAAAATGATTTAGGCTTGCCATTATATATCCATGCTGCTTTTGTGCTTTTACTTCATCATTAAAGCTGTTTCTAGATAAAGAACTCACCTGTGAGCAAAATGACAATTTTGTTTCCAGAATGAAATCACATAATATATTTGCTAGCATAGTCTCTGGTCTAAGGAACTTTAAAAAATGTATTTTTTTATATGTATACATATATATATCTCTATATATCTGTCAACCTGTTTTTAGAATGGATACAAATGCTTGTGAGTAGAAGTATAACCAATGCTATTTAGTTAATTAAAGGTAAGTCTATTTAGTATGGTTTTTGTTTCATTAAGTAGTTCTATTACCGTATTTGCTTATGGTGTATAGTAGCAGGTTATGGCTGAAAATCATTAACTATGCTGTTTGTTAACGTGCTAAAATTAAGTAATAACAACATTAGCCTCTCATTCTGTAGTTAGAATGAGTCAAACACTGCATACGTTTCTTAGGTGTTATCTGTGGCCTGTCTGTGCTGGAAAAAGTCTGCCGAAGTAATTAATACATTTCTACTGATGTTATAAGTATACCAGTGCAAGTACATCTTCTGGGAGGAAGTGCTTTTTAGTACTTGTAAACAGTTCAACCTGTTTTCTCCTTTCACTTCCACTTGGGTACCTCCATCCTCCTCTGGGTACATTTTTCCCTTGTGGTTCCTTGTTTTTCCATCCATCCACATCCCATGCAGGTGGTTTCTTCTTCCTCCACACTGTACAGGGGCTGTCAAGGCAGCAGGAAGAGAAAAAGTCTGCAGCTGTGTGCTGTAAAGCATCTTCAGGGTAGATCAAATTCTTCAAAGTTGTAGTTTATTTTGTTCAAAATATTCTGAAGTCGCTTTGAAATTGTGGCATATTTCAGAGACTAACAAGTGGACCAAAATCACAGGTATCTCATGGTTGAAGGTTTGGGTTTCAGGATATAAACTTACTGATAGAGAGGCTGTTCCTCCTTGGCAATGAAATGCAGAGCTGAGCTTCTTTCACATCGTTTCAGAAGAATAAAGATCAAATGACAGCAGTCAGCACCAGAGGTCTATGCTTGGGTGTCTGGGTTTTTTCTCCTGAGTGAGGGTTAGCCAAGTGTCTGCTTTCATAACTACCTTCTCCATGAGGGTTTTTGTCTATAGCTTTGCCTGAATATAATACTTTTCTCCAAAATGTTACGCCGTTTACTCTGTGCTGTTAAAGAGTTATTACATTCATAATAGTGAGCAAAAGTGATTTCCCTGTTTGATATATAGATAATAAAGAGTTGCTAATGGGGAAATAAAAAAGCTAGGTAAATCTAAGGTTCTCTAAAACTCTTTTAGGAGGAAGAAGAGATTTTGAATTGTTAATTTGACTCCTTGTGAGGGAACACTAGTATTTTGGCATGTAATGTGTATCTGATTGATTAAATAGATGTAAAATTGTTGAATATATGAAGAGGTAAAAAGGAACTTTCTCGGAAATTATTTTCAGAAAACACAAAACACTGATTAATTTCTTATGATAAACATTAAAATCCCATACTTCAGAATAAATTCCTAAGGAAATGCAACTTTTTTCTGTCTGCTAGTCTAACCTGTCCTTTTCCATCACCTTTAGACAGTTTTACTGAAATTTGACAGGTTGTGGTCTTACATATCATTTAAATTGCTACATTTTTTTGTGAAATGGACATTTGGCTAGAAAAAGAGAAACTTAATTATTGCTTTCACTATGGGAAAGGCAATTGTAATTCAGTTAGTAGTTGTTTTATGCTGTAGAAGACTTAATGCTAATCAAAGATCTCTGATAGAAATTTTGCTAATCAAAGAAGCCAACACTTTCTGTGTGTTTTTTGTTTTTTCTCCAGCTGTTGGTGAGAAGAAACAACCTTTCTGACAAGATCACAGTTCTGTCAGGAAAAATTGAGGAGATCTCCCTACCTGAGAGTGTTGATGTGGTAATTTCCGAACCGATGGGTTATATGCTGTTCAATGAAAGGATGTTGGAAAGTTATCTCCATTCCAAAAAGTGGCTGAAATCAAATGGTGAGTGTGTCACCACTGTTACTCCTCTGTATAGAGAAAAGAAGATAAAAAGCTTCCGAAAGAAGAAGACCTGCACTGATAGTCCAGGATTGTCTGGTTTTATTCCCTGTTTCTAGCCCCACCAACAGCATCTAGAGGGCTCAAGGGAACAAATGTAATGATGCAGCCCCCATTGCCATTTCTCCATGATGTGACTCCCTGCTATTTCATGCTGGAGGTGGCTCCTGAATATGTTGCTGTTTGGCTGCTGATTTCTGTTCATGTTTTGATCTTAGTGTGCCACTATATACACTATGATTGCATCTCTCTTGCAGTGTATCACAAAACAAGATGGCACACTAACCTCAAATGCCAGGCAGTGCTATGTAGATGAGAGCAGGATGGCCAAATATGATGATCTTTCTGTGGAAAAACTGCAAACTCTTTTATTTGGAAAAACTATGAATTTCAAATTGTTTTGACATCCTTTCATTGGGCTTTTCCCAAATACCATTTTCTAATACTTGGATCTCTCCTCTTTAGTGGCATGTCAAAGATTCCTAGTATTTAGTACTCTGTATTTCATTCCTCTTCTGTTTGGAGCAGTTTTGAAGGGAATCTGTAAGATCCAAGGCCTCATGGGAATGTTCTTTGTGGGGCAAATCTGAGCATCCAATTGCTGTACATTAAATTCTCCTACATGAATGCTGAAAATGAACTATAAAGTCTCTCTTTAAAAACTTCTTTAAAAGCTGCCTTTATCATGTGAAATTACTGCAGGGTGGAAATTCTGTATAGACTGAATCTGTGCCTCAAGGTTGGGAGCTAATCAGTTTTAATTCTGGCTTTGCTGTTGAATTCTTTCAAACTTCCAAAATATGTTTGGGTAGTGTTTTTCAAAAGTCATCCACTGATCTTCAGTCTCCAGTGTAGAGTCTCAGGGCCTAGTTTCAGAGGAGGGCTTCTGAAAACTGATCTTCAGGCAGCTTATTCTCAAAGGGACTAAAGATGAGTGTATACTTTTGAAAGTATGTGCCTCAATTTCTGATTCCTTACTTGTACAGTGGGGGTGATTAACTTACCTGAATCACTTTATGCAGCAATTATTAAACTTAATGATTCTCTATGGAGTGTACCAAAATCATGACATTTTGTGTAAGTCACTAGTGTTTTGTAGCAGAAATATAATCAGTTAAGTTTAGAAACCTTCTTTCTTCTCTGCAAACGTGTTAATATTCTCCCTACAGCCAGTTTTAAAAAGCATGTCTTTTTCGTGACTGGGTGTTGTTCTATTCAATTCCTGTAGACTCTTCCTACTTGATGTACCTGCAATAAGAGTTTCCTTTTCCCTCCCCTCCTCCTTCCCTCCAGCTATGCATTGTGTTTTGTATCAGGTAGAAAAGGGTCTGAGGAGATATGTTAATATGTGGTCCAAAATGATGATGCTTTGTTCCCTGCTTCTCACTGACATATACATGATAAAATACAAGGGCTTCCCGTTATGCTGCTAGGCAGTCTGATGCAATGCCCACTCTAAAAAAATGGAAAAAATTTCTCTGGTTTCCTCATTCCTTAGAATATGAGTTCCTACTTAAAGGGATACTTGAAAGCTAATAGATCAGGATTTCATCCCCTGCTCTGTGACTAATTTGCCACTTGATGCATGTAAAATTCTTCATGCCACAATTTCAGCACCTGTAAGCAGATTTGTAACATATATTTTGTGTGAGTAAAATTTTCAGTATTTTTTCTGAAGTCTTTCAGAAGATTCCTAGATAGCAGAGTGAAGTATGTATAGCTGCTTCAAATCCTTAACAGCAGTTCTCCTGAATTAGACCAAAACCATAGCCAGCAGTTTAACTCAGGATCAGATCTGAGCTTTAATGAAAATTCTTACACAAATGTTACATTTACTGAGCAAAGTCTAAGCAAATAAGATGTTCCATTGGAGAACATTGAGAAGGTAGCATTTCACTTCATTTAAAGAGAGCTAAATTTAGTTGAATGCTTGATACGGGACCATGACAGGGCTTTATGAAGTTTCTTGGTCTGTCCAACCCAGTTGTTGTGGATTGTTTCCACTATTGACTGCTTTAATATATTCAGATTTCAGTAATCCATATATTAATGAAAATAAATATTAACCTATTGAAGTGTTTGGCAACTACTGCTTCTGAACTGGTGATCTCTTGCTAGTGAAGACATTCCTATAGAAATGTCTGTGGGACTCTGTGTTGCTATTGTATATTATCTTTTGTTTACTAGGAATGATGTTTCCAACATTTAGTGACATTCATTTGGCTCCTTTTTCCGATGAGCAGCTGTACATGGAACACTACTCCAGAGCCAATTTTTGGTAATGATATTTTATTTTATTTATTTTTTATTGCCTGGAGATTCAGTAATAGTTAAAAATTAAACTGGTTATTTGATTCAGAATAAAGTGGAACTTAATATCTGTCAATATTGGAAGAAAATTCTTTGATGTTTTCCATGTTCACTTCTACAGCTCTGGGCTGCAGCCATAGTGTTTATTGTGTGAGTCTGATAAATCTTTCAGGAAGTGCTGGAGCTGGCTGGGTCTCTTTTTGAAGAAGAAATTGTCTCCAAGGAGCATCCAGTGTCAGAAATAGTTGAATCTGAATCAGTTGATAGTGTTTCTTTTGCTACACCAAAGCACAGTGTGCTGCGAATGGCGAGCATTGTACTGCATGAAGTCCCAGGTGTGTGTGCACAGCAAAGGTTCCTTGGCATGTTTCTCAGGGAGAGGATATTAACTCCCCATATCTTCAACAATTCCCGGTTTTCTAGTTACTTTCTACCACCTGATTTTTTCACGCATCTTCAACCAGAAGCTGCACTCTTTTTGCCGTAAAGTGTCCTAATGCTAATATCCACTATTGAGCTGTTGCTGTCCTTTATATAGGAGGGAACTTTAACAGCAATATTCTAATATGAAAAAATAGAGATACTTTCGTTTCAGCAAAGGGCAAGATGGTTTCTAAATATCTCCTTATTAGGATACGGATCAATTAATTTATAAATTAATCATTTATAGATTATTATTTGAAGTTCTTGGGTAAAAAGTGCTGTGAAACTCCAGGATTAATTCTTTTTAAAATCTTCTGGAAGATTATCATTACGTTCTTTCAGCTGGCAGTGTGGAATGTAAACATTAAGTTGATTTCATCAAAGCTATTCATTGGTTTCTTAGATTAAGGAAGAAGTTTTCTTTTATGCTGAAGGTTTCTTCTGGCTGCCTCTGAAGTACACCTATGACAAAATCTTACTTATCCTATGGGGATTAAATGAGTGAAAGAAATTGGCCTTACATGTTGAATGCTTTACTGGCCATGTTATCCTATTCAGACGGTTAGTGCTCTTCTCTCTCATCTGCGTAAGCTAAGAGATAGTACAGGCATATACTCTGAACAGGATCTAGCATATATGCTTAGAAATGGGGAAAATGCAGCAGTGTTCTTCTGGAAAAAAAGAAAGTAGAAGTAACTTCCGGTGGATGTTCATATCTCAGGTGTCATTCTGATCCCTCTCTCCTAATCTCTTGCTCTTTTTGGTTGTATGTGATGTATCAGTGATGTATAATAGACTATAAGTTAAAAGACTGGAGCATTATGCCATGCCAAGAGGCAGCTTCCTCATCATTTGATGAAGAAAATATATGCCTAGTTAGTAGTCGATGCAGAAACATAGCTTTTTTTCCAGGTCTGTACAGGACCGGATGTTACTGCCAATATGAAAGCATTCCATTTCAGGCTGCTTGGGGTGCTTCATCTCCATTTGTAATGAATGTAAGATTTCTATGTGATAAGTGGAATACCTGTGGGATAGCTATAGTGTATGCGTGTATATCCTCATGAACACTGAGGTATATGGTAATGGTGGTGGTGGAAGAAAATTTGCCCCCTTTTGTCATTTAAGAATTGTACAATGGGAGTGATACAATTCAGCTACATTAGTTCCTTATAGTTTGTTAGCACAAATATGCCATCTGCATTTAAAAAAAATACAGAACTTCACCCAGATCTAACAGGTGTAGTTTGATTCCAGACATTCTACACTTATACATTATATCAGCTGAATTGTCTGTCAACCACTACAAGGCTTTCAAAGAATTCAAAGAATTTCACATGGTTGTACTTTTGTATGGATATGCACCCAAAACATTGATTGTGCAAGACAATTAAATACTCCTGGAGTTACAGTGTGCTATAAAGACTGACAAATTAGGGCTTCTGATGTCTTCAGCTGAAAGTGGGATCAAAATCTTTTCAGTAAGAGTGTAGTGGTACTGCCTCTGCACCACTCTAACACATTCAGATTATTAGTACTAAAAAGACTGGATATCCTGATAGATCCATAACAATAAAAGGATGGAGGTTAATGTCCATGCCTACTTCAAGCTGAGCACTTTCTCTCGTCTTTCTTTTGGCCATTTGAAATGTACCATCAGGAGCTGATTGGTGACAACCAGTACTTCTATAAACATCAAATTCCAGGCCTCAAAAAACCACCTTCCTTTATTGTCCAGGTTTGTTACTCAGAACATGAGATGTATTTTGTGTATGATAAACCCTTTCCTATTTAGCAAACTGTTTTCAAAGAAGGTAATGCCCTGTGACTTAACAGAAAGATCTGACACTTTCTGGAACTGCTACTTTTCATGATAATACTTGAACAAAAGAGTTAAAGAAGTATCTGGATTTGTAATTTAAACTTGCCTGTGGTAAAGGCACCAGGACTTTGAAAAGCCTCCAAAATCCTATCCAAGAATCTTGGTGAGCGTTTTAGCATGAGGTGCAGCAGTTAGTCAAGACTGCACAAAGGAAAGGTTACATATTTCTCATACACTTAGGATTATTGTCTTGGATCTGTACAATAATGATAATTATGAGGCTGTATACATTGGCTATGTTTCTCTTCAGGCATATAGGTTGGTTTACTGTTGTGCTTCAGAAATGCACATTAATTTACTAGGAATCATTCATAGAAGTGTGATAATGTGTAGCCTACCACAGAAGAGCAGACTGCTCTTTTTGTTGGCAAGAGCCTTGCAAAGATAAGAAGACATAAAGCATAAATATACAGCAAGTTGTTAAAAATAGTGTGTATTTTGTCTGTGTTTTTCATCAGTGACAAGTAGGTGATTCAGTTGAATAGTACAGCAAACATTTAGAAAAGGATAAAAGATCACTTGCAGTTAGTGGTATCAGCTGACTTCTTCTGTTGTGCTTTTTTAGTTCTTTCCTTGAAGATATCCTCTCAGATTTAGTCATGCAGACATCTTCTTCTTATGCAATTATCATTAAACTAATAATGCAGAATTAATCAGTCTTAAAGGGATGTCATTAAACTGGTTTAGGCCTAGTCATCTAGAGCTGTATGATGTTGTAACAGTGGAGACAAACATTTAAGATTTCCAATTTTAAGTGCTTCTGAAGACTCAGAAGAAGGCTTCAGATCATGGTTTCACATTTAGATGGCACTTTCACCACAAGGAATTGAGCTCCCTTGCTGTTTTCCCTCTCCATCCCGTTCTGTGTAAACCATCTGAAAATAAAGGTACCTATTAACTTCATGGAGTTGATGAGAGGGTCATGCCCAAGATCTGGGGAAATTGCTGTAGGCATGTATATTTCAAAACTGATGTTGAAAGTAGGCTGGATTTGCATTAAATGAACATTTGCATAAATTGGTAAGATAAAAATATTGCTGTGTTTTTGTTGTTGTTGTTGTTCATTGCTTTTCAGTTGGTATAAGATGAACCTTTGTTTTCCTTTTCTGTGTCAATAAAAAAGACAAGACCTGTAATACAGAGGTCTTCAGCACCTTTTTAATTTGTGCCAGGTCCACTCCCAATTCTGGACCAGTCCAGAATAAAAGGCTTACAAAACTAATTTATGACTGTCTCAACCCTTCTCTGTATTCTCTGCTTTCTGTGTGGATTCTTTGAGAAATCTAGTGTGAAAAATCAGTGCGTCTCCTTTTGAGGGAATCAGGTCACCTCAGTGCTGTAAAAGATGTCTGCAGGGAAGGGAAGCTGAGGAGGGGAGCTGAGGATGGCTGGAATTTGGACTCTTGGCAAATTGCAGGAAGGGAAGAATACTCTCAGCCACTTCCCCTTTTGTTGACAGCTATTGTGCCTTGGTCTTTTTAGTATGCAGTGGAATACAGATTTTTTTTTTTAACCTAAACCTTTTACAATGTATTAATGTTTTTAGGTACCAAGAGTGCTTTTATGGGGTCAATCTGTCCAGTCTTCGCAATGCAGCTGTGGATGAGTATTTCAGACAACCTATTGTGGTAGGTTTACATGTCTGTATGTCTTTTTTTGTGTTTTCCCTTCTCTTCTCACTGTGTTATCCCTTCCACCAAATTCTGCAGGTACAGTGGCATCCTTGTTTAACAAAGCTCTGTGGCTGTTGTGTAGAAAGCCAGTGACTAGCTCTGTGAAAACTGTGAACAGAGCTGCTGTCAAAGGTTAACAACTATGTGTAATATTCCTGAGTTTGCTTTAAGTAGCAGATGTCTAGAGATATACACACATTAGAAATCACAGCATGTGAACATCTGCCTTCCCAACATGCAACCACCTTCCCTCACTGTTTGCATCCTTTTAAAAAAGTGCTTGGATCTTGGGCTTTCCCTTCTCCTGTCTGATAAACAAATTAAAGCAAAAAGAGAACACAGCCAAACAAACAGGTTTCTGTATTATGAAACAAACTTCTTTTTAGCATATAAGTATTCTTATTTTATTGGTACTTTGGATTAAGCATCTGCAGTTCTTGTTCATTGTTTTTAATAGAAGCCTAGTTTGTACCTGGTTGGAAAGAATGGGGAGTATTCCTTGCTCAACTCTCTGGAGACAAAACAAAACAACCATCTCCCCACCCCCAACCTAATGCTTCACTGTGGACCCAATGAAAGGTCTGACTGCAACAAGTCTGGGCTAGCTTTAAGCTAATTAGTTTAAGTAGCAATTGCTGTATAGCTGCTGTTGAATGGAGGCTGTACAACCTGTCCAGGAACCCAGAAAGATCATCAGAGAGCTGCTGTGACTTTTAGCACTGTACTGCTTTCAGTACATGAAAATGATATATTACAACTCTCTCATTTGTCTTCATAAGTTTCAGCTGTATCTTTGACTATAGCGTGATCCATTGATCCATGCCCAGTGTTGGTACTTCAGCTTTCAGTTAGGACTGAAGCCCGTATTTGCATTCTGTATGAAGTACATGTTTGGCTTTGTTTTCTCAGCTGAGGTTCTTCTTCCTTTAAAGATTAGAAATGCAGTGCCCAATAAAAGCCACATAAAATTGTTTTTTAAAAGAATCACGTATCTCCTTGGCTTCCTTTATTCTATAGATAGATTTCAGTTCTTAAAGGGATTCATTGGAGAGGATGTGATAACAGAATTTATGCTAAGGCTTTGCTTTACTTGTCTGCGAGCTTGTGAACACTGATAGATTAGGATTAGTTCATGTGATTGAAGAAAGAAAAAAGGAGAAAGTTGTTTTCATTTGCTGGAGGGACTGACTACTTCTGACTTGTTTCTATGGGGCAATCTGCGTTATGTAATTTTGCTTCTTACACATCATAATTTAATTTTCAGCTATTTCCAGACTCTTAGTAGAGTTTGCCCAACTGTGCATTGCAGAAAAGTGTATTAAAATGTGAGCTTAACGTTTTAAAAAAGCAAAATATTTTTAGAAGTGATGAACAATTTGGGTACAGGTTTTATTTTTTCTGGATTGAATAAAACAGTCTTTAATAGGTATGTAAGCTATCATATATGTTCAATCCTAGTAATAGTGCACAATTTTTTCAGTGCTGTTAAAAAAATACAGCTATTTAAGTTTATTGGAATGAAAGTTGGTTTGTTTCTTTTTCCCATTTTGTCTAACAGATAGCACATTTATATGCTGACAAGACACAATTGTAACATTGCGACTTTTTTCCCTATAGGACACTTTTGACATGAGAATTCTGATGGCTCGGACAGTGAAGTACACCGTTAACTTTACAGAAGCTGCAGAGGAAGATTTGCACAGGTTAGCAGACACCGGTATCCTGCTCTTCATTTTTGTGATTGCTTGTTGGTGCTCAGAGGTAGAAAAGGCTGGTGGTTTTGGCCGGTGGTGAACACAGAAGGGAGAAGGTGGCATGCCAAGATGCTTGGCACATCTCTAGTAGTGCACCACAGTGTTCATGTGTGGTATGGTTTGTCTACTGTTAGTGGCAAAGCCTGTTGATGAACCTGTGAAACAGTAGAGATTGGTTCAAAGAAGTTTCCTACAGATAGAGATAAATTGGCCCCTGGAGGAGAGTGTTTGTTCCCTAGTTTTATCTGTTGGGACACGTTTAGTTCTGGTGACAAATCAAATTTTGTTGTTCTGCTTCGGCATCCTGAAAGACCTCAAACCCTGTTGATAAGATGGTGTTATTGCAAGCTGCGTTGCTGCACGCTGTGCTAGAATATAAGTTTTCCAGTCTGAGAGGGGTCAGCTGCACCTCTATACTTCCCTACAAATTTTTAGTTAGAAAGTCTTACATATATACCAGACTGCATGCCTCTTTGTCCCAGAATTAGAGCAGAGAAGCCTCCTTCTGAGTACATTATTGAAATAAAATATACCTTGTGAGAGAACTTGAGGGACTACATCAACAGTCTTTGCAAGACATTGACATAAGAGAAAATATCACAGGCTGTCTTTGAAACTCAGAACCTTTATTGTCTCAGCATGACTCACAACTAACTGTATGTATGACATGGTCTAGTGAGAGAGAGGAATTACTCTGAGAGAAGAAAACATCTGGAGAATTACTTTCAAGTTTCAACTGGCTAGTGTTGGCTTGTTTCAGTAGTTCTCAGGAGAGAATTTATGTATGTTGTCTCTCTAAACCACGACCAAATACTATTTGCTTCTGTCTGCGTAAATGCTAGTTACATGACTTGTCTCTGCAAGAGACAGTGAGATTTGGCTGCAACTGCATAGCCACTAATACCCCTTTTGAAAGTGAAAATATTCCAGCTACCTCTTGCTCAATTTTTGCTTCTGGTTCCAAGAGTAATTCTGTTTGTCGTATTTCTAGTGGAGCATTTTCCTCTTAGAATGGTATTTAATGTAAATCCATATCCTTCACTGGGAATGAGAAATTTTCCTTTAGGAAAATTGAACCTGGATATTTGTAAGAGTCTGCAGTGTTGTCACCAACAATATAGTAACTCTTTGGAAATGGGATGTTTGGTTCTATTGCTGAATAAGGCACACAAAGAACTAATACCTAAATTAGAGCCTTTGGCTAATTACACTGACACTGAAAATAAGAGCATATTCTTTTAAAAATATGGAAAATTGAGATGAATAAGAATGGAAATTTAGAAATTAGTACAAGATAGGTTTCAGTAAATAAATGAAGATGATGGAGTTTTGTTTCCGGTACTTTTTGCAAATTACTTCGGGAACATTTTATTTTTTTCTCTACAGAGTGGAAATCCCTTTTGTTTTCCAAATGATGCAGTCTGGACTAATCCATGGCCTGGCCTTCTGGTTTGATGTGGCATTTGTAGGATCACTGTAAGTACTTTTTTCCTCCTTCCTATGAAATACTAATTACTGGGAAAGAAAATCGCATCTTTCATATAAGGTGTGCCAGAATTAGATCTTTATCTGGTGCTCAGCCTGTTTGTAACGTCATTACCAATGTCTGTTTTATTAAGGAAATGACGCCTTCTAGAGGCAACAGGAAGAGTGATAATTCAGTGCTAGCAGCATGACTCAAATGGTGGTGATCTTGCTTTCCACCGATTGGTATGTGTACTATCTAACATATACCTCATCCAGGAATGTTAATGGTCAAGATGCATATCCTTATATCTTTCCACACCATACTAATTCTTCATAATATTATATACGTTTATGCTTTACACTGTAAGCAAGGAAGCAGCATACGACCATGAGCTGCATCTTCTCATTTGGGCCTGGTCTTGTTTATGGGCAAATTGGAGAGCAGATTGCAAGGAGCCGCCTACAAAAGGCAAACGGAGTAAACTTCTCCAAGTTTTAGAAAATGTTTTCATTCTAACACCACCTATTCATTTCAAAATGGGGACATTCATCTGGTGTAGTAAGTAGATGAAAATTAGATAAAGTTACCTGGGAAGTCAAAAAATAGATTTCAGTTGTCTGTATTTAGTTTTATATAAGATTTGTTGATTTCCCAGTTAAATTTATTCAGTTTTAGATGAGGTTTTTTGCAATATACTGTAAAATGCATTTCTGTTTATTTCTGTTGATAAATACTATATTAGCCTTTGAAATGAGGATTGTGAAGAATGCAGAATAGTACAGCCATTAAAAGGAAAAGGAGATACATTTATTTGTAGTTACTTGAGGGCTGAAATCATCAGCTGAGAAGGTGTCTGTTTTGGAGTAGAAGATGCATAATCAGCAGATCTTTCATGTTTATAGACTTCTAAAGTTCTTTGTCTTAGCACTTGAAATTTCAGTGGATTGGATTCAGGATATTTCATATTACTGCTTTCTTAACACCAACAGCCTCTTTCAGCAAAATTACTGAAATACCTCTTGCAAGTGGAAATATTTGAAAACTACTGTAGGAACTTCTTCAGGAGAGGTGTGTTAGGATGAAGCTACCATTGTGAAGAATCACATTACGATGTTCAGGACAAACCTGTATTTCCTGTAATTTCTTTTAATCATCTGAGTAGGAAGATGGGACAGCAATCAATATTCTCTGTCCTGGAAGAGTGGACAGAAGAGAGAACAGGAGTCTGGAGAGCTTGTTTTCTGAATCTCCATAACTGTCTTAGTCACTCAGGTCTGGAAGTGACAAGGATGGTACAGACTAAGAAAAGAATATAGGATATAATCACTGGCCTAGTTTACTTCAAGGTAGCTTAAAGTTTATTATGAGCAATTATTAGGTCCCACGTACATAAAGTCCTAACAACTTTGTTTCTGAAAGAAGAAGATGAGAGATCAAGTCTAGATAGTTTTTCTTGTTTGTTTTAGGGTAACTGTTTGGTTGTCAACTGCACCTACAGAACCTCTCACTCACTGGTATCAAGTACGCTGCCTTCTTCAGACTCCCCTCTTTGCTAAAGAGGGGGAAACTCTCTCAGGGAAAGTCTTGTTTGTTGCCAATAAGAGGTAAGTATAAAAGGCTTATAAAGTAGGTTTTGTAGTGTGGCTATTCTTGTTAGAAGTACTCAAAAGACACCAGCTATTTGGATAATTACTACAGAATCTGTACTGATGGGTAAGTGGTAATTGATAACCGCACATGCAGCTTAGGACCTCAGAAATAGAGAACTCTTGCAGCATAGTGTCTGTTTTAGCACTTTTATATCCACTTGCAAGCCTGCAAACCAGGCATTTGCTTGTTGATTTTGAATCACAGAGAAAATGTGAAGTGGCAAAATGCAGAAAGAGTATTTCTTTAGAAGAATGACTAAATCAAAACACATCATCCAGTAATATGATTTACTAATGGCTTTGAAGGTCAGATCAGCTCACATCGCTTGTTGCATCTGAATAGCCATAGACCCCTAAATTTAGCACAGCAAAATTGTTTCCATGGAGGGGATAGTAGTGGTAGAATCAGGTTTAGTCTTTGTTAATGCTTTTTAGATTCATCTTAATCTGCAAAATACAAGTTACTAATTTTTCTACTATGAAGTAGTGTTAGTTGCCAGTGCCATCAGGCCTGGGGCAGGCACTGACACAGTGATGCCAAGATAGTTTGATCCATCTGTCATGGGCATTCTCCTGTTAGCCAGAGAAAGCACTGGGCTCCCCATGTCCTTCTGGCTGCAGGGGCAGGTTTGATTCATATGGCGTGGTCAGAGCGATGCATGTGGTTTATTTTCCAGCACCATGTGCAGTGATAAAGTGCAGGGCCCGCACAACCTTTATCATGGCATTTGCACACCTTACTGTCTCTTTTCCTGTTTCTTGACTCCTTTTTCTGCCTTTGTACCTCCCTTTCTCTGCCCTGTTTCTACCTAGATAAACTCCCTGCCCTCAATTAGTTTGGGGTACAAATGTACCCAGATTTGCTATTTCTGACACTGTTCTGTGGATAATTTTGGATTTACATGGTCTCACTGATACAGTTACCGAGGCACTGTTGGTCTTGCAAGATTCTGCTCCCCAATAGGTCCCCAGTGTTCCATGCTAGTTATCTGTGAAGTTGTTTCTCACATAATTCCTCCTTTACCACTTGCGAAATCCAGCCATCCTTCACAATGTTACCTGTAGGTTTTGTCAGCTTTTCATGCTGGTATCTATCACATACAAGAATTTCTTAAGTCATGTTCAAATATTTTCCAAACCTTATTCAGTAAGCTTAACTTCAGGCCAGGGGCCTAGTCAACAACCTCGTCATTTGCTGGCAACGCTAACATTCCTTGCCTCTCAGTAAGTCATATGCAGAGACAAGAAGTGAGGTTGATCCTGATCCTGGATCTATTCTACACTACTAATGCTGAAAAAAATTTCCTATGGAAGTGCTCTTCTTGTTTAAGAATAGTGCTTTCACACATTGTTTGTCCCTCCGCTGAGGTTAATGGAAAGGAATGCTTTCAGAAGGGCATCTTTCTTCAGCAGACTTCTGTACTGCTCTTGCTGTCAATCATAGGTCTGGAAACTTCACTCCTATATTTTGTTTTGTAAACAGTCCTGAAGAGACTGGTTCACACAAGTTGATTTGCTCATGTGTGTTTGTGGTTGTATTGAAAGCAAAGCCTCTTCTGTGTAGAAAGCTGAATCTTTTTTTTTTTTTTTTATTTTGGAAATGTACTCACCAATCAGGTGAGTCCAGTGAGATCAAACTTGTCATCAATACTTTCACTCACTCTACAACATGTGGGACTTGTCAAATTGCCAGATCTTCTGGTTAGGAGCTCCTCTCACGTCTCCCTACATCTTTTTCAAAAGTAAAATGCATTACTATTTTAACAGAAAAGAGAAACACTGTACTCCACAAAGTGACCACACAGACACTGCTGTAAATGTATCAACATGTAAGGCACATTTACAATGGAGCATGGCTCCTAGATGTCTGAGCTGAAGACTTTGCTAGATCTAAAATGAGAAGCAGTTTGACCCCATGTTGCCGCTGAGGTTGGAAGTCCTGCTGCAAAGCTAATCTGCTTTCGAGATCAAGATAGCATCTCTGTACTCTGTACCGTGCTGTTCTGTGCAGGAGGACTAGCTTGAGTCCGCTTTAGCTTTGTCTTTCTGCATCATACATAAAATCAGGGAGACATCTTTTGCCTCTTGAGGTCAACTTGAGTTTAAAAAACATATATGCTCCATTAAGTATATGATATGTTGTTGTTATACTGCATATTTGCATTTTTCCAAAAGTGAGTATACTCTATTTTACTGTGCAGAAAAGCTTTTGTCTTCAGTACTACATTACCCCTGCCCAAATTCCTGCCCCAAAGAGCCTGTAGTCTGAATATTGAGATGCTAAAAGTAGCAAACAGCCAAAGGAAGGGTAAAAAAGCATTAAAATACTGTTGATGGGTTCTTGATTCTCAGTGACAGCCTAAGTCAGTTGCTAATTACAGGCATGTCATAAAACAGCATTATAGAACACGAGCATGCACTGAAGGTGCTGTAACTAGGGCATGGATGCTCTCAGTGGCCCAACTGTTTCTCTTTACTTTTCTGTGTAAACTCAGGTTCTTGCAACAAGTCCTGTGAAAAATTAGCCTTTCCAGTGAAATCCTGGGTTACAGAGAGAATGATCCTAATGCTTTTTGGCCAATTAGATGTTTTTGATTGTGAGGTAATACTCTGATTGTGTATGTTAATGTTGAAATATTGTTTGACTGTTGGAAAGGGAAAAGACCTTTCACTGTTATCTTCTGTCAGTGCAGAATGATGATGTTTCTTGCATAGAAATTCTTAACATTACTTAAGAGTTTTAATAAATTTTACTTCTTTATTTCTTTAAATAATCAGGCCCTAGCACCGATAGCACAGAAAATCAATTTCCTTCGCTTATTATGCTAAATGGTTACTCTTCAGACAGTAGCTACCTTTTTAATACAAGAGTTTATAAATGCAACTATAGTTTAGTTCTGTTATATCTTTTTATACTTTTATTTCTGATGCAGACAAAGTTACGATATTCAGATTGTGGCTGTGGTGGACCAGACGGGATTTAAATCTGGTAACATTCTTGATTTAAAGAATCCATTTTTTAGGTAAGAAATGCTTTTGACTAAAATATACCATTATATTTAATGGTTCAAAACAGAGTGGGAAAGTCTTGTATGTCAGAAAGCATACCTACTATGCATAAGTAAATTTCTGACCTCTCATGGTTTATTTTAGTTTTACAGGTATCAGGGCGCACTATTGTTTTATATTATCAGTGATTTGTTATATAATGCATTATTCCATTCAGGTTGTGTGAAGAGCAAAAGGAAATGGTTTTGTAAGATCTGTATTGACTTAGTGGTGTGACAAAAATAGTAGACTGCATCTTGGAGAGAACATGGATATGCATTTCTTTCAACTAATATACACTTAAGATTGCTGCTATTTTCTGTCATGTGATGTACATCATTATGATTCTTGAGGAACTGGCAATACGCTAAGCTGCACAATGCTGGGTACATACTTTGATATTACTATCAGACATGAAGGACCCATCCTTTCTTTATAAAAACATGCAAGGAGGAAAAACCCTTGACTGCTGCAGTCCTTTCCAACAGAGCAGGCAGCGTTGTTAAGTGTTGCTACAGTATGGTCTTAACCCCTTTTTGGAAAAGCTGTCGACAACAGATCAACACAGCCAGGATCAATTCTTGCAAAGCAAAAAAGATTTGTGAGAAAAAATGGCTGGCTGTGTTTCTTTCTTGTTCTTATGCTGTATTTGGCATAAAGTAGATAGACTAATAAAACTGGTGAAATTGATGTTTCCAGAGGTACACGTGGGAAATAGTGTTTCCTTAGTTCATTATGTTTCCCATTTTATCTCATTTTTTGATTCAGAGCTGTATGACAATTCTGCAGGAATCCTTATAAAGCAGAATACCCTTTGTGTCTGGTGGAAATGAAGTAAATTTCACCAGTACATTACATGTGTAGCACATTAGATGTTTTTGAAGTGGGGCCCTTTTGACTAACTAAATTAATATGTTGTTACAATAAGACTGTTTGTGGAAGAGGTGCAATAATTATAAACAAAACCATGCAGTCGAAAAACTGAATGCGAGTGTGAGTGACTTTTCAAAAATGACAACTGTCTGCTCACAGAAGCAAAAGAAGCTTTTCTTAAGAGTTTTTAGTTTAGGTAAACCATAGAAATCATTCCTTGGTAAATGTATGCCATTACTTATTTGAAAGAAAGTGTGGGGGAAAATGGTCAAATTGTATGTTGCATATAGGAGTAATTTACACTGTATAAAGTGGGATTGTAGTTTAAAAATTGAATCAAAAAATTACTGTGATTTCATAGTTGCTTGCCAATTAACTAACCATGTTTAGTTCATTAATTTAGACTGCTGTTCTTTATGTATTAATTATTAGAGTGCTTGGTCCTGAAATCCTGCCACAGTACAGTAGCCTTATTTCACAGCCTTCTCATGTGAGGTTGCAGAGCACTGCTGTTTTGTTTTTTATTTATTCTGCTCCATGCTATGCCTGCCCTCCCATAATAGTTCCTAGAATTCTGTAAGATTTGAAAAAGGCAAAGAAAAGCTCCCATAAGAAAAATGTTCTCTGTAGCGTAAGCATTGATAAGGGTTTTTAAAATTAAAATATAATCCAGGTTTCAAACTAGGACATGCAAATTAGTGTGCATGGAGAGGGGGAATCTGATTTAGATATCTGGCATAAGATTCCGCAAGTGCTGTAGTGTGTGTGAATTTAGTGGGACTTTATGTCAACACATACAGCCCAATTCTGTTCTACCTCGCTGATTCAGTGTCCTCAATGCAGAGCTTTCTCCCTGTATCACAGGGATGAAAGAGGGAAAGGGCAATTCTGGACATTTTGGTTCCCTTACAACAGCTCTGTACCATTTCTATAGTCTAAGGTAAAAAAAGACCAACCTCTCATTTCTGTGGAGACCATGGCCTGAGCTGCTATACATGTGAGCAGAAGAAATCCTTTGCCTTTGTAAAATAGGCTACATGAGATTTAGTGGCATCTTACCGTTCCTTGCACAGCTGCAAATCTAGATGAAAAGACTTGCAATATAAATTTGAAACCACTCTGCATTTTAGTAAATCTTGCAACAGTACAGGGGACTGACTCCTTAGCCTTATCCCTCTGAGGCTTATCTGACATACATTGGCTGTTGTGCTACAGTATGTTCCATTTCATGAGAGTTCTTATTAAATATAAAAAAGCTGCCAGCAGTTTTTACTCCATAGTAAAATGAGAAAAGCTACATTAAAAATGTATTTACTATGGTTAATTTAGCTAATGCTGTAAGCTGCAAAGAACTGTATGTTGTACTGTAACTGTTTTATTCTTTCATCCATTTTTAGGTATGCCTAGAATATATTGTAAAACGGCATCTGAAAAGCAGAAATGAGATTCTCACCAAGCTGAATAACCAATGAGACTGAAATCAATTCAGTTCCTAGTAGGCCTACTGGTCTTTGTGTAAAATAAATTCGTAACTGTACATATCTGTAATAAAAGATTTTATGCAAGTAGTATGATAAGGGGATACTGTGGTTCCATCCATTTTTTTTAAACTGAAATTTAGCTGGGACTCACATTTACAGACCTAAATTGTGACAGACTTTATTCTAGAAAGCTCATTTGATATGGATCAAGAAGAATTTATTTCTTTTCTTTCTGTTTTACAATAAACTGACATTGGTTCAGATTTGGGGGGATTTTTTTGAGATTACTGTTACTAATATTCTAGATTAGCAAACAAAACCTACCTCATGTTTATATGTATGATATTAAAAGATCTTTGATCAATATGCATCGTTCATGCTTTCAACTTTCAGCACATATTTCCTGATATTTCAGTATACTTGGTGTGAATCTTCTAGCTCACCAGGGTAGTATGTTAAATAATTTAATTTTCTCTCCATGGACAAATTAATTTGGTTCACTTTGAGACATGAACCTAAAGTCATCTTGCATATACCTTTTAAATGTTCTAAGATTGTCCTGTGCATATCAAAGTGTAACAGGACACATTTGTAAATTACTTACAGCACAGTATGGAATAAAAATGCAATGACAGGATATAAGACTTTTGCTTTTTCTGTAGCTCTGTGAGAACTACTTATACTCTGAAATACGTATTTTTGGTTTGTGTAGCTAGAGAGACGAGACTATAGCCTCATAGTGCATATTCTAATGAGGTCTCTCTCCAGACAATCTTACCCATAAAGAACATGAAGTGATTTCATAGACTGTGCTTCTATTTCTCAAAGTGAAACCTTCGAAAGGCTGAATAAGCTGTAGTCAAAACAAAAATGTAGAGATAACTTTATGATGAGAAACATAATAGCATTATACCTCTAGCAAGATATAATCAGGCTTTAGCCTTCCATGCACTGTTGGAAGGCTGGTTTGAATGAAAAGGCCAACCAAAACTGACCCTTCCCTCATGAAGTAGCGTGCAGGATTTGATCAAAAGACCTTGTTAGCTCTGGGCCCCTCCTAGGAGCAATTAAGACACAGCTGTAGTTTCAGACGTTTTCCCTAAGTCCACAGTTATTTAAAGATAATTCATAAAATTATGGAAAGTAGTCCCTAAAGTTGTGAAACCTATCAATCTAACATGAACTTCTTTATGGCTGAGACCATGAAACCATTGAAGTTAGTGTGGCTATACTCATCAGAATAATGGCCTTGTCCATCCTAACAGGATATTTCCAGTAGCATTTAACGCAGCAGGTCTGAGACTGCTGGCATAAAAATATAGTTTCTATGATAAAAGAATGTTTTGTTACACAAACTAGCCCATATGAATAGTATTTAATGTTGGCTGCTGTCTAGAAATGACAACAGAAATTATTCTAACCTGTGAAAGCAGTGTAATGACATTTCTGAGGCATTGTCTGATGACTGGATATCTCTACTTGTTACATTTATAATGTTTATTATATCTATACTTGTTACATGTACAGTTGGATGGGAGAAAGCCACAAACTTGAGAATATACAAATCCACGAACCAGACAACTGTTAGTCAGTTTTCCACAATTTGGCAGGTTTTTATATGAAATTTGAACCTAAATTTAGCTTATAGATTTGTAATGTCTCCTACTGACCTGTATGTCTCTCTGGATCTTGGATTTCAATGTCAAGCCTCTTCTAAAATTCATCAGTATATTGAAGTCTTCTATTTTCTATAGGCAAAAACCTTATGTTGTGAATTTCATGTAGTTATCTGAGTTGTTTTGCTCTGCACAGTCTTTTAAAGGAAGAAAGTAACTAAAAGAGGAGGAAAAAAATAACAGTGGTAGCAGACAAGGATGTCAAGTTGTGTATGCTTATTTAATTCCACCTTTATAGAAAAGATTGCTTCATTACACACTACCTAGTGTAAAAAAATTTTCAAAGTGGTTGCCACTTTGAAGTGATTTGGTTTATTCTGCACAACTGGTATTTGTATTTCTCTCTACTTCAGGAGTTTCCAGATATGCTAGAACAGAAGAGAAGACTGACACTGGTTGCTGCACCATTCAGAGTTAGAAATGCAGTCCTGTGACTGTCTTCATTTTCTCATAATTTGAAGTTTTCTTCTTTCCTGCTTTGATGCTTTGGTAATATTGAAGTATTCAGGTGCCTTACTTTTAAGTAGTACAATGTACTGTTTTAAGCAGAGAGGACTTTTTTGAAGATAAACATGAAAATATACTTGTAAAGTATTTTTGAAAAAACATGACAAAACATTTCACTGATATAAATGATGGTGTTTTGTTCTGATTTTTTTAAAAGACAACATTAATGAACGCTAAAGAAATTACATTGATCAGTGGCACTCAGTTCAAGAGGACAGGGAAACTAAAACAGACCTCTGGGGACCCTGGAGAAAAGACTGATGATATGATTTAGCAACATTGAACTTGAACAGATTTGACTGCACTATGAAATACAGTGTTTCCTCATTTACAGTTAAACAGGTTGTTTTCAAGGTCTTTAAAAAGTGACAGATTGTCATGCATCCCGTGGACTCCATAAGCTACACTGGGAAGACACTGAGTATCATATTAAGGAGCTGTGAATTTTCACACTTTGTTTGATCCAGGATCATTTTGAAGGTCCGTCTTTAAGAAATTACAGGAGGAAAAAATATTTTTAACAGCTTATTAATCAACAATTGCATTTGATTGTTTTATTTTTCCCTTCAACCTAGACAGAGAGACAAATTTAAAGTTTGAAAAGCATTAATAAATTCATGATTCATGATAAATTGCATTTTCAGTAGTAATAGCTTTCATATTGTATATCTATCTATATAAGTTCTTCCATCTGAACTGATGATGAGAATACTCTATCCACAGGAATAGTTAAGGAATCCCACATGATTAATGTTATTGTAGTGGTTGCTAAGAGAAATAATGATTTGCTGCATTTTGTGTGCACTAAACCCATAGAAATCTTTGTGATACCTTCTTTATAATATTCAAGACAACTATGACACCCGAAAGCAATCTTGATGCATCTGGAAATAACTGCAGTGAAACACAATGGAATTGGTGTTAATTTCCTTAGCTAAGTTTCTAGGAGTTGTGCTTTATTCTCAAGTTGCATGCCTTCAGAGATTGGGGAAAAAAAAAAACACAAGTATTTTAGTCTTCCTTAAGCCATTGTTTATGGTATATACATTTTTCTTCTTCTTCATTAGATATATTTTTACAACTCTGCACTGATGCAAGTCCAGAGTTAAAACTCAGGAAGGATAAACTGTGAAGATGAGAAGGCACTGAAGAAGAAAAGAGTCAGTACAATGGAGGACAACTCTATAAGAGTCTTTTGCTAGAAAAATTAATTTGTTGCTGGAGGACCTAAATGTTACCCGAGTAGCTGACATAAGCTTTTTAGTTTCAGTTCCCCAGGTCTGATCTGTAGTGATTGTAGTTGCACACATTGAGATACACAGAAATAGTTACAGGGAAAAAAAAAAGTATTAAATTGAAGAAAACAAAACTGATTCAATTACAAAGGAGTGGAAATGGTAAAGATATCAGTTTTTTTTCTAGTGACTGTATCCCCCTTGGATGGCTAGCCCTTTGTCAGGTATGTCATATTGCAGCATAGAATAGGAATGCTGGGATGTTACTTTGCAGAAAGATGTAAATGTGCATCCCTTAGCTAGCCAGACAGTAGCTAGATCTGGGGTGGATCAGGATAACTGCTGTGAGCAAAAGCACTGATCAACAGCACTGGACCTTATGATGGTAAAACTTCTCTTTAATAGACTCCCTGTTTTAACAACAGCCAGTGGTCACAGTTTTCACTCCAAATCACTATGTTTTATGTAGTCAGATTTATGATGACCAGCATGTAGATGCAACTACCTCTTGTGAATATTTGTGAAGAAATCCCAAGCAGTCTTAGTCTTTTTACTAACACCTTTTTGGTGGTGGGTGGAAGGGGAAACAAAAACTTGTTTTTAGTTTTATGGCTGGTTTCTAGGCTTAGCTGCCAGAGCTAACATGGCACAGATCCTTTTATGTTAATATAGTAACACTGATACAAGCAGTAATAAAAGAAGATAGTACCTTAGCTTGTAAAACAAGCTTGAGTTCAGGAAACAGCACAGTACTCAACCTGGTACATTCTGTAAAAAAACACCCAAACACCAAACAGAGCAAGGGTCTTCCTTTGCTAATATATCAGATAACTGCTACGTGTCTGTTCAGAGCAGGAAGAAGGATCCGGTTTTGCCACAGTTCAGGTGGAATTTTCAAAGAATTTGAAGTGAACAGTGCTTTCCCAAGATATAGCAGTAAAGCAGGCCGTGGCATGGCAAACCTGTAGATCAGAGAGCACTCATAATCTTTTTATGGAAAATACTACAAGAGGAAAAGGCAGCAAAATCTGCCAGCCTTCAGTCACAGTATCCATCTACAATGCTGGACTTCAGAAATTCTCAGTTGTTCTTCCAGGAACACTAATGGTAGGACAAACACCACAAGAGTCTTGTTCTTTGACATACTCCATCCACCCTCAAAACAGTGACTTCAGAAACAAGAATGAATGACTGCAGCTGAGTGTTTTGGGTCTACTTCAAAAAAAGGGAAATACAATTCACTGAAGTTTGTCATGTAGAGGAAACACTCTGTCAGGTTGATTTAACAAGAAACAATGGCAAACAAGCAATATCAACATGCCTGAAAAGCCTTCCCTCTATTTTTCTTCATAGGTGGCTGATGCATTAGTTTTACCACTTCTACCAAGTGTTTACACTGTGAAAAATTATCAGAAGCTGAATCCTCTCTCATTAACACTCTAAGTAAGGAAATCAAACACCAAGAATGCAAATTAGTTTGTGGTATTCAAGGTAACCCGATATCCCAGGATAATAAGCAGTAATTGCTAGTGAGAATTCACCGTTCTTTTAAAAACGCTTCTCATTATCTTTTTGAGCACAGATGACTTACAAAATCCTTGCACTGAATTCTAAGTGAGTCGAGAAGCATGCACTGCTAGGAGATCACAGGATGCTTATGATGAACAAAAACTGGGGTCATCTGTAGACAAAAGCAAAAGAGTGTAGACAGCTGGGGGGCAGTGGAATATCCATGACCCCACTGCCTACTTGTTTATGGTGTAGTCTTGAAAAGCCAGGCTTGCCCTTGCCACCACCGGGGAAAGGAAATTAGATGTGGAGGCTGGCAACTCCTCTTGTCAGGGGAAGGGGCGGTTACTGATAAAAACGTGTTGTCACCACTGTTTCCTACTCCTGCTTAGTGGCAGGAGTAACTGGCCTCTCCAGTGCTCCGCACTCAGGAGATACCAGTTCCAGATTATCTCTAGCTCCCCATCCTTAGGGATCCTTTGGGGCAGCAAAATTCAGTTACACATCAACTGGCAGTAGAAAACAGGAGGCTTTTGCATAGGGAAAGGGATGTATTTAATTAGAGCAAAGTGTGCCCAGTGTTGCTGACTTGCTTGATGATCATCTCTCCTACAGTCCCTAAAAAGTGATACTGAGAAGTCTTTGGCACAATGCAGCTGGATCAGCACAGGCACAAATGGCTTTGGCTGTGTCTGTAGCTCAGAGGACTGTGTCGCATTCTCTCGGAAGAGATGGAGATGATGAGTTGAAAGGCTGAGCTAGGGTGATGCTCCCTCCAGAAAGGATCCCGAGGAATGACAGGAAAGGAGCAGCGGAAAGCCATGGTAATTAATCCATTCAGGAGGACAGCAGAACAGTCTGTTTCTTCAGAAATAATGTAAACTAGCATATATAAACTTAATCACGGTGCACTTAGCTGTCTTCAGAAACACTACAATTTAAATCAGAATCAGTACCATTTAAAAATGAACACGAGGCAGTTTTAGCTATCTTCTACAGTAGTTATTCTTGTGCTGCTTTGGCAGGAGGGAAAGTCAGGTTATGGCTGTGGTTTCACTTCATTTTCTTTACAGCTTTTCAGGTCACCTTCAGAGGCCTTGTCCAAGGAGACTCACTGAAGGGAGCAGAGCACACAAGGCACCAGAGAGCATACCACAGTTGCAGTCTTCACTGCAGCTGCCTTAATAGGAAGGCTAAATCCATTGTGTCACAGAGCCAAAATATTTTTAGATGGTGAAAACATTCAGATAAATGTCATGTTAACAAATGCACAAGTAAAAATCTTCCTGTTACTGTTTCCTTGATATCTTTACTACAGACAATACAGAATTCTGTTTTGGCTAGAACAAGATAAGCAGAAATACTGTAATTCTGTGAATCCTTATGTAACATGAGGTGTGTGATATTTTAAAACTTCTTGTTATCTTTATCACAGTTCTTACTTCTTCAAAGTCAGCTAAGAAAGAAAGTAGTATGAACTTCAAGACAACTGAAGTTACCATAGATCTCTCTGAACTGGAAGCCAATGACAGAATAGTATAGTGTCATGCCAGGGAGAAGCTCCAACTCTAAGTATGCTAGTGCTGTTTCTGCTACTGCCACAGCAGTTTTATTGCACTGACAAAGCTGTATGGATGTGGATGCACTGTGTGAAAATGCTGTAGACGTTTTACGATGATCTTGTCCAGACTATGTGAAACATGTTCTTGTTCTCGGGATTCTTGGTGCTTACTTTTGCTGACAAAGATCTGGTTCCTTCTTTTTGTTTTAAAAAATCTAGTGACAGGACCACATTTTTAAAGGAGTCCAAAAACAGGTTTGTGATACAAAGTTGAAAATCATGTGTTTGAGAAGTAATACGTAGCTATGCAAGTAAGGCACAATTTTAGAAGAATCTGGATATAAATCTGCATCTTGAGATCAGACTGTTAGTAGAGAGAGAAACTGATGAAAATGAATTTCACCATTATATATCTTGTATGCAAATTACAAATTCACTTTTCTGAATTTTAATCTCTTGGTTTCCTTTTAATCATTTTTATCTCCATGGAATTAAAACAATATGAAAGAAGATTAAAATAGACATAAAAACATTTGTGCTGTAAAAGGCCTTTCAACACACATAGGAACACTCTGAAGACCTGAGCAGGTCAAGAGCTATCTTCTACAACTACAGCCTGTTTTAACTATTTTAAAAATATCTGTATTTATTTTTTTAAAAGATAAATCATAAAACTTGTAAGCTGGTTCACTTGAAATCTCTGGTTGACATTCAAAATTTTCACTGATTTCTTCTCTGGGAGATATTCTTTTACTGAGTATTACAGCAAAAAAGCTGAAGATAGCAATATATTTTCCAATTGTCTGTCTTCTTGAAAATAAACAAACGAAAAAAAGGAAAATAACTATAGGTGGAGAAAAGAATCTCAAATATCTAAAGAAACTGTTTCAAAAAATGATGCAAAGCATTTGGACTGGGAGTATGGAACCCTGTGAAATTATGCCCTTGATTTAAACCAAGCTTCAAACTACTCTCTCTTTCTTTTAAACTCACAATTTTGATGTAGTTATGACAGATGCTATGTTAATGTTTCAAAGAGTAGGAAAACTTAATACCATAATTCTACCTATGACTGTTCTTTTCTATTTTGCAAGTTACTATTAAGTACTTCCCAGAAGAGGAATAAAAGAAAAATAATATTATCACCAAATGTTCTGAAGAAGAAGCTTTATTCCATCAAGTAATTTCTCTCTGCATCATTTCTTTAGCCAAATATATTACAGGCAGTACTACGGAAGTATTTGTTAAGGTCTGACTTCCTTTCATGGCTACTGTAACAACACAAGTGTAATAATAGACACATTTATGAACAGGGATTCCCTTTCCATTTGGAATTGATGACTTCATTGAACAGCTGACTATGAGAAAACAGGTGATGCTGACATGTCACCTAGCCAAACATATTTGCACCATTTTGAAGTAATGACTCCATCTGGTGTTCTGCAGCAGTACTGTTGCTTAATTTATATTGCAGTTTGTTACCGTATTTTTAAGCCAGGATCTTATTTATGCTGTGTGCTGAGCAAACTCAGATTAAAAAGATGGTTACAGGTCTACTGGCCTAGCTATGAGAAGAGAGTCAGTGGCTGAGAAAGCAAAAGATGCAGCCAGAAATATGAAGAATGAGGCAGTACCGCTTCCTTCCAGAAGACAGGACCACTTCCTACTCTTTTCAAGGCTTCTTCATTAAGTGCTACAAAAAAGGACATGTTTAAAGAAAAGTTTTAAGTATAATGAGGTAGCTGTCTCATGCCTCCCAGAACTTATGCTGAACATGAAGGGTAGGATAACAGACGGCTGGAAGGTGCTGGAGGGCACTACTGTAACCAGCTGAGTGGGGAGCAGGAACTGCCATCCTGCCAGCAGTTGGTAAAGACCGGCAAGGAGGGAAAGGGCCAGGCAGCTCCTTGAGTGTGACACTAAGGAGCTTCAGTGACAGCGCAGAAGGACTAAGTGATCAATGTGCTCCAAAAAGCGGTGCGGCAACTTTGGAGCAGCAGGTTCATGCCCTCCATACAGCAGAGAGAAATGTACTGTATTTGCCAAGCCCTGAAATAAACGTTGCAGCAGTGAGGCAAAGCCCTGGATGGAAGACCACGACGTGTGTACGCATTAAGGCTCTGCAGAAGGAGTCTGCACGATTTAGTCACAGAATATTCAGCTTGGCCTCACCCAAATAATAACCGTAATTACATCAGCAAGGAAAAATTACTCAGATGTGGATTTTCCAACCGTCTCACCTGTAAAACTGTTTACCGCAAAGGGCCGCCGGGCTACAAGACTTAGTAAAATTTTCGTTTTTCTCCCTAAACTCAAAGACCGTCACAGCCAAATCGTTCAAATTCCCGGTCCACGGAAGCACCGCGCGCGCAGCCGTTACACCGTCCACGGCCGCGGAGGGCCGTTGGGCTGCGGCGTCTCCTGGCAACGGGCTCGCCCGTCCCCTCCGCGGCGGCCGCAGATTGGTGGGGGCGGGCGCGCGTCACTCGGCTCCCTCGGCGCGACCCGTCGGTTCCGCGCGCTCGCCCGCGAAGGAGGAGGGCTGCGTTCCACCTCCGCGCGGCGTTTTACGGCAGTGTGTTCCGGCACCGTCGTGCGGCAGCCGACGACTAGCCAATGGGAGCCGGCGCCCCTGTGGGATACGCCGCAAAGCGCGGACGAGCGGCGGTGGGGCCGGCACGTGTGGGGTGAGCGGCGGTGGCGGTACCGGGCGCGTGCTTCCGCGGGGGCGGCCGTTACGGGCAGCGGTCGGCCGGGCGGATCTCCGCGGCGGGGGCCCGCGGTGCTCGCCGCGTGGCTGTGCGGGCGCGCGTGGCGCTCCCTGAAATACCGGGAAAGCGGAAAGCAGGAAGCGGCCGTCAGCCCATAAAATAAAGCAACTGGCGGGCCCGGGGCTGTGCTGTCCTGGAGCGGTGCCTTTCTCCCTTCGTATTATGTTTTCTGCAAGGGGGTGGCACGATCTTGGTCCCAGTGCCGCGGGGGCTGTAGCTGCCAGCGAGGCTTCGTGTTGGGGTCAGCCACTGGAGCCTTTTTGTCTGTGGAGGCGCGGGAACGAGGGTGGGATGGGAGTTTTAGGACTTTTGAAAGCGGGGCTGTCGCTCCCACCCACTCAGGCTGCCCTTGGTCTTTGTCTCGATGAATCCTGACAGCGGCCGGGGATGAGATCCCACAGCCGCTAGATGCCCTGTCTGGGGCTGCTCCGCTGTCACAGGGCAGCCCCCTTCCCTGGCTCTCAGTGTGAGCCTCTCAAGCCGCAGTTCGTGGTTGTTGCCCTGTGTTACTTTACTGACCGCTAGAGAGGAGAGTTCAGCCCCATCGTCTCTGTTAACTGGTCTTGAGGAAGTTACGGGTTGTTTTTTCTTCACGTTATCAGCAGTGAAGAATGGATGTCTCAGTGATGCTGTTTTTTATTGCATTTTTGCAGTGTTGTCACAATGGAAGCCAAAAATAAAAAGAAATTTGTAGGGAAAGGTGGAAAAGTGCCTCGTGGGAAAGCACCACATGGAAAAAGGAAATTTAAGAAAGATAATGGTAAGAAGACAAAGATTTCTTCGTGAAAGTGAGCTGCTTGAGTGATTAATGTAGTACATAGTAAACTCGAATTTGTGTTTTCTATCTTGCATTTAAAACTATGCCGACTAAGAAGAATCAACCTGAAAATAAACTGCTGAAACAGATTGGTTGGCATAAAGTACTGATTTAGATCAAAATTGGAAATTAATAACTCCTTGTTTCTAGTTTTTGTATTCGCACATTAACAAAAAAAGTTTGTTTGAGAGTTCAAACTAGGATGGAAGAAGTACTGTGGATTAGGATTGTGAAATGTCATTTGATACTTGCTCTGTTCTGTAGATTTCAAAACACCTATGAGCATAAGCTGTGAATAAAGGTTTGCAGGATTGCTTACTTCAAAGATATGCCAAGAATAGGGAAATTTTTAATTTATAATTATTATTATATGCCATTATATTTCTGCCTTGAAGAATTAATTGGAAAACTGGGAGACCCAGGGATTGTGATAAAAAAAGACTGGTTTTGAGAAGCACATAAGAATGCTTATGGCATGTTGTCAGCAAACGTGGGGTTTAACATTCTTCCTATATATTGCATAGGAATCTATGTTGTAGTTGTTGTGGTAATAATAGTGCATTGTTTTGAAGCCATATTAGTTGTAGGATAACATCTCTGTTTGTCGGTGACTAGATTCTGGTCCTCCAAAGAAATTTCATAACAAAGGAGATGAGGAGGAAAAGCCTAAATCCATTTCCAAGAAATCTGTGAAGGGAAACTTAAGACCTGGAAAAGCTAGTGTCAAACAATTCAAGAATAAACAGCAATCAGAAAAATTTGCGAAGAAGAGAAAACTCCAGAATGGTGAAGAGAAAGGTGAGTGGATTTTTAAGCCTGGATACCAATGGACACTACATTCTGGTAAACACACTGTTCATCTAGAACTTCCTCTCTCCTCTTACCTTGGTCTTGCCTTTAAATTTGGCTAAAAGACTCCAAGTTTACTTTTTATGTATTTAATCTTTTCCTGTGGAAAGTTGTACTTAATCTGTTTGAACTTGAGGCCAAAGTCATTAGAATCCATAAGGCACATTTACGAATATTCTTGGAAGTCAGAAGTAAAGATGCAGTGGCAAATTTAAGTTGATGGTATGCTGTCATAAAGTTCTGATTATTTTGATGGAAGTGTTAAGTGGCTAACTTGAACGTGACTGTTTTTACATGAATCTGGAAAATATGAAGTTGATGAGGGATTGTCTTAGAGCAGAAATTCTCTAGTCTAAAAGAACTGTCTAATAAATTATCTGAAACAATAATACAAATTTATGAAACAAAGCTGTTATCCTTCTTTATAGTATTTCTCTCCAGGCCGAGCTACTTAGTCACCTGTATAAAAGAAAAAAAAAAGCATCATCAGTGTTATAACTGGCTTTTATATTTTACTTTTCTGTTTATATGGAGAGGCTAAATAAAAAACCAGAACATTTAAAAAAGTGATATAAACATATTTCACTTTATGGATGTGATAACTATGTTGTTCATTCTTTGCTGTGAAACCAAGTTCTATGAGGAGGCTCGAACATAAACAGCATAAAATGAAAACTAGATTATTGTGTGTGGGATTCTGAAGTTTTGTACAGACCTGTTAGTTGTTTGGGAATAGAGGGAAAAAAATTGGTTATTTTAGTGTATCTGTTTGTTTTTTAAGAATGGCTTTACGTATGGAATGCGCTAGTTGTCTGGGAATTTATGTTAAGCTTTTTTTTTAAAAAAAAAAGTAAACAGTTTTGTATAAGTGAAAGCTGCCATGTATTGTACAATGGTGCTGCTCTCAAAACAAGATGTTACTGTTTTTTACTTGTCACTATTTCTGTAAGACAAGTGATAGAGAAGTTCTAAAATACACTTTGTTAAAAGAGAGCATGGTTTTTGGTTGGGCAAGGGAAATAAATACATGCTGTTAAATACCAACAAACAATGCTTTAAAGATCCTGTCTTGAATTTATGGAGCTTAATGTTTTTCCATCTAGAAGTACTAGGTAGCATGGCTTGCTTCTGTGAAATCATGCAATATAAGGTGGTGATTTTTATCAAGGTATGAGTAAAACTAAAATCAAATGTTTGAAGTTCTTCTTTAACTCATTTGTGACATTTTGTATAAAGTTATTTTAAGCTTGTGTAGCTTATGTAGCAGTATATAACTAGCTGTTGTATAGTAAAATCTCCTACTTAAGATATTGAATTGAGTAAAAAGATAGGCGTGCAAGGCCTAACATATAAGGCTTTATATAAGAAAGGAGTATGGGATGACTGATAGCAGCGTAGTTGTATTATGAGGTTGTAATCAAACCTGTGAATGAACTAATATGATAATCTTGGCAAACTCCATGAGTGCACTGTTGAGAAAGGCATTGGCTAAACTAGTTAATTGTGTGTATAGTCTGTCATTGCAGGGCAATGGATTGTAAACTGTGGTCTTTATTTCCATTATTTTCATCCTCTTAAGTATTTCAGGGCTTTTTCTGTTGTATTATCTTAGAAGATGGAGGGTAATAGTGAGATCAGAGACATAAAATATTTGTGGCCTGTGTGTTTAAATTCTTATTAGCATTACTTTTTAATCCTTGTCTTGACATTATCAGAGACCTAAAAAGGAGGAACTACAATAGATTTTAATTTGTAATGTTTCCTTTCTTTGAGATTTCAGCTATGTATCTCTAAATCAGGGTGCTTTTGAGAGAGGAAAATGACATAGGTGAACAGAATGAAGAAGAAAGGGAGAATCACCTGGGGCTGCACAGTCATTGAGTAGCAGGTGCATCCTGGGTCAGTATTTAGGCCATTATGATGTTTAATAGAGATGCATCCTTTGATAGAGCACTGAGGAAAAATTGCATGTTTACCTTGTGTTTCCAGTATTCTGGAAGTGGAAATTGCAAGCTTAGCATATCTGTTACATATTTGCACATTCATATTAGCTAGCTGGCTAGCTGTGGGCAAAGATCCTGAATTGATAACAGTTTAAGTCACAGAGCTACTACAGTTGACACCAATAGAGGATTCCCTTGTACGTCTCCTATTATAAAAAAGATATTTATTTTTATCTTCAGGGCCAGATTCTAAGAAGCCTAAATGGAATGAATTCAAAAAGAAAAGGAAGGAATTAAAGCAAAGCAGACAACTCAATGACAAAAGCAATTATGACATAATTGTAAAATCAAAGCAAATATGGGAAACTGTGAGAAGGTAATAATGGTTCTTTTCTTTCATTCAGTTGGCTTCTAGTCATATGTTTTCTCGTAGCAAAGAGATACTTTTTTTCTACTGTTATACATGAAAGCAAATTTCCATATTGGAACTCCATGGGTGAATGATTACATTAGGTGCATTTCTGTAGAGGACTGAAGTAAGGTGTGATGACCCATAATGCCAGAAGTCACTTTTTCTCTAATGTCAGTATTGATACCACTTTTATTTTATGCAGAAATGTTTAAGTAAGTGTAAGCTCATATAAATACAGGAGTTCTCTTCGGTCTCAAGTTGTCTTATCTTTGAATCATGAAACATAGAGCAATACCATTGATTGACAGTCTGATCACTACGTGTTTTCTTTTTTTACCTTTAGGAAGAAATGTGATAAGGAGAAGCGAGAAAAACTAATGAATGAGCTACAAAAGCTACTTCATGGAAAAATTAAAAGTGTAAGAAAAAGAAATGCCACTGTAACAAATGAAATTAGACTACCCAAGTTCACAAAAGCTCCTTTTAAGAATGTTGAAATGTCCTGATGCTTGCTATACTAAGTAGTCTTTCTCTTTCTGCTTAACTCTTGAAATGTGTAAGTTTGCAGTGAGGTATATGTCACTGGATTCTAAAATGACTTTTGCTGTCCCATGAAGTGGAACATGTGATCACTCCTACTCTGAAATTCCAGAGCAAGCGAACCATTTCACGTTTCTGTCTTTGTCAGTATTAAATATCTGAGGCATATTGCCCTTCATTGCCAGCAATTGCAAGTACTATTTGTATTTTGTTAGTAGAGTACTATTATGGCAGTAAAAATACTTAAAAATGAGCTTGTTGTAAGCAGTTGACTATTTTATAGTTGGTATTATATGCTGTATGTGGCATAAAAGTATATCAGAGATCAAATGCAATAAAGCAAATTTGGAGCATAATGCCATATGAAAGGCGTAGAATAAACAAAATATTTATGTCCTGCAGCTGGCATTTGCACATGATTCAACTAGAGTGATCCAGTGCTTTATTCAGTATGGTAACGAGAAACAAAGGCAAGAGACATTTGAAGAACTAAAAGGTACCTTTTCCCTTTTACATTGTACTTGCAACCTTCTTTGTTGTTGTTGGTATGCATTAAGAAAAGTGACAATTCCACTGTTGTTTTCTTTTGAATATTTTCAATTTTCTACTGAAATGACATGTCATTCCTAGCTCGTTATGAAAGCTTATTTGTATAGTATTATCTCTACAAAAACAAGATGACATAGAGAAAAATAAAAGCCAGTTGAACACTTTTTCCCTCTTTCTAGATAGCCTTGTAGAGTTGAGCAAGTCAAAATATTCTAGAAATATTGTGAAGAAGTTTCTTATGTATGGGTGAGTATGAAAAAGTGAATTTGCTTAGGTCTCTCTTGTGTTGTTTCATTTCTGGTGTGAATGTTCCTCTTAATCTGTAATACACTGGTTTTTAATTAAAAAAAAAAGTCTCTGCATATGTCGCTGTAGTAGTAATGAGGCAGGAGACTAGCTGATATTGCT
Source organism: Dromaius novaehollandiae (assembly GCF_036370855.1). Classification (NCBI taxonomy): domain Eukaryota; kingdom Metazoa; phylum Chordata; class Aves; order Casuariiformes; family Dromaiidae; genus Dromaius; species Dromaius novaehollandiae. The sequence continues at coordinate 7,213,103 of NC_088132.1, forward strand.
AGCAGCAGTTTTCCTGTTGCAAAAAGTAATGCTAAAGTTGTGCACGGCATTGAGGAAAATACACTGGAAATGCGTGAAAGCATGCTCAGAGTTGGTCTTTGCCTGAAAAATAGAAACTGGTTTGTAAAGACTTTCTCTGCTCACTGTTGAAGCTGTTGTGTTCAGAAAAGCATCCTTTCTTCTACAGCCCACTGCTTTCTAAAATTGATTTCTATACTTTGTAGTGCAGAAGCAGACTTTTGTCCTTGTCTGGTCTACCCTCTAGCTGCTTGATATTTCTCCTTTTTCGTCTTCCTTCACCTATATTTCCAGGGTTTATGAAACTTAGCTACACAGACTTGTCACCATAATCTTTCTTCTTTGTTTCTTCAGCCATCTTTGTAGCATGACAGCATTATGCCCAAATAAGCTAATCTTTAGACTCTCCTAAGTACAGAGGAATCTAACTGTTGCACCTTTTGCAAGCCTGTTCTGTGTTTTTTGCAGACAGTGACTTACCCTGCAGTTACTGATCTTGAAGTAACGTTGACTGATAATCTTCCCATGGGAATCTGCTAGAGATTGAGCTAATAGCAGTGTTATCCTTACTGTCATAAAACTAGACTCAGGCTTCGTTGTGATTTTTCTGGAGGTTTCTTCTCTTTCCCTGAAAATGTCCACTTTGTCATCCCTCATGAATTCTGCAGAATGCTGTCTTTTTCACCATCTTTTCATAAATGCCATAAGGCTGATCTAGGTGTGTGTGTTTCCTATGGTGTTATACTGGTACTTGATCACCTAAATATGCTTCCAGAAGTATAACAAATAGTTTTATATATGTATAATAGTTCAGCTCTTTCTTGATGTTTTAACTCCTGCTATTGATTTTTCCTATGAAACAGGACAAAACCACAAGTTGCAGAAATAATAAAAAGTTTTAAAGGCCATGTGAGAAAAATGCTCCGTCATGCTGAAGCATCTGCTGTAGTGGAATATGCATATAATGACAAAGCCATTTTGGAGCAAAGGAATATGCTAACAGAAGAACTATATGGAAACACTTTCCAGGTTTATAAGGTGATGTTTTAGCTTTCTAGTCTAAGGTATTTTAGTATCTGAAGTATTATGTTAACAATATCTTGCCTGTCTTAGGAATTTTATAAGAAATAGCAGCTTTTCATGTAGTTGCAGTTATCCTAGTGCCTAGTCTGAAGTAGTCGTCCTTGATGAGATAAGGTTCAGGCTTAATTGAACCATACTGTTACTGTTGCTTTACAGGTCTCTGTCATCTGATTCCCCTCAGCCCCTGTATTTAACAGAGATTTTTTTTTCTCACTTTGTGTCTGGTCAGACAGCTCTGCTAAGAACAGATTCTCTTAGAAGAGTTACCATTGTAAATGTTTAGACTAGATACCAAAAGGTACTTCTGTATTTAAAGCATATAGCCTTTTTCTTCTCTGCCATCCTTGGACTGGAATTTCCTGGGTGTCCGCTAACTTCCCAGTTCGTTGAGATGGCGTGAGTCCTACCCCTGACATTTATGTATGCTGTCATGCAAGATTTCTGCCTTAGCTCGGAAGTCCCTTTCTGCACTTCTGGTTTAGTCCATTTTGCCTTGTATATGGTAGTGTGATAAAGAGCTAACTGTTTTGCCAGAAACCAGTTCAAAGCTTAAAAGTAGCTTTTGTTTGCTAGTCATTAATATAGTTTGTGGAAGCTTGTTTTAACTATGTAGCTTCTGACATATTCAAAGTAGATAAATAGTTTATTTTTTTAAACTGTAAAAACTTCATTTTGCAGAAGGTTCTTTCTGTACAAAATATAAAGTGTTTCAGATACTGTTCATAAATTTTGACTGAAAAGGGACTAAAGAAAACAGTTTTCTGTGAAATCTGATACCCACTGGAAATCATTAAACCTCTGGTTGGGCACTCATTTCAGACACCAGTTGACCCAACACTGGATAAAGTGTTAGAAGCTCAGCCTGAAAAGAGGGAGGCCATTCTGGATGAAATGAAACAAATTCTTACACCAATGGCACAAAAGTAAGTGTGTGTTTCTGAGTCTGTGGTATGACAGGGATACTGTTGTTTCTTTTCAGCTGTAAAATTGCTGCATTATATAGTATCTAACTATGATTCTTTACAAAACATCATGAATATTTTACACTATTGTGAACTCCAGTTTTTATAAAGTTAAGTTTTTTTCCTAGAACTCCCAACAGTGTGATATTCTTTCGTAATGCATGATTAGATAAGCTTCCGCAGTGGTCTTTTGGGAGCAAATACTGTGCCAGGCTTTAGAATTTATCACTTTTGGTAGAATTTTCCACATGTAGATACTAAACATCTCATCCAGAATGACTTTGTGTTCTCCTCAATAAGTTGTGTGGAATTTCTATGCTGACTTGACTCTCGGGGGAGAAGGTGTATTTTTTTTCAGGTTTGTTAGAGGAATAACTGCATACCACATTCAGACTGTGACAGATTTTTTTTATATGAAGTACTGTCAACTTCTATTAAAATCGTTGTTTATGTTAGAATTTTTTCCTTTTTTTCCTCTTTCCAAAATACAGAGAGGCTGTGATAAAACACTCACTGGTACATAAAGTGTTTTTGGACTTTTTTGCTCATGCTCTTCCAAAGCAAAGATCTGTAAGTGTGCTTTATTTTTTGTTTTGCATTTCAATGGAATGTTTTGAGTTCTGTCCTGAAAGTGTTGTAAGATAACTAAAAGAAAAAATAATATTCTGGAATGCTTAGGAGTTTTACACATCTGGTGAGTCCAGATAGATGACTGGGGTGTGGTGTTATATGGAGATTTAGAGTTACAGTGAACTTTCACACTAAAGCAATAGTGATTGTGGTGAGTGGGGTTGTTTTTTTCTTGTTCTGGTTTGGTTTTTGTTTTTTTTAACTTCTAAGGCAATGACTTCAGTGTTTTCCCTACATTTGATAAATGGTCGTTCTCAATAGCTGGAAAATAAGATGTATGTGAAGCTACGGGCCTTGCTTCCCGCAGTTTAACTTTCCAATATATAATTTCTCAGTGTCTTCTATCCGCTGCCCAAAAACCCTTTGACCTAAATTTATCTAAGCAAAGTGGTGTCTGTGTAAGCTGGTATCCCATTGGTTTCATCTGTTGTAGAGCCCTGTCTGTCAGCCTTATTCTGATTCCAACTTTATATACCATATAAATGCAGACCTAAAGGCAGTCAGGTAGACCCTTCTGGACTTGCTGTATCTTTCCTATTTCTGTTAGTCTGAACTCCAACTCTTCTTTGTTGCTGTTAACAAGTGGCCTATTCATGTCCTATTCTGAATCCAGATCTTACCTTAGTTCAGGGTTCTTATGCATGGTTTCTTGTACTACTTTGTTAAAGAATGCCCCTGGATTCACAGTACTCTTCTGCTTCAAGACAAGGGGAGTAAGGACATATCTCTTACTTCTTGCTAGGCTTTTTGTGTGCACATGGTAGCATCATGTTGTGATTGAACAGTTCCAAAATAAGTGGTAAAATGCTTGGAACCTTTGATTGGGGACCTGGAAGAAACTAGGATTAGAAAAGGAGATGGATGGAAGCCCCATATCAGAAGAAATTATCAGATAATGAAAGAAATTGTATCTAGAAATCAGTTTTTATATTGGTTGGTGTTACTTGTCAGATGACCCTCACTCCTCTGAGAAGACACTTAACTTTTGACTGGATCTTGTCATAGCTGATTTATGATCTGTTTTTTCTGGTGCTTAAGTTCTCCTTTCACTCTGGCTGACAGGTTTATGTATTTATAAATAAGTTGTATCTCTTCACTGTTTTTCTTCCTAAAAATATGGGTTTTCTTTGTCTCCTTTAATTTATATGATGATTTTAAACACCTTTTGTTGAATTTTCTGCACTAGGACAACTGGCAGGCATCCATACAGTTCTGATTTCTGACAAGACAATGAACAGTAGTAGTTCTGAAGGAGGAAGGCATATATCATTTACAGCCTTTTGTATTCTTTTGAGACCAGTTTTCATAGGTCAAGGTCAATGAAAGTGGTACTGTAGACCTAGTGATATGAGCGGAATAAATTCCTTTCACGCTTCTTCCCCTCCCCCACCTCCCCTGAGGAATTCCTCAGATTATGTAATCTTTTCTTCCTCAGGAAATGATAGAAGCTATCAGGGAAGCTGTCATCTACCTGGCACACACTCATGATGGAGCCCGAGTAGCTATGCACTGTTTATGGCATGGTACTCCCAAGGTATTGTTCAGTTTCTGTCTACCCAGCCTTGTTTAACAGTCGTCACATTGGAGACTACATGAATCTGATTGCTCACAAGGGTCCTTCTGTCAGTGCAGATATCTGATGCAGTTAAGTTTTTCAGAGCAAGCTTAAAAAGTGGACCCACTTTACCTACTGGCAGATATAAGCTGTAGATCTTTGTGGAGCAATGCTTACATGAGATCTTTTATAGTGGAAGCATCTCACTTTTAGCAGAGTTCTTGCGGCTAACACAGAAAGCTTTTGCATTTTAAGATTATGGGTCATTTTTTCTTTCTATAGATTTCTTAATGAAGGTCAAATTGGCAGGAGGGAGAGGGCAGTTGTAGAAGTCATAATGTGGATTTACATTTGGCTTTGAAATGCCAAGACTTTATAAAATTTTATAAGAACTGTGTTTTAGAGTTTCTTCTTAAAGAACTGCTGATGCTGTCTCCTGAAATACCTTAGGTGTAAGGGATGCCATCAGCTCTTTTGGAAGTAGTATAATGCCTCATCTTTTTGGGTAAGCAAAAAGAAAAACATTCTTTTGAAAATAAAGACTTATAAAAATAGTCTCCTTGTTAAAGAGTATTTAAAAAAAAAAAAGTTGCTAAAGACTGTGGATTAGTAATGGGTCACAAGGAGACTAAGCAATGCTTGTAGGAGCCAAAAGGTACAAGTACTGAAGAAATTGTCTGCAAAAAACTTTGCTAATAAAGGATTTTGCAAGATACTAGAGTCCTTGCTCCTTATCCTGTTGGAGAGGTTTCTTTCCAAATGAAGAGCTGAATTGCATTCTTTTGTAAGTAATGGTCAGGATATAGGTGAATATATGTAGGGGGGTTTAAGTTGCCATTTTGGGAGATATCCCAGTGCTGGACTGGACTTGTGGACACCTCACAGAACCTCCCTGAGGTTGAGGCTGTTCTCACAGTTTCGGTGTAACCATTCACATTGTTTCTAAAGTCTTCACTAGCATTACAGATTTTAAACTTTAGTCATAGTTCCTACTTTAGGAAACAGAGAGAAGGTTGTATTTCTGAAGCTGTAAGTAACAGTTTCGTTTTTCAAAATCCGTGTTACAGGCTCACTGTAGTTTCTCCTTTCCTTTTGCATAGGACAGAAAAGTCATTGTGAAAACCATGAAGACGTACATTGAAAAAATAGCAATGGTGAGTGTTCGGTAGCCATTTGTTTTGTAGTCTCTGAAACAGCACTGATTTGATAGTTAAGAGACTAAGTTGAGACTAATTTGAATGTATTCTTATGCTAGAAACAACTATGAGATCTTAATAAAACTAGGTTTAAACTAGTGATAGTGCAATAGATCATATTAAATGTATAAAACTTGGAATATTTACAGGGTTGTAATGAGCAGCTTCATGGTAAGCACTACATACAGTAATATCATGCAGTAAAATAGCTGAAATATTTGGGTGGAAGAAATTGCTTCGTTTAATTTCTGCCTAATTTTTATGCCTGGTTTCTAACTTGTTGCTATAGGAATTAATTATATGTCCTAATTATTTTCTTCAGTTCTATTTTTTTCTTCAACTAACGAATGGGAAAGTTATTTACTGTGTAAGGCACAAAGAGAGCAATATGATAGCTTAGAGTACATCTTCATATTGTGTCTTCATCTTACTCCTTAGTTTACTTACTAGGAGTAAAATAACTTGCATACCGAAAAGGAATAAAAATGAAGTACTAGAGATGTTGGACAGGTCATCTGAATGTCTGTATTTCTTATAAAAGATTAGGAAAATGCTCAATGAAGTTTTAAGTCAGGAAGCCTTGAAATGTTTAAAAAAATGGTATTAAAAACATGCAATGGACAAAATCTGCGTCTAATACTTCTGCATAAGATATGAGTGGAGACTGCAGCACTAATAGAGTAACAGTTGCAACCACATTTCATGATGCTAGGTAAAATTGGAGCTGTCAAGACATACTTTTTGAACTTCTTCACTGTTGTGTTGCTCTATTTATTAATAGTTGGCATGATCAAAATAACATTCCTCTTCATAATTTGATAATACTGGAATGAATGACTTACTGTGCTTTTTTTCTTTTTTTTTTTAGTGTAAAATCTCTTATACTTTTAAATAATAAAAATCTAGAATGCATACACTGCTTTCATATGAGGCAGTGGCTGAATAACTAAAGCAATATTGGAGCTAGTTAAGGTCTGGCCTAAATTCCATGTAAAAAGTCTCACTGACTTAAAGGTGAATTGGATTGTACCCTTGATCTGTAGATTTGAACATGCTAGAGACGTGCTCTCCAGAAAAATGATATGTGATTTATCTCAACTGTAGGCAAATCTACTATAGAAATAAAAATCTATGCATATTATTCCTGTAAGGCAAATCTCTGATTTGAAATGATGATTACTCAATAGGATTATATTAATAGCTTGTATATGACAAAGCAGTTTGTGAATTTATAATAGCAGATCAAATTAATCTACCTTTGTTTTAACAACACGCTTCTCTTAGCAGACTGCTTTCAGAGAGAAGAATAGAATGAGAGCTGACAGTAGACAGAATTTGGTTAACGGTTGGGTCGTGTTTGAGACAAACTGTTACAAATGCTGATTCTAAATGAATTAGTATATGCATGAAACTTGCCTGCTTGTCTTTGAATCTTTCTGCTGTCTCACCTTTGCAGGGTGAATTCTCTCATTTGGTCTTGTTGGCAGCATTTGATTGCATCGATGATACTAAACTTGTGAAACAGTTAATTATATCTGTAAGTAATTGAATTTTTCTTAAAATATGCTAAATACTGCCAATGTGTAGAAGGGTGAAGACTGGAATCCATCGTTCCTGGCCCCCCCCCCCAAAGTCCTTTCTGCCTTTTCTATTTCATTGTATTTGTACCTTGTGATACAAATGATTGTATCTGACGATTCTTTTTCTTGGTACAGAAGAGCTACTTAAGATCTAACCTCACTTTTATATAAGGTGTCCTGCTGACTTACAGCTGACCTTGGCAATTTTGACTCTTCTCGTATTTATTTAATTTTTAAAGTAGATTCAGCGCTTGCCAAAAGTTACCCTTTCTGTACATGTCTGTCTATAGTCTCACTAGTGGATGACTGGAATCTCCATAAAGTAGAATGTCTTTGTCCTAAAAGTTTGAGGTCTGCTAGTTTTTCAGGAGACTAAAACTGTGGAAAACTTCAGAATGATGATGATGTCTTACCCATTTAACCGTCAAACCTAGAGTGTCCTTATTGTGCAAACTTGATGTTCTAAAGAAAGCTCTTTATCACATTTAGCAGCTTTCCTTTGAAGTAGTAGCAGGAAGTCATCAAAGTGATATTTTAAGATAAAGTGTGGCAGACTTAGAGGAACAGGGAAACTTACCTGAATATAGCATGACTTAATAAAGCGTATCTGAACAGCATGACTTGAAACAGGAACAAATAGTCAGAGACTTTTGATTGGATGCTGAAGCCATTAACTCTGATTCTCAAAGCTTGAATTTTTGCCTTTATATGTTGGTAACTAAATGGCAGCTGACAATGTGAATAAAATCCACGTAATGTTTTTAATCTGATTTTCAAAATGGATACAGATAGATGTCTGAAACATGAAAGCACTCTAGTCGTTTTGCTGGATCTAGATAGAATTGGAGAATGAACAGTAAGGTGGATAGTATGAGCCAGTCTGCCTCTGCTCCCTTCTGGAATGCTCCATTTCCCCACCTTCATCCAAACATGATTTAACAGTGTTTCCTAAAGTGTTTATACCTGGATCTTGTTTAAATGCAAATCTTGTAATTTTTAAACTGCTTTGATCTGTAGATTACTGTAATGTTGTTTTCACAGCGATACAAGAGATTCTGTACAGCACAGTTTATTTTCATGCAAGCAGGATAATTAATGTATTGACGTACAGGTTGTAAAGTGCTTATAGCTTGTATCACTGATGAGCTAAGAGGCAGTAGCAGGGAGGTAAAGAAAAGGTAATAGTCTGCAGCTGGAGAAAAAACATGAGGAGGAAGTGGTCACAGTGAGGTTTGCTCTCAGAAATATGAGCAGTTGCTCTTTGAGCAACTTTATATAGGGGGATTTGGGTTTGCCTGCCCTAGCTTGGAAATTCGGTCAAGTCTTTTTCCCCTCTGGTGGGTTTGGAGAGATGAAAGCATCCCCATGTGGAGTTAGTTTGTTGTGTTTCTTGGATGTATTAGCTGTGATCACAGCTTTTTTTGTTTCCAGAATCTACTGAGCAATGTAACAACTCTTGGGCAAATTCCAAGCAAACAGGCACTGGCAGGTCTGGGCTGTCTTGGTACAAGACAAATGATGCATTTCTGTACTCTGTTACAAGCCCTTAGCTTTCTGGAGTTGAGATACAATGCTTGATTTTAATTGAGGCTTCCATTATGTCATATAATATCTGAATCATCGGTATTTTTCCACCATCTGAGAACTCCTGATGTTCCCAGATACTGGAGTGTTTACTATTTGGCCATGCTACTGCATTAACCTAGACAGAGGAGAAAATGAGAATAAGGGGGAATGGCCTGCATGCATACAACATTAGGCCATCTGGGTTTATATGAGTCCAGGAACAGGGAAAGAATGTCAGGGAAAAGGAAAATTATGAGATGAGATCCGAAGCCAGCACTCCAAATGGAGAATGAAAACTAGTAGCTGAGGATGAGATGGAAGCCTCTTCTCGATCCCTGGGAAGGTGATGGAGCCAAATAATCCTGGAAACCATTTCCAGACACATGAAGGGACAAGAAGGTGGTTGGGAGTAGTTTGCATGGATTTACGAAGGAGAAACAGGGTGGCTGGTTTGGTGGATGAGGGGAGAGCAATAGATGTTGTATTTACTTTAACAAAGCTTTTGACGCTGTCTCCCGTAACATCCAACAGCCTGACGTACAGGCTTAGGTAAGTGGACAGTGAGTTGGACTGGAAATTGGCTGAACCGCCAGGCTCAGGAAGGATGTGATCAGCAGCATAAAGTCCAGCTGAAGGCCAGTCACTAGTGGTGTACCCCAAGGGTCAACACTGAGCACAATACTGTTTAACATCTTGAACATGACCTGGATGATGGAACTGTGTGTGCCCTCAGCAGTTTTGCAGATGATACAAACCTGAGAGGAGATGTTGATATAGCAGTTGGTTGTGCTGCCATTTAAAGGGACCTTGACGGGCTGAAGAAATGGGCCAACAGGAACCTCATGCAGTTGAACAGAGGGAAAACGTCACGTCTCATACCTGAGCGAGAACAGCCGTATGCACCAGTACATACTGGAGGCTGATCAGCTGGAAAGCAGCTTTGCAGAGAAGGCCTTGGGGTCCTAGTCAAGTTGACCATGAACCAGCAGGATACCCTTGTGACAAAGAAGGGCAGCAGTGTCCTGGGCCGCATTAGATAAAGCATTGCCAACAGGTGGAGGGAGGTCGTCCTTCCGCTTTACTCAACACTGTTGAGACCCATCTGGAGTACTCTATCCAGTGCTGGGCTCCCAAGTGCAAGAGAGGCATGGACTTACTGGATTAGGTGCAGCACTGGGCCGCAAAGATGATGCAGGGACTGGAGCATCTGTCATAGGAGGAGAGGCTTAGAGAGCTGGAACTGTTCAGCCTGGGGAAGAGAAGGCTCAGGGAGGATCTTACTAGTGCTTATAAATATCTGATGGATAAAAGTGTAAAGAAGGCAAACTTTACTGTGAGGGTGGCCAAAGACTGGAACAGGTTGTCCAGAGTCTACGTCCTTGGAGATACTCAAAACCTGACTAGACATTGTCATAGTTCTAGTTGGCCTGATTGGGAGGGGCAAAGGGACACAACTAGATGATCTCCGAAAGTGCCTGCCAGCCTCAACAATTCTTTGATTCTGTGAAAGCAGGTTTTGAAGCATGCTCTATGGAAGGATCAAAAATTTAAAATTCTATAAAGAATAGCTCAAATTCTAAAAGATCTCATACAGATTGTCAGTCTGTTTGTACTAAAAGTTTAAGCAATGGAAAAAAAAGTAAAAAATCTTTTTAGGCAGAGAAGGCTTACAGTATTTGGGCAAGACTTTCCTTTTTTGTAGTATTTTAAAACTAATTGCTTTTATGGCTTGGCAGAAAAGTTGGGAATTTGCAGGTCTTGTGATTGTGAGGTCTCAAAAGCTTCAGAGGAAAGTCTTCTCATCTCTCAGCTGCACAGAGACTTAATCCTGGACCAAAGAGTATGTGTGTTGCTTTAAGCCTTCATGTTTAGTTCCAACTGCACATTGCTTAGGCACCTATTGGGATTTAGGAAGATTTGAGTGAAAAATCTCTTTCATGATCATTATATAAGCATACGTAGTGCTAAAAAGATGCTGCCAATGAGAGAGAGCGCACTTGCAAGAGAGCAAGAGCGCGCAAGACAGCATGCAAGAGCACACAGCTGTATTATTAAGCTTCCCCTGATATTTTCTCATAGTTGGGTCACTGAACATGACTAAATTCTGTAGTTCAGAATTAGTGTTTTGGAAAGTGGTGAGGGGAGGAAACACTTTTGGAAAATTTAAACACAGATGCATTATCTCTTATGCAGAATGTTTGCTTCATAGGTTTGATTTCAAAGTGCAGATGATTATTGTCTTTAGTTGTACTAAATTAAATGTTTCCTTTAGTTGTTTCCAGTTTGGAGATATTTCAGTACTGTGGTCAGCCATCTAAGTGATGAATGAACTTCACGTAACTGCAGAATCAAGAGATAATGTGTCTTTTGTCTTGTTTTTCTTCATCAGAACAGATTTTTTTTTTATGCCTGCAGTGTGAAGGTCACAGTAATATCTTAATTCATAGATGCACTGGGTTATGATACGTATTAAACCAATGTACATCTCAGTGCACTAAAACCCATTTTCACCTAGGTTTAAGCAATCTTTTTGAAATAAGAAAAGTGTCTTACCATTTCCTGCCAGCTTCCAACCATCTCTTTACATTTTTCTTTCCTTCAAAACCAACCAGCCAAACTGCATGTTAATGAAGGGTGACATGAATTAAATTGTTCCCTTTATCTTTTACTAGCTGTTGCTGGAAGGATGTTCATGGTTGAAAAAAGGTTTTTCAAGGGCTGTGGCCTGTACAATGTGTTAAATGTCTGGAGTACAGCCCTCCTTTGATTTAAAAATCAGAATTTATATGTGTATTAGAAATGATCAGAAATGGATTGTCATAATGGTCAATAATATCTGGATGGTATTCAGGGTTCTCCAGTGGTGCTTGGTAGTTAAATATGTGTTGCTGTATGAAATGGAATCTGTATGTAAGTTTGGAAGAGCTTGAGGTCAGATGGGTTAATACAGATGCTTCCCTCCAAATATAAAGGCATGCTTTTATAAACAAGATAACTCCTTTGCACACTAATGAGTTTCTGCCTCAGCTGTGTTAATGCATCAAGTTACGAGGTGCCCACTCTGTAGTTTACAAAGTGATTATTCCTAGCCAGCTCTTAATCTCATGGAAATGCCCAGTGTTTCTGCTAATGTGCAAATAAACTGGAAGTAGTGCTGATTGTCCTCCCAGCAGAAGTCAGGTTTACTCGGTTACTGAAACTTACGGATTACTGTTGGATTTTCTGCGATCAATTTAAGATAGGCTTTCCTTTGCGCTGTTGTCACTGCCTGTTTACTTATGTATGGTTATCTGAGAGTCAGCACTGTACTGGTGATTACTCTTTGGCATTGTAGTGGATGACCCTTCGTATGTCTTTAGTCTGTTGAATTTATGACTTTTACTGAGTTTGGCTGCACAGCATCTGACATACCAGGATGTATGTTGTTCTTCCTAGTACTTGTATGTGTCAGTGAAAACAAATCCTGTACTTTTATAGTAGCTTCTAATCAATGATATTGATGCATCTCATAAACACATTTTTAACCTTAATACTTTCATTTTCATTTATTTCACTTCTACCAACTTTCATTCTGTTTAGAGTTTCGGACTTTATTCCACAAGCAAATCATGAATCTTATTCATAGTATGTAGCTTTACTTTCTTAAGCTTTGAATTTGAAAGGTAATCAGTCATTATCAGTGGTTCAGAACTATTCTTTCATTAGTGTTTTGTTGTTGTTTGTTTGCTTTTGCAGGAAATAAATGCTTCCTTGCCTAGTATAATAAACAACAAACATGGAAAAAAGGTCTTGTTGTACTTGCTAAGTCCTAGAGATCCTGCACACTTTGTGCCAGAAATCATCACACTTCTGCAACAAGGAGATGGAAATGCCTATAGGTAACTGAGATATAAGGGTTAAGTTGTTAGAGCTAGCCTTCCAGAACAGTTAATGTAGCTTTCTGTCGTGGTAACTTCATAATTTCAACTTTTCTTCATAGTAAACCTATGTAAATAATATATTTAAATAATACATAAGTATTATTAGATGCATTAATCTGTAGACCTTATTTGTACTTTGGTTTGAAGCTGATGAGTGATCAGTCTAGTAATTTCTGTAAGTGTTCTTATATGTACATATAAATTAGAATACTCCTTTAAAAAAACAAAAACACAGAAGAAGTAGATGTAAGCTATCAAATAGAAATAATAAACAGTGTTTATGTGACCTCAGCAAATACTATCTGTGCATATTATGTTTTTTGTTCATTTAAATTGTGATAATATTTCTAGGTTGTAAAGGACAAACTGTGATGTATTCTTTATTTAAAGCAGTATATCAATTTTGGCATGGGGGAAATTTTAACATGTATTATTGGTGTTCTGAATTGCATAAAAGTACATTTGAAATCTAGCAATGAAAATGGAAAATGTTAATTTTAATTCAGTCTCTGATACTGACGGTGATGCTTAGCAGCTTTTGAAGATGCAGCACTTTTAGGGAAGTAGTGAACAGTTTAAGCAGTATCTTCCAGTACTTGAGACAGTAGAATAAATAGAAAATAAACAGGTTAAATTACCATTGTTAATAAAAGGCTAACTATATTAGGTTTACTGGCCATCAGCTTTAAACAAAAGACACAGTACCATGCAGGCATTATAATTTCTCATTCCAATTGTTGTTAAAACATGTTGTGTGTGCAACATGTACTTCACTGTATGCAAAACAGAGAAGAGAATGATTGATGCTTCATTTTGACCTTTCAGTTATATATAGCTGTCTCAAATTTCTTTTTACTTGATGGGTATGCAAAACAAGTCCTCTGCAGTAATGTGCTGTCTTTTTTCATCAGTAAGAAAAATACAGAACTCCGCCGCCGTGAACTCTTGGAAGCCATTTCCTCACCTTTGCTAGAGTATTTGCAAGAACATACTCAAGAAGTAGTGATGGACAAAAGTACCTTTGTCTTAGTTGCTAACATCTTAGGAACGGCTCTTGGAGACATACAGCCCACACTAGATGCGATCGCTAATTTGGCAGCAGAAGAGCTGATTCCAGGTGGCTGTGATGGGCAGGTAATGTAACAGGACAAGGTGTTGAGATCTTGCAGTGAATTTGCATCTATTAGTGAAATGAGGTCTGTTCATTTTTTCCTTTAGGAGGTTAAGGTACTTTCCTGACTGTACTTGTACATTAGAAGCAGTCTCTTGTACTTTCTGACATTTTCCTTTCATAGTTTATTAGTATTGCATCTGGAGTAATGAAGGCTGGAAGCCAGCATTTCATCTGAGTTGGAGAATTGGGTACTTCATGATCTTGAATCTTCCAGAACTAACTTAAGTGTTTTGTGGGAAGGTAGCTGGCAATCATATTGCAATCTCTGTTTTAATATTATCACTAAGAAATCAAACAGTAACTTTTTATAGTATCACTTAACTGTTTACACTGAGACTGATAGATTCCCATAGTTCTCACAGTTTTCAGTAAGCATGTCTCCACACAAGGAAAGATCGTAGTTATTAGCTGTGTGTCTTTATAATATGACCTTCTTCAAAATGTGCTTGGGAAACCCTCTCCTATTTTGTTGAGTTATACTTCAGTCAGATTTGCATTTGTAGACTAGAAAATAAAAAGTGCTGCATAGACGAAATTTAATTTAATGTCCTCCACATTTTCATAGTTTTGCTGAATTGGCTTTATCTTCCTCAGTTGTGCAGTGTTTGTGGAAGGTGACAACAAACATAATTCAGATGAAAGCAAGTCAGTTTATAGATAGAAGTTTACAGATGGAGGAGGAATGTTGAAATATCTTCTGTTCCTAAAAAAAGAACTGGAGTTCATGGTTCTCTGCCACCCCATGAAAGGTGTGCTTCTGCCCAGGCATTCCAGTGACATACTTCTTCTAGCCATTGTTTCTAAAGCTTATCCCTGCTTTCTTATGATAAGCATTTATTGTAATTTTATGTGAACCACTCATATTTTCCATGAAGTTCTGTGAGCCGTACTGCAGTGAATGCTGGAATTTGAAAATGTGGGAAGTCTGGAAGTTTGCATGCAGGCAGCTAGACCTGGAGATTCTACTCAATATGAAGAGTTGGTGTGGATAAAATGTTAGATAATACAAAGTGGCAGCTTATATTACTGAATGTGAGATACTACAGGGAAAGTAGTAAAAAATAAACTGGTTATTTTGAATAAGTGTATTGCATTCTGACTTGTTGCTATTTGTTCATAGGTAATGACTAAATGGATCAGTGGAGGGTGCTGAGGGCAGAGGGAAAGGTGGATAAAGCAAGCAGTAATATTTATGGGCAGAGAAGAAGATGCATTTTGAAAAACTGTCACTTAATAATTTTGTTTTTTGTTTTGGGGTGGGTTTTTTTTGCCTTAAAGCTTCACATTGCAGAGCATCCAGCAGGCCATCTAGTTTTGAAATGGTTAATAGAGCAAGATGAAAAAATGAGAGACAGTGGAAAAGAAGGTATGTTTGAAATTCAGCTTTATTTGATCAAATTATGACTTCAAAATAATTAGTTATCTGATCTAAAATAAGATTGATGTATTTATTTTTTAAACATACTAATATATGGAAGATGTAAGAGATTCTCTAAGATGAATGCTTTTTGTTGTGAGCTGTTATATGAGCAGAATGCCGAAGACAATGTTGCTTTTTCTACATGGTAAATATTGGAATGTTTTTCTCAGGGGTTTTCCGTGTATTTAGGACAGTGTTGTTTCTGAGCTTAAAATGTCTGTATAGCCTTGCAAAGCTATACAGCAATTTATAGTAGTAGCAAAGGTAAAGACTTTCTAATAGGAAGACTTGTTTCATTACTGTTTATAGGCAGAATTTTAATTACTGGAGCATGTTCATTAGTGCTGCTGGGTTAGTGCTTTATAACTTGGTATAAAAACTGAGTCACAAAAATAGGACATCTTTGCTATTTTATATCCCAGAAGGCAGAGATTGGGCACAGATGTTCTGATCTTAATTTAGCTTTTTTAACTTTTACTTTGTTATGTAACTGTAAAATCTTGTGTGAAGACTCTTAAATCTCTGGGCTTTTTTTCACCATATCCTGATGGAGATCACTTTTCGAGCGTTTTGTTTGAAAAGAATAAAGTGGAGAGGAAGAGAGAGGCAGCATAGTATAGTCTGGAGGGAACCTCTGGTGGGGAGGGGATACTTTCTTTTTAGAATTGTGTTGTTAAGGCCTTTCTTTTTTTCTTGCTGTGTTCAGATATCCGCTCCATCTTGTAAAGATGAGAATTAATGTAGATTTGCTTAATGGTTCTGAAAGGAGACTTTTGCTACTTTTTAAAAATGGGTAATTGAAAGTATTTAAAGGGTGAAGTTTTATCTCTGTGTCTTTCACAGACTAGCTTAATTAAGAGGATAGTTATCTGGATTTATTTCTGCTAACAGTATGCAATACCCATTTTAAACAAAAGCTGTTCCCTTTTAGTTTCTTCGTTTTTCTCCTAGGTATGCTTTCAGAATTGTCAACATGAGTTTATAGCATTGACATTAACAAACAAACAAATCAATATCACATTAGGAACAAGTTCAATAAAAGCTGACCTGTTCTTTAGATGGAGTTTTATGCTAAAGTTACAGTGAAAAGTAGTTTTGGTGCTGTTTGGGTGTTTGTGGTTGGTTGCTTGCTTGCTTGCTTTCAGGTAAGTTTGCTTGGTATTCAAGTTCTTAGAGCTGTCTTCCTGAAGGTCAGTTCTTCAAATCCAGCTGGGGACTTGAAGTCTGCCTAGGTCCTTTCTTTCTCATACATCATTAGTTTAATGGTTCTGCAAGTCCAGTTAATCTTCAGAGTTACTGAAGAAGTAGAGCCCTGTAGTATCAGTACAGCTGAATGAAATAAGGGACCTAATGGTTTTCATGCATCAGCAAAGGATTAGCTCTGAAGTTTTAAATACAGTTTCATGTATTTAGTCATGAATTCTGTTTCTTTGGTGATAGAGTCAAATGCTTAAAAATTCAATGCTTTTTTGCAGAAGTGTGTACGTATTAGTTAATTGCATATAATTATCTTTTCAGTTGGTGTCATTTTTACCAAGTTCTTTCTTTGCTGTGAGTGCTTTCTTTAAGACATGAATAGCCTTTAACACCCTTTTAAAAAAGAAAGAGCAAATATGTCTGTTTTATACTAGTAAGTTTTCACACTACTCAATGCTGCTGTTGTCTAATTAATTTTAAGCAATACTTGAAATTACTCTCACGTCTACAAAAGTATTCAGTCCATTGAATAGTCAATTATTTTGAGTGAGCAAAACTTTGTAAATACTGACTGGCTAAAAATTATTTGATTAAATCACTATTGCAGAGAATTTTTAACAGGGTCTCTGTTTAATGCTGCTGTTTTATTTGCTTTTTCTTCCTCTACCTCCTTATGTCATTGTATAGTTTGTTTTGGAAGAACTTTGGTGGGACGTGTTGGTATTGAGAATATGAAGTCATGGGCTGAAGTGAATCGAGGTGCCATTGTTCTTTGCTGGTATGTAAGACACATGAATGTTCATAACTGAGTTCGATTGTTAATTTCCTGAACAGCTAAGAGAACATCAGTTGTAATTTCTACTAGGAAAATGCCAATTTTTACTTACTGTGCACTGTCTTTCATGCTGCTCTAAGTCTGCAGTGCAACATGGCACTGGAAAAATAGAAACATGAATTTCCGTAGGTTGTTCTTTGAGCTCAGGCTTATGTAGGACTAGGACTTAGCTCTACGTTTGAAAATCTTAAAAGATTAAAAACCAAATTCGTTTATAAAGTTGTGTCTACGCTGTCTTGTTCTACTAGTGCAAAATTCACAAAAGAACACTCAACTAATAATTGCATTAAAATAGTTAACTCTGAAGTACCTGTGACTATGGGCAGCATATAGGAATCCAGATTTTTTTCTATAACTTTTTATTTTGTCTTGATGCCTTAATTATGGAGCCTGGGTATGTCTCATACTGAAGTAGAAGTGTGTTTGGAGTGGACTATGAAAAGGTTTAGGATGTGCCAGCTTGCTCACAATTTGGAGGTAGTGAACCATGCAACTACTGTGATCAAAGGGAGTCCATAGGAATCAGACTAATATTGAACCTAACAATCACATTTTGTTTTATCGAATGCCAGCAGCTGTATTAATCATTGCCATTTTCCTTCTATAAACATAAATGTCAATGTCAGGTCATGGAAACTGAAGGTTGTATCTTAAGCCCAGTAGCCTGTGTTCCGAAACTGCTGGGTCAGCATCGCCTTACTGGTTCTTCATAAAGACTTACACTGAGCCAACATAAGCAAACAGTTCAAACAGATAACATATTTCTGTAAAATAAAAACAACCTCTCCCTTTTCACCCTCTCTCTTTCTCTCCCCCTTCCCTCCGCCCATAAAATTACTTTCGGCTCCCTGCTGTTTTTTTCTATCTGTGTCTACTCAGATGTTCATCTTCTTTTTCCAAGTGAATTAAGAGATGTTTTAAGTACTGAAGTTTTACTAAAATCTGAGTTTAGTTATATTTTTGATTAGTCTTTTCATGCAGATCGCTAGTGAAATATAACATTGTGATAGTCATATAGATCCGTCTGTTAAGATTGTTTGACTTACAAAATGGTAACACTTTTTCTTTGCCTTTTGTAACAGGCCTCTGAAGTTCAATAAATGCATCTAATGCCTTTAAATTGTCTAATCCTGCACACAGATGTTCTGTAGAGATTTATTTTCAAAGGCCAGTGCACCAACAGTATACTAATGCATATGGGTTTTTTTTTCCCCTAACTTAAGGCTGAAGAGATTCATTTTATATATGGTGTTACTGGTTTACTTTATGAACTAAATTATTTTGATCTTTCAAAATTTGTAAAGTAAATAAGTGGAATTTTATTCATGCATAATGTTTTAATAGCTATTCAACTGTCGTGACCACAGTCTCACTATATTTGGAGACTTCTAGAAAAAACAATAAGATAGTAATTACATAGTAGAAAAAAAATAGCACAGTAATGATATTTTATTTGAATTGGGGGCCTGTTAGTTTTTGGCTTACCAGTGCAGACTAATAATTACTAAAATAATTAACTAAAATATGCTTGTCTAACAAATCGTGACCAACAGTTGTCTAATAGTTTGTCTCAGTTAACTTGGGTATCAGCCAGGCATCCAACCACTCAAGAAGCTTTGCAGTTTGCAGAAATACCTGTTAAGAATGTGATTCTTTGTATGTATCTGCTGCTATTCAGGACACTACAGGGTGGTGATTTTGATAAGTTTGCATTGTTACAAAGTAGGAGAGGTTATTTCTCAGAATATTAGTCAAAATTTTTTCACCAGTAGTGAAACTCACCTAAGTGGAAGAAAAGATTAGAGTATTTGAGGAAGAGTGTTTCATTTTTGTGCTGGAATTTGGAGCATTTATTTTAGTTAAATCTAAATCTTTTATAATTTGAAGCTCTCTTAATGGCTTTTTGGGCATGATGCTTGTTTGTTTAGGCAGCTGGGAAGACAGAACTTAACCAGCTGTTTTTCATGTGACCCTTGTTTAGCTCAATAACACATAGGAAATAATCTCATCCTTGCTTAACTGCATGCATTTGTGGTTACGTAGCTTACACAGCAATGCTAAATTTAAATGTACTTAGGTATGGATAATAACTGCAGTTATTTTTTTACATAAAATAATTGTTGAGCTTTTGTAAAACCTCGTTGAAAAAATATTCAGGTTGTTCTTTATCATAAAGGAACTCAGATCCCTCTTACAGAGGTGGCTTTCAGATACTGCTGGTTCTCCCTGAAGCTATGATTAATTTTTTTGTTTTGTTGTTGGCTCTTGGAAGCCATCTGTTACTTGCATGCAGATCTGAAACTCAGAATTACCCAGCTAGTCCACTTGAACATTGTGGATTTCTAGCTGTTTAAGCTCATACATCAGTTATTTGCAGTTCATGTGTGCGCTTGAGTGCTTAATGTTCTGGTATCCTGTGGACCTTCTTTTATTGCCCTTCATACTTTTAATTTGACTTTTATAAAAAAAAATCTGAGGCCTGAAATACTGCGAGAGTCCAAAGGCCTAAGAGAGAGCTCTTTGCAGATGTTACAGTCCAATTTACTGTAAATAGTCTTCTAAGAACTTGGATGTCACAGATGCTGTTCTATACAGATTTCTCCATCTGATGTCTCCTCAATGGTTTTGAATTTGTCAAATGAAGTGTTTATACCAGTGTAGAAACTGCCAAAAACATACATCTTCAAATGATTTGTTTATTTTCACATGTCATTTTTATAACCAGTAGGTGTTTGTTTATATCCACAAAATACATAAGGTTTTTTTTATTCTTCTGAAGTTTCTTCTTAGTTCTGGTGAGCAGATAACTGTGTTGATCTTCCAGCTGCATTATCAGACACGTAGGTTTTGTCTGTTAAAAATATAGTGTCTCCATATTTAATATATATATGGATGCCAACAATTTGAAAGCGGCTTTACATTTGTAACATTTGACAAAATTCATAATTAGAAACTTCTAAAAGAGTTGTCTACAATGGTTTCCTAGCTTGTATGATCTTTGTTCCAGGTGGTAAATTGTATGAGTCTCTCCATGTTACCTACCGATGTCTTTAGCACATTCTCTCTCAGAACGCTTGACTTTCTTGACCTTTTGTGCATGGCTTATAGAAAAGCTGGAAAATTATGACCCTCACCTGTGCTGAGTTTAATTTTAAAGAAGACCTCTTCATTTAAACAGTACTGCTACAGCTAAAAGTGTGAGAGAAATTGCCACCAGAAATTGTTAGTTATAATTACAGAATTAAATCTAGGAAAGAAGTAGCTGAAAAAAGTACTGTTGTCACATGGATATCATATCTTTTCTTGCCTGTAGTATTGTCATCCTGCACAGGATCTGAACTCATAAGGAGACAAAATTTAAACAGCATCTCAAGCTATGTTAATTCTTGTCCTTTCTTACTCAGTTAAGCTTGCCATGACTAATCAATCCTTACTATAAAAGTAGGTGGAGAAACAAGCTTTTAGGTAGTTGCAAATTGGGAGGTAGGTGGGAAAACCTTAGGGATTATAAAGAGCTGTGGTATCATTTAGCCCACTTGTTACCAGTACACATACATTATACTTTATGTTCCCAAACTTAATTTGGATGTCCTTGCAATATGTAGTTTTGGACTGGATTGCACATCGTTGATAGAAAAGACATTTAGCTTTTTAGGCAGAATTCATTCATCATTTTGAATTAGCAGATTAGGCATACCATTACCTCTACTGACTTTATGCTGTAATACAAGAACATTTCATTTGTACTTTTCTTAAAGAAGGGGAGAACAACAATTGTTTTCTAGGTTGATCTGCATGGTGGAGAAGCTTTTTCTTTTCTGCTAGTATTCTATGGCTTACAATACGTTTCCTTGTTACTGGCGGGGAGGAGGGAGATGTACCTGGACAGATTGTTTACCAAAAGTAATACCTAAAAAACCACAGTACTAGTAAGGTGCACTGGCACTGGTTGCACTGGTAGTCTTGCAATGAAGCACTAGTAGCCTTGCAAGAAAGGAAGCACAGAAGTAGAATATTAGAGGTACTTGATGTATATTAGATGTACCTTACTGCATCCAGTTTTAGGCCCTGGACTGAAAGAAAGATACCAACAAACTGGAGCACGTTCAGTGGAGGGTGACCAAGGCAGCTGGGATGGGAGCCCAGTGCTGCGAGGAGAGGCTGCAGGGCCAGGGCGGCTCCTGGGAGCAGAGGCAGCCCCGGGGCACCTTGCAGCAGCACTGGCACTGAGGGGAAGAGGGTGGGGGGAGACAGCCGGCAGCAGGGACAGGGAGAAACGTTCCCCTGTTGAGCTGGACCAGAGAGGGTGTGCTTGCTCTGTCTTCGGAGGATGTCCAGCCCTGATGGGGTAAAGCCCTGAGCCACCTCTTCTGCCCCACAGGTGATGCCTCTTTAGAGTCTGGACTAGAGACCTCCTGAGGTTCCTTCCAACTGGAATTATGCCATGTTGGTTGTATCCTCACTTGGTGTCTCTTGCTTTACGGCAAGTTTCATATCTTTTTCTAAAAGACTAATAGAGTCTGCCCTGAACTACTTTCTTCCTCAGTAGTTACTGATTTCCTTTATATGGACAGCTTCTTTCCTTACTGCCTGCATGCTGACCTTTGACATCTCATTTTTTCCTGTTTCCCTTTCTTGTAGCCTTCTCCGGAGCACTGATCAAAAAGTGGCAAATACAGTCAGAAAAGGACTGAGAAGTCTTGTCCCAAAGTTGAAGCAAAATAAAAACGCAAAAGGCGTAGAAGCGTTACTAGAGAAATTGACTTCCCAGTGTAAATGAAGCTAAAGAGACCAATTACATCAGTGCAACCAACTGAGAGTTGGTGAGATTTTGCACAGTGCTATATTTTAAGAAGCAGTGTATGCATTTGTAAAATAAACCATTTCTAAAATGATTTGTCTATTGTATTTATTCTGCAGCGTGCGGTGTCAGTCTAAATGGGTGCTCTCAGAGATTGAAATTTCAAGGAGATTTAAGAGCTTGTGGAAACTTCTGAACAGATGTGACGGTGAAGTTACGAGTGAAGTGCATCACTCCTCACTCATCCGTGACAGCATACAATCAAAAATTTAAATCTTTCCTGGTAACTTGTACAAAGATAACTGTGGGAGTATTTTAAAGTTATGTCATAGTTACTGTAGAAACCAAAATGTCTTTTCTGTAAAGAAATTCTTACTCACCAGGCAAATATTCCTGTTCTTAATCCCCTTCCCTCCTGGTTTCCTCAAAAAAAAAAAAGCAGAAAAACAACTGAAGCCCTATTCACGTCTGTGAAGGACTGATGGAGATTCTCATCTTTTAAGAACTAATGAGAATAGAATGAAAAAAAGTGTCTGACTTTTTTCAGACTAGGTCCAGAAGGAGAGGCTGACTGTTTCAATGGATCGGGTTTTTTTTTCAGTTTTCCAGAAAGTATAGATTTTTAATAAGACTAACAAACCTAAGGATTTATGAGTTTTTTGGTATCTCCCTTGTGGTAGAGAGGACAGAGAAATTTACTTTCACATGATAAAAATTAAGTGTCCTGTTGATTTCTGTTGGCATCTTATTTTGATCCAGAAGCAGCAAATTGGTATTTTATTATCTCATCAAATAGTCTTCTACCATTACTACTGTTAGTTTCTTTCCTCTTACAAATGAGTAACACTAGATTCAGGCCCTGATCTAATATAGTCCTGCTTTTGATAAATTGGGCAATTATTGGTATGAACCTATTGAAATGAGGAATTTGAATCAATATTTGCATGAGAACTGTTTGCCTTCCCTATTTGCAGTTTGTTTTTTTCTTACGTAGGTTATGAGGGATGACATGCCCGTGTATTTGAATTAGAAGTTGGAAATACGCATTTTCAGAAACTTTTGTTTAAATAAGGGAATTCTGAGACTGTATGCAAGTCTTAAGTAATGAGAAAATGATTTTTTGGTTAGACTTTCATGTAGTGCTCTTCTGTTACGTAGTGCCATGCTGGAAAACTGATCCAGACAAAGGACCAAATTAATTAAATCCCCGATTATAGGAGCTACTATCAGCTATTATTTAGCCTGACAAGATGTGCCTTCTTGGACAGTGTTTTATTTTTAGTAGTGGATAGCTCGCCATTATTTCTGGTGAGATGCCACATCCTTAATATGAGGTACAGTGCAAATAATTGTAAGTTGCTAGGTGGTTATTGCACTGACTATATATAAACATGTTGGATTTAAAATGGATATGCAAAGGTTATTTATTTTATACCATAAACAGCATCAGAGAAATGGAGGGAAAATGTAGTATCACAAGTTCACAGTACTGAGCGGTTTTATGACTGAGGACTTAAAGATTCCAGGCATTTTTACTCTTGGACAAAACTCATGCTTGATATTTAAGAAAGCACTGCTAAGCTAAAATGCACAGATAATAACCAGTATCAATTTAATCTTGTTACACATTCTTGTACTTCAAAGACTTATGTATCCATACAGTTTGACAGCAATTTAATGTGTCCTGGATTTCAAATCTTGCTTTTAGATGGTAGTGAAGCATTGCAGTGTTTATAATGTTGTATTTTATGAAAAACATTCCTGGAGACATTCAAGACTATTACCTATTACCTGTAGTTCTGGCATGGGTTTCATATTTTGTATACTTCACATCTGCCTCCTATATCAGTGGCTCTGTTATCAGAGATAGTGATGATTCACAACCAGTTCTACAGTCCATCAGGAACTGCAACACTCAGCACCCCTGAAAATCAGATCACCAAGTTAGATGCTGAAACAGACTTGCCTGCTTAGCATGAAAGGTAAAATTTTCTGGTTCCCTTGGGAGCAAAGCTTGAAGTTGCAGATGCTGAGCATGAAAAGTATAATATTCCGCTTCCCTTGGGAGCAAAAGTTGAAGTTGCAGATGCTGTTTACAGGTGCTGGAATTGATAAGTATATTTTCTTGGTGCATATGATTAAATAGTTTATTGTTATCCAAAACAATGAAATATACTGTTTCATCTTCAGAAGAAGTAATATCTTGCATTTCACCTGTCCTGTCTACGGAAAACACTTTTTAATATAAAGTATGCCAAGATACCCAAATAGGCAAATTTAAAAACAAACAAACAAAAAAACTTAATCAATAGTTCACTTTGTTAGGTTAATTTAAGCAGTACATGAACATTACAGTTACAACAAGTGGTTCCAGTGTTGCTTGTTTCTGTCTGTATTTGTTGATTTGCTGATACTTTGCTGACTGTGCTTTGTTCTAATTCCACCTAAGCTTATGAGTACTAGTAAATACTTAAAGGTTAATCCCAATTAGACCTGATTGACACTGATATGAAATGATCATGCTTGTAAATGCATATCCTCTCCAGGATCAGTTACTGAAGGTTGCAGCTCATTAGCTTCTCTAACAGGATTTTCTCTTGTGACAGTGAAACATAATTTTAATTAGCATCAGATAATGAATTTAAACTCCAGTGAACTGTTTCTAAAGTCTTAGTTAATGCCCAAAATAACAACCTAGTAGAAATAGGTAACAGCATTTGTAACTGAATACTTAGTGGTAGAGTAAAATAAAAGGTGAAAAACCTGATACAGTCCTTTATAATTTTGAGGTTATTGAGGGGATTTAACTAACAGTTAAAATCAAGCACAGACAGGTATTTCCAGTCCAGGAACTTAAAGGCAGCAGAAGAAGTAAGTCATAGCTCAGGACAGTCAGTCATTAATAAACTATCAAAACCGTGTATAAAAAAGACTCTACCTTGATGTTTCAACTATGTGCTTTAATTCCATATTCCAATTGCTCTAACTGAATGTCTCCCAACATATTTGCATTTTTGAGACTGTGTATATGACTTCTTTTAAATTACATATAATAACTTGGAGTAGCTGACCAGTAATTTTTCTTCTTACAGACCACAGTTAAAGAAATACCACTTTAAATAGACATTAGTTAAGGTTATGCTAAAGATGCCATTATTTTCCCAGCAGGGATAGAGCTTAAATGAATTCTACTGTCATGGTACATCTTTAAAGTTGGTTGAAATCAAATTCTGGAATAGCCTAATACAAGGCAGCTGGGGGAGGGGGAGAATGGAGGACTAAAGATTATTTTATTGGCTTCAATTACTTGACGCAGTGGACTTATTTTTTCCACTGTGAACTTTATTGGATACAGTACCATTTTTTTCCCCAGTATGCTGTGGATCTGTCTATCGCTGTGTGCAGACTGAGGGCAGAATCTGTGTTTGAAAGACTCTGAAACAAAATAATTTTCAGTGTTTCTTTGTTCTGTGTCTGAAATGGACTTAGCAAGGACCTCTACATACCTTAGTTACTTAAATTTCTATAATTGTTGTGAGCATCTTCACACAGGTAGCAGTTTGGGGGGAGGAAGGGTTGTTTGTTTTTTGTCTTTTCTTTGCCAAGAAGAAAGTGAAAGTGCATGTGCAGCAGGGAAGTGATTGTGTCTGTTGTACTCCCTGAGAAGTAAGAATATTCCAGGAATTATAGGACTCTTGTTTCAAAACTGTCATCCAGAGATGAAGTGACTCCTCCACCTGTGCTCTAGAGCCAACATCTCTTGTAACTTTATGTGACAGCAGTCAGAGCATGAGCAGCCAGGGCTAAAACACTGTGAATGCTAAACTCGTTACATGCTTAGTTTAGAACAGAAAAGATGAGGATTTATATTATTTTGGTTCCTAGGAGACAGAGGACTCATAACGTTGGTAACAGATTCTGGGTGTCCATTCTTTGGAAATAGGGGCATATAGATAGCTACTAATGCATCTTAATACCTCCTAGTTTAAGATACAAAAGGAACAGCTTTCCACTTTCTTGCTGGCAGCAGGGGCTACCAAGAAAAAACTGTTTCATATTTCCAATGGCTCCCCACCAATTTACCTTTTTTTCAGAGTAGAAAATGTGCACAGTTACTCTGAGTGCCTAACTGAGGACAAAGTGGGATCAGCGGAGAGTGCAGAATAGCTGGAGTAGCTGGAAAAGAGGGGCAATGATTTGGAACGATATACGTCTTGTGGGTAAACTTTTGTCTAGTTGGGTTGTAGACTCTGTAGAGTGGACGTAGAGACCTCTGCATGTGTGCACACCACTTAGCACTGGGCACTTTTTCTACATAAAAGTACTTCTGACAGTCCCTATGGTATGTCTGGGGAAAAAAAATACTGTTAATCAAACATTAACAAAGACATTTTTCTGCTGAGGCTTGTTACATGTTTAAAGCAGACTCATCATTAATTGCACTGATCAGGACGTATTTGCCACTTCTTGCAGGAAATCCACAGTGTTTGTTAGACAATTTGCATTATCACCTTTGAGATCATTGTCAAAAAAGTCCCTTTAGCCTCACTACTGTGCACAGCATTCCCCATCTGCTTTGTGAAAATACAAAAAGGTCATTTTTGGCATATCATTCTTCCAGCATTTTTCCTCATTTTCTCCTTGAGGTTTAAAGTGCCTATACTGAGTTGCTCCCTTACACGCTTCTACTCTGTGAGTGGTGCTCCCTTTCACTGTCGCAATTGTTTTGTTTAGAGCACCCAGTCTTTATTTTCTGTTAGACCTGTTAATGGTGTATAACATAACATGAGCTATCTAACAAGTAGAAACAGGGATTACTGGGAAGGATTGTTATTTAAGAAATACACATACTGTAGTATGTTCTCCACCTCTTCTCCAGTGCCTGTACTGCAAACTTCCATAGTGCAAGATTTCCTTGACACGGATTTTCTTCCTGTAAGTGTATGCACAGGCCCTAACCCACTTCGCTGTAGCATCCAAAGTAGCAAGTATAGTGTCATTTACAAGCAACGCTACTAGAGGGAGGGACTAAAGAGAGGAAAAAACACTGACAGTAGGAAAACTGGAAAATATGCAAGGAATACTTAGTTATTAGCTGTAATTCCTGAGATGTGCCTGATTTAACATTACAGAACTTCATGATTTTCCTCATGTCAGTCATGTACTTAAAGTTTTGTCAGAGGTCATAGTATTGAAGTGGGATTTCTGTGGATTTCTATGCTGCATTTGATAAAAATGCACACTGATGACTTACAAAATGTGGTTGCTTACTGTTTCTCTAATTTGCACCATCTTCCCCACATGTGCTTTTACCTTTCATTGCTGTAGCTTGTCAGCTAGAGTGTGCCCACATGGATTGCACCTTTTATTGCAACAGTGGAATAGTCATACAAAGCATAATGGAGGGAACCAACAGGAGCCCTGGGTCTACAGACATGTATATTGATGCTAGAGCCACTGAATTAAGAAGTCATCAGAAGCAGTTTCTGTGTTTGAAGAACAGATGCAAAGGAGATGACATACTTTTACAGCAAAAAACCCTAGGGATTTTCACTTTGAAGACTTACTGGTATATAAGCATCTCCCTGATTAAAAAAAAAAAAAGGCAAGAAAACATTATTTGTAGAAAAAGATAATGATGCAATACAGTAACTGTGCAATGTATTGTATTGGTTAAAGTTTTCCCCCCCAGTGAGTGGTTAGATGAAGATCGGGTGGAATGTATGGAGCTCTGCCTAGGGGTGGGTGATGAGCTGGGTCGAGAGCTTATGGGTGAGGATTAAAGGGTGGACTAACATGGGTGACACTGCTGTGGGTGTTTGCTACAGGCCACCTGATCAGGAAGAGAAAGTAGACGACCCACTTGGGAGCGTTATAGGAATGTTGTCAGAGTATGGAGGGATGTGACTAGGAAGGCCAAGGCCTTTTTGGAGTTGAGTTTGGCAAGGGATGTCAAGGACAGCAAGAAGGGCCTCTTGAAATTACATCAGTAACAAAAGGAAGACTAGGAAGAATGCGGGCCCACTGCTGAATGGGGCAGGGGCCCTGGCGATGAATGATACAGAGAAGGCAGAGATACTGAATGCCTTCTTGGCTTCAGCCTCTACTGCTAAAACCAGCCCTCAGGAATCCCAGACACTGGGGACCACCGAGAAAGTCTGGAGAAAGGAAGACTTTCCCTTGGTTAAAGAGGATTGGCTTAGAGATCGTTTAAGCAAACTTGACATCCACAGGTCCATGGGCCCTGATGGGATGCATCCACAAGTGCTGAGAGAGCTGGCAAACATCATTGCTAGGCCACTCTGGATCATCTTGGAAAGGACATAGAGAACAGGAGAGGTGCCTGAGGACTGGAAGAAGGCTATTGTCACTCCAGTCTTCAAGAAGGGCAAGGAGGAGGACCCAGGGAACTACAGACCAGTCAGCCTCCCCTCAATCCCTGGAAAAGTGATGGAACAGGTCATCCTGAATGCCATCTCTAAGCATGTGAAGGATAAGGTGATCAGGAGTAGTCAGCATAGATCCACCAAGGGGAAATCATGCTTAATGAACCTGATAGCATTCTAAGATGGATGACTGTGGATGACTAGCTGAGTAGATGAGGGCAGAGCAGTGAATATTATCTATCTTGACTTCAAGAAAGCTTTTGACACTGTCTCTCACAATATCCTCACAGGCAAGCAGAGGAAGTACAGGACAGATGAGCAGATAGTGGGGTGGACTGAGAACTGAAGACAGTGCTCATCAGGTTGTCCTCAGTGGTACAAAGTCTAGTGGGAGGCCTGTAGCTAGTGGTGTACCCCAGGGGTCAATACTAAATCCAGTATTGTTCAACTCATTCATCAGTGACCTGGATGAAGGGACAGAGTGCACCCTCAGTAAGTGTGCTGATGATCCAAAACTGGGAGGAGCAGCTGAAACACCAGAGGGCTGTGCTGCCATTCAGAGGGACCTCAGCAGGCTGGAGAGATGGGCAGAGAGGATCCTCATGAAGTTCAAGTAAAGGAAGTGCACGGTCCTGCACCTAAGGAGAAATAACCCCATGTACCAGTACCGGCTGGACACTGAACTGCTGGAAAGCAGCTCTGCAGAGAAGGACGTGGGGGTCCTGGTGCACAAGAAGTTAACCCTGAGCCAGCAAGGTGCCCCTGTGGCCAAGAAGGCCAGTGGTATCCTGGGCTGCATCGGGAAGAGCACTGCCAGCAGCTGGATGGAGGTGATCCTGCCCCTCTGCTCAGCCCTGGTGAGGCCACACCTGGTGTGCTGTCTCTGTTCTGGGCTCCCCAGTATGAGAGAGACATGGAGCTACTGGAGTGAGTCCAGCAAAGGGCTACAAAGTTGATGAAGGGACTGGAGCATCTCATACGAGGAAAGGCTGAGAGAGATGGGTCTGTTCAGCCTGGAGAAGAGAAGAATGAGGGGGGATCTTGTCACTGTGTATAACTATCTGAAGGGAGGGTGTAGAGAGGATGGGGCCAGACTCTTCTCAGTGGTGCCCAGCAACAGGACAAGAGGCAACAGGCACAAACTGAAACACAGGAAGGTCTGTCTGAACATGAGGAAAAACTTCTTTCTCATGAGGGTGACGGAGCACTGGAACAGGTTGCCCAGAGAGGTTGTGCAGTCTCCTTCTCTAGAGATACTCAAAACCTGCCTGGACACGATCCTGTGCAATGTGCTCTAGGGGACCTTGCTGGGGCAGGGGGGTGGACTAGCTGATCTCCAGAGGTCCCTTCCAACCTCAACCATTCTGAGAGTCTGCATGTGGGTGCCACAATACCTGCCGTTTAGTCATTTTTCACTGAGTGGTGATAACATCAGTTTTCATTCCTGGCAAAGTCATTCTTCCTATGGTTGAAGTCCTTTCAGAGAGTGCTTTACAAGCTGTTGCCACCACTACCTCTGCTTAGGCACTAATTTCCAGTTTTTCTCAGTTATCTTCCATCTGAAGAGGTAAAATACTCACAAACTTTCAAATTCAGAGTCTTTCAACAGTGGGTGGTGAAAGATTAAGCAGTTCCAGTTTAAACACATCTTTGAGAAATGTCTGAATGATTTTTCACTTCAAAACACCAGAATTTTTGAACTTGCGATTTTATGTGTCAAATTTCTTGATGTTTAATTAGTCAAGGCACAGTCACAGGGGAATTAGTAGACCCTGCCCACCAGAATCCATGCCGCTCGAAGGGTTTCCCTTTGAAAATGTCCTCACCGAGGACAGGTGCCAAGCATAATGTGAAGTTTCATATTTTACACAGCATCATGCCCTATTTGATGGCCCTTTGCTTTGGTGGATGAAGATTTAGCTTCATACTGTCCGAGCATTTGCCTCTTCAGTTTACTGCTTGGGGGTCACTGGCAAAGTAGACATTGGTACAAGCACTTGAGATGGACAAAAAATTACCCACAGCGTAAAAGGAATGTGCACAGCAATAGCAACATCCCAAACTACTTGTTTTCGTCTGCTTCCAATGCACACGGGGTATTTGCCATTGCACTGTGCTTTAAGTCTTTGTACGGTGCACTAGGGTAGGTATCTGTGCATGCAGTCTCTGCTCCCAGGCAGCGTGGTGCTGCTCAGGCTGCTGTTACTGTCAGGTGCAGGCCACTGCTGTCTGGCAAGTAACTTGCATTGGGTCATAGTATTTTTTTTTTTTTTTACTGGTTCCCTTTTAAAACATGGTTAATTAAAATGAGAGGAGATTAGCAATTAAATGTCTCATTAAAGTAAGTTTATTTTCTGATTATATTGTTAATTTGTTATTCTTTTGTGTAACCTAGCACTCTTACTCTGAAGAAGGGGCTGTGGGTAGAGAATAAAGGGTATGAATGAAGCCTAAGCATTTTGCCTTTCCAAGGAAAGGTGTTGTGTTAGAAAACACTGGACTGGCCACTGTTTTGCTGTAGATTCATTATGGTTAACTGTAACTGGAAACTGTATTTAGATATGATCGTTCTTTTTCACACAAGCATGAGAAGCATCCTAGGATATGGCACTCACATAGTGAACCTGCATCTTTAGTGGTGACCACTATCACAGCTACTGGATAAGGCTGGAGTGGGTGAACTTTGCTCAGAAGATGGATTTTTTTGTGGAACTTGAGTAATGAACGGCAGTTTGTACAGAGAAAAGCATGGGGAAGAAGGCATTCACATAGGGAAGTGTTCTCCCTTGCTATATTAATACATTAAAGCCATAAGCAAGCAGGTATTTGCAGATTTCTTAGTGGCTGGGAGCAAACAACCTCAATGCAGGAGGAGAAGTAAAAGCTTTGAAAAACAAGGCCGAAGAGAATCAGCTGGCACAAGAGTTTTGTGCACCGTGAATACGGTAAAGCAGCAGGACTGCACAGGTGTGACAGTGGTTTTAGAGCTGTATCAGAGTATTTTTCCCCCTGCCGCTAACCAGAGGGGCCAGCATCCCTCCTGCTGATGCAGTTCTGGCATCTGCCAGGCTGTTCACTATGCTGCTGTGGTTTATGGACCCGTCAGAGGTCCACCTGTGTTGTTGAAACATGTTTCTATTAGTGAGCTGGTAAAACTCACCAAACGAAGGGAGCTGGGCTGAGGACAGGAGCAGGAGCTGTGCGCTGGGGCAGGGAAGGGAGCAAGAGGTGCGGTGGCTGCGGGGAGCCGCCCTCCCTTTGCAGCGAGGCTGAGCGGTCTTCTGGGTTAGCTCAGCTGCAAGAAGTCTGCTTGTAAAATGGCACTGCTCTCTCTCTGTTCTGCATGGACGTACGCAGAGATGTGCATCATGCTGCATGGAAAAATACACTCAGAAAAATCACCATTGTTTTAAGTGCACCATGCTTGAAGTGAAGTGACACTTGTTCAAGGCCATGCTTTGATTGCATCCAATTATTCCTGCCAATAAAACACTGGGGATATTCACTGTCATCTAGAAAAATCCACTTGATCTACAATTAAGGTAATTTTAGATTGAACTTCTATATTCCCTGACTAATTTTATGGTGGAAGTAATGGTATTTTTGTTATTTTATGCTCTTTTAGAAATATTCAGACCGAGTATTAAGGGCATTTCTGCCGTTCTCTGGACGTCTGCCTGAAATCAGATAACTTTATGCGTGGTGACTCTGAGGGAAAAACTTTAGGCACTGGAATTGCCTTTTAGACATGAAAAGGGTGATGAATTTCTCCCCCATCGTAGCTGGTGGGATGTTAGATTGAAGATTCCTTTAGCCCCCTATGGTGATAACGCAGGTTTTGTAGGAAAGATGCAAACTTTCACCTTCTTGAAAATGTTGCTGCCGACCGAAAGCCCCAGCTTTTTGCACGCTCTGCACCTGAAGGTACAACAGAGCACGCTTGCGTTACGAGTATGGTGCATTGGGCAGTATTTCCGAGGAGGGGGGGGGTCTGGCAGAGGGTGGCAATAGCAGGGGCTCCCCACCCTGCGTGGGCCTCCGGTGGCAGTGGTGGCACTGCTGCCTCTGGGTGTCAGCAGCGAACAATTTTCCACGCAGAGACTGTGCTTCCCGCAAGGAAACCCGGCTGCCTTGCCCCTGTAGGAGCCAGGCCCCCCCATCACGGTAAGACAGACTATCACAGCAGGCGTGTGCTTAGGAGAACTGCCTGAATTTCTAGAACTTTTTCTTTTTTCCTTCTTATCATTGCTCTTTACTCAAAATCATCTATTTGGATGTTATGGCTTAAATACCAGAACCTGACCCTGAAGGACTGACTGGGACAGACTGGGGTGCGGGGAGTCCCTCTGATTTCATTGTGGCTCCAGCTTAGCACAGGGTTAAAACCACAGAGATTTCACTTTGGAGTCCAACCTGAGGGGTGGGCTGAGTTTCACCCCCTTGCTGGTGCCCACCTTCCCCTTGATGTGTGATGAGAAAAACAGCGTAGCGTCCCCACAGAGCACGGCAGTTCCTATACGGGCATCGCAAAGTTCACCCACACGAAAGTTTTCGGTGAGCGAGCTGGCTGTTTTTAGCAGTGGCTGGTTGCATTAGCGCAGCTGTGGATGCGAGCTCTGCACTGCCTGGGCTGGGGGGCAGCGGGAGCGTTTCGTCTGCCAGCAGCGGCGAAGGAAAGAGCACTGCTGGGACAGCCGGTGGCCCGAAGAACTACTAGTAGTGGTGGTGATGGACTGACCTGTAGGTATGATACACCAGTGTGTCTGGTTATCAACAGGGGAGAAGGTGCTTTTGCTTATAAACGGAGCAAATCTGATTCACAAATATAGTCATTTTATCGAGTAGAATTGAACTCTGATGTGCTTTATTAAAAAAAGAAAAGAGAAGAAAAAGATTGATACTCTCTATCTCAGGAACTACCTATGGAATGCTTTAATTTTTCTCAGCATATTTCCATTAAATTACCCAAGTACATAAAAAGCTAGTGCCTCTGACCTTTCTTTTTTTAAATCCAAGATAAAGAGCTGGATTGCAGTAGATTGCCATGAAATTTCTCTACTACCGAAATAAGTTAATGAAGGTTTTGTAAATAGCAGATAAGCATGAATCAAATATTTTTACATGACATGAAAACAGAGCATTCTAAACAGTTAAAGCTATTTTTAAGCAAGTAAGTAAGCAACATTCTTTTCTCTCCTAGGTTTATTGACAGTTATTATTTTCTCCCAAAACTTTAAAGCGTGGCTAGTTTATAGTTTTTAAAACTGTACATATTTAAAGACTGAATATAACTATTAGCCTTAGAGGCCTGGGAACAGCAACAGATGACCTCTATACTATGGTTGTATGGTAGCTACCCCTTTAAGCACTATCTTTCTGAATGAGAAAAGCAAACAGCTGCTTAATTGTATTGAAAAAATGATGTTCTTCTAAGGCAAGGATCTGTGAAAAAGCATATTCTAACAGGAATTATTATTTCCTGCATAATATAGGAACAAAATCTTTAAGGATCCCCCCCCCCCCCCCAACACACACACACTTTTTTTTAGGTAGTTCCGAGGCCTAAAATGAGTAGGGCAAGTAATACTTAGTTGTGCAAAAGTAAAGCTAGGCCATCCAGACAAAGAGACTGTTTCTTTGTCTACTAGACACAAGATGTTTGCTAAATCTGTACTGAAACATAAGGATAGGATATGTATTCCTTCTCCCTCTGGGGCTCATTAATATCTGCAAATAGTTAAAGTGGAAGACTCAAACATGGTCACATTCAGAAAAGAGTCTAATTTCTCACTGGTTTGAGAACCACCCCCATGCCCTGTTTCACCCAAACCTTAACTATACGAAATTGCCACCTCATAAAACAGGGTCTGTCTACTTTAGCTTTAATGGCATTGCCCATCTTTGTTGTATGTATGCATGTTTTCCTTTGATGTTACTCGCTACTTTGAATTTTTTTGATTGCCTAAGCCCTGTGGCATTCAAGCAATCAAGATAATCAAGGCTATCCTGCATTACTTTTTCATGTCATCATGCAAAGCACTTGGCTATTTCATCTGAGTAATCTCCGGACACTGAAGATGCTGTTGAAAGTCTTAGTGGATGTAAATGAAGTGCCGGTCTTTCTTGGAAGGAATCATTGTATTAGCTGGCAATTATATTAGGGGGCAAAATGCCAGGTCCTGCTTCAAGCCCAGCTGGCGGGGTGCACACAGCCTGCAGAAGGTGGGCAGGAGTTTGCTCTGGGCAGGACTTAGGCATTCAGGGCAACAGCTGGTTGGTACTGTGATACTTGATTTTTAGCTGTGCTCTTTCCTATTGAAATCCACCCATTTATGCTGGTTACCCTCAAAATAGCATCAGTTAAGCCACAAAAGCAAAATGCTCTGGACAGAAATCTCTATGAGATAATCCAGAGGAAAAAAATGCCAGGTCTTTGACAAAAAATGAACACTAAATTGTGGTCTGCTGCCTTACTCTGCTGGGGACCTGTTCCCCTGCTGCACGGAGCAAGGCAATTGAGCCAGTTATTACTCACAAGATAGAAAAATGACAACCTTCTGCTTCATATGTCATTTAACTGTTGCCAAAGGTCTGTTCTCCTGACTGCACACTTCTATCATGTACCTTGCATGACCTCTAACATTGCTCACATCTCTCTAAATGGATTTAGGTAATGAACCAGTCAAAAATCTAACCCTGCACCCCTAAATTGTCACATCTGTGTGTTCAGTCAGCTCACGAGGTATCAGAAATGTACTAGAGCTGCCGTTAGCGAGGTGGTGGGGCTGAATGGTGGAGAGAGGAGTGAGGAAAGCATGTGGAGAAGGAGAGAGGATTTTCTTCCTCTCCCCATGGGGACTGAAATTGGTCTCCTCCACACCTGGCATGAGTATCTTGGCTGATGTCTGTACACTTATATTTTGTATTTTGCAGTGAGTGCAAGGTGAGTTGAGCCACCCAAGGGCCAAAGACCCCCGGGGCCAGGGGAGAGCAACGCTTTGGGAGGGGATTTGCTGCTTGGCCAGGGTGGTTAAATGTCTCCTCAATGGCCTGTGATCCAGAGCTTCCCACCCAGGTGAGTGCCATAAACACGAACCTGCACAGTTTTTCTTTTACTGCCACCTGAGGAGTCATTATTTACTCAACACAAAGTGGAACAGCTTCTACTAGAGGGTTCAGAGAGACCCACTCCAAGTTATATCTGAACAGTTAGAGCAGCCATATAGGACCTGCACATAAAAATCCCCTTGGGCGAGTAAGAGAGTACGCACCGAGAGCATCCAGTTGTGACTCTTGGTTAAAAGAGAGAGAACGCTCCTTTTCTCCTGCCCATGTTTTATGTGGAAAGCCTATACCAGGAGGTGTCTTGAAGAACATCTTCAGGAAAGGGTCCTACCTGAGAGGCAAGTGGGGGGAAATGAGGCGGGTGATCTCTGTCGCAGGGCTTGGGCCGCCAGGGAGACCAGCCTCAGCAGAGTCAGTGCTCGGGCTCTGGATTCCTCTCGGTGGCCAGATGCCGACAAGCTTGACCACGCGAGGCCGAGCACCTGCTTCCCATCTGAACGACAGGCACAAATGCTGACTCCGTCAGGCAAGGGCCTTAAATCGGGGTGTCCCATATCTTTGGGTAATCGCAATGTAAATGTGTTCCCTCATGCATTTCACACGCCACCTCACTTCTGGATGTGCGGAGGCGGTCAAAGACGTAGGCCAGGCTGTGGTCCCAGGGAGCTCCTGGTCCCGTTGCCGCTGTGCAGCAGGGCCACGCAAATTTGTGTGGCCCTGCCACCAAAGCGGAGCCGCTCTTCTTCTCAGCAAGCACCAGCATCCCACCTGCTCTGCTGCGTGCAGCCCAGAACGACAAACCTCGTCACATCCAACGCCCAGGGCTCGGCTGTGCCTTGAAGACATGGGTTAGCTTTTAGCAGAGCCCATCAGCACACAGCGTGCTGACTGTCTTTCCTAAAGAACAAAATGACAGATGGGCCGATGATACATCTGCCTGGAGGCAGGGAGGGAGAGGAGCCACTTGGTTACTAATTACCTTCTCACCATTCATAGGGAAAACGTCCCTGTGCTTGACACAATTTGCATGGACGTGGTGAAATTAACGAACTTTTTCACCCTCAGCTGTCCCAGGAGTGAGCTCCTCACCGTGGTCTCCAGTGCGACTCCGAGATTTGAACGTGGCCATTTGCATTCAGCAGGACGGCGCAGGCACAGGGCGAGTTCAGTGATTTAAAAATGCTTCTCTGCCATCAGGCTGTTTTGCAGGGAGAGCACTGCTCAAAAACAGCCAAGAGTCATATCAGTCACTGTTATCATTGCTTCTTTTTGTTACCCTGTCTGTTTTTCACGCTGCTTGGGTCCAAGAATCAATAAAAAGGCTCGTCTTTCAGACCTGTTGTTCATGGTCCTATTTCTAGACTGCCAGACTCCTCTTGCGTAAAAAAATGTTTCTAATCTGCTGCAAACTAATAAATTGAACTTTGAGCTTATTACATTTTTTTCTTCGTAATTTGTTGCATACTTCTTGGGGTGAGTTTCCGATGCTCTTACATGTGGGAAGTTACATGCAGCTGTGCAAGCAGTCTGAGTAATCTCAGGGAATAAGCTACTGGATGTGAGCCAAGGTGTCAGAAATGTGTCCTTAACTGTTTGTACCAGAAAAACGGATACCCACTTCCTGTTCATTACAGTCTTACCAGTTACTGAAATAAGTTCAAAGTACCTCATGTTCAAACTGTATTTAAAAACTGTTACAAATAAGTACTGATAAGATCCTTCTTAAGAAAATTTTTTATGAGCTATTATCCATTACATGTTTAATTCCAATAGTTTTTCAGAACATTGCTCTAACATTTATGTCCCACGACAGACCCGTTATTATTCTAACAACTCAATAAGAAGATGCACTAAACATTGTAACATAGATTTATTTTATCACTTAATTCTAAACCTGAAAAAGCTTTTGGCCTGGAAATGCTTTGGAAATTGATCAATGCGGTTTATCAATCAGCTCCAACTCCAGATTTCTTCACTAGTTCTTACCATTATGAAAGCTCATTATGGAGGTGGTGGGGTGGAAATAGACAAACCAACCAATGTGTTGCTCACCTAAGCATGACAATTTGCAGTGCTGCGTTTGACAAGTAAAATTGGCACACAGAGCCATAGCTATGTGACAGTGTAAATAGGAACTGAAAGCTTAAGGAGTATAGATGCTGCTAATATGCAGGTAAATGCTGTTTTCCTGGGTTTGAAAGCTGATGGAAAACCGATTTCAGCCACGCAGTCAATGTACAGGGTGTTCTACGTTTGCTTGACTTTTGAGACTGATTGCGCGGACCCTGGTCGAGCAGCTGACCCCGAGCGGTAGCAGCCGGCTTTGCTGTGGTTCGGGCATGGTGGGTGTTTATTGTGGGTCTCAGCAGCAGCTGGGGGCTACATTTCGGGGGGGGGCCTGGTTTCAGACCCTCCGCACAGCTGAGCTGACGCCCACCATCTCCGACAGCAGCCGAGCAGTAAGTGCTGCCCCCAGCCCAGCAAAGCCCCAGCTCCCCAGATCTCCCCGAGGACTCTGAGGCTTCTGCTTTTTTCCAACAGCCCCTCTTCCAAAAAGATTTCACCATCTACCTTTGTTACTCGCAGGCTTTTCAACTTCTTTGTCTTCGCTTGACTTGGTGGGTCTGTTTTGCTCCTTCAGCTCCCCTGTGCCCTCCTGATGTACAACGCACTAGCTGCGTCGGTGTCGTGGCAAATCGTGGGTCGTGCCTTCTCCGCAGCACTCGGATATCTTCTTCATCGCTCTCCGTCTAAAGTCCACCTTCCCCCTTTCTTTCTGGAGAGCCGTGTACTCGTAGGCCTTCAGCTTGCTGTAATAGTCTGAGAATTTGTTGTAGAGGATAGAGATGGGCATCCCGTTCAGGATTATGCCAAAAGCAATGCAGAGGAAAGCAAACAAGCGGCCGAGGTGAGTTTCTGGGCACATATCGCCATATCCCACCGTAGAGATGCTGACCTACGGGCAAATCAGTGGTGGGCTTGTTAACTGGGAAGAGCAATACAAGCAGACCTCTCCTTGTAACCCATCCAGATATATTCAGGGAACAGGGACAATTTTAAAGTTAATGCTGTTGTGCTTTGTATCATAAACCTGAAACACTGTCTACCAGCTTTCTTCTGTACTGTCCATCTTCCGCAATTAAAAAGAAAATAACCCTCTCTTACAATAACGAAAAACAACAGTGTGGTTGGGCAACAAGGAAGATTTTTTTTGAAAGTTTTGTCCTGCAGAGGAAATTTCCAAACAAATTCCTGGCCCTCCTGCCCAGCAGGGGAGTTACCTGGCCAAGGTGAGCAGCTCACAGTGCTTCCTGACAGCACAAATCCAGCCTTGCCTACTGCAGCCCTGCTCCTGCATCCCGTCAGTGGGAATAGACCCCCTCTGTGCCTGAATGAAAGGCACTTCTAAAAGTTGGCATTTGGGAATTTATTCAGGTATGGGTTATGTTCTGAGTATCAACTTTGTTTGTCATATATTATATATATATAAAATATATACCATATATATAAATTTTTTATATATATATCAATCAATCATATAGGTAGTAATGAAAAGCACATGAAAAGCTTCAGCTAATTGTGAAGTGTATTTCAGTAATGTTTCAATAACTATAGGAAGAAGCGGCCTAGCAGAGCTCTTTGGTTTGAAGTTTCTAAATAAAGTTCCCTTTAATGGTTACATAATCGTAAGAAGCTATGGAAAAAAACCAAAGATCTTTTTCACGTGCCCAGAAGTCTTTGCTTGCAGTGTATGCTTGCAATATATATTTACAGGGATTGTTCTTCCTGCTCAGCTATATGTCAGAGATTACAGAAGCATGTTATATGCATGCCTTCAACAGGGAACATTCCTGTTTGTTTTAGCGGACAGGTACACGGAAACTTTGGCTAAATTCTGCCTTGCAGAAGGGTTGGGGGATTGCTGAAAATGCTGGGGGTTTTTTGCGGGAGTGATGGTATTTATATGAACCTGTAAATCTTGCTATCGCATTAATTGTACAGCTTCACAGACTTTTCTTTTTAGCCATGTATGAAGGAGCTGTGTTTTATATAGACTGGGTTCTGCAACACCGTCTTTGTATCATTTGATTTGGGCTGAACTCATGTCCACTAGGTGTTTGCTTATGGGGATGTTGACTATGAATGATGTACTCCCAAACAACTGGCATAAATAACTCCGAAGTTACATTCTGCCAATGCACACATCTTGATTGTTTATGATCTTTACATTTAGTAAATATAGGCTTCTGCAATCTGGCACTTCCTAATCTGTCTCCTAAGCAAGGGGTATTTTTCAGCCAAGGAATCTTATTTAATATTTTTCACAGTATCTGAAGACACTGTATGCATCTGTGAAAAGGTAACATGAAACTCTTTCAGAAATAGCTAAAGCACAGGCAGTAGGAGTTTCATTGCAATGCCCTTGTGGTTTTAGCACTGAAATAAGTCTTTGGAAGGTCACAGTGTGCAGCCTGCTATTCTCTAACATGCTAAATAAAATGTTATTTCAAATGAAGAAAGCATTAGGGTGCATGAGACAGCACTGGATAAGCATATTTGTAGGATGCACCTGGTGCTTCCTGTGGAATAAAAGGGATTAGTCATTTGGTTTAATGGAAATTAAGTCACTGGATTTGAATGATAATACAGGATAAATATCTCCAAAAATAAATACTGAGATGAAGGCAAGATGTTTATCTCTACCAGCCAGGACAATATCATTATCCTGTGATAAGGTCCTGTTCCACTGGCATCCTCTTTTACATCACCTATGGCAGTGTGGGAGGGATAACTGCTGTTTTGTGTGTGAGAGCCTGCGGACATTGCTGGATTTTACTGAAATTTGAGTGATCTGAAAATCTTAATTTTTACTCTTAAAGAATAAATAAGCTTTAAAAAAAGAGTTATGCCATAGAATTGCAATGTGCATGCTACAGCTCCTCCTCTGGAGTCCCTTGATGAAGTAAATAGGCTTTTGTCACGTACGTAATTGTATGGGTTTCATAGGAATAAGAGAATAATGATGGGTCCGTCAGTTTGCAGGAGCGAGCCCTGAAGATTTTACGTGTATCCTGCCCAAGAGGTATCATGCATCAGGCCTCAGAGGTGTGAGCGTCCCTGAGGCGGCCGCGCGGTGCATCGTCACCCGGGCCAAGCCAGCCCGCTGCAAAGCGCAGTGGCCTCTGCTGTCCTCCTGCTCCCACCTTCTGCAGCACAAGGAGGCATTGACGCCCGTGGCCAAAGGACCAGTCCCTCTCCCACCCCGGCTGAAGTGTGGGCGTATGGATGATAACCTGGGGGCTGCCAGTCCTGAGCATAAAGCTCATCTGTTACAAATTCATGGGGCTCCCTCTCCCCAGTGTCTGCTAGTCCTGGCAAAAACAGTGGTGTTTAGTTTGTCTTCACAGCTTGCCTTGAAGGACATGACCGCCCCACTGATACTACAGTAGTTTGAGGAAAAAGGGGTTAGCCTTTGGAAATGAGTGCGTGGCTGTCCTTGGTTGCTAATGTGTCTGGAGTGGAACTGGTTCCCAAAAGCTGAAAAAGTGGGTCTTGAGTTTCGGAGGCTAAAGCTGTTCTGTCAGACCAGGTGGAGAAATCAAAACGGCCATAGCTCAATGTCCCTGGCTAAATCTTTGTGTCACTGGAAGGTGTGAAATCAACAGCTTGAAAAATGCTGCCTCAAACATGCCTCCACATCACACAGCACAGGATGGGTCAGTGACAGTTCAGACCTGCCAAGGAGATATGCCCAGATGCCCTGGAGCACTCCCCTCCCCGGCAGCCTCTAAAAATGAGGTCATCCTGTCTCCATTTCTAAGGCACATCAGCTAAAATTCAGCCATTCGCCCTCACTCCAGTTGCTGTTTTTGCAGTGTGAGATTCGCCCTGCTTGGAACAGGACTAAAATCATACTCTTCCCTGCAGAGGCTGCAAAAAAAAGATACAAGGTGATATGAACCTGCCGTCACTACTGACTGGTGTGGGATTCAAACCAGTGACCTAGCTGGAGCAGGCAGTTCATCCCATTTTCAGCACCTTGAGCCATTCTGCTCCTTTTCTGATTTACTTCTGTGCAAGTCTGGCACAGTATAAAAAACACTGATATTTCATTTATGTGCATGTCTTAGGGGTGCCACCTAAAGAACAGGACATAGATTCCTTACCTAGAGCAACTGTTGGCCCTATATGCATTTTTAATGACCAGA
The DNA here is from genome assembly GCF_036370855.1 of Dromaius novaehollandiae. Lineage (NCBI taxonomy): Eukaryota > Metazoa > Chordata > Aves > Casuariiformes > Dromaiidae > Dromaius > Dromaius novaehollandiae. The sequence continues at coordinate 7,254,700 of NC_088132.1, forward strand.
GCTCTGGGACAGATTTGGATTTGCAAGTTTGACTGTCTAGAGCCTACTGAATAGTACCGAAACTATGTGTTAGCATCTTGTAGTTGTTTGATGGATCAGAGTAGGTAATCAAAAATATGAGCAGAAATGAAAACCCCACATCCTTCTGCAACCAGCTAGCCTGATGCATACTTCTTTTTTCTTTTTTTTTTTAATGCTAGCAATTTGATTAAATGAGGAAATGCTTTCCTTCCCTGTCTGTTTGCCCACTTCTTTAAAGGGCAAGCATGGCCTGCATGTGGTGGGATGGGAATTTCAGCACTGTCTGCCTGATTAAGCCTTGGTTTAAGCTCCCAGCAGAGGTGAGTGAGTGCATGTGCATGCATGAGTGAGTGCATATGTCCTGTAAGCTCAGAATTCAGAGCAGATGTTCACTGATCTGAGCCTGCTGTTTTCAGGACTGACAGCAACTCTAGCGACGAAGGGGAGGGGAGGGAGTTGCCTCTGGCTACCCAGCCGGGTGAGAGGTTTTTTACTTACGGCAGCCCACCACCAGGCATGGGGGATGCTGGTGAAGTTGGTGCTGGAGACATCATGCTCCACGGTGTAGACCATGGCGGAGAAGGCGAAGATGCCCATGGCAATAAAGAGGAAAAGGCAGCCCACCTGCTGGTAGCACTGGCGCAAGGTAAAGCCGAAGGCACGCAGCCCCGTGGAGTGCCGGGCCAGCTTGAGGATGCGGAAGATACGCATGAGGCGCATGATGCGAAGCACCTGTCCCACCTTGCCCACCCGTCCCACCTTCTCGATGTCGTGCTCGTGCTGAGAGCCCCGGCCTCGGGGCTGGTCATCGTCAGCGAAGCACTCCAGCAGCATCTGGAGGTAGAGGGGCAGGATGGCGATGAGGTCTACAGCGTTGAGCGCGCTGCTGGCAAAGCGGCGCAGGTCGGGGGTAGAGACCAGGCGCAGCAGGTACTCCAGCGTGAAGAAGGCGATGCACAGCGTCTCAATGTGCTCCAGGACGGGCCGGCTCTCCCCGCTCTTCCTGTCCACCTGCTGCATCTCCTCCACAGTGTTGAGTGCCAGGGCCACCACGGAGATGAGCACGAAGAAGCTGGAGGCCACGGCCATCACCTTGGCAGTGACGGAGGAGAAGGGCTTCTCCATGAGGTTCCAGAGGCGCCAGCGCTGGGGACCGTAGTAGCGCATGTGGTGGAAGAGCTGCTCGTTCTCCTGGGTCTCGGCCTGGGAGCGCAGCTCGCGCTGCACCTTGAGCTGCTCGTTGAGCTCGTCGCGGCGTTCCTCAAAGCAGATGCGGCAGCAGCGCGGCGTGTATTTGAGCCGCACGCCCCAGTAGCTCAGCTCCTCCAGGAAGCTGCAGGGGCACAGCTCGTCCCGCACACGCAGCACCCCCGAGGCGTAGAAGTTGTACACCAGCTGGAAGACAGCCGGGTCCCGGTCAAAGAAATACTCGTCTACCTGCGCGGCGTAGTCATCGCACAGGCCCAGCTGGCAGTGGCGGTCAGTGGAAGTTGCCAGACGGCCCAGGCGGGTCTTGGGGTAGATGGCCACCGCCTGGTAGGTGAGGCGGTAGCTTTGGCCGCCGACGTTGATGTTCAGCATTGATGAGGTGGAAGCCGTAGCCGGGGCTTCAGCGGAAAGAGAAGGGGAGCAAGGAATGGATGAAGAGAGCTTGTTTTCTCCCTCAAATGAGTCTCCGTTTGGCCACTTTCCTTGTTCTTCCTCTTCCTCGTCTTCATCATCCACATAATAGTTGTAATTCCCCTCGGGTCCCAGGAGCAGTAGGGGCTGGGAGCTCAATCGAGTAGTAGCAGAAAAGCCACTCTGCTTGTCTAAATGCATGCTTTCATTTTCGTTCCCCTTGTCAGACGGTGGGAGAGCATTTGATGCTTCTCTCTCTTCTACTTTATGTTTTGGGAATAGAAGCTGCCCCCTCTGGTTAAACTGCAACATAATGATTTTTCTTACTCTTCTCCTTTCTTTGCATTCACCTGACTGAGAAATTAGCACCAATCCTTTGTAAAACCACAAAGGCTGACAGTTCTGCTTTCTTCTCTTCCTATCTCAGCAGCATCAAGCGCAGCAGCAGTTCTGCATTTTCCTCCCCGCCAGCCACCACTCCAGTTGTGAAAGCTCAGTGTGAGATACAGACACACGAAGACTGCTGTTGACCGTTTTAATCTTGCTGACAGGGAAGATCTGAGTGCTTAGAGAAGGGGATTTAGAGGCTATTATCCTGTTCCAGCCTCATCTCCCTCAGTCTGTGACGTGAATGATTATGGATCCATAAATCTATGAATAATCAGTAGGAAAAAATGTAAAGTTTTATTGCTAATAAAAAACAGGCATTTCTCTAATTCAAGTGTATATAGGCTTAGAATAATCTCAGAACGAAAAGGTGTGAGGAAACGGGGGGAAAGAGAGAGAACAATACTGATTTCTTTCATCTACACAGTTATAGTATGTCTTGGTTTTCCTTAATAAAAAAAATGAATAATTAATAGGCAGCTCTTGAGTAGGGATTTACTCATTCAAGACAGTAGCACTTAAAATGCTTTACAAAGGTGAGCAAATTTAATTCATCCCCTTTTCCTCCTCGCTGGAGGAATACATCAGCACGCCATGAGGCTGAGGGCTGAGGAGAGCAGCAGGCACTGCCTGAACTACCTGCTGGGCAGTGGGACCACGAGCCTGGAGTAGCTAAAGGGAATGGAAGGGGGTTTCTAACACACTGCTTTATTTCAGACTCTTCATGAGTTGCTGAGAGACCAAACAGGGTGCAACGCCTCTCCTGTTTCTCTTGCAGGACACCTTTAGTAGCACCAAGCCACGTGTGTAACCCAGCAGGAGAGGAAAGATCCTGTCTGTTTCCATCGAGGTTTCACCCCGGCCTTAACCGAGCCGGCTCAAGGACCCCCAGTGATGCTGAACAGCCTGAAAGCCATCCTTGACCCTGGGGGCACTTCAGCTTGTAAAGCAGAGGCTACACACAGTCAAGGGACAGCGTCCTAGGCATGCTCTTAGCCCTTGCGTGACAGTGCTTAACACCAGCTCCTAATACCACGTGTATCAAGGGTGGGGTAAGAATGGGCACGGCATGGGGAACCTGCTAGCGCTGGGGGCCCCCTCGCCTGGCTGGAACACCTGGGGTCAGCTGCAACCCCATTTCGTTTTCGCTATTTCCCAGTCAGAGGAAATTCCAGTTGGAGACCTGGAGCTATCAGTGGGACTGCATTAGCCATCCTAGCAGTCTTGCAACAGCAATTTTATTAAAGCATTGGCATAAATCGCAAAGCTCCCTGAAGCATGGAGGATGAGGGAAGGTGTTCTGGTTCTTGCCCTTGTTCCTCAAACATTCCTGCCTTTTATCGAGTAACTCAATGCATAACCAGTCCCTAAAACACAGACCTCTCCCGGCCTTGAGGAGCAGCCGAGCTTTTTGTTTTTCTTTTTCTCTCATCTTTGGCAGCATTACCTTTGCTTTCCTTCCTGCTCAGTGACCCAATTTCAACATGCAGACAAGAGACTTGCCCTGGACTTGCCTGTCAACTAGTGGCCTATGAATGATTAATTTCATTTCTTCAGCCAGAGACAGGCCTACAAATCAGGCTTCCTGCGTTAGTGGACTTTTACCAAGTATGCGGGCCTGGGTTGCACCAGGAGTGTCTTAGCGTGGCCTCAGACCTCTGGCTGTGGTCAGACTGTGGCAAACAGCCTGGCCCTTCAGCCTGGCTCTGAGCAAGGCATAGCCCATGCGCTTAGGCAGCAGGGCATAATCTGAGCAAATTTGGATCCTCAGGCCCTGGGAGAAGTCCATGGCCTGGAAATGGGCCAGCCGCAAGGATTCAGAGGTTTCTCAGACCTGGATGCTCTGAGAAGCTGTTTTATCTTGGTGGGTCTGAGTTCTGCCTGAGTTCGGGTTCTTGCGTGCAATGCCAAGTGATGTTATGAAACAAGCTGTATAAGAGAAGGAAACTTTGGGGGCTTATTAGATTGGCTGACATAACTAGGAAAAAGATAGATGTGTTTTTGCTGAACAAGTGCTTCTTCAGGGTCTGATTTCTGTCAGTTGATCTAATAGAAAATATTACTTCTGCCTTCATACCTTTCCTTGCTAATATCCTTTAGTGGTATTGTAGCCATGAAAGTCTACTCCTGGGAAACAGAGTATGCACATAACACAGACTCTTAAAAAAAAAAAAAAGAAGAAGAAGAACTGTCGCACAGTGCCTAAGCCTTTTGCATTGCTAAGGGCCATCCCCACAGTCCTGCAGCCTGCCTTCCCTTGCAGCTCCTGCCCAGTCAAGATACGCTCCTGACAGCACCAGCAGCTTCATACGCAGGAACAACCTGGAAGGGTTCAAGAAGGTCTGGATGGAAAAGCTGTATAGTTACTGTGGGAAAAGTATTATCAGGGAGTGCCCATTGGGTAGTGCTTTTTTCTCTCCACCTCCTTTTATCCTCTTTCCCCCCCCAAAATAGCTTTTACCGTTAGATTCAGTATATTCCATCAGTGATGGACCCTGTGAATAAAGGGTTTTGCATGTGAGCTTGTCCCAATATCCCTTGTGCAACACAACAGTCAGCTCTTGTTCAAGCATAACTTGACTCTGTTGGAGATACTACCAAACAGGTAAACATTAGAGCAGACTATTATACAATATCTCTGTTGTCAGTCTACATCATAATGGATGTGTCACACTAAATAGTTTAAGACTTCTTCAGGTTACGCTGTTCAAGGCCTAGATTATTAGCAACTCATATTTAAGTGTGTTCAAAAATGTTTTGCTATGCAAATCCTTCCCCACTGCCCATTCTCCTTCTTGATGCAAAAGCTGAGGCCTCTATTATTAGGGATTATTAGTGCCTTTTTTATGATACTAGTCTGCTTTGAACTTTGAAACATGCTGTGGTGGGTACTTTGTTAGCAACTTTAACAATACAAATCAATGATGTCCAATTTCAAAGCTGTTTCTTTTTTTCTTAAGCAAACTAACTCAGAAGATAAAACGAGTCTGCAATATCACCATTTTACTTCTTAAAATTCTTGGATGGTTCTTAATCAGGATTCAGTTTAGAGTATAGCCATATTGCTCTTGCTGGCCTTGATGGTAGCATTTTGTGTGCTTTTTGTCAGACTCCCTGGCCTCATTTCCGAGGAGGGCCCAGTAAGGCTTGCTGCTCACTGCTTGTGAGATCATTTCTCATACCATACAGCAGCAGCAGGAGCTTCCAGAGGATGATCTGATTCTCAGACGCTAAAGACTTAGCCTAGATAAAATAATGAAGGGAACAGATAAGTTCCCTCATTTTTTCCTTAGCAACCTTATTCAACATGCTGCTTATCTTCATTATAAGCTTTTGCAATAATTCATTCATGGATTGAGTGAAAAGTTAAGTGTTAGTAATAAGAATTGCATAACCTTTTCTTTTATAGATTGAAGAAGAAAAGTGAAGGTTAGGCAATCACTAACAGAGGCAAATGCTGTCTAATGAACCAGACATTGTGCTGGAAAAAGGCTTCCTGAGAACATCATTTTTACAACAGAAAACTACAATTGAAATTCAAGAGGGTCACAAGAAGAAAGGTCTTCATCTCAGGGAATAAGTCTTCATCTCAGGGAATACTGACTTTTCCCAGAAGGGGCACAGTACAGCTACAATGCTTTTTGACTGAGCAAATCAGGTCACAGTTGAATATGTTTGCTTTGTCTTGGTTAAAAAAATGAGCAATTTTTAATTAAAATTACCTTAAAGAGCTCATATAACTCTGTAAGGCCTAAATGGATTAGTTCCTGCCTTGCTGGAGGAACCGTTTGTAGATTAACAGGTTTTAAGGCCAGGAAGGACCTTTAAGATCATCTGTTTTGACCCACTTGAACAGTGACCCTAGAGCTCACTCAGTAATTCTGTCATTGCACTAAAACGTATGGTTCAAATTATGTTAGCAAATTGGAGACTTACAGGACATGCTCAGTTATCCCTGGGGAACATACTGAAAAGTTACTTGGGGGGTTTATTTCAAAGGGCCCAGCCAGGCTTTTTCATTAACCTCCAGTGACTTTTCAAGCTATGTTGACAATGAGGAAAATATTGCTGATGATGACTATTAATGTCCTAATAATTATTCATGTCCTATTAATAATGTTAGAGCACCCGAAAAGCATAGCAGGGCTGAAGGCAGGCTGCTTGGCTGTTAAAACTGTGAGGGGTGACTCAGGGAGGAGGAGAATGGGGATTCTGCTTTCCCTTCTGCTCCTCTGTGCACCAGTTCATCATAAAGAGTGATTGTAAAAAATAAAACCAAAACCCAAAAAACAAGAACCAAATGAGCTAGAGCTTTGCCAAGATAACAGCTCTGCTCAGAGCTGAGAAAGCTTCCCTCTGCCCTTCCTTTCCGCGTGGCTCCGTCAGGCTCAAATGCAAGCCGCATCCTCGCTGCTCCGTGGTTTCGGTTATGCTTGCGCTTCGCCACCCCGGCAGACCTTCCCAGCCCCTCTTTCTGCTGAGGGACGTGTGCTTCCCTGCCTGCTGCCTTTTCTGCCCCTGTGTTTTTCCACCTGCCAGCCCTGGTGCTGCAGCCTCCCAGCAGGGGCTTAGAAAGGGCAGATTTAGCGGGTGGAGAGGAAGGGCGAGGGGGAGACTAATCAGCATTACCCAGCCGCTCCCGCGCCTTCCTGCACGTATGTTGCCGCGTAGCTCCTGTGCCCCTGAGACCTCCTGCTCCTGCTCGCCCGTGCTGCCTGCACAGAGGCAGGGGGTGCGGAGCAAAGTCCGTGCCCACGCCGGGCACGGGTATATACGTGTGCAGGTATGGAGTTAGACAGCTGCAAAATGTGGAGTAAATCTGTCCCTGTTATTTGAGTTCATGCATCTGCCATTTCCATCTTAGGGAAATATTCCTGCTGTGATATCACCTGAAAACACAGGCAGAAAGCTATCTGCAAGAAACAAAGCGTGAGCTAGTTGGCCAAAGACAGGAACAACTTATCCCAGCTCTTAAACCTGGATAATGTGAGGTACCTTAGCATCTGTGTGCTATTTCTTCTCATCCAGCCCCAGGCATATTCAACAAATGATTCTGGATACAAAGCTGAAAATTGTCTGAACTCTGCCCAAAACAGGATCTTTTAAAGTATCAGAAGACTACAAGGAATGTTGTTATGCAGATGGTGTTGAAGAATAACAGAATAAAACAGTTCTTTTAGTAAATATGAGAAGACTGTGAGAAGTAGGGGCTAGGAAGAGCTCAAATCTCTGGGCAGGAAGAGTGGATGATATTATAATGGATTGATGCTTGTACTGTTAAACTGCGAGTCAAACTGGGTCTTGTTTGAGGGACAGAGTCTGGCTACGATCTCGCAGTGAACTCTGAGGGAGGAGGCTGCTAAATCTTCATTCACAACTTTAGAGGAGCCACACTGTGAGAAGAGATGAAGTGTGGCAGCAGGGACCTGTGGGACCCCAGAGGGAGAAAGAAAACCCCAGCTTTCCCTGTGTTTTGGCTAAACCTGCAATACAAGGAGCTCTGCTCACGCTGGGAGGGGAAAGACCAACTCTATGTTGAGAGATAAAACAAATACCAAGACCCAGTTCCAGGCTGGATTGCTGTATCCTAGTCTAGATCTTCTTCGGGGAGTTGCTATACAGCAGCAACTACACGAAAGATAAAGAAGACGGGTCTTCAGAAGAAAATAAGCACATGCACACTAGCACTTCCCTGGCAGCCCAGCAAGACTCCAGCCGTCCTTTGCACGGATGCAGATAGCCATAAGGGAGCTGCACTAGCCATCCGTGCAGGCCATGGGACATCTCACAGGCATACAGACACCCAAGTGATGGGGGAGATATATCACAGCAAATCAAAGACTGCCAGAGACAGGGCATATGAGCATAAAACATTCCTACCATTAAGAAAAGAAAACATAAGTCATATCCCTACCTACTACATATCTCTGAAGCTGCATGAGAGCTAGCTAGCCTCACAGTGAGCAGGACAGAGCTACTACAGAGACCAGGGTAGCGTATATGTTAATCAGGATGCAACTGTACTACAGAAAGACTCCCCAGAGAGCCTTGGGTGTGCTTTTTGTGACCTGAGTGCACCTGGGTCTGAGGATGCAGGCACAGCCGAAGTCAGCACGGTAGAGCAATAACAGATCAATATGCACCAGCTGAGCCACAAAGGCTGTTTGTATGCAAGCACTGAGCCCACTGGAAATGCAAAATAATGCAACTTTCACTTATCCCTGTTCCATTGTGAGCTGAAATAAATTGAATGCCTGGCATTTGCTACAGGCTGAGGGCATGGACAAAGACACCACAGCTCTGCTTATGTGGAGTGACTTTCTAAGATGGGAGGATCTGCACATGAGACTAAGCCCTAATATGCTCAGCAGTGATACCTGTGATATTCCGCAGGCCACATATCCAGAAATAGGTACGTGTCAGATAGCCCATGTGAGTAGAAAAACAATGGGGAAATATCTGGCTAGCACAAGCTGCAGCAAGTCGATGCATCGCAACAGCAAACATTCTCATAAAAAGTGAAAACATAACAAAACCAAACACCACCACATTCCTCTAGCTTAAGGAGTTCACAACTGATTTTTACAGCTGGGAAGCTCAGGAGAAAAGTGATTTAACCAGCAAAAGAGCAGCACAGAGGAATGAACCAATATTTTCTGTATTGCCTATTGCTGTGCTTTCTGCTGAGCCTTGCTGATTGTATGCAGGGGCTCATTCATAAACATTAACAGCTCTTCAGACAGGCAGCTGGTCCTAGCCCTGCAGTGAGCATAAACATACATTAAAAGGCACACAACAGCAGCAGCAAGAATGGATTTGAGTTAATGAGTGGGAATGAGTATCAACAGTGGCTAGTGAAGCTGGAAGCAAACAGCTAGTAGAGACCAAACCATGACACTAACAGACCACTAAATGGTTATGGGAAGGGTGTCCTGTGCAGGTGACAAGCTTTATGTTTTCTGAGCATTTCATCTTTACAGAAATAAGCACTTTCTTCACTGACAGAGTTCAGCTGCCAGTTTTGCATTGAGAATTTTGTTCAGACTGCCAAAAGGGAGAAAGTGCGGACATGCATATATAAAGTTTTTGCACTCCTCCTTTCTCTCTCTCTTTCCCAGAAATTTATATCTATTTTTCTTGTTTTGCTGTTTTCTTGATACATGAAAAAGGCACTTCTGACTGGTAGCATCCACTGCTCCTTTTTTATGTGGAAATATTTTGCACAATCAATAGTGCTGCTGTTGAAAGCCATCTAAACCTCATCAGTGATAGAGCCACAAAACAGAAATTATAGATGAAAGTCTGTAATGAGAAATAGCAGCATGTCAGCTCACACAGCCATTCCCAGCCTGCCTAGCAGCATGGCACACATCCCTGTTCAAGACTTCAGGATGCAGAGTTGGGCTGGACAGCCACCTACCCCGTGAAACACAAAGGATCCCCTGAATTTGTATTATCCTGGTGCTGTTTCAGTCCACCCTCCTGCTTCCTCACTTTTCCTTGTTCGCATCCCATCCCCTAGCAAGAACCAGTCACCCAGGCCATGGTCATAAATCCCAGCCTGACACGGTTTATGATGATCCATATTGCTGTTATGGAAATTAGGCTTCTCGGCCACCATAACAGAGCCCCACCCTAGGTTCCCGCAGAAAAAGATCAGAGCCAAATCAAAGCAAATTAAATAATTAAATTTTAATGACACGCATGCAGTAATTACAGCTCGAGCTGGATGCCTCCGAAGAGGGACCCCGAACAAAGAAATCCCTGGGCAATTATAGCTTTCTCAACTTAAGTTTCCCACCCCTCATGCAGTAGTTAGACCAATAGTAATTTTTTACGTCCGGGGTCTCCTGCTCCTCATTGGATCTCATCGTTGTTCCTGGGTAAGCTGTTTCTCCCTTATCTTTATCCTTGCGGTCTCTGCTGACGGTTGTACCTTCATTTCTTGTTGGGTCTTGCGGTTGTCTCCCAAGGTCCTGATGTCCTGTACTGGTCTTATTTTCAAAGTTTTGACGTCTTCCCTTTTGGAGTGGGCGACGCAGGAATGCAGACTGCTTGTAGCTTCCTTATCTTCCTGGCCTGAACCAGCTCTGAGGCACTTTTCTTACTAAACTCAGTAAAGGTTCATTACTTTATTCAAGTGTGGCCTAAGGCTTCAGTAAATTTAGCTACTCATGCTAAACAAGTTTCATATAAGTTGTGCTAAGTGGCTACCTCTAGACAGTTTCAGTTCGCTATTCTTTAACATTGCCATGATCCTGCAAAAAACTAATAGTGACAAACAGTTACAGCCCACCTTAGATTCCTTGTGGTGAAATAGTGAGTTATGCTGGACTCAATTACAGGCTGATCTTAGAGATACACATGTCATGGCCCCTGAACAGCCATTCCCCAAGATTTATGCATTCCCTCAAACAGTATGGTAAGAACTGCTGATGCTGCATGTGAGAATTTACTGAAATAAATTGGCTGGCAACAGGAAGAAAGACAACTCATTCATGCACATTGCATTCAAGAGGACCCTGCAGGCTTGGAAAGGGCCCAATGCAAAGCTTGGATCCATGAACATTTTGCAAACCTGCTGACAGACCTCTCCACGTTTCTTCCTTTGGCAAACATGTCCATTCTGGCAACATTCCTCCATAGTCTGTTCTCATTTCCTTGGGCTTGACATTTTCTTCTTTGCCCCTCCTGAGCCTTTCCTCTCCCAGCGCTCCAAGCAACAGTAAATTGCCATGAGTCACCTGCCTGATGAACCTTGGCTTGCTGCTTTGCAGCTGAGTTACCCTCGTGTGCAGGTCTTGTGCAATGCTACAGCCCAAATCTGAAATAACCGACTGGAGCTGCCAGGTCCAAACAAGATGAAGATGTACCTCCTCTTCTTCCTCAGGGTGCTTGTGGGCACATCCAGCCTCACACCACAGCCTGAGCATGACCTTTGTGTGTGGGGGGCTACCGCCCTCCTTGAAGTGGATTTTCTAAGCCCATGTTTTCAAGCCAATAGTGGATTTTCCAGTTTTCCATTTTCCAAAAATAACCAGTTTTCCAATCCATAGTGGATTTTCTAAGGCTGTGCTGCTATGAAGTTTTGTGTGCTTCATGGCTATGCACATCATACCCCTCCCCGCCGCTTTGGGAGCACAGCTGCACTCCTTCTGCTTTTCTGTCATCTATTTCTAGAGCTGTTCCTGCTTCCCCCTCTGCCCACATCGTGTCTGAGTTGCGCTCCCTTGGCCCTGTCTGTCCCCCTGCTCCGCCGCAGCAGTCCTTTCCACAAAACCAGTGACACAGGCACACTTCAGTCTCGATTCAGCTGTACGTGCACCTCAAGAAACCCTTCGTAAGCACAACATGCTGGAGGGCTCATTGCTTAGATTTGTTAGGAGAGTTTCGTATGCTTTCCTCATGTGAAGTTCATTGTGATCTGCTTTTAACACACAATTTGAAACATTTAGATGCAAAATTATTAGCTTTTCCTTGCACATGAGAAAGGTTGGCTAAAAATAAACAAGCTACTCTGGGGACTCTTCAGAAGAAACTGGATACTTTGTGCAATGGAAGAAAAGATTTCACTCCTGACAGAGATGCTTCAGTCAGTACTAACCTGTGATTTTAAATTCCAGGGGAGATTGTCCTAACACGAACAGAACTTTGTAATAAAGCACTCAGCCTACACTATTGTGTACCAGAGCACTCCTCAGTGCAAGGGCAGAGAAAGCTTTTGCAGCTTGGATTTTAGCCAGATTGTCTGCTGTGTTTGTACACACACATGTGTATGCATATGTGTAAAAATCTGTCTGCAGAACTGCTATCCTTATCACAACCATGTGTCACTGGTTAATCACTTTAATAGGGTGAGCTTGTCAGGAATTTCATGAAGTTAGAGATGAGTGGTTTTAACAGGTTATTTGCATTACCTTTTATTCTCCCACTTTCCCCACGCACTGCACGGAGCTGATTTGATTTACAGGGTAAACTTTTTCTATAGGAGAAGAATTCTGTACTTCTCTGAATTCTCAGTGCAGTGCAGTTGCCCCAGACTTCTTCTTCCTGTGTTGTTCTCAGAAACTGTCATTCTCTCCATTGTTTGTAGGCTTAAAGAGACAGGAAAATGATCTTTTGCTGATATTGTCTCTGAAGAAATGATGAATATGCCTTTGAAAATCTTTGTTCAGTTTTCACTTTTGGGAAAAAAGAACAGTGCCTCCCTTCTGCTCCCCCTCCTTCAAGGGTTAGCAAGAGAAAAAATCAGGTAGAGCTGCATGACTGTAGAAGGTTTTTGGATGGGTCAGAGTATCAAATGCCTGTTTAACCTAATTACTGCATTTGTCAAATGCTCTTTAGAAAATCACACTACCAATTGATTCTTTTAGAAAATAAACTCTCCTCTTTTAAAAGCAGATCTGTTTTAAAAACAGATCACGAGTCGAGTCCCCATTTAGCAGCTATGAATGCTAATTTTGGATGGAGGCATAATGACAGGTGAATTGCGTGATGCTTTATGTCAACCTGGAGTTGCACTGAGATCTAAGAAAGACCTCTGCACCACAAGATAACTGTTGTCAGATTTGCCTGGAAGACAGTATTTAGCAGCCGCTCTGTAGAAACAAGCCATTGCTGCTGTCATGGATAATTGTGGGCTAGAGCAGCAATTTTACAGGGGGAAGAAAAAGAAACTTTGGTGTGTTTCTCTGAGCAGAGTTCCCGAGCCCTTTTCACCAAAAGCTGATGTTTGTCCTGCAGCCATGCTGCTGTGGTTTCCCTGTTGCTCCCACAGGCAGTCCCCAAAGGACTCCTCTGACTGCCACCTGCAAACATCCATGTGGTGCCTCGTTGTACCAAAATGGGCAGCCTGACCTCTCTGCCTTGTCCCTGCTCGGTTTCCTATATGTCCCTGAGGACCGTATATGTCAGGTGGGGTGATGGTGTTGCAATGGCACTCAAGAGTTTACATCGGACAAGGATTGTGTCTAATGCTTTTGAAGCAATGGTGTCTCTTTTCTCTCTCCCATAGGCAGTGGGCTAACCCACACAAGAGGTTAATGTCAGGGCTCATGGAAAGGTTAACAGCAGACCGAAGAGATCCTCAGGACTTTTTATCCTTCACTACGATTTTGCTTCTCCTCTGTTTTTGCTAAACACTATTCGTTTGTACTGAAATCGGGATAGCATAATATCTTGAAACTACAGCTGCTACCAGTGAAACTACTGTTCTGTGAGCGTTCCTCAGAAGCACCACAGTAGCCTAGTATGTACTGCTTCACAGAGACGCGGGACTGCAAAAATAAAGGATCTAGATAGCTTAAAGAGCACTATCAGCAGAGCTAAATTTTGCCTCTGTAAGTAGCCTTAGAAAAGTAAAAGATATCAAAGAAAGACAATCCGACATAAAACCTGTATGATCAGGAGCGACTTCAGGAAGACACAAGAAAAGTGAAGATAATGCAAGCACAGGTGAGCTTTTCCCTGGCGCCAGTGCAAGCGAATGGGCAATGTATGGGAGCCAGCGGTTTGGGTGCAGACAGCGTGGGGAGGGGTGTTTCCCATGCTGAGAAGTGAGGCATGGCTGCTTGAACTGGATGGGCTGCCTTCAAGCAGGTGCTCAGCCGGGGTTCAAGCTGGAAACATGTTAGGAAGGCTCAAAACCAGGCTGGGAGGAAGGCAAAAGCTTCCCAGATCAGGCTGGAGCAGGGTGGTCTGTAGGAGGATGGAGCAGGGGAAGGGTTGCTCAGAAGCAGCAAGAAAGAGGATGAGAAGTGCAGCTGGGGAAGTTTACAGAGTACTCACAAATGAGGGGGATTTGGGAGAAACAAGCCAAACATAACAAACATAACTGATAATAACTACTGTAGGATCTTGACAGAATAGCAGAGTGATTTGTCTAAGTTGTCAGCACCCATGCTTGAAAACTACTTAAGGATCTGGAAAACAAAGAAAAAATGTCCTTATCCTGCATGTTATAATTTTCAATATGGCCTCAAAGACCGAAAGGTCCAGTGTACATTTGCATGTCCTGTCTCTCTGCAATTTTCATAACATGTGCAAAACAACTTTCTCAGTGGCTTGCTAAAATCCCCTGCTAGGACCAGAGGGTCCTGAAGGACAGTTCTCTGTCCCTTCTCTGTCACCATTCAGCTTCTCTACCTGTATTATGTTATATATTACTGCATTAACGGTCCCCTCTACCACATTTGCTTTTGTTACCAGCTTATTTTGCTACCCTGGCTTGTCAGGGTTGTTCCTATGTGTGCGAATGGCTCATCACCACAGACCTTGGCACTGTGGGGTCAAGACATTCACTGATCTGCTAGGCCTATTTTAGCTGTGAAAGGTGTGGTGTGGCATGCTTTAGGTAATTGTAGAGGGAACCAGACATGAAGGAGAAGTGATAGGGAGGCTTGGCTGCAGAGTGGAAGGACTGGAAGAAGCAGGGGAAGGAGACCTGTGGTGAGCCAACACATGCTGTCACACATGTGCACCCACCTTTAATTGTCCAGCAGGGAGCAAGGCAGGCCAGGGAACAGGGACAGATTATACTGAATTGGTCTAAGACACAGGAGAGTGAAAGCAATCACTCTTTCCCTTATACTAATTAATGTCCTTGCTCACTGCAAGAAGAAATGATCCATTTTCTGATTCTTTACCGCTCTATAATATAAAGGTAATGTGTTGCTAGTGCTACTGCTAGTGGTAGCATGCGCAAACATATCACCACTAATGCAAACACATCACCAGAAGTGGCAGCTTTATTATCTTTGAAGTAGAAAAATAAAAGCAGAGAAGAAATCTTTTTGGATTGCTCTCCTTCCTTGAAAGCAGCAAGAAAGCCTAGACCTGGGGACAACAGGATACCCAAACTGTGTGTAACTGGCGGTGCAATTATGGAGGGCAAAATTACGGTGCACAAATGATAGGTTGCAGGAAAGAGGTATCGACGGACTGATAACTGATGAATAAGAGAAGGTGAAGAAGAAGCACCAAAATCCATCCCTGATGAAGAACAACAGCAGGTACAAAAAGCAATGTAGTTCATCCAAAATGAATTAAGATTGGTGACTATGGCAAGAGATGAGGTATGCACTACACACACGTGAGAAAGCTCGTGGTGATGGTGAAATGCATGCTAAAGCATGTGACTGCAATAACCAGCAGTCACAGCTCACCAGTCATCTCCCTTCTACTAGGTCTGTGGTAGTTTTGTGCACCTCAGCAAGAGAATTTTATTCTAAGGGGAAATGGAAATATTTGAGGAGAACGTTGTTCTCGAAGACTCTGCTTTTTTCCTAGTCTTCCTAATTTCATCATTTGCCTGGAGGCAAAGGCAATCTTGTCAAAGCTGGCATATCTGGTATTTTCTTTTAAAAGTTCCTGAACGGCTCCTCAGAAGTGGTTTCCAGAGCTATTCCTCCCTGTCCCGGCATTTCCTCTGTATCTTCCCACTGAGCTAAACCAACATGTTCGTACAGAGGGTGCGTTGGAGACAGCCCAATGTAGAGTAGTCATGAAAAATCACAAGGCAGCTCTAAACTTGTCACGCGCACACTGGAGGGACATACATGACTTCAAATAAAGTATTTTTCTCAGAATTCAGTCACTGCCTGGCGCTCTTCCTCGGGGCTCTTGCAGCTTGGGTGCTCCCACAGCTGTGCTGCGTGCCAAATAGGCCTTCGTGCTCTGCCCTGTCACTGGCGGTCATGACCTCCCCCAAAGCCTGTGAGACCACTTACACACGCAAATCTGCATGGCTTTAGTGGGGACACACATCACCCCTTGGATACATCAGAGACTGGGAGGGGAGCTGAGCCCTCGCGAAAGTGCCCTGGCTTGCCGTTTTCCTTGCACATGCGGAGTTATGAATTGTAGTTTGTTTTGTTACGAACTATGATTTAGGCTGAATCTTGATCTTAATTTAACCCTGCAATACACACTTAGCTCAGGGTTTCCTTTCACTTTCTTTTTTTATTCCTTTCTCTGGCTTTTTCTCCTCAAGTGTGAGCAAATATGTCAATGAATATCCATCCTAGGCTAGCATAAATCCAGAGGGACTAAACTGTAATGATTGCCAAAGAGACATTATAGCCAATTTGGTAACTGACGCAGTGTACGATAAATATCATTTACTTATCTGCTAATCTAATTACTAATTACTAATTACTAATCTAATTTATAATGGAAAACAACGCAGACACACACACACACACACACACACGTGCGCGTGCACACACACACACACACAGAGTGTATTTAAGAACAGATGGTAAAATCACTACACTTAATTTAAGTATCCAAGTTATCAGGCTGTGCTCCTTGGGGAAGGAGTTTGAAATGATAGCCCAAATTCTCAGTGGAAAGAAGGAGATCTGCTCTCAGTTGAGCAGCCTCCTCTCCTTGCTGGCTGTGCAAGGAGTTTTGCCAACCCTGCAGTAGCCCTGCCTCCTCCTTCGAGAGCCAGGAAAACAGCCAGCGGTTTTAGGTCCTTCCATGCACTTGGGGCCCTCCAGCCTTCATCGTCTCCTTGCAGCAGGGCTGTCTCGGGCTGGGGGAGACCCCTGTCCTGCTTCATCTCCCAGGGAAGAGCACCTACAATATTGTCTCCTGAGAGCCCAGCTGCCTGTGCTGCAGTCACAGGAGAAAGAAGGAAGAGGTGGAGGAACCGTTGTGGCATCAGTGTCAATGCCAAGGCCAAGGCCAAGGCCAAAGCCAAGGCCAACACAAGACCAATGCCAAGGCCAACACCAGTGCTGAGGCCAATACCAATGTCAACATCAATGTCAATGCCAACACCAGGGCCAATACTGCTCAGGCTCTCAGGTGTCTCTGGGAGACCAAGGCAGTCTGGGCAGCTGTCCATTTAACCCCAAGCAGGGTAGGCCTGTCCCAAAGCTCCAGGGCACGAGGGGAAGACAAGCTACACTTGCCAGTTCAACGCATGAGGAATGTCCCAACGGACTGAGATGCTTTATTAGGCAGTAATGGAAAGAAAGTGGGTTAGATTGCTCTCTGAGACTTAGGTGAATTTTAAGTGGGTAGAGCCCAGCTTGGATTGGACTCAGTCAAGCAAAAGCCTACCCTTACTCACTTGCAATAGCAGTACAACTCTTCTGCAGGCTTGATACTCTGTCCAAATAAAACAGTGTAAATCAGTGTGACATCGTGCTTAGTAAAAGGAAATGCAGCCTTTTTTGTGGCTGTAACAGCTCATACTGATGGAGGATCTGGACTGATACATTTTTAGTTTATTTAAGCTGAATTGATGCCTTGTTGCTCAGACAGTAAAAGAAATTAATAGATATTAACAGATACTAATATGTCACTGTGACATATTGATAGATACTAATAAGTCACTGTAAGACAAATCCCTTTTTTCAGGCTTTTGTCTATGCAAACTCCCAAGGGAGTTCTACCTTAAAAAAACAATGGCAACAACAACAAAAACACCCAATAGAGAAACGATTTAAGGACTGAGCTGTCACTAGTTTGAAAAAAATACTATACATTTAGGCTGCAGATGCAGCACCCTGAGAGCTACAGCAACTACTTGCACGAGCAACATAAGCAGGATCTGATGGCTCATACCTGCTGATAATGGTGATTGACAAACCAAGAGGGTTTTTTTTTCCTGTTGTTGTGACTGGATGCCATGGTGAGGGGATGCATAAATAAATGGATGGGTTAGAGGGATAGAAGCATTGGCTCATTATGGCATAAAAAGTCAGTTCAGCTAAAGAATGCCCTACCCTCCAGCATACTGCTTGCACAGCACATTTATCCACCTGCTAGATCAAAGTTCTATTCTTAATAAAGTAGACTTAGTCTCCTGACAAGGAGGCATACCTTGGGGTTTTCAGAGCATATCAAGGGACAAATCCATGATGACAGAATTCCAATGTATTTCAGGTGGGAAGTTGCTCCGAAAAAGAGACCTGGAAAAGAAAATCTCCCTCAGAGTAGCTTGAAGCTGCAATCTTTAGGGGTTCGTTGACAGATCTCAGCAGTGTTAGATAGAAATATTACACTTGTCATTTTTCATAAGTCATGCCCTAAAGGGAAATTGCATTTTTCAGGCCTGTTCACAGGAGAGTATACGTCCTGTCTAATGAACAGAAAAAAATGGATTTGTTTTTGTATTTTAATTTGTTGTGTTAGCTGTGAAGTTAAATTATATTAATGGTTTACTGTGTTTCTGAGAGCTGGAGTACCTGAAGTAATTAATCACCCTGGAGCTACTGCTGCTCTCTGTGTGATAAGTGTAATATTTAGTGTGTTGATGAGACCAGACACAGTCTCACTTCCTGACTCACTGAATTCAGGGAGATGGTTAAAAAGAAAGACCTTGCAGTTCCCCTAGCTGTGAGCAGTGTGTGAAGATGTGAATGCAAATGAACGTAAGTAGGAAATAGCCAGGTCTGGACGTGACTTGGCACAGATGAATTGTGGTCCAGGTCTGCATGTTGCAAACACAGCTGAAGAAAGGCTGAGTCAGTTTGCCAGGGAAAAGGTGAGAAATCCAGAAAACTCTGTTATTAATCCCCTCCTTTTAGCTTCTGTGCAGACATTCACTCCAGTGCTGCTGACCCCACTAAAAGCACTATTCCCACTGACCCTGAAGCCCAGCCCTCCTCTGTGGACTCAGTACTGGGTTTTGCTGAACATTAATGCAACTGGATGCGATGGGAGGCGTTCATCCTGCTGCTCACACCTCACCACCCACGTGCATGTGTTTCTTTTGTCCCCTTCAAGGGCTGGAGCTGGGACGCTGCTGCAGACTCACAATAAATCAGCCTAGCGCTCCCCAAGGTGTCTGAACTTGGGGCTAGGCGGCAGAGATGCCATTATGTGAACTATGCTGTCCACACGAAGCAGCTGAGCATTTCCTGTTCTGTAGGGCTGGATGGATGGGCAGCATCTCCTCGGCCGGGGGAGGAGGTGGCTGAGACAGGGCGGTGATGGGGCTGTGTGCCGCGCAGTGACGGGGACCGTGGGATGCTCAGAGGTTTTTCCGAAATTGCAGGCGACAAAGGAAACTGGAGAGGTTCTCCTTTGCACAACGCCTTGTCAGTCACCAAAACCCCTTGCCAAAGGCTGCTGTGGGTGCCAAAATTTCCATGGCTCACAAATGGGACCAGATCAGTTCTTAGGAGAAAACAAAGGAAAACACTGCCTTTAGCTGAGGAGGCCCTTGGCCTGCCCATGAGTACAGGCTAGCTGAGCACTCTAGTGAAGTATCACTGTATGCTGGTCTTAAACTCTCCCTAGGCACCCAGAGTTGGACCAGGTACGGGGCTAGACAGAGATCTCGTACGCCCTGGCATAAACGATCTTTTGTTCTTGTGTTATAACCTTGTCCCTCTGCTGTATCTGCTGTCTCCAATCTGCACATAGACATGGTTATGATGGCAGAGACAGTCTTGCTGTTCCATATTTATAAAACATCAAGCACAAAAGGGATTTGGGTAAGTGTTTTGAGTTCCTAACTATGATGCTATCCAGCATCATACTTAACAGCCGTGCCAAGAGAAATAATAAGTAACTAAGTATTGCAGTGCACATGTTCTACTGTAGTTGGTAATGATGCGATGATGCCAGCTGCATTTCTTTCCTAATAACTTTTGAATGGCTGGCATCCTGCAATCCCTTACTTCGCAATAGCATCACATGAAAGGCTAAAAAAATTGGTTTAAACAGAGAGCAGAGAATATTCCTCTGCTGAGGAAACATTTTATAGCTTGCACAAGCTAAAAGTTGCCCTAGGGCTGGTAGCCCGCAGCTGCTACTGGTTGCAGAGCGGGAAGATGATGCCGTCCCTTTCCCTTTCCCCAGTAAAGCCGGATTACAGCTGAGGATGGCTCCCGGGGCCAGAGGGGATGTGTCCTGAGCACATCTGGAGTGAGGTCTGTGAGAACACGACTTCTCTTGGTTACAGCTTTTTTCACTTGTTGCACTGAGAAGACAGAGCTCTCCCAAATGGTTTTAAAGCAATGCTTACATGATTAGGTAAAACATTTGCAGGTATGTAAAACCTAAGCCATGCAGCAGTCCAGAAAAGCGAATCACAGTGTCTTGCAATATCCAGGTGGGCCATGTTGTCAGTTGCGACATGTACTGCAGATTCAACAGCCAAGACGAAATATTCTCCAAGGAGCTTGCTATCATGAGACTCCAGATGGCTCTTGCTCCTTCTTGCAGCAGGTAACCTAAATATGTAACAACTCATTCACCATCACACCCGGAATCTGTTACTAGAACAACACAATGAAATGAACTGCTGGAGAAACAAAAGACAGTTTGGGGACTTTTGCAAAATGTTCCCTTCTGAATTTCAGGTTAAAAAAAAACCGCAAGTATTTTATTTCAGCGAGCATCATGGTATAAAATAAGTAATTCACAAGAGGCTGCGTATTCACGACTCTATGCTTGAAAAATGACATAGCCCATTCTCCAGGAAAGAGCAAAAAGCCTATCAGCATCGCCTATCAATTATTAAAAATCTCACTGAAAATAGGGCTTAGATTTTTTTTAACAAGCTTAAGGAACCTGCACTAGCTCTCACTGAATATCACCTGTAAAGAAAAGAGGAAGAGAGCCCTTGTAGTTTTAATTTATGTTTAGTTTAAGTTGGAGAAATGAAGTGCCTAATAAAAAGACCAGAAAAATCAGAAGTATTTATGAGGATATGTGCATACTGGGTTTTTAAAATCCATGGATTTGCTGGTTAGGCACCTGCAGCTTGGGATCCATTCAAACAAGATTATGCCTTTTTTCTTTAAATGCAGAAATTGGCATTACAAGACTGTGTTGTGTCTCAGAGAGTTTCAGAGCTAAAGTGATTGGAAAGCACTAATAAAATAGTGAGTAAAAAGATTCATTTTTAAACAACTAGCATTATAAACTTATCCTGGGAACTGAGATAAGCTGTTTTTCCCTCTGTCTTTTATCTTATCACTAGCAATAAAGATTCTGTGAGTTAAACTCCTGCCCTAAAGTCATCTTTATCCACCCAACTCTATTCACATCATGGCTCAAGGAGAAAAAGCAGCTTTAGGTATTGACTTGATGAGATATTGGAGCATAGGCACAGGCACGTATCTTTTGAAATGTAAAATGGGAGAAGTCACAGCAATCAGTTATAGATGCTCCCTGTTGCTGGTGCAAACTTGTCATTTGCATGCCTCAGGGTAAGAGGGAGTCAGAAGTGCTTTGGATTTATTATGTTTGATTTGGCGTCTGAGAGTCTCAATCTGTTCAAGGATTCAAATTATGACTGAGAAAGTGCATCCAATTTTGGTTTGCATTCATGCCGGATACGGAGAGGAGAACAGCACAATACTTACCCCAGCAGTCACCTCACAATATCCTGCTACAATTATCTGCTTGGCACAGAATTGCCAGTGCAGTAATTCTTGAGGTAAAATATTTCCCAGTCATAACTTATAGCTTATTTGGCCAAAATGTGAAATTACTCAACTATAATATGAAGTCAGAAGGGTTAATACTAATAGGGCATCTCTGGCACAAGATAACCTGAAGAAGCTTTATAGCTGTTGCTGTGCTGAGCAATCTCTGGATCAACTGTGAAAGACGAATAGTAAATTGATGGAAGAGAGGGAGGATTCCAGTAAATGCTGATACATCAGCCTTAGGAGCTCAGCTGACATCTCTGTCTCAACTATCTTGTTTTCTAAGACAGAAATTCGTTGGCTGTGAATAGTGTAGTGGAGAGTCCTTGAATGCGTGTGCATTTTTTAGCTCCCTTGAAAACTGCGTGAGTGTGAAAAAGACTTTCTTCATTTGCAGCATCTGAGTTTGAACCAGCAGTTCCAGAAATGAGCAGCTAGTACAGGAATTATGGCACACTTTATACCCCTTTTCTTTTCAGGGCAGCTAAGTGACTGTGAACCTTTCAAAACTGATTTCTGTGAGGTGCGTGGTGGTGTAAAAATACGATGGTCCTAGGTCTCATTAATGAACTGTTGCGAGACACATTCTGCAGCAACTACCTGGGAGTAAATCAGCACATGTCCATTAATTTTAATGGGCTCAAGCTGATTTACACCAGCTGAGGATATGACCCAGTAAATCCGGCCTCCCGCGGCATATCAGGAAGGAATTGCTTCATTCGTCACAGAAGCACAGCTGTCCCCAGCTGGCAGAGAGCACCTATTCAGCTCCGCAGCACTGCACAGCAAGGCAGGGTAAGGCAGGGAATGAAAAAGAACGTGAGGCCCTTTGGGGAGCACACAGAGCATGCACGTATCCTGAACATGGCATGGATTTTGGCCAGGACGCTCTCTGATTCAGCCACTGTTCTTGGGGGTGGGAGAAAAACAGGGAATTCAGTCTCTACACGATCTTTGTGTTACATATAATGCAATGCTGTAGCTGACATGTTCATAAGACAATGCAGATACTGAGTTAGTCCATTGGTAAATAGTCTCTGAAATCTGACAGGAGCTTAACATGGAGCATAATAGATATTTTTAATGCATTATTGCAGCTATTCTGCCAGTTATAAACCTTACCTGAAGGATAATTTTAAAACTCCAGTTGAAAGAGGCAGGCATTTTTCAGTGGATTTGTAGTTCTCTTGCAGCTTTTTCGCAATTTTCTCATCCATGAATTGTAGTTCAGTAATACTCATATTCAGCAGAAATAAAATGAGGGTTGATACAAAATTATTTAAATAGTAGTTATTTTTAAAGAATTGGGGTATTTACACCCTAGATAGCCATTATTTGTACTTCTGTAGTACAAATACTTCTATTAATGCTGGAAGAGTTTCAAAGGCTGAGGTTTTCAAGCAGAAGGAAAAAACTAAGCCTGAGAAAGGGGTGTGGTGGGCATTAGACACGTCCTTCATTGAAGTGTTCTGTTCAGCAGCTCTTGTACCGAGGAACAAAGAGGAGATGGAGCAGCTGGTACCTACAAAACAAAGTGCTTCAAAGGTCAGAGTCTCAAACAATTTTACACATAATAGTTAGCTTACAGGACAGAAAATGTATGAAGAATTATGCAATAAAAATAATCCATAAAGAAAACACCATGTGCCGTACTGTGTCCCTGACCTTACGATGCACCCAGGAAGCTTAACAAAAGATCTTACGTTCTTATGTTTAAGTAACACCA
This sequence comes from Dromaius novaehollandiae, assembly GCF_036370855.1. Lineage (NCBI taxonomy): Eukaryota > Metazoa > Chordata > Aves > Casuariiformes > Dromaiidae > Dromaius > Dromaius novaehollandiae. The sequence continues at coordinate 7,277,851 of NC_088132.1, forward strand.
GGAGGTGGTCAGCCCTCATGGGGCAAATCTACTCCAAGCTTCAGAGACTCCACCACGAAGAGAGGACGGTATTGCAGCTGCGGGTAGTAACCTCAGCTCAAACAGGAGTTGGTTGCAAGACACATTCTTAAAGAAGTACCCAGCTGCTAGCTTATTTGCCAGCTCTGCTCATCAAAATACAGCTACATCAAAAAAAAAAAAAAAAGAAAAAAAAAAAAAAAAAAAAAAAGAAAAGAAAAGGCAGGGTGGTTATGTGATTTTGCTCTGTTATTGCCAGACTGAACTTCTCCGACCTAGGGCTGAAAAATCCTTTCACAGTTTTTGTTTCTGATGCTTCCTCCCATATGATGGTTGCTTTGGATTCTGTTTCGCCAGCTGCTTTTTGAGCAAATGTTTGCTGCCTTATGCCTGTAGGCTCTTTAAAGACTACCAAGAGTCTGCACAACTTCAGTGGCACCATCATTGTCATCATCATGGTTTTACTGAGGGAGAGAAGATGAAGAAATCCTAGCACAGATACCTAGCTCTCCCCTGGTTTGGAGGAAACTTTGCAGTCCTGCTCAGGGCTCTGGCTTGTGGGAGGATGTCTAAAAGTCTGGCTTTGGCACACCAAGGATTGTAGTATGCAGTCCTGCTAATAGATCCAGTTTGGTGTATTGATGCCGTGCCTGTTATGCTATGAAAACTAGCACATCTGACATTTTCTTAAAGAGTGTTATTATACATCTTGCCTAAATGTTATTTATTACATTACACTCTGTTCCCAAGAGACTGCAAATTCTTCAGAGTAGAATCATTTTTCCTATTCCTGTCCATTATTTAGCAGAATGCAACCCTTCCTCTTATGGCAACTTTGGACTGTACTAAAATTTCAATAACTTCATAGTAATGATGACGTTTTTGTATTTACCTTCCCTACTAATATCTAATAGGTACAATGCTGTCATCCTGTCCTAACTACAGAATTACTGTTTTCTGCCTTGGAGATAGGTCCTTAAAATTTACATTACAATCTTCAGTAGCCTCACAGGGGTCAGGATGACTGGATGTGACCATTAAATACCAATGGTTTTTATTGAGGAGGATTGTAATGACTAATGCTTCAATTCGTAAGACAAGGATCTATGCCGTGCTATGAAGCGCCCCGGGGACATAAATTACTTTGTAGTGGCAGGCATCCCAATGTGATTTCTCAGCTCAGGCTGCGATTTCCTCTCACTGTTGTGGGTGTAAAAGCTGAGCTCTGACCCTCGACGCTGGAACAGGACTTCACAGCTGGCTTCTCCTCTCCGTATCCTTCTGAAACGTGAACTTCTCGTATGAGATTCATTCAGGGGCATTTTGAACACATGATTACTGAGCCACAGAAGGAGTGGCAAGATAGGGAAACCAGAGAAGCAGTAGTGCATCCTATTTTTTCCAGTTCTCCGTTAGCTGGTAGTGAGAAGTGAAACTGCCACCAGCTGCTCAGCGATTAGCCAACATCCCGAACAGACAGACGTTTCGGGCCTCCAAGTTCCTTCTCCCTCCTTGGTAGCTCAGAGTGAGGGATGAAGTGGAAAATGCGGGAGCCTGTGGTTTTCCTGTGCCGTCCCACAGGCTGTGCGTACAAATACAGTTCCCTCTCCCAGGCCGATCGCTTTAGGCTGCATCAGAAAAGATGCATCTGTGGCATTAGCATGGGGGTTTTCATATGACTGCTAACACTCAGACTTTTTGCCGTTTCTGCCTGTTTTAACGGCAGTGCGCTCCGCTCCCTGCGTCCCCGCGGCAGGCGGCAGCGTGTGCAGGCACCGGGCTACACGTGCTGCAGCTGCGTAGGCTCTGCTCCTGCGGCACGGCTTTGCAATCCTCATTTACTGCTGTTTTCATACAGAAAAAAAAAAAAAAAAAAAAAAAAAAGCTGAATCAAAATACTACGCAAGAAGACCAGTAGATATGAAGATAAGATTGATTCATTCATTCGTTTTGGCAAGAGGGATTAGGCACTGATTCTAAGAGCTATATAAATCTGCGGTAAGCGAAACTGCTTAATAGCTTCAAAAATAAATCTGTACACATTCTGGGTAATGCTTCTTTTCTATCTTGGGCAGCCACAGGCTGTGACCTTATATTGATTGACAGTTAACCGCAACATATTTCAATTCTATATGTAGGTAGCAGTAAAACTATGATCTGCAGAGGAGAATGAATAGTTTAGAGGATAGTTTTAGTCTTTGGAAAGTTCTGTTCCTTTTTTCCTGCTCCAGCTTTCATTAGGGCAAGAGATGAGCAAGAACTATTACCATTATCTGGCTGCCTGGCAATCACTGTGAAAGTACGTTGGTGGTCCTAATTTCTTTTCTCTATCTGCGAATGTGCTTTACATTCATTAGAAGGTGCACTAACTGGCACTCACAGCAGACACCCAAAGATCTGGCTACCAAATAGTGCATCTATTAAAGCAGCAAAACACATGGTTGGAGCAATGAGATAAAGTTTGTGATAAGAGAAGGAAGTGACTTCAGTTTTCACAACTACCACCTGATTTTTTACCAGGCTTAAATTCTCTTAACAGCAGAATGGAATGTAGTCTTAGACCAAAAACTATAGCCTGCAGAGAACATCTACTAGTAAATTCATTAATTAAAGACCAGTTTTCCTGAAAGCAACTATTGTGTCAATCTGAGTAAAAATGAGAGAATATGGGGTTTATGGCTGAAAGGCTGGGGGAGAGATGAGATAATTAGTGATAATAAAGGTTGCTGAAAGGCCTGGACCTAGGCAGACAAACTGTGGTTTAGCAATTGGCAAAAAAAGTCAAAGGCTCATCATTCTTAATAACGAGGAAATTAAATTCACACAGACACACACACTTTGAAAACTGTCCTGAGTGTAGAAGCATGTCGGGCTCGCTGCAATTTTCTCCAGTCGACTACCTGCCAGACAGAGAGCCAGACGACCAAACAGCCCCTGGGGGCACATTTATTACTTCCCTGCCCACGAAGCGCAATGCTCCTTGGATCTCATTGAAAGAGCCGCAGCAGAGGTTTTAAATCATGCCACTTGCGCCGTGCTTCCCCGCGCACCCCGGGCGGCACGCCGGCATGGGAACCGGCCGCGGGAACCAGCCCCGCTTGGCTCCTGCGCGAGGGCGGACCTGGCACCGGGAGCACTCGGCCGTGCCTTCCCCAGCCTCCAGCGTGCCTCGCACTCCACGTAAAGTCCCGGCCCCCTGTTTTCTCAGACTTTCGATCTTCACTGCTTGGTTGCAGGCCTTGTTGTCGTGTCCAGCTGCTACCACATGCATCCTGTGCAGCTGCGGCCACGCAGCTGTCCGACGCCAAGGCTGGTCGGCGTCGCGGTGCGGCGAGCACCAAGCCCTTCGCTGCGTCTCTGCCACTTTTATGCAGCCATGAATAAATAAATATTATAAAGGAAGCTCATGAAGTCCCGTGAAATCACACCTTCTGTGTTCAGCTGGCGATGGGAAGCTCTGCTGCATGCGGCAGCTGAGCGTGATGCCAGCACAGCCAACACCCCCATCATGTTTGCATGCTCTTGCAAGCGTGCTTACCTGGTTGTTCAGAAATTGGGTTTTTTTCACCAGGTATCAGGCTACCTGAGGGGTTCAGCTTTGCCCTAGTAAAACGGTTCATAGCCTTTCTCCTCCAATGTCTTATTCTGTTGTCTTTGAAGTACTTGGGCAGGAAGTGGTCTGGAAATGCTAGTTTCTATTCAGCTTTGTGGCACAGTATATGGCCTCGGTCACAACAAGTTACAGGCCTCAAAAACTTTCTGTTAAGCAAGCAAAATCTCAGTTCGGTGACATGGCCCCCTCCCCGCTTGTGTAACGAAGATGCATCATCACAACAGAATTGTGCAGGTTCAGAGCAAGCACTTAGATAAAAATATACAAGTATATGGACAACGGATATATTCTAATTAGATAAAACAATCATTTAATGCCTTTAAAACATATTCTGTAATTGCAATAATAGAAAGTGGAGTAAGATTGCCTCCTTACTGAAATTAGTTGTTGAGAAGTCCTTTGACACAGAAATCAATGTTTATTTCAATCACAGGAAAGAAACCCTATTTATTAATTTTTATATAGATAAAATATTTTTAGAACACAGTCTGTGGTGGAAAATTGAATACAGTCTAGTTAGTATCCCTCCTATAAAATGGAATTAAGCTGACAGCTTCATACCCAAGCATGAGAGCCACTTATTCACTTGGATTATTATAGGCTGCCCTGTAGCGTAAGGTGCAGCCTTGAACCTGGGAGAAGTCATTAACATGAATGATAATAGAAACGCTAAACAAGGAACTTATTACCTTCTGATTTTCTTTTCTCTTTTTTCTTAAGGGGAGAAAAAGGATGTTAATGCAATATAAAGGAACAAATTAAAAGGGGGCAGATTGAGGAAAACCTAGTTCCAGCTGGTCTAACAACAATTATTCACTTGCTTATATTTTTGGCTCCCATTAAATAGAAAACTTTAGAGTATGACATCAGCTATGCGTGCACGTGTGTGTGCGTGCATGCATGAAGAGGGCAAAAAGATGACATTTTGGAAGCAGCACCAAACTGTCTTGATTTTTCAGCAGCTGGAATCATAAAATTGCTTTCTATATAGATCTTCATGTATTTAATTTCTTGATTTAAGAGCAGTAAAAATGTGGTCATTGGCGAGACCAAAAAAAAAAAAAAAAAAAACATGAATGCTGCCTCTGCGTCTTTGTTTCTTTATTAGCTTGTCCTCTGGCAATATTAGAATTCACTGTTCTCCATCAGTCTTGAATGACAGACCACCTTATTGAGTTTTATAGTGTTGTCCTCTCATGGATGGACACGATGTGTCAGGAGCAAAGCACCAATGTCATAGTTAGAGCCTATGGTGGCTGTAGGGTGCAGAAGATACCATAATGCTGTTATTCATTTCTGCAAATTTTCTTGTTCTGTGAACAGCTTATGTTCTTATATTTATTATTTTTCCTCCATTAAATGTTTATACTCTCTTACATAGCAAAAATTAAATCATATATTCCTTCCTTAAACCAATCATATGGTCTTCCGTTTTGCAAGACTTGTTATCAGTGTATGCTGCTTTAGGCATCCCTGAAATTAATATGGCTATTTGTTCTTATTTAGCCAACACATCTTCAATACCAGCTCATTTCTCAGGATAATAATTGATATATAGAAGTGCTTCTGAATATACCAGAAGATAAAATGTTGCTTCCAACGGCTTTTTATTATTGTTGTTGTTGTTGTTGTTTGGAAAAAATAAGATGGGTGATTCTATACAGATATTTAAAACCTTGAAGATGTCCTCTTTCACTCACACGAGTTCGAGGAAGGTTTAATTTTAGAATGGCAGTATTTAAACACGTTGTACATAATAGGATTTTCTTTGCATAATTCCATGTAAGAAAATCCCTTATGTGGTGGATACCAGTGACGCCCCATGTCTTAGCAATGGGTTGCTCAGCCCAAGAAAGCAGAGGGAAACTTCTTTTTCGTTCTTAAAGGCAGACAGAAATTTCCCTCCTAGCTGAGGCATGTTCCAGCCTCAGAGTGTGACCTTAAAGCTTCATTGGTTTCTTAAGCTCATTTCACTGTTGCAAAACCCATCAAATCAAGAGGATTAAATTGTTACACAACGAATACACACTCCAGACCTTTACTGCGTCGTAGAAAGTTCTCTCTTGTGCGACGGCTGTGCTGCATGTCCTGCACAGATCCTGCACACCTGGTCAAACAGCTGCCTGGCAATTAAATAAGATGGGAAACTGTTGCTGTAAAATTTAACTGACGTGTTTTAATAACTGTCTTCATTTCTGTGAGTTATTCAGACTATTCTGATCCTGGGGACTTCATTTGTGTAAAACATGTCCTGCTGAGCTGAACTGACTGTTGTTTGAGGATTAATACCGGGGCTGTGAAGCTGCTACTTTGAAAAAACCACATTTCAGACCCAGAGTTCCAGATTTTCTGCTAACGTTTGGGGAATGGCTGTGCTTGAGACGCTGGGTAATATATAGACCTGTAGACTCTCAAACATGGAAAATAACGTTCTTAAGCTGTTACATTCATAAACAGAAATGACATCTCACTTTGAAGTAAGATCCATAGGAAGCAAATGTTCCTGATATACACCATTTCTTTTTGTAATCTGTGACATTCCATTTCTCCTGTTATCTAGAACAAATGATTTTGCTTTGCTTTCAGAGCAGGCTTTCATGAAGATGTTTGCAAGCTGTTCTTTTTGTTCTGCTTAAAACATTCCTTAAAAACACTATTTCCTATTCAGCATAATGCTACATGTGATGTTCACTAATGTTCTTTGTTATCCTTGGGAAATCATGCATGTGCCTCTCTTTTTTAGCTGCTTGAGGTGAGAATTTTAATTAATTGTAACTAGAACGGAGAGGAAAACAACACAGCAAAATCTGCAACTTGTTCTGTATGAAGTAAGCTATTCTTGCCACAAAATGACTGCCCTCTTCAGAGGCTGGATTATATTCTGTTTTGCCTCTTGTACAATCACTTGACTGTACATGAAAGGTATGCAAATAACTGGACAAGGTTTAGTAGTGTTTTACTTCCCCTTGGCATGCCCATTAAATTACTATATGAAAGTAGGCAACAATGGAGACGCAAGTGCCAGGTCCCGCGTTAATTCGACTGCACGAATGGGTCTCTGGGTTTAAAAACAGTGGAACGAAGAAGCCGTCAGTGAGCGGCTGAGATTTACTGAGGTGTGGGAGCAAGCGGGGCTGCGGGAGAGGAGGGAGGTGACGCGCATGCTCGGGTCCCCACGTGCGAGGACGGAGCCAGGCCACCGCCTGCGCCACCACCGTCTCTGGATTCCTGCACCACTGATTATCCCAGACGGCTCATGGTTGCTAATGACCTAAGAAGCCTGTTGAGAAGGAGAAGTAGCACTGGAGAAATTAAAAATGAAAGGGTCGTGAAGGCAATACTAACACAGAAGCAAAACATTTCATTGCGACTGTTCTAGAAATGACCGGTTAAGGTGGAAATGTGCCCACTTTCAGGGAGCAGGTAGTGCTGGATTTGAATTAAGACAGGCGGAATCAAAATGATTATCTTCCCAAATCAGGAGCCAGTAGCTTGTTCAAGAGTATGGCATTAACTAGGAGCTAACGAATTACTGATTTTTTTTTTTAAAAAAGTCATCAAATGGTTTTCTAACAGATTTTGTTCAATTCTCTGCTTTTGATGCAGCAACAGAAGGGCAGGGTGATATAGTACATCCAGCTGGTGTTCTTTGTTAATAGGACAAAAATGGTATAGTGATGCAAGTTGTATTGATTTGATTTTTACTTCTTGTCTTCGGAATTAAGGAGGAAATTAAAACAACACACTTTCTTTTTTTCTCTTCTACCTTATACTTTTGACCAAAACAGCTCTTCTTAAGTAAAAAGATGTTTATGCACTATAATAATGTAAGGGTCACAAGACTGCAATATATTAAGATTCTTTTTAGGAAAAATCTTGCTTTTTAAAAATATACGTAGTGGGATAATTGTATAAAGCAACAGAAATATCTGGAGGTCAGTAATGCTACCTTCTTAAGGCCTCTGGTCATAGTTTTTGCTTGCTGCTTTTGAAAACGCATTTATGTTGCACTGTGTTAACGCATGACAAACATGGTAGACATATATGACACTTTCAGACAACAAACAGCAAATGCAAATTATTCTGGAGCTTCCTATGTAACCTGAAGAAAATGAAAAAAATCGGTCTCTGAGCTATTGCCTGTGGCCCTAACAGAAAACTGAAGTCTTCAGCATATAAACATATATTCGGAAGCCTTACTGAGGCATGTCCTGAAGTACATCTGCTTTCATTAAGAGCATTAAGTCAGTTGTGCCAAGAAAGAGCACTGTCTTACTTAATTTAATAGATGACATCTCCATGCAGGTCCTTTACTGTCTTCAGAGAAAAATACTGTGTTTTGTAGCAGTTTACATTTAAATAAAATGCCAGTATTAATTAATTATTTTCCATTGGGCTTAAAAGTAGAAGGCAGTTAAATATTACAGATAAAACCTCTTGAAAACATTTCTTGCCAATAATAGCTTACCCTATACAAGAAGGTCTTATCGACTCACTGCTGAAATAAACTACCATCTTAGCAATATGTTGCTCAAGAATTAAATAATAATAAAGCAGAGGTCTGATCTAATTTGTGAGCTCGGAGACATTTAGCTGCTTTCATAAAGCAGAAGAGGGATGAAAAGGATTTCCTTAGGGGAAACGAAGGCTCGCTGCTGGTCGAGGGCTATGTCCCTCTCCTCCGTGCTCGGCTGTGTCCCGGTGCAGGACTGGGGCTGGCAGCGAAGGCAGAGCTGGACTCTTCCCCGAGCGAAATGACACGAAGCAAAGCTGCCTGAGTGCAAGAAGGAAAACGCCAACTGACCACACGTATAAATAATTCTCCACGGTGCGAGTGGTGCGGCCCTGCGTTGCGTTGCCTGGCGGCAGGAGCATCTCCATCCTCAGGGATGTGTGAAAGCTGTCTGCATGAGGCTCTGAGCAATGTGGTTTAGCTTTGAAGCTAGCCTGCTCTGAGCAGGATGCAGGGCTAAAAAACCTCCAGGGATTTTTCTACAGCTCTATATTTCAACTCTAGTTATTTACATAACATTCATTCTCTGTTTACTCTCTGTAACTTTCAAACATGCTGTCTGCATCTCAGACTGATGCAGTGCAATTTGAGGAACAAAGACATCCCCACTTATTTTATGTATTGTATTGAACTTCATATACATATTTTCTATTTTCTTTCTCCCAAACATAACATGGTTCATGCAGAAATGTAAAACTAACAGTGAAATAAACATTCTTATGGTGCACATCAGATACACTACCTGCTGAGAAAACAGCAGTGGCAGAATATTGGAAGAACTCATCTCAAGTCTTCGCTAAAATTTGATTAAATGAGGGCACTCGGCATCTTTAAGTGAAATCTGCTTATGCATGTGCGTGCCTGAGCGTTCGTGCATGTGTGTGTGTGTGTTTATACAGGCACATGCAGTCTCTATATTCCCTTAGTTTTACAAACTCCAGTTAAATATTCACAACGCTCTCGTGACTTACTAGAGGTGGAAACACTGAGGCATAGAGAAGTGATATGTGCTGAACGGAAGAGGAAACAAATAGCATGAGGGGAATATACACTCCCCTTCCTTTACCTGAAGAGCTAATTAACAGCCTTTCGTAGATAGTTAATCTAAAGGCAGCGGTGACTCCCTAGGTAATGCAGGACTGGCTTGTATAGCTCTTAAGCCTCTATATACCTCTAAAGTCCCTGAACTTTAAACAAGATAAGATTCCAGCACAGAAAATCTATAGCATTGATCCTGTGGCAATGCTGCTACGTAGATACCTGCATCAGCTTGTATGGTTGAGAGTGAAAACTGCTGAGTGAGGAGTTTGCTCCTGTGCCAGGCTGAGGACTTTTGTGACTTCTGAACATTTCTTTCCTCTCTCATGACCACCGTATACAGCAGCCTGGACTGTTTGACAGGTACGCTCATTCGTGTATCTCTTTTAAAAGCAAACTGTAAGTTGCAAGCAAGTCAAATTATAAACTTGTCAGTCTGAAAACAGTTGCTGATTCGGTTTCCTTCCTATCTGTTGCAGCACCAGAACATGTTAATATATTGCCAATGTACATGGCTTGCCTCTGACTGGTTGTGGCCCTCTTCGTCCTCATCAGTTAAGTAGCTGAGCTGTGCCTAACTTACGTCCTGGACTTTCATTCATGGTCAAACTAGTAACTGGCAGTCCTTATTTCCTCTTCTCTCTAGAATTACTACAGCTCATAAAACAACCGTCTATACCCAGAGGGATCCCTGCATCAGAATACGAAACCACCGCAAGACAAGTTAAGGCAACAGCTTCACCTTTGACTTTAATTGATTTTATGCTCTACTGTGCAAACCAGCAGTTCAGGTTTTATTATTCACGTGTGAAAATCTTAAATAATACAGGATCACCCTGTGCCTGCTTACTACTCCTCGTCCACTTGTCAGAGCTGACGGACATGGTGTGGTTGGCTGTCCTTGGAAGAGGGCTGGAGCCTTTCCACCAAGCCCCAGACCTTTTGGGAGGCTCCTACTTTAGCGCAGTCGTAAGGACCTCACTGCAGGCACTGCGGGGCCCCCAGACCCTGCGTGCCTTCCTCGGCGGTCCCGCTGCTTGCAGCGTGGGCAGCGGGGTCCTGCCTGTGCTCTGAGACTTCCTGATGCGGGTCAGGGTCCCTCCCGTGATCTACGGTCAACACAAAACACACTGGAAGCTTTTCTAAGGGTATGGGCCCACAGAAACATAACCAGGAGGTAGCTCCAACCACGACCTCACGTGCAGGGATACAGGATCGGAGAGGATACACAGAACAAGAGAGGCATCAGATTAAGTTTTTACACCTCCACATGCAGATGCACTAAGTCACTCTTTTCGCACAATTAGTAGCAAAGTTCCAGGGAGTGACAAAATCTCATATCTCCTTTTTTCTTTTTCCCAAATCCAGTAGCCAATACAGGGAATTAAATTACACTGACCTTCCCATAGCCACAGTGGTGCTGAAAAAGGCTAGCCTAATTAAGAATCAGGGTTTCCCTGTTTTATTTGTGAAAGTGCACAACTGTGGCTTGTAAACAAGGAGAAGCAGGAAGAACAATAACAAGAAAAGGCCTGTTATAGCCAACTCTACAAGTCTCAAACTGATTTACGCAAGTTGTGGTTATTTCAATTCCTTATAGTTCCATAAATGTGATTGCTAAGCTCTAAATGGCGAGACTGGCTGCTTGACTCCCATTCTGAAATAATTTAAAGGCACATTCATTTTCTAAGCTGTCCCTACGGTACTGCGTAAAAAAGAGCCACACAGCGTTTGGTAAATTAACTAACTGCTACTGCAGTGTCAGACAGTGAGGAGAAGAACAAAATAAACGTCAGGTCTAATCATTACCACTGATTTCTTCCGTGGTGGCTTGCAGAGGCTGTGTTCTGGCCCTGCAAGTGCTGAACGCTAGATGAAAGTGCTAGAATAGTTCCCAATGAAAGTCATGTCAAAATAAACTACATTTGTACCTGGAGTGCTGAACAGCCTTTTCCTAAAGATTTGAGCTAGTCAACAAGGGACCTCACACGGTGTCATATAATTGTGAATGCCTGCTGCTTGCAAAATAACTTTGAATTGCCAAAACAGCTAACAAAATGCTAGTCTTCATCAGCTGGTGGCTCTTTGTAGCTGGCACCCGAGACAGTGAAAAGTGGCTTTTTTTGTGCTGTTTCTCTCTCAAGTGGATGCAGCATATCAAATACTGAAATGCAGCTCTCATGGCTCTATTTAAATCGAGCTATCAGTAAATAAGCAGCTTTATAGCTTTACTTTCTCTGCGGTCACTTAACATAAACTACACCAGCAGTGGAAGCTGCCAAAGAGTGAAAACGGTTGGGAAGTGCTAGCTATTTTGCTATGGGCAGGTCATTTTATAGTGGGCAGCTATGAACTTCCTTTGAAGCGTTTGTGCAAATTCCATTGCTGAGGCAAGATGAGAGGTGTGTTATGGTCATAACTTTGCCAGGTTTCACCTGATAGCGCGAACTTTACAACATGAAGACACCAAATCCAACAGCTCAGAGATAAGGTGGTAAAAAAGGTGGTATATTTTCTGACACTTAATTAAGGACCAAGCAGTTTTTGCCTTGGAATACCAGAATGACTAAGTTGCTCCTGCATCAATAAAAGTACACTTCATCTGAATTTTTGTGGTTAGGCTTTAACAAGCTTCATGAGTCAAAAAAGTTCAGAGGTGATCTTCACCTACCACTAGACACGTAAGCTGAATGTTAGAAACTCACATTATTTCTTACTTGTTCAAGGAGGAAAGAAATTCCAAGCGAGAACACCCAAGCGCTCCACGGCCAGGCTCACTGAGAGTGCCCTGCACAGTAACAGGTTTTAAGCTTCATTTGACCTACAGACTACATGACCCTGAAGCAGGAATACACATCTGAGTATAACGTTCTTAAATTATTAATTTTAGATGGGATTAGAGGAAAAAGAGGCTTTGTTATTCATTTGATAATCTCCAGGGAGGCTACAACAGGCAGCACTGGTGTCACCTCAGGAGAATAAACAAAGTTTCTAGACACCAGGTCTTCTTAGCCATTGCAAGGCCACGCTCCTCCCTCTGTAAAATTCTCTTTACATGGCAAGTTAGAGTTGCATAAATAGAACTGAAGGATGACAAAGGAAACCCCATTGACACAAGTGAACTAGTGACAACAAAGAAGGACAACCAAGAGGTGGGAAACTGCACTGCGTGGAAAGCATGAACTGAAACTTGCTGCCACCATTTGAGTGCTCAAATGAATGGACCTAGACCAAACTCTGCAAAAGGGGTATGAATGTCTGCTGCCATCCGGACTCTACTTCACGCACTGCAAAAACTGTGTCACCTACTCAGATAATATTTGGCTCACTTTGGAGAAAAAGGTGTATTTATAATCAAAAGAGCAAGGCCAACCCCACTTACTACTGGCCTCCTGTTAACTACAACCCGCTGAGCCATCCAACCAGCATTTTACCATTCTAGCTCTCCTCCCATTCAGACCATAATGTCCCAACTAGGATATAAAAATGTTGTAGGAGATAGCACTGAAAGTCTTGTTAGCACTGAGGTAGATGACATCACTGCTCTCCCTCATACACAAATCACATCGTTTATCAAAGACGACAGGTAGATTGGTCAGGCATGATTTATCCCTTGGTAACTTCATTGGGAGCTGATGGTTCCTGATCACCTTCTCCTCCATGTGCCAAGATTAAAACCATCCAAGTCTTCCTCCTGTCCCCTGAATAAGTTACTTAGATGTCTAACCCCCATGAGACACAGGCTGCCAAGTGCTTTTTGAATCCTGGCCTAACAGGAATGCACACCTTTTTAAGGCACATACTTTAGTGCTGAATTCATCAGTTAAAACCTCAGCCAGAATACATCATGCAAATCACAAATTGTCTTTCCTGAATTAGAAAGGATTGATCTTAAATATATAAAAATGCACCTGAGTATTGAAAAATGCAACTAGCAAAGAGTTGCACAAACAAAAGCACCAGTTCTCACTGTTGCTGCACAAGGCACCCCAGTGCAGGCAGTGCTGCGCCTGGACTGTTATGGTTTTCTCCGTATTCCACTGTCAACCTTTCCAAGAGACCTTTCAACAATAAATACTTTCCACTGGAGGGAAAGAACTGTTTTGAATGTTAAGTTAATCCCAAGCTCCCATCCAACTATTTAAGCTTTAAATCGATGCCCTGACAGCACAGTAAAACATTTCCATTCCCATGTATCTGAAGTACAACACCAAAAAGATCATGTCTGTAGGAAAAATAGGACCTGAAAATTGCTTAATCTTTGACAGAGGACATCTCTGCAGCAAAAAAATTTTCTCCTGAATCTTTTGTTTTGCCAGTGTTTAAGCAGTTCTTTACACACTGAGAAATGTCTTGTAGCTAGTTCAGGCTTTTGGATTCTGCTCAGCTTGGGAGTTTGGTTTTCTCCTAACCATAAAAAAGGATTTTCCATTGGTTGGCAGGGATGTGTACATGACATGACTAGGGCTGTGCAAGGCAGAAATAAGACCAGAATTGTTTCAACTAGCAATCTTAATCCAGATGCTCATCAGCCCCATTCTTCATTTCACAGCCTCTCTCCTGCTCTTAGGGTTTTTTTCTTCATTCCATATGGGCAACTTGTGAAGTTTTTCAAAAGAAAAAAACTGAAAAAACACAAACCAGGATTGCATTAAGTTGTTTTCTGTACTTTAATAGAGCAGACCTCTTACAAAAGCACCCTCCTTCAAATATGCAACAAGAAACTCACATTCACCTTGTGCACCAGCTCCAAATGAGGAGGAACAGCATGTTTCTTTGCCAATGAGTTGCAGGCTTGCTGTGGCAGGACTACAGCAAGAAGGGGCAGGCCTTCACTTGCATCTAAGGTTATGGAGTAAAGTGCTTCAGCAGCTATAAGGTTTCCCTTATTCGAGGTCTCCCATCCCATTTCTCCAAGCCTGGCTCCTCGTCTTAATCTAGCAGGATTCAGCACCACGTAGAAGTAAATGAATGCATCTGCACTGTTTCAAACATCTGGTAGATCAAAACTAGATATTTCCATTAGATAGAGGGAAAAATACATAAAGTTACCTTGGGAAAAGGCACATTGCAAATATCCAAGGAGGAATGGGGTAGGGAAGAGATGGGAAGGAGTAATACACAAGAATTTCCTTTGTCTCTTGTCTATTTTTGTTAGCATTGTAGATCTTACATTATTGCTCAAAAAGCAGATCAAATAGGTAGAAAAGGACACGGGAGCAGGGGAACAGTGTAACAGTACAGAAGTTTGAATACTTGTAAGATAAAGTGAACTTTATAACCAGCTCTGCACTCACACTGCTAACAGATGCTGAAGAGCGTTTAAACAGTATTCAGAACCAGAGAGCTTCGAATTCAGCTGGAGTAAAAAAAGCCAGTATTGAACAAGCCACTGAAACTATGTTTATGTATCTTATTGACAGTACATTCTTTGAGGCATAAGAAGTCAAGTGGAAAACAAAACCCAGCCAAACAGGTTACTGATGCCCCATTGCTCTGGGAACATGTGAGCCTGTAGCAGAGAACCTGAAACATGGCTGAATTCTGAGAATTATTCCAGTGGCAGTTAGCACTGCTACAGGCTCCTCTGAGGGACTTCAGTGCAGCTATACCACTCTTCTTAGGTGCCAAAAAAGTCACATGAAGGAGCAATGAAACAAAGAGACAGACTCACAGATGTCAGGAAAAAAGTTATTCAAAGATAGTAAGGCATTTGTCTGTTCAAGTTGGATGTGTTTTTACAGAAGGAATCCCTGACTACTCTCCAAGCATGCTGTGGAAGCAAACAAGGACTTCATAACGCTGGTATGAAGAGGGCAGGGCAGGATAAACCTAAAAAATTAAGAGCCAAACACATCTGCAACTAAGAACGGGTCATATTATATCATCCCCTGCTACTGCCTGATACCCCCTACTCCACCGCCTTCCTGCTGTTGAATGTGTAGAAGTTTTATCAGGATAAGTGTCATGTCTCCTACAGACTATAGAAACTACTTTCATGCTCTAAAGTACTGTTTTTGACAATTCTATTCAGTACACGCGGGTAAAGTCAAAAAACAAATCCCAAGACTTCAATTTCTGTAAGAACTAACTCAGGTTCTGAAAACTGAGTCTTAAGCTGCAACTCCAACACTGAATGTTAATGTGAGGAAGCATCTTTATCAGTCTATTCGATGTGCTATTTGGTATTAAACCAGTGATAGCAAGGAACTTTAGCAAGAAAGCGGAGAGGTACATCTATCTAAAAACTAGAGAGGCAAAGAGTTTTGCCTGTGTTTAGTTGCTATGCAGCTTCATAACCAACAAGCTGGCTGAAAAAATAAAAATTCTATTTTAGGGTCTGTAACATTTCCATACAAATATGTTATAATATCTACAGCTAGAAATCTAATTGAAAAAGTTGAATTCTATCCAAAAACTAATAATTCTTACAAGATTAGGCTACTAAAAACAAGAACACCACCAAAAACCCTACACCTCTCTTCCTACCTTATCACAGAAGCTATTCAGCAAAATAGATAAAATATTCTTGGACAGAAACTTTAGAGATCTCCTCACTTCCTGATCTTTGCTAAGTAATCTCAGTCCACATGTATTCTACATACTGAAAATGTCTGTAGATAGACAAGAACTGCCAGGGATAGCTGACTAAAGCTTCAGCTCCCAGAAGAGTTGTGAGCTTGCTAGAAACAGCTTATTTTTAATCTGCAGAAGTTGGCAGCTATCCTCATCTGTGAAGAAAGGAGTTCACAATACACAAAAGAACAGTTGCAATGAGAATGGGCATTAAAACCAAGTCTGGGAACTGATCCAAATTCTACTGTTTTTTTTTATTGTTACTATTTTAGAAATGTTGACCGAGAATGATTTACCAAGTCATCACCAAAGCATGACTGGGAGACTTCAGCTTCTCCCAAGCCATGTCTTCTACTGGTAGCCTTGAATGTGCATCCAATCAAAACAAAAAAATTTTTTGCCTTGAGGGAGAAGTTAATCTTTCTATCATACCTGCTCTAGGATGAGTAGCAATAAAGCTAGCAATTCCTGCCATTTTTCATGAGGGTGGCAATTCAAGCCCAGGATCTTGCAATGTCAGAGGAAGAAACAGGGACTTTATCCAAGACAAAAATTTGTCATTAAGTAAGCTACTACCGGCCAGGGAAGCCAGCTTTTGCTTAGTTGGAGACTGCCAAGCAGTTAGGCCATAAAGAGCAGAAACTTCCCATTTCATGGCTCCAGACTCGGTCACAAAGCAAAGTGTCTGAAGGCCACAGACCTCGCAAGTTAACACAGCCTTATCCCTCCCCATTGCCTCAGTGAACTAGGCTCATACAGCAAATAAGAAATAGACTTCATGCTACTAGCACCAGAGTAAGTAGCATGGTACTAGGCAGTCACCAGCAGCAAGATGAATCCCACCTTCCTAGAGCCACACATTTATTCATCTGTCCTGTGGTCAACCAAGAGGGAGGCTCCAGCACTCTGAGTGGTCTTACAGCCACTGTGATCAACTGGCACTCTAAAATGAGCCAGCCTAACAGGTCCTTTGGCTGAAAAGTCAGCTCCCAAGGTACAACCTAGAGCACTAGCTGAGCACAGCAGATCCACATACTTAGTCTGCTGCAGGCAGAGCACTAAGAACCACAGGGTGCCCAGGCCAGCCTTGCTCATGCATTTGACTGTCATCACAGTCACTCTCATCCCACTCAGAGCAGGAGACTGCCTCTGTTCCCACAGCAAAGGGAACACTAGCTCACACAGATATGCACTGCTGGGGGCTTTGGCACGTAGCAACAGGGGCTACTTAGGACATATGCTATTCTACTTCAGTTGTGTCATAATAAGGAAGACCAATTTAATTGCTTTTTTTATTTATTTTTCCCTCCTCTGCATTTAAAATTTACAGTGGTTTCTCAAAGAGCATTCATACCTGTATACCTCTAAGAGGTAACAGACAAGATTGTTTCAGTCGTACATACAAAATTACTTAGGTCTACAAATTTTTGGCAATCACAGTAACCCGTTTTTTCCTATTGCCATTGCCCCAACCATTGAAAAAGAGACAGTGTACAATAATTTACATTTGAAGTATTTCAAAGTGCTTAATAGTGATTCTCTAGGAATATTTACAAGTGGCCTATACACATATGTACAGGTGTTACACTATAGCACAAGCTGTGGCTGGAATATGGCTTTCTATGGAAAGTGCTTTATATTTGGCCAGTGGTGTTACTGACTGACCAATTCAAGGGTTACTGATAAAACCATAACCACTAAAAGCTGAATTGTTGTGGACAGATATTTACAAGGTTTGTTGCTAGGCTGTATAAAATAGGTATTTACATAAGTGTTCCATACATACAGAAAGTATCTTCATTCTTCCAAGAATGGAGGAAGTCTCAGCCACAAGCCTGGTTTATTATCCCCAATAATGTAAAATGCAAGTAAACTCAGATCGCTGATCCAATGCTCACGCCATATCGTCATCTGTGCTCACAACGGATATCTGTACAAAACAGGCATTAGTTAGCCACAGCTGTACTAGTGATGGATACCACACAGTGCATAGCTTCACTACAGGGCAGTCTAAAATAGGAGCTAGTTCTGCAGTTCTCCACCAGTTCAGCTCTGGATTACTCCATGCCAGGCACAGGAGAACAGACACTTGCTACAACTTTAGCCTTGATCAAAAGAATGAGCTCTCATTTTACTCAGCCTAGTACTTCAGCTGCACCTAGTAAGTCTCTGCTCTTGAAAGCAGAGACTTCTCCCAAATTCAAGTCAGCTATTGTTTATCGGTCTTTCCTGTCCCTAGGCCAAAGATTAGCCAAGAGCCTCAGACAAGTCAACAAGTTTACTTACTGCAGGGTAGGTATGGCCTACTGAACTGCTGTGTCTTCCAATATCAATTGTGAGGTCCTCTTCTGTTGTTTTCAGATAGACAGGATTATCAAAATTCATGCTTTTCATGTTTTTGTGTTGCCAGTTACGCCACATGAAGTAGCCAGCCACTGCAGCCATCACCAGCAATACTTCAGGGAAAGAAAAGGATTGTAAGCATTAAGCAGTGTCAGGTCAAACTCCAGACTAAGTGGAGGCTTAACCCACAACAGGGGCACCCCGATGCTAGTGAATGCTGTACTCACAGACAGGAAGAACAGCCCAAGCAGCTGACGTCCCTCTGGCAGCAGCTACTTCAGACACCGTACCGCTGATGTTGAATCCTGCGTGACAATTTACAAAACAGTGAGGTTGCTTACCGATAGGCTGGCAGACTTAGTCGGATGCAGGCACTCGACTAAATCCAGAAGCTGCTATCATATTAACTTGTCTCAGCAACGCATTGTAAGAACAGCCTAATAGGCTTCGTTTTATCTTAGGAAAAAACTTTTTTTATTGCTCATCTTCTGAGCACTCCTGGGACATCATGGACACTATGGGTTCCATACTGTCATAAAGCAAACCAATTCTTTTTTATCACATTAGGCTCCAGCTATCTTATTTGGACTACATACATGACCTGTATTCTCTATTTGCATGCAGAGGAGAAAAACTTCAAGTAGGCTAGTGGGTCAGTTTGTATTTCATTTCTGTAATGTTTAGTAGTGAGTTATTGGGACCAGTACCTCCAGGAACTAGTCCAACAGTTGGAGATTTTTCTGTTGTGCTGGTATCTTTAGCCTCAGTGTAAGCCACAGTTGTTCCAGTACCTGAAACTAATTATAGATCAAGAACCCAGTTAATCCTGAAGTTCTGAGATGGCTTAGCTGTGACATCCATGGTGGTGAACGTTTAGCAGATGGCAGAATGATCATGCAGCTTGTTAGCTTAATTGGAAATACTGACATTAGTTATTTCACTAGCAAGTCCACCCTCAGCTATAATTTATTTTTTGATCAAAAACTTTAAGAATCAGTTTAGACAGTTAATCATGCATAACCTATAGGTATTTGAAGGGAATCATTAAAACCATTACTATCCTTGAGATTTGGTTCAGTGTGTTTGCTGGTCAAGCATGGCCTTTGAGATATGATAATGCATTGAGATATGCATTTAAGTATCAGTCCTTTAGAGCATCCACTACTCACCAAAGGCAAAGGGTCCTCACATTGACTAGTCTGGCTGCAGCAGTCAGAGTCAACATGTGACGCAGCAAGTGGTACCTTGCAGTGTCTAGTTGCACTGGACCACACAGGCAAGCCTGACATATAGTCACTGCTCTGGATAGCAGCAGCCTGTTCGGACCTGCAAAGCACTTCCTTGCTCAGCCTGTCAGTTTTCAGCGTGGTGTGTTTATATACTGGAGAGCCACGTTAGTTTATAGTTAGCCCATATATCCACTGTGTTATGAGAAGGGGGGCTAGGTATATTTATGCATGTGCTTGCTGTCTGCAGAAAGCCAACTGCAACATATTATTGCAAGTGATGATGATGCAGAAGCCAAGCATGGACTTTGAACAGCACTGCAGACTGAGTGCCTGCTTAATGCATGCCAGAGGATCACCCCCTCAAAGATGAATTTCAGACTAACCCATGCAATATATACTGTCTATACTGCCATGCTGGCCTCTTACAGGTTACCTGTCCAGCCAGGAAAGCATTTCAGTCATACTACCATACCTGCACATCTCAGACCATCCTCCTGCAAGAAGTATCCAGCAGGACATGCACAGGTATACTTTGGGGAGTGTTCATTTATCTGAGGAGCAGGCAGGCACAGGTAGCTACAGCCTCCATTTGCCATGTTGTCTTCACACCAGTTCTTGCCTGTTGGTACAAATTAGTTTTAAACAACTGACAGGAGTGAGCCTTCATGCTAAGTAGTACAGCACAACATTTTGTTCAGTAATTGCTGTACTAGAGTGACTTCCCTCTGCAAGTTACAGACTTCTACCTACTCTATCTGAGCAAGAGGCATTGCAGCTTCCTCTTCTCTCAGTTCCAGTGAGGGCATCTACGCCAGGAGCTCCACGCACAGCATGGAAGCAGAAAGCTACACAGGTGAACGAGATCATTCCCCACGCTTCTCTAGCAGCTGGGTTACCACCACCCAAATAGGGCAGGCTTCACATAAGTACATGCTCACACAGCTATAAACCACATGGGAGTTACCTGAAGGCTGAACAAGCTCATGATACACAATGATGTCCTGTGCATCATTGAGGTTGTTTACTAGAGTAACCAATTCAGAT
Source organism: Dromaius novaehollandiae (assembly GCF_036370855.1). Taxonomy (NCBI): domain Eukaryota; kingdom Metazoa; phylum Chordata; class Aves; order Casuariiformes; family Dromaiidae; genus Dromaius; species Dromaius novaehollandiae. The sequence goes on from NC_088132.1 coordinate 7,298,225, forward strand.
CCAGTAAATTTGTTGGCACCATAGACTGCCTCATTCTCCCCATCAATCCAGTACACACGGTCCTAGAAGGCAGAGTCATTGCATCCCATTACATTTGGGTTAGTTTCAGTCAGCTATCACAACACAGTTAGCCATGCACCAGCAAGAACATGAGCTCAGACACAAGGAGTACAGGAAGCTGCTCTTACCTCAAATATTGTTACAGCAAGAGGATGGGGAAGAAACATATGAGACTTTAGCACAAGTCTGCGGTCCTGGCCATTCAAGTCCACGCTGGACAGCATATGCAGTTTAGAATCAAGCCAGTACAGACGGCTTTTTACAAGATCTAGGAGAAGCAGGGTGTGGGGGAAGAGAGAAAAATATTCAGTATCTACACTGAGAAGACCTCCAGAGCCTCCTGAAAAAGCTGAAATACTTACAAGTTCAAGAACTATTGCAGTGTTACCCTAATCTCTTATATGGGAATGCAGAAGGCCTGCTACAGTGCTGCCTGAGTGGCCTATGCCTCAATTAGAACAGAGCCACACAAAAAAGGTTACCACTTCAGTATCTGGGGAGTAGCTTTGCCTGTTGCAGTATCTCCAGGCATGCTGGAACTTACTATTCTCAGAAGCTGCAAACAGTTTTCTGAAGGATGATCTTAGCTTTTGCAGTAGGCAAACTGGTACAGAATACCTTCAACACAGAACACGTTCAGCATACCTAGAGCAATTCCATTTGGCCACTGGATTTCTGTTGTCACAAGCTGCTGTCTGTCAAATCCATTCATTCCCGCTTTCTCAATTTTTGCTGGCTCACCCCAGTCTGACCAGTACATAAAGCTGTGAAGTAGAATTTATGTTGTATGACGCACTAAAGTATGTGTAGGATTTAAGGCTTAGTTATAACCATTTAACAAGTAGCTAGATAAAAGGATACCAAAGTCAATTATGAGGACACAGAAGCTTGCAGGTCTGGTTTTTAGAGAAGCAGGAGAAATACTCACCCAGAGAGAGGATCTACAGCTATGGAAGCTGGCTCTCTTAGCTCAGAGTAAAACAGAGCCTTCCTTTTTGTACCATCTAGGCTAGCCACCGAAATGGTCTTTGCAGCTGAGTCAGTCCAGTAGATGTTCTTATAAATCCAGTCAACAGCAATTCCAGCCGGGCTCTGTATGTTGTCTAGGATTCTGATGTGTTTTCCAACTTTGTCACGGGTATCAATAGAGGCACTGGAAGACAAGAATTATGTGCTTTCGCCACTCCCTCCACAGAAACTGTTTTGTATGCCTTAGCAAATACAACATATAGATCTCAGGCAGACAATCTAGAAAATGCACTTGCAACTTTCCACAAGGTGCTTTCTCATTCAGCTTTAGCAACACTCAATAGGAAGCATAATCAGCATAAACACATCTATCGACTGGAACTTGCACCTGCTGTACTTAGTCTTTCAGTGCAGGACATCAGGAGTCTAGTTCTTGGCACCAAAGTTTAGAGCAGTATCTTGACGCAAGATACTTAGGGGAAAATGCTCCAGGATTCAGAGACTAAGTCTTTAGTCTGTTTACCTGAAGATGGCTTTTTGGCTGAAGTCAGCCCAATAGAGCTTTTGCTCAGCAATGTCAGCATCTAGAGCTACAGTGTTTCTTAGCTGCTCTACTAGCTGAATATATTCTTTCCTTTCAAGGCCAATCTTCCTGATATCCCGGCGGTTGGTGAAAATTAGACATGGTTCTTTCCCTGTGAAAAGAGCATACAGGTTATTTGTAGTTCTAGACAAGCAGTCACACACTGTTCTTTCACAACATGTTTAAGAGTTGCAGGGTATGCTGTTCCCCTAATGCTAGGGGATGCTGACAGAGGTCTTTGCCATGCCATACCTTGTCTGTCTCTCCCTCCACAATTTGACTATGGGCAGAGAGAGGATGTTAGGAGTATTCAGGTCTTTACAAATTATATGGAAAACAGCACATAACCAGTGTCATAAACACCTGCAACAGCATAGGTAATGCCTCATACGGTACCTCCTTTCAAAGTGGCTCTCATGCCTGAGGGGTACAGAAGTCTTATGCCAATGCTTACCTACTGCCTTGCACACTCCAGTAGCAAGATCCATCTGATAGCCACGACTACATTCACATTTGTAACCACCTTTCAGGTTGATACAAATTTGACTACAGATACCAGGGTTTTGGCATTCATCAATATCTGCAAAGACAACGTAACAACTCATTTGTTCTCATCCAACAACATCAGTGGGGTCCAGATTAACATAGCTGATACTTGCCTCCACATGTTCTCCTGTCTACAAGTTCAAACCCAGCTGGGCAGTCACATTCATAGCCAATAATAAGGTCTCTGCAGATATGAGAGCATCCACCATTGTTCACCAGACATTCATTTGTGTCTGGAAGAGAAGAATTGGCTTGTTCTTAGATGGCACACACATTTAGTCTTTAAGTCTTAATCACTGAGTGCTTTTCCAGATACCCGTATATCTTCTAATGATACCTGCCACAAGTGCTAAACCCCGTTGGCACTTGAAGTCCTGTGCAAGAGAACCTCCTCAAGACCTGTATGTGCTCAGCTATCATCATCATGTTGCTTGTGTCACAAGTTGGTGGCAGCAGAGCAAGAGTGAAGCTCCTGGAAGCTTCAGCAGAGTTTGTGTTTTCCAAGTGCCTTGAAGCCATTGAGAAGTCATCCCAATAGCCTGTTTGCCTGTGGTAAAGCTAGCCTATTAACTGGATTGCGTCTGGCTGTTTTCTTGTCACTAAGACGAAGCACATAGGCATCCCACAGTCTGACAGCCAGCAACTCAGAAGCAGTATCCGAGTCTGCCTCAAGGTCAACATTGTGCAATGAATTTGTTCACTTACTACACTCCTTGAGGGGCTCATCACTCCAGTCCTTGCAGTCCCTCTGCTGATTACACACTTTGCTGATGTCTATGCATTCTCCACTTCTGCACTTGAACTTGCCAGGTCCGGAGCACTGAATGACTGAGATAATGAAGACTGTGAGGGGACCACCAGTTTCGAGAGAGATTCTGCAACATCTTTATCCTTGCTTAATTCCACACTTACCATTGTTACAGCTGGCTTCATCAGTGCCATCCAGACAGTCTCTCACACCATTGCATTGCCTACTCCCATGGATGCAGTTCCCATCTTCACATCTGAACTGGTCTGGTCTGCAGGTCCGAGAAGCTAAGAACAGAGTCACTACAGAGTTATATTCCAATGGTCTGCTGAAAGAACGGACAGAGGCGAGGCAGCACCTCCTTGAGAGGAAGGAGCAAGTTAACTTACGGCAGTTGATTTCATCACTTCCATCCTTGCAGTCAGGATCTCCATCACAGCGCCACTTCTTGTGGATACATTCACCGGAGCCACACTGCACCTCACTGGTGGAGCATTTCACAGGAGGGGCAGGCTGGCGGCCACACTGCTCTAGAGATTCGTCCGACTGGTCAGAGCAGTCGGTGTCATCGTCACACACCCAGCTGACGGGGATGCAGGTGGAGCTCCTGCACTGGAACTCATGAGCACCGCAGGTTGGGGGCGCGCACTCCAGCTCGTCACTGCCGTCGCTGCAGTCGTCTTGGCCATTGCAGACGAAGCTCTTGGAAATACACTGCCCGCTGCTGCATGTGAACTCCACTGGATTGCAGGTCACATTGCCTGGAGCAACAGGAGTAACAGATTAGCAGATTATCACAACAAGGCAGACTTTCTTATGAAGAGTATTTTGCTTTGCAGGTTGCTTCATCAGCTGTTAGCTGACAGTAGGTCAGCATCCCGTGCAAGGCTCTGGGAGACCCTGAGTGTCCTGCAGTGGCCAGCTGAGCCCTGCAAAGACTGTCCTTATTGTCTTAGTTGTTGTAAGGAGCAAGAGGCATCAGCTGTGCTATGGAGTGAAGATACTTTTCTGAAGCAGCTAGGCTGTTCTGCTTTGAAGTGCTAGCCTCTGGGAGAACAGGCTCAGACTCTGTGAATCAGAGATAGAAGGTAAGAGAATTGCCAGCTCTGGAGTACAGACTGTGGTTTAGATAGCCAGATGGTCAGCATGCACTGTAGTTTGAAATTGAAGTGCTTTGTGCTGGTCCCCAGGAGAGCAGCGGCCCATTTGCCTGGACTACTGGGGATAACAGATCAAGATCTTGCACTACTTGATCCTGTGGCATTCAGCACATCCACACAACTTATGGCAGTGCTCATTTTGTAGCAGCGTAGCTAGCAGCTCAGTATGCCTAGGCTGATAATTTTATCAGCTCCATTAAAAACATTGCATGTAGATTTACTTGTCAGATAAAGGCACTCACTGGGCAAGTATGGCAGCTACCCCATGGATATAGAGCACAAGTGTGGAGTTCGGTATATTGTTAGCCTCTCAGGGTAAGGCGGTACCGACAGAAGTCAACCCTGTGGCTTTGCTCACAGCAAACTTGTTTTGGGACACCTCAGGCTACTGCTGTGCTGGCAGTCCATCAGAACGAGCCACGAGCACTGCACTGAGGCTGGCGGTTGCATCTTTGCTTGAGTACTGCCCTGGAGTTGTCCCTCGCAGCACCTGAAACCAGCTCCCTAGTCTGTACTTTCAGACTAGTGTACAATACTACAGCTAGGAGTATTAAGCAAAACAGCTGCTCCCTACAGCTTGGTTAGAAGTCACTACCATATTTTTAAGGGACGAGATTGTTAATGTAATCACCAACTAGAGTTACCTGCTGAGAAACTCTGGAGAAAGCATGTTGTGATGGTTTGCCTGGCATGCAAGCAAGCCTATGTCTACTGGGATTTCTGTCTAGTTTTGACAATAAGTGTTGAATAGCTTATATTGCTGTACTCCTTAACTTAGGAAGATACAGGAGCATTAGGACAAGTCTGCAACACAAACATGAATGTAGTGTTAAGAAGATATTGATACTATGAGATTTATCTTCCCAGGTATACTGCCCAGCTAGCTCCTTTCAGGTCAAGTCAATTTCAAATAGAGTTATGCAGCCACCATTTCTTTCTTCCCTTACCACAATTCTCTTCATCTTCTCCACTGTCACAGTCTCTTTCACCATCACATTTCCAGGACACTGGGATACACTGGGTTGACTGAGGACCACAGTTGATTTCATTTACCCGGCATGTTCTCATATCTATTGGAAAAAGTTCAAGTTCAATTTAAGAGTCCTGAAACTTAAGAACTACTGATCTTGGGTTTTAGCAGTCCTCCTGAAGTTCAGTCTGAAAGGCTCCAGCTCTGGACACAATTGCAGTTAGGGGTCAGCATCCATCTAAATCAATGGCAGCATCGTAGAAGGTGTTACTTTAGTCCATACCACTCAGTAACAGAAAAAAGGTAGCACTTCCAGTTCCTAATAGATTAATATTTATTAAGAGTATCTTTGTGGTGGTAGCTTTGTTATTGCACACCAGTTACACTGCACAAGGTTGAGCTGTGACATGCGGTCTCAAACAGCATGTAGCAGTAATGCCAAAGTGCAGTAGGGCTCGGGGCTGAAGTATCGAGATTGCTCCTCAGTGCAGATCCTATTGATAAAGACAAATAAAGCTTTATAGATCCACAGGATCTATATTCCTAGATTAGTTAAAACACTTAAGATTGGAGTATATTCCCAGAGCTTCTAGTTAGGCCTTTGTACTTTCGCTTTCTTCCCCACAGGTATTCAGTCACTCAGTTCGTGTTCTAGGTCTGGTTATTTTGCAGCTAGTTTTCTCAGAGGACAGGGATCGCTCAGCGAACAAGCCACCGTAACACTCAAGGCTCCAGTGTGCTTACTGCTCCTCACTGTTAGGAAAATCTTGGTGAATCTTGCTATCATCTATCAACCATAAGGGCGAATCTCCCACTCATTTTGAGCCCTTTTAATTAGCACGAAGTCTTGTCAAGTTACGGATGTGGCCACAGCCAAACTATCACTTATGCAGGTGCTCTCCAGAGCAAGCACTTGTTCATGTAGGAGGAGAGCCAGGCTGCAGGCAGGCGCGAACTCAAAACACTCCCCCCCCGCCCCACAGATTTCCCCACCAGCACTGACGGGCCAGGCTCACTTACGGCACAGCTCAGCACTCTCATCAGATCCATCCTCGCAGTCCGGATCCCCATCACACTGCCATCTGTTAGGCACACACTGACCACTGTTGCACACAAAATCAGATTCAGCACATGTCTTCTTTACTGCAAGGGAGAAGGACGGCCACTTGTTTAGACCCTGGAGCTAAGCTTGTGTGCTGCAGCGAGATGCGCTCTGTTGCTCTAGCCAAGTGATGCAGCACCTCTAGCTCTTGAGTGTCTGATGTCTTCTTCCACCAGCCTAATGACAGCACTGCTTAACACTTCCTAGAGAGTTACGCCGGTGCACAGAAAAACATCTATCTTCCTGCAAACACACACTGAAGGAGTGGTGGTGTTAAGGGTGACTATGCTGCTAGAAGAGCTGCTACTTGGAACAAACCTGAGCTGCAGCAAGGACTATGGATATTTACGATTATATGTGGATTTTAAATTCTAATGGCACTGCAAGTCAAATGCCTTGATAATAAACTGTTAGAGGTGCAGTGCTACATAGCCCTAAGGTAACTGTTTAGACCTGCTTGAGCAGACTGACAGTTCAGTCACACCAGTGTTGGCCAGGGAGTTCATTCTGCCTTGTCTAGTTACATCTAGTCACCTGCCCTGGTCTCCAAGTGCACTTAAAGCGAGAGCTGCCAGCCAGAGGTAGACTTAGTGTTTACAGAGGCTGAACAGAATCACTTTCATACAGAAAAAAGGATATTTAATCCTGGATTAAGCAGTATCTAAGTGCTAATAGCAGCTGATTTCTACCACATCTTAAAGCAATAAGAGAAAAGCATTGCAGTCTGGTCTTCGCGATCACTCTCCCAGCAAATTAAGAGTTTTGGTCATGAGCTTTTACCTCAGCCACCAAGTCCAGCAGATTTTCAGTGTTTAGTGCAGTTTAATTATATCAGTGGAATACAAGGCATCAAGATAGACCCTTAGTTGCTCTAGGAAGTTTGTTGTCTGCTGTGTATTCCAGCTGGCAATGGAGGTGCTGGACAGGACAAGTGTCTCTGTCCTTGGGACACCATCCAATCTGCTATCCCCCACCCCCTCCAGCATCAAGGCTAACAACCAAGTAACACTATAGAGATACTGCTTTTGCCCAAGTACTTACCACAAGTAGTCTCATCACTGCCATCTGAACAGTCTTCATCACCATCACATTTCCAGAGTAAAGGAATACAGCGTCCATTACTACACGCAAATTGGGATTCCTCACATTTTGCTCTTGCACCTTCAATGAGAAGAGAAATTTGAGCCCCTATACTGTTTAGCAATACCTCTTGATATCAGCAGTGGGGGAAGATATCCAGCTTAATAAACAAAATAACATCAGCATGAGACAAGATCTGAGCTCTGAGACTTTTGACTGTAGTCGTAACCACAGCAGAATGGAAGTTTTCACCGCACAGGCACGGAGTTTAAGCAGCATGACGGCATGCCTGCAGGACAGCAGTAAACTATCCTCAGTGGTCTCACTGCTGAGCTTTCCAGATTTGCCATGTGGTAGTGGGATGCACATGTGCACTGATTTTTGCTGTTTGAAGCTTAGTATTGCATTCTCAAAGCTCTTCAAACTTTGAGCAAACAGGGTTCAAATGTGACTAACATCAAGTTGCATTAGCATTTCAGTACTCTGCTGCTAATACACTGTAACAGGATCCCACAGACGCCTGCAGTGAGATAGCTTAGCAATCTGCCCTGTAGTTGAACAACAGTTTTTCTTGGTATAGGCTATCCCAGCAGCAGTAGCCCTGCAGTCTGGAAAATAATCATGGGGGAGAGTTAGTTGCCACCATCTGGTTAATAAAGTCCTCAAACAAGGGCACCAAGAGAAGTTCCTTCGTATATAAGAAGTGAAGCTGGACTTATCCAGCTCTTGCTTATTAAAGCTAGGTCAAACTTGATGTTAGGACAGCAAAATATTTTATCACCTCCTTCTGGAACCAATCCTGTTGTTCTCCCAACTGATAGGGATCGCAGGTTGTTAGTAAGCTTGAGTCAGGTACCGCTTTGTGTGTGACACTTAGCATTCACATGCATTTTCCAAAATATCTTAGTTCTGCAGCTGTATGACCCCATCCCTCAAGGGAAGCTACCATGCCTTGAAGCTCTGTTGTCACTGCCACTAGAGCAGCAGCCTGCCTCTTCAGCAGCTAAGCCAGGGCTGCTCCACCAAATGCATGCAGGCAAGTCTATGAGCTTATGCACTGGTTTTGGCTGCACGTCTGTGGCATGATGCAAGAGTCCTGCTCCTCCCTGGCTTATTGCATCATTTAATGGAAGTGCTTTGTCTTGGCATTCCAAGGCCGGCAAAGGGCATCTAACAGACCGCTACGTGCTCTGTTATGGTGTATGATATGCAAAATGCAAGAGAGTTTCCAAGCAGAGGGAAGCTATGCAGCCTACTGAAACAGATATATTTCACACCACACTGGCTAGCAATCTGTCCAGGGCTTGCCTTTACCTAGTGGCTGAACACAAGCAAGGAAAGCAAGGGCAATTTTATCTTCTCTCTAGTATGAGAAGTAAAGGAATTGAAACAGCAGCTTATTAGGCTCTGCTAATATTTTAGCAGTCTTACAGGTTGCATCTGACAAGCAAGTTAGTGTTTTACTCAGTCAAGCCACAACAGCTTGCACTGGCATTCTTTGAATGCAATTATCATGAAACAACTGCATATCCATGAAGTGCTCTACATTTCCAACCCTCCACCCCTTTTCAGAATGGGAGTTACACTAGCGTGAACCTCCTAATAGCGTGGTTTTGCAAAGCTACCCGTTTCGTCAAGGGCTGTTGAGTTAGGACAACCTCATCATGCTAGAAGGCTCACCTCAGGCAGCTCAGCCTGCAGGAGCCATGGCCATCGACTTGGTCCTATACTGTGATCGCCTACAAGCTGGCCAGTTACTGCTAAGAGAGGTAGTCTTCTGCATGCAAACCTTGGTCACACATTGTTCCACTATTACTGTACTACTACTTAAATACAAAATGACTGACTCCTGCTGCTAGTTTTCCAACGTCCTCACCCAGGCTTTCAGAGTGAGAACAGTCAACCTTTCCCAAAATAGCATACTAGAGATATTAGACTAGGCCTGCCACTCAGGAGATCCCAAAATAACTCCACAGCCCTTAGTTATTCTATTTCAAACTAGAATAACTCAGAGATAAGGCTTGCTAATAGCACATTGTGATTACAAATGTAACATCATTTTGACCAAACAGAACAGAGAAGCTACACGCAATGAAATGAAACAAAAACCAAGCTTGGATTTACAACTTTAACTCCATAATTAAGACTACTGCAAGAAGCCATTCCAAGAAAGTGTCATCTCTCCAGAGTATGCTCAATGAAGTCTCAGAGCAACTACTTTTGTTAGCTCATGGACAAGCAGGGAGCTGGGAGCACCCAACACCCACAGAGGTGCAGGAAGGTGAAGGTCATCATCTGCTGCTGCTCCTGGACATGGCTGTCAAACGGCAAAGGCCACTTGAAGACAGCTCCATTAAGATAAAGGTTACTTCCAGACACTAAGTACAGTCCCTTTCCTTACGCCAAGCACAGTCCTGCAATACCAGGTAGCCATTTAGTCATGACACTACAAGTCTAATCTACTGCTGTTTGAAGCAACCTCTGTTGCAGTTCCAGTCATTAGACCCTCAGTGATTATCAGCTCAGTACCAGCTAACCATGAAATAGAAGCTCCTGTTCACACATGAGCCATACACTAGAAGTACCCTCACACCTTCCCTCCTCTTAGAGATAAGGCCTAGAGGAGCGAAGAAGGGGAAGTAAAAAAACAGATGTGGAGAACCAGTAGCTACCCAGCCTGTGGTTGCTAACATCAGTGTTTCCCAGACACATACTCACTAGAAGCTGGTTTATAAAGCAGCAGTGTGTGCATGGTGAAGGAGCACAGCTACAACAGCTGCCCAAGCTAAACTCGGAATTGCTTTCTCTTGTTACCTCCGCTCTCACTGTTTGTCTCAGCCCCCTAAGCAACTTGTCAGATTACTGGTCTAGGCAGTCTCAAACATGTGACACTTGTGTGCTGTCATCTGACACCAAGTCCCAGAAAAGCTTGCCCTAATGACTGGGAAACCCTGCGAGAGCTCAGGCAGGAGCTAGCTTCTATTCCCTGGAGACCCTGGCAAACTGCAACTATTAGCAGGAGAGAGCTGCTGGGGCCGCTAACTCAGCGGGAAGAGCCAGACTTGAGTTGCTGGTGGACTCCTGTCGCCCTTCGTTTCCTATCTCTTGTTGGGAGTTTTGGCAACAGCGAGCATCAGTTTCAGCGCCAGCCAGTTTGGTCCATCAAACCAGGGCTGTCTAGTCAGAGGGCGCTGCTGCAGGCCAGATGTGCGACTAGTACGGGAACGGGTGACCAGGCAGACACTTCCCTTTCCTTCCCCCATCGCTCCTTGTACGGGGACTGGATGCAACATGCCCCCAGCTGTGCAACATGCCCCCAGCTGTGCTCCACCTGGCAGATCCAGTGCCCAGACCATTGCACGCTGCTAGGACTACAAGATCTAACCACCTACGAGCAGACTTTGCTAACCCGACAAAGACCCGACGCTTGAGCCTGTCTGGGGACTAGCCAGGAGATCAACAGCTGACTCGCGCACCCGCACCCCAAATGCCATACGACGACACTGACGTCAGCTGCCCACCTCCCACCCACAAGAGCCGGCTGGACCTTCAGGAAGGAAGGAAGGAGTCAGCCCGGTGACTGCCACCTCCCCTCAAGCGGAGGGTACTTTTATTCGACCATCCCGTTAGCCCCGTGCACACGCTCCACTGCCGCGGCGGTGACGGCTCCCGCGCCAGGGAGGACCCCGGGGCTGGCGGGCAGGGCCGCGCTTGCGGGACGGCACCCGGGCTGGCGGCACCGGGCCTCGCGGCCAGGCGCAGAAGCCTCGCGGGGCTGCAGCCGCCCTCGCCCAGAGCCGCGCCAGCGCTGCCGGATGCCACAGAGCCGAAGTTGCAGCGCAGTTTGACAGCGCGGCCAGCGCCGCCCGCCCCCGGGGGCTCCCCGACCTCCTCCCGGGAGGGGGCCGCCGGGCTCCCTGCAACACCCGGGCACGCAGACTCCCCCCGGGCAGCCCGCACCGTCGGGGCAACACGGCCCTGCCCCGCGGGGCGCCCGCAGGGACCGTCGGGGGGGCGCGGAGCAGGGGGGCAGCGCGGCGGCCGCGCAGCCCGGGGCAGGAAGGGGGCGCAAAAATAGATGAATAAATGGTTTTTTTTTTTTTTTGGGGGGGGGGGTGGATGGCGAGGAAGGCAGCCCGGCTCCCGCCCGGCCCGGCCCGGCCCGCACTCACCGTCGGCGGCGGCGCGCAGGCCGCCCAGGGCCAGCAGCAGGCAGAGCGCCCAGCGCGGGGCCGCCCGCCGCCCGCCGCCGCCGCCCGCCGCGGCGCTCCCGTCTCCGCGCTGCCCGCCCGACCGCATCGCCGCGCCGGGGAAGGCAGGCAGGCAGGAAGGAGGGAGGGAGGCAGGCGGGAGGGAGGGAGGGAGGCGGGGAGGCGCCGCGGTCGGCGAGGCGAGGAGGAGAGGAGGGCGCCGGAGACATGCACGGGGGGGAGGGTGTCCCCGCGGCGCTCTTATACCCGCCGCCGGCCGCCGTGCGCGGCCGCTGGTGACTCACGGCGCCGCGCCGGGCCCCGGTTGGCTCGCCGGCGCCGCCCGCCCCCGCTTCCTCGTCCGCGGCACCTGCGGCGCCCGCACACCGGCACGGCGCGGCCCGGCGCGGCGGTGAGGGGCGGCGCGGCGCGGTGAGTGGCGGCGCGGCGGGGCAGGGCGGCCCCGGGGCCCGGGGCGCTTGGGGCGGGGGGGGGGGGGGGGGCGGCCTCGCGGTTCCTCCCCCCGCCCCGAAAGGCCCGGCCGCGCGGCGCCGAGGGGTGCTGCCGCCGCGACCCGCCCTCGCCCGGAGCAGCGCTGCTGGGCTGCGTTTCCCCTCCCTCCGCGCGCACGTGCCGCTGTGCATGTGCGGGTGTGTGTGTGCGCGTGTGTGTGTGTGTGTGCGCGTGTGTGTGTGCATGGGGAGTGTGCGTGTGTGTGTGCGCGTGTGTGTGCATGTACGGGGGTGTATCTGCATGTCTGTGTGTGCATGGGGAGTGTGCGTGTGTGTGCGCGCGCGCGCGTGTGTGTGTGCATGGGGAGTGTGCGTGTGTGTGTGCGTGTGCATGGGGGTGTGTGTGCGTGCGTGTGTGTGTGCATGGGCGTGTGTGTGCGTGTGTGCATGAGGTGTGTGCATGTACGGGTGTGTGTGCTTGTATGTGTGTGTGTGTGCGCGCGTGCATGGGGGTGTGTGTGTGAACGCGCGCACGCGCGTGTGTGTGTGTGTGCATGGGGGTGTGCATGGGTGTGTGTGTGCATGGGCGTGTGTGTGCATGTGTGTGCATGTATGTGTATGTGTGTGTGTGTGTGCATAGGGGTGTGTGCACGTACATGTGTGTGCGTATGTGTGCATGGGCGTGTGTGCATGTACGTGTGTGTGCATGTGCATGCGTGTGTGTGTGCATGTGTGTACATTCACGTGCATGTGCGTGTGTGTGCATGTGTGTGTGCATGCGTGTATGTACGTGTGTGCATGTGCATGCGTGTGTGTGCATGTGTGTGTGCATGGACGTGTGTGTTTCTGCCCTCCCTCCCCCCCCCCCCGCCCCCAGCAGAACAGGACTTGGAAGAAGCGGGCGCTGCTCTTGAGGAAGAAAATCACTACTTCTGCATTCTCTGATCAGGGATTGTAGTTAATTAGTAATTACACAAAATGATATGCCGAAGTCCTATAATTACAAACTTAACCTTTTATTTAAGGAGGAGAATTGGTAGTTTTATTCTTCGTCTGTAGCCTTTCCAGCATCCAATTATGTCTTTGGTGAAAGAAAGAAAAAGAAAGAAAGAAAGAAAGAAAAGAAGGATCCTTAAGAACAAATCTGGTTTTGTTCGTGGCACTGTTAGAATTTGTAACTGAGGTTTAGTGATTCTCTGTTTTTTATTCATTTATTTTCATAGAGCTGCTGTTTTGTATTACCATTGTATTTCGGTGGAGCCATAAACCTCGGCAAGCTACTCGGTCCAGACATGAAGAGGTGGTTGCTATTTCATTCCTTGGAAATGAAATTTTTAATTAAAGCAGAATTAGCCTGATATTTTTAAGTCTCTTTGGAGTGGGGATGATTATTCTGATGAAACAAGCATCTCTGAGACTCCAGATTTCTTGGATGTTGTAATATATTTCTTTATGTATTATTTGCAGAGCGGGCCCCTTCTTGAATCACATCCAGTTGTATCATGACTCCATTAAAGACAAATCATACCACTGCACGAATAACTGCGGAGCGGATTATCTCTTGCAGTCGATACAATGAACGAGCGTCCGGGTCCTCCAAATGAGCAAATATTTGGTGTATCAGAGACTTGTTAAAAGAGGCACGATATAATTTCAGGCAGCTGAAATACATCTGGGAATCATTTTTCTGGTATCTCTGTAAATGTGAGGAGAACAGTTCCTGCTGTCTGCATCCCTACAGCCCTGCTACCTCGCGGCCTCAGGGGCAGGGGAGAAGGACTCTGCTTTCCCAGCCTGCCCTGGTATGTGGCATTAGCTGATTCAACATCATCCTGACAAACATAAGCTGCTTCAAATAAGAAAAATATATTCTGTACAAGGGGGTTCAGCAGGGTCATCAGGAAGATTGCTTAGTGTAAGCGATACAGTGAAAATGCGGTTGCTCCTTGCAGGTTTTCAGCATGACATACTGCCTTCAGTCAGGTGCTCACTGTTGCATGGTCTGCTGTACTTGGGACTGAACAGTGTTCTCACAAATCTCCTGTTATCATTACAGCAATAATTCATAAGCCATACACTGTGTGCAGCAGCACACTGCAAGACCCCAGTCCTGTAGAAGTGCAAGGCTGGAAATAACTGAGTGTATGCTAGTAGCCTCAGAGAAGTTAATGGTCTTCCTTGTGTGCCTGTGGGCAGGTATGGATTTACTGGAGCAGGGAACAGTGATCTGTCCCCCCTGCATTTCCCCTGCTCGGTGAGTGGCTGCTCCCGGCTGCGTGATGGGGAGCAACTCACCTTCTTGGATGTGTGCGGTCCTGTGCACATCTGAGGCTTTGGGGTCCAGAGCAGAACTTTGGTTTAATTATTTTTTGGCACTTCAGCCACATTAAAATGCAGCTATGACTGCATTGGCCTGATCATCCCCAGGCTGTGGTGGAAACTCTGGAAAACGATCTTTTCCCTCCTCAATGACATGCTGACCGTAAGGAAAGGGCAGGTAGCCTGCTCACCCCTACACAGAAATCTGAGAGATCCATGGGAGCCTGGAGCCCTCGGCGTTGGGGTTTGTGCCTTCACACCAGCCATAGTCCTGCAAAGGAAGTCTTGTTTCATGTGGCAACAGGAAGGTGTCTGGGGGGATCCACAACACGTGCCATGAATTATAGTGTCACTTTGTTCGTGCACCAAGGATTCAATCCAGAGTAGGTCTGTACAGGAGAACTGGAATAAAACAGTGGGTTGCTACTGGGAATACGCACACTGAGGAGAACGGCCATCCTTCATATGAAAAGATATGCTAGCAATAGCGTAAAACCAAACCACCCCATAGGGTGTTGCATGGTTGGTGCTAAGTGAAGGTGCCTAAGTTTGCAGGGAATGCAAGCTGGCCTTGGTAACTGTAAGTCCCTTCATCACCAGTCCGGGAAATGCTGTAACTCTTACTGTGTTTCCATGTGAGGCCATAAGTCTCTTCTGGTTTTTGCAATGTCTCTTTAAGTTGGATTTTTCCTGCAGCTGTGAGGAAGTCAGGAAACTGTGAACAAAAGTTGGGTGCCACGTGGAGGACGGGGAGGAAGTGTGAAGGGAAAGCTGACATTACTGTCTCGGTTAAGCAACTTCATGTAGTCAAAAAGAATCTCAAGGGTGTGCTCTGCTTCCCCTAAGAACTGATACAGGTCAGTCACCTGTTATTTGCATTAATATATATTTGCGTTAACATTATTAAGGATGCACTGTAAATATACATGCTATGCAGAGTATGGGGCTAGTATTTCCAAAAACATCTAAGCGTTATCCTGGCCTATTTTCTAAGGTCAGACTAGCTGAGGGACCTCAGGGAAAACTATTCCTGAACCATGTTTCTGACAGTGGTTTCTTCTGTTATACGGAGCAGGCACTCAGCGTCAGTGGAGTTTCACCATATATGAAGTTCGGTCTCAGATTTCTCATTTGTAATGATGAAACTTGCCATCTGTATGGAAGTATTCCAAGGAGCAATCTGTTCATGGGTGCAGAGAACTGTAAAATGTCAAGTGGTATAAGGTATTAACTATTATGAATAATAGTTTTAATTATGTACTGCTAATTGTTTTTAGAGAAGGCTTCAAGTCTCCATCTTATTTTAAGCCCATAACTGGTGATTATTTTTGCACATTTAGCAATATTCCCTTTAAAAAGCTGGAAGAGGTTGCCAAGAAGCTAATTGAACCAGTCAGACACTGCCTTTGCCTTTAAAAGTAGTAAGATATGGCACCATATTACCTTTTCTTTTGGGAATTGTGGCAGATATTGGGCTTCAGAAACTTTCCGACATCAATTTACCTGATAGTGCATTTGGACTTCTAATAGGCTTGGTCCTTTGGGGCAATTTACCTATTTGGTCAGAGAGAGTGTAAAGTTGAGTTACAATAGAAATAAAGAACAAAAGAACAAAAAGGACCATCTGAAGTACAACAATATACATGAACTCCCTGTGTTTGTTGTTTATTTCTCTTCTTGCATTAAAGACCCTCTAGCCTCCTTGTACCTGAAGCACTGGGATTACTGATGGACTCTGGGGTCTTGGATCAATGAAACGTTTGCCTCCAGCTCCTTTGGTGAAGAATGAAGTGAGGATACAGTCTACACTATGCAACTTCAATAAAGAAAGAAAAGTCTCATGGGTAAAAAAGACAACAAAGTCCTCCTGCCCTCTCCCATAATCATCTGAACAGTAGAAAACACGCGGAGAGGATTGATAAGTCACTGTTGATTTTAACACAACTGTTTAATGATATTCTGTTGTGATTAGCAGTATAAAAATATGGATAGTTCATCTCTGAAAAAGCTAAACAAAGGAAAATACTTGCCTCTTTTGGATGTGTTCTCCATAACAAACACACTGGATACAATTCTTGCCCTTCTGAAATCAACTGGAATTTGCCACTGATTTCAATAAGGACAGGATTTCCTCATCTGTGCTATGGATTAGTCACTTTTCTTTGTCTGGTCACTTACTAACCAGTTTCCCCTGTTTGTGAGGCACTAGCACATGTGATACGAGCAAGGGTACATTTTATTTAATATTACAGTATTGGAAGACATCAGAATAGCTAAAGGGATGTTAGGATCAGAACCTGAAAGTAGTTTAATTTGTTCTCTAAAACCAAATCCATGTTCCATTTGTGGTACTGTGCATATATTTAGCAAGCTTGCAAATGAGATTGTGGTAGAGTAAATCATGTGTTGGAATCTTTGCACAATGTTTTTTCCTGCTCCTACCGAGTAAGTTGCTTCGATTTTTTTCCAGAAGGATAAATGAAAAGAATGTTTATTATAAAGTTTTGTTTTGTTTTGTTTTTTAAACTAATGCAAGATAACACTTTACTTGTGGAGGAAGAAGAACTTCTATTTCTGTGTCACATGGGGGAGCGAATGCGGCTTCAGAATATAGCCCAGTAGTTTTGCAGCTGTGTGGGTACTTCCACTTTTTTACGTTTATGTTCGGAAATGAAATATCCTTTAGAAGCAGCATACCCTCATGTGGCACTTGACATAAATCCTTTATGGTCATTGGTAAACCGTGGATAGACTGATCTTGCCAATAACTCAAGATTTATTTTCAGTATACCTAGACTGGAGTAGTTTCTGAGGAGTTTTTCCCATGAAAATTGCATCCGTTAGGACAAAGTGATACAGTTCCTCCAAAAGTATATGTTTATAAAGTTTTCCAGTGGAAAAAAAAGAGGAATTTGAAGATTTTTTTTCTCATGTACATTCATGACTGTGTACATTCGCCTTTGCAGAAGTACACATGCATATTGGGAAATCTGACAGTAGTGTTCCCCAAACTGTGTGTATTTTCTGGAGGAGTATATTAATATTTGTCCTTATTTGCAGTGGATCAAAAATGGCTTTATGTGTTAAAAATAAGGAATATGATTAATTAAACAGTTTAAAATATCAGATTGCATTGCAGAGTGTAGGAAATAGGTTGGGGAGAAGAAAGAAGTGTTACTGAAAGGTTTGATGTTCTTGCACATTAGCAGAGGTGTTTTTCATTGGGTATTGAAATCACCAGGGCATCACTGCTGATTTATGTGAAGAGGAAGATTGCTTGCACTTAACATCAGTGGGTGAGCAGCTGATCTGTAACATTTAGGGTGTGCTCTGGAGGATAACATATATGGAAACAGAGGAGATTATATGAGCCCGAATGTGGAGGGTCTGAGAGGGAACAGGAGCCTGTTCTGAGTGGGCTCTTGATCTCCGAAAGGTAACAAAACACAGCAGAAAACTCAACTTCTGTAGGAGGCCAAGCAGCAGGGAGCTATACTGGGGGCACTCGGCGCCTTTCTCTCGGGCACAGGGGTTGTGGTGCTTGATGATGGAAGGGGAATAAGTAAGGACATGGCCAGTGAGCTTTGCTGGGCTGGTCAGTCGCGTGCAATGACAGTGGACTGTGTTTTCCCTGTCCCTTAGGTGCTGCAAAAGTGATCTGTTGTCGCACCCTCTATGGCCTGCTCACACTTTAAATGCAGCTTTCATTTCTCATCCCTAATGATGTCATAAACTCTTGCCATTTCCATTAAGTAGCCTTTCCTCATTCCCATATGTTTGATCTTGACAGTGGTTCTTTTTTTTATTTTTTTCCTGGATATTACCATCTGAGAGGGGGTGGAACGTTTGACAGTGAAATGGTCAAGTTATTCTCCGACGCAGTTAGTGTTTTGCAAGTGGTAGACAGATCTACAAACTGAGGAAATGCAGTTTAACAGCACTTCCTTCAAATTTTAAATTACATTAAAATTGATCAGTGCTGATGTCTTTGAATTTATATGGGAGCTAATCTTGTTCTGCATGCTGAAGTATTGTTACATTTTGCTTACAAGGCAATCACTTCCATGGAATGAAATGACACCACGAAATGCAGTTTCTGTATCTATTTCAAATATATAATATAAATGAATCTGTTTATAAGCATAGGTTCAGATTTTCATTATGCTGATCAAAAGTCAGCTTTCTTAGGCCTGGGCTATTTTAGGACATTCTTGGATAGGGTAGATATGAATATGTCATATTCTAAGGTCATAATTTTTTCCTTGTGACAAATATTTTCACAAGGAAAAGTATCTTTTTGTAAAAAAAACCAGAAGACAGGAAGGGAAGATTGTTAAGTCTAGTCTAGTCTCATTCTGTGCAAAGCTAGACCATAAATGTTGTTGTATAAATTGATTATACTTTGTGTTGCAACTTTCTAAAGGATAGGGGTTTTTTGGCATATTTTTTTTCTTTCTCCAGGGACTTCTACTGGAATACTTGTCCAGAACACCTTGGTTTTTTGTTAGGATGGCTAGAAATCTTCCAGTTTCTAGACAGAATTTATTTCCGGTTATTTTATTTCTATTTCTTCTGATACTGTCTTTTACTTCCAATGACGGTGCCTGACATTCTTCCCTTTCCCCTCTCAGCCTTCTTTTTGCTAAGCTAAAACGGCCAAACTCTTTTAGTCTCTTCCTTTGAGGCGGATCTTCCCTCCAGCCATTCTGGTGGGGTCATCAGCCCCCTCCCAGTTTGGATCCACCGTTCCCGATGCTGATTGAACAAAACGCAGTGCTCCAGAGAGGGTCCCACCCTTGCCTTGCATGCTGACATGAATACTTTCCTACCCTTGCTAGAAATACCATGTGCCCTTTCTCCAGTTGCAATAGATGGTGTCCTGGTCTCTGCTGCAGGTACCCACCTCCCCTGAAAATTTAACTTAAAGTGCAAGAGGCTGCAGTTCGCCCCTTTAGGCTTTGATGATACCCCTTTATAATCAAAGCAGGGAGGTCGGCTCTTCCCCATGGCCAAAGACATTTATGCAGTTTCTATCACTCAGTCTTCTACTGAACGCGCTGCCCAACTTTGTGTCATTAATTTTATTACTGCCTTCCTAATTTCTGTGGCTAGATCATTGGTGATGATATTAAGTAAGAACGGTCCCATGACTGACTACAGATGAACTCTCTTCCTAACCTCTTTTAACCTAATGTTTCCTTTTTAAAGTTACTCCTCATGTTCTCTTCAAGGAATCTGTTACCCGTCTGGCACCTCTTGTGCAAATTGCTGGCATTTTCAGCAGAGGTAATAGTATCCCATGCTGGACTCTGTGAGATGCTTTACTGAGAACCACATGGACTAGATCTAGATTTTTTGTCTACAAATTCAGGTGTCTTGTGGAAAGAAAGACTTAAGTTAGTTGGGCACAATCTAATTCTGGTAAATCCATACTGTGTTTTTCCCCATTTTCCATGCATATTCAATTTATAGATCTTTCCTCCCATATTTATTTTAAAAGGTTGTATATTATTGAAGTGAGTAGTTCAATGAACAGCTCTGCTTTTCTTCCTCAAATACAAAATAATACTTCATCCGTTCTCCTACAGCATGTGGCCTTGTCTTAGGAGACAGTCTGTCTACCCCAGTGCAACTGTTTCACCTCCATTTCATTTTGACTATTTTTATTCTGTATCCTCTTTCCCATTAGCCATCCTACCTTTGGCAGGTTAGTTATCATTTCTGTTGAAAAGTAAATCAAGTATTAATTTAGTTATAGAGTTATACTGAGAGGATCCTTAATCCTGATGTCATATGTAATACATAGAACCTTGCTTCTTTTCTTTTTACTTTTTTAATACATTTGATGAGCCTCTGAAGGAATTCCAAGCTCTTAAACTCTTCAGTTCTCTTAATTTTTCAGAATTTTATCTTTTGCAATGGATAGCTTAATTCTGTGTATCATTTCATTTACTTTAAGGCGAATCAGCCCATGGTCATCCAGGTCAGATCGTATTCACTTAGGGAAAATAAACTCAAAACTGAACTGCAGCATTGTGGGTTCACTGGCTACTCACCGAAGACATTTACTATCATTCGTGTCCCGGAATAACCAGGACCTGCAGCTATTAGTTACATTTGTTCTCTGTGTATGGGAAACCTAAGTCTGCTCTAATAATACGCTGTCCTGACATATTTTTCTCCATTGCAACATTACCGAGCTGCCTCTATCCATCACTGCATCTGGTGGCCCAGAGCAGACTCCAGCTCTACCACAGAAGAACCCTCCTTTTCTAGACTGACTTTGATCCACACAGATTTTGTTTTATCCCTCTTTTCTCTTGAAGTCTATTACATCATTAATACGCAATTCTACCACAGTGTCATAAACATTTATTTTTCTTTACCTGAATGATTTAAAATATATGCACATACCTCTTCAAACCTGTGTTTTTCCCATGATTGCTATTCCCTCATGTCTCTGTTATTCCTTGGAGATCCATTTTATCATGATCTCTACAGTTTAATATTAGTCATTTCAGTGCCAGTACAGCATAGAGCCTCCTGATATGAGAAAATAAATCTGATTTGCATATAATGAGTGATTCCTTACGTTTTTCAACTGCAGCTTCATCTGCTTTTCTTAAGAATATTCCTGTGAAGATGCTGAACAGCAGCTCAGGAGATTCAGGTTCTGTCTCTTTCAAAAATGTTTAAAACGTTTTTGGGCAGCTCAATTTTTCTATGCCTCTTTTCCCTGTAAAATGGAGATAATAGTGCTTTGCTGTATCAGAAGGGGGTATACTTACTAGTGACTGGCCTGTGCTCAAGTAATTTCATGGTGACTACTGCAGAATTAGATAGTCTATGGCCTGTGATTGGAGGGTTGAATCTGGAGAACACCAATTAATAGATTTTTTTGGTGAGTATCTTTGATAGGATTACAATTAAGTACATAAAAATTGAGGAAAATTTAAAATAGATCAACATTTTTATCAATAAGCCAGCAGTCAGTAATGAATAACATGATCTAACAAGTAAAAGGAGAGAAAACACAAGATTATTCCCAAAGATAATTACAAATCCATTTGTGCATTATTTAGCTAATTCTGACTGTGCCATTTCTAATGCTTTCTTCTAGTATATCCACATGTATTTTATATATTCAGACTAATTTTGCATTTTCCAAGAACTGTTTTTCTATGTGTGCCTTTTCTTCTATTATTGAAGCTTTTGCCCAGTATGAGGAAAGTATGCTCCATGATTTAAATTTTAAGCTGATATTGATGGATGTAAAAGGGAATCACTAACATCTAGAGCAAAGGTTTTGTTAACAGTCTCTGTTATGAGATCCTACTTTCAGGCTAAGGTTTTCATTATTATTTATTACTTTAACAAGAATGGCACACGTTTCTTAGCATGCGGTTGAAGAAAACTGCAATAGTTGGGACACATTGCGAATTCTCAAAACCTTGCTCTCACACTTCCAGGTTTAGGATGTGAGATTCGACATGTTAAAAGGGGGTTGTCTGGATATTTCAAATATATCTTTCGCTGTCATATAAAACTCACCCACGTTTCCCAGGTTATAATATTAAAATAATAAGACTCTGGCTCATATAGCTGTAATCTTTCTACATTTGGAATGGTGAATGCAATCTATTCTCCATAATGTAAAAATTATTTAAAAAATAGAGAAAATACAAAACAGTAACGGATGATGATAGAAGAATAAGACATACTGCAGAAAAAGAAACTAGAGGAACTCTGTGTTAAACAGAGGACTCAGGAGATTTGCATTAACAGACTATAAATAATTGCAGAGGTAGTAGTGTAAATGAAAGAAGGGAATTATCCGCATTCTCAGAAGATGGAAAGACGAGGTGCAATGGCCTGAAGCTAAAGCAGGAAAATCTCAAGTCATCTGGAGACCGTTTGGAGTAGCTGGTGGGAGCAGTCGGGCGGCGAAGCAGAGGCCGTGCAGCATCGCTGCGGGCGGGCGAGCGGAGGTGCTGGCGAGCGCCCGGCCAGCCGTGCTGCAAAGCCAAGCGGGACGGATTAGGTGACACAGATGGGCTTCTCCAGCTGCTAGTCATGTCAAGAGCTTACGAAGGTCAGTCCGTTGCTCTGCGTCACCTTCAGGAAATCCCACCTCCTTCCACAGTGGCCAGCTATGGTCGTCTGACGGGATATTGTGCTGGAATTCGTCTTGCAGCCAGCGAACCCACTTCAGTTAAAGGAGAGATGGAGTAGGAAGTGTGACTTGTTCTGAAATGTCACCTCTAGGCTGTGGTCAGAGCCTTGAAAAAGGCCTGGAATGACCCTATTCTGGTGCATCGCTCCATGTGGTGTTGTTCTAGTCATTCATGTATCAGGTTAGTGATACCATCCTTAGTGCCACCATCCTTTTTGACTCTCGCCACCAGCTATATACAGCTATGGGGTTTATCTAGGTTTTATTTGGGTTATTTGGGAAAAAAAATCAGGGTCATGGCACACTTGTGTGTCGCTTGGATATGGCAGAAACCCTCGTGGTGCCAGAACGTAACAAGGAAAAACAAAACATTTCACAGGAAAATCCCTGTATCTCTTGTCCCCTCCTGCGAGGAATTAGAAAAGTACTGTAGCTTGTCTAGGTCTTCATTAGTGAAAGTAACTAAGAACTAGCCCTATTTAGTCTATGGCGTTTTTGCTAGCTAATCGTTCCTGTGATGGGAAGAGCTCAGGAAATGTGTGTTTCGGTGCATGTCGGTTCCCAGGGTGGTGCGTTAGCAGCAGCGATGTTTATGTTCAGTGCTCGTGCCAGGCTGGAGCACCTCGCTGTCATCCTTGATACTTCCCCCTTGTTCTCCGTGGTCGTTGTATTGCTGTGAACGAGTAACAAGCAGTGATGTTTTCTTGGTATTAATCTGAGAGTTAGCTGAGGGGTGGTGGATGGGTCCAAGCAAGTGAAAAGGCCCGGTGAAAAACTGTGAAATAGGAACAAGCGTGTTTAACTATGAGTCAAGAGCATGACTGGCTCTACTGCTGCACGCTGTTGCGCAGCTCCATCGAGAAAGACCAGCTGCAGGGTTAACATCAGAGCAAGATCCAGGCTTTCGCCAGCGGGCTGCTCGCAGCTGTGGGGTCTCCTCGGTTTCTTACTTTATTCTACAGGGAGAGAGCTCTCTGGTACCTACTGACAAACCGCGCTCCACAAGTATCAATAATTTAAGCTTTGCGGCGTTTCTGTGGAAGAGCTTGTGCAGAGGAGCCCGAGGGACAGCCCACAGGACTGGTTCAGCAGGAAGGCAATTGCCATGTTAGGCTGTTCTGCTTGTTTACCTACTTCTTGCTGCCTCACTGCTCCTTGCAGTGCTGTTTTATTTGTCTCCACTTCTGCATGAGGCTGTTGCCTCAGAAGGTGGTCCCGGAGGCAAGGATCCCCAGGAACTGAGACCTGGGCTTTCCTGTAAGTGCCCCAAGTCTTTCCGAACACCCTGAGACTGCTCGTGCTTGCCAGGCTCTCTGTTTCTGGGAGCAACCCCGCACGCTCATCTGTGAAGGGAAGAATGCTAATTTTTTTCCTGTGCCAACTTGAATGACACTTTATAATTGAACCTTTAATCCAAATTTTTCCCAAACTTGAGTTTCCAGTTTTTTAAGGAAGTGTTGGTATGAGTGTTCAATATGTAGTTTCTGGCATGCTTTTTCCATTAGTTCAATTTTAATCCCACTGCTTTAATAAAGTCAATATTTTAATACGTATGTGCTTAACATCAGAGTCTAAATTCTATATTTGGATCTTAAGTAGAAGTGTCTTGCAGCTCGCTCTGAAAGTTACGGAGTTTTATGTGCATAACTCCAGGCACTCTGGTTTAATAAATGTGTGTCCTTTTTTTGCTTTCTGAGGGCTGGTAACTGCAAGTAGTAACAATGCTTAATTGATTGTTGAATAGCAGTTTGCCAAAGCATGCTTGGCATCTGTTTGAAGGTAGCTAGCTGTTGTGGTTCTGCTTTTAGTATGGATAAAAATGAAGCAACAGAAGACTTTTCTTCCCAGGCTTCAGTTTTGGCCAGGGATATTGTATTATTTAGGTTTGAGTTAGCAGCTGGAGAAGTACTTATATGGTCACTTTGCTAACTGGTTGCACTCTTATTTTAAAGTGTTTACCAATATTTCAGTCCATTTAACAAACATCATCTACAATATCCATAAATTGGATCATTCTGTAGGTGTTGCAAACATAATGTTATGTGTGTTGTATAAGCTGGAAATGAGTCAGCCCAAGCAAAAAGAACTGCTTCAAAAGAGAAATATTTGTAAAGGTAGGTACAGTGTAGCTGCTGTTTAGTAACCTAAATTATGATGATGTAAATGGTTGGAAAATTGTCTCATCACTATGACGCAATGAACTCTTATTTTTTATTATGATGATTTGTGTAGCTGTTTTAATAATAATGAATGCTGATAACAGAAGGTAGGATCATAAAGCCTTCACCTAATTTTTTTCTTCAGTTCCAGTGAGACCTTTATCATGCTTGGGGGCGGGCAAAGGCTGACTCTGACCTTGGCTTTATATGTTGGCATCTGGCTAAGTGCAGCTGCAGGTAGGTTATTTAAGATAAACTTTTATATATAAAAAGCCCCAAAACTGGGCTAGAAGGGCCCCTCTAGAGGTCTTCTGATCCAGCTTCTTTCTCTGGGGAAGGCTCAGATATTCCTATGCTGTTCCTGACGGATGCTTGTCTAATGTGTTTTTAAAGCCCTCCAGCGGTGGAGACTTCAGGCCTTTTTCTGCAACAGAAACACATTGTTCGCTCTTTGCCGTTTGTAATCCACAGTTCTCTCCTCCTCGTATTTAAGATGCATTAAGCTTTATTGGGAAGAGGTTAATAACGTACTAAAGACACTAGATTTGCCTTAATATTTGGACAAGCATGGGAGGCTTTGGGTGTAGCTTTGCAAATTTGAATTACATAGTTTTTATTCTTGGTTAAACAAGCCAGATGCTGCTTAGGGCCTGCTTATCTTCATGTGTGGAGCAATTTTCAAGGACACTCAGCAGAGCCGAAAACTTCAGGTACAGCTGTTTTGTGAGGTAAAAGCAATCCTGGGAGTGTACAGAGATTCACCTTATGCACTGATCTGAATGCGACCAGGCAAAAATACCGTGCCAGAAGCCAAAGGCTCTGAGTCCTGCAAATAAAACACTTGGTGCAAGCGCGGGCGACTGTGGTCCTTGCACGTGAAAGTCACCATGTGGGAAGCAGGGTGAGGAAACCTGCCCGCGGCCGGGGAGAGGGCAGAGTGCTGTGTGGGTTGGCAGCCAGTGATCCCTTCTGGATCACCAGAAAGATGCCCAAGGTTGTTGTATTCGATGTTAATGTGAGAGGGAAACACTTATCTCAGCACTTGCTGCTTTAAAGTGTATGGTTTGTTTACACTCGCATTCATTAGGTGACTTGACATAAAGCTATAGCGTTCTCCTTCCACCTAAATTCCACAAGTTGAATCGTTATCAGCAGTAGAATTGCACTGGAATGTACATGGTAGCAGAACAATAGCTCCATTATGACCTACTAACATTCTAATCTAATTCAAGTTCAAAAAAAGACCTACATATTAACATCTAGCACAGTAGGATAGCTGAATGCATTTTTATAATAATAGAAAAAATGATCTGTGACAGTTTTTAAAGGAATTTGTGTTTCAGTATTATTTACTTTGCCATTTCCAAATGATACAGTGTTTTAGTGTGTCTCATTTGTACTGCTTTGCTTAGCCCTGTTTTACTTATTTATTTTGTTTAAAGGTGAAATGATCAAAAACCATACAATGTTGAGAACAGCTTCATTACAGAATACTACCCCGCTCTTGTTACTTGAAACACTGAAGACAAATAGAAAAGCCTTAATTTGCTCGTAATGGCCTAGATTAAGGATAATGGTGTAACCTCAGTGATCACTAATGACCTGTATCACAAGCTGAAGAGCTCGCAGTTTTTAATGTATTTCTGAACAGGCCCCAGGGGGAGGTGGGATGTTTTGTCACCTTTGTTTTGCAGGCCGTGGGGTCTCAAGGCACAAGAGCCTGCCCGCTGTCCTGGTAGGACTTCTGCAGCGGACCTAACCGTTGGAGAAGCTGAAGTTAGCGTCCTTCCTCTAGTAGTGATGTAGATAAAAGCCCATAAAGAATTGGTGCACTTTACTGCATGGTCCAGATTAGTACTGGCGTGTTAACAATCCCACCATCATCTACCTTTTTGCTTAATAGAGTGTGCTGCACTGGTATAACCACAGTTATATAGCATGAATTTCCTTAACATTAAATACAGCAGAATTATATTAATCTTGTAAGAACCATAAAGGATATGAGAAGCTTATGTGAACATTTAGGAGTGCTCTTATCCTCTTGGATGTGACAGGAAACCTTCCATTTATGCAGTGGGCTGTGGACAATGTCCTTGCTGTCCTCAGGTTTCACACCGCTGCCAGTGGAGATACCTCCTGTGGGCACACTTTCTAAGCCTTTTACATGAGTGAGGATAAAGGCACCCAGGGAGACTTTTAAAAGGTGAAGGTCAGGTTGCTCGTTTAACTTGCACAGCAAGCCACATCGGTCCCTAAGTCACTTAGTTTAAAAATGCTCCTTGTCTGTGCTAATGAAAACCTGAATGCTGGTCATGGAGGCAGATTTCAGCTGCATGTACAGCGTGGCAGCTGCTGCCACCTTCCATTCCCAGAGAGGGAAAATACTGATTGTTCCTCTTTTGCTATTGGATTCTGGGTAGCTGAGCTGTCTCCTTTACTTCAGGCAAACAGTATTCACCCATCAGCTTCCGCTGCTTAATGAAATCTTTTGAAAGTTTCTAATTTCACTGGGCTTGTTGATATGCTTAAATACATTTATTATGTCAGCAGAGTTTTACGGCTGTTTAAAGACACGTGGTACCTGGTACCTTTTAAAAGAGTTTTTGTTTAACAATATCCAGTTCGTGAATCACAGTTCATAACACAATTTTAAATAATCTGTTGTGAACAGTGAGAAAGTTGCATGATACATCAATGGCAAATGATACGGCAATTTCCAAAAGAAAAAAGAAACTGCATGTGACCAAATGCATATGAAATTAAATAGGTCTTAGCACCGTACATTAAATTAGCTTCTCTTAACATCCAGCACCCACTTGGCATGCAGATATTTGCTGGACAGGCCAAAGTTACCAGAAAACCTGTTGAAAGTCATGTAAGATACGTGGTGTGCATATACCCATCTGAAATACCGCATCTCAGTTTCTGCTTGGCTTATACAACAGTGGGCCTAACTCTGCCCTTTCTTGCACTGCTCTTCAGATTGCTGTGCACTGCTATGAGTGCTCTCTCGCATCTAACAGCTGCCATACCTTGCTCTGGCCCTGCACTTTGCATGGTCTACTACTTTTCTTGTAGATTGTGTGGTTTTGCCTTTCCATTTGCTAGTCCACACTCCTTTTGCTTTCTGTTTGCATGACCTTACACGTCTTCAGAGATATGGAGCATTAAGTATCTGGCTTTGTCAATAGTCTTAGAGGAGAGAGGGGGAGAGATGGGGAGCAGAGAGAGACATAAGCTGAATTGTAATTGTACAGATGAAACAGTGCAAGTAATAAAAATCTCTTTGAATTTGTGAATATCAAGTGTTTAATGCTCATGTCAATGGTGTTGTGGTAAATAATTGCAATAGCCCTGCTGAAGTATATGTAAGAATGGGGTAAAAGCTTTAGCAGCCAAGTTAGAAATGAGGAAACTGTATTAGGATGCATTTGTCTTGAATTTTACTTTTAAGCGATGTGAACAAAAACACTTGTTAATTATGTTTATGTGGGCAAAACAGTTAAGGTCATTGACAAGTTTAACTGAGTAGGGTTTCTATAGCGCATGGATACTCCTTTCAAGCTTAAACAAAAAACATGGCCAATCTTTAGGTTTGTCCGACATGGCAGTTATAAAACTGGAAGACACATAATGATGTTGTACACGCCCTGCAAAACCAAGATAAGCACAGGAATGTTGCTCAAACCATAGAGAAGTGGATGGCTCCTGCCTTAAGGGACAAATTGATTAAATTAAGGGTCAAACTGATTCTAGGATTTTTCAGGAATAAACAACACCGGAAAACAACTGGATAGTTTGTATGATGCAGAAGGTGTCTCTTGGCTCAGGAGGGAAGGTGGTGTGAAATACAGCACACAAGCACTGAAATCTGGAATAGAGGCGTTTCAGATCTGGAGAGAAACCGCAGCGTCCGGTCTGATGATGCTGTGCTCTGTCTGCATGGTGGGTTGCGCTGGTGGACGAACTCCCTCCGACCGCGCGTCCAGCTGCCTGGAGCTGAGCCAGCTCCGGCTCACCAGCACGTCGGTGAAGCCCAGCGCAGCCCAGCCCAGCACGCTCTGCCTCTGAGCACGGCCCCCGAGCTGGGGCACGGTGTCCCCCTGACGAGGTCAGCAGGGTTTTCAGTACGGAGCTGGCTTCAGTCCCATTAGACTGGTGTGCAGGCACAGGGAGATCACATCTGTTTGCAGTTTGTGTGCATCCCATGACAGCTAGCCAGGGTCCCGGGGCTGGATAAGCAGCCTTTGAGACACCGCCATTAAGTAAAGGGAATAGCATGCTTTAAAGTTCTTTGAATAAAATTATTTCAATTAAGCAAGCTTGTAAATTTCTTGTGGACTGGGTCATTTAAATTGTTTTTAAAGGTCATGAAAATGAAGGCTGAAGGTTTGCAGTATATGTACCTGAAAGCAGGTTAGCGCAGGCGTAAGGCACTGCTAAGTCAGCCGTGTCAAGCGTAGGGCCCCCAAGCAGGTCCGGCCTGCGGGACCCTTCTGCGTGCCCATGGCTCTGCGGCCGCTCGCCCGGGTGCAAGCGCAGGCGGCTCAGTCCATGCCTCCCCGTGCTTGGCTGCTCGTCCCCACCACCCCCTGCGCAAGCACCAGTTCTGTGCATGGGACACCGGATGGGGGAACTGAGCTAGCTAAAAGCTAGTCCAAAAACCAGACCGCTCCCTCCAGTGTAGCACTGGTTTTCACCGTGTGACCGTGCCGCCTCGGTAGTCGTCCCCACGTGCTGCCTGCCACCCTTTGGGTACGGCTCTGCACGGCTCAACATCCGGATCACGGAGCCTCTCCCGAGGGATGCTGTAGCTCAGGTGTGGTGGGCGCTGCTTTTGAGACCCGTTCTGGCTCACGCTGGGTCCAAGCACCGGTCTGCAAACAAGCAGAAGTAAATCAAATCTAAGCTTACATACCACCACAATTTATTGTGACGATATCCATGTCAGAATGGCTTTTATTTCTCCTGTGCTGAGGTTCTGAAGGTGGTATCAGGCCCATCAAAAAAACTGAGTCTGACACATTATTCTGGCCGTTTCTGCACTCCTCAAACAACATGGATGTCAGAGTGAAGTCTTTCTATTGAAATGGCCCTAAAATGTGCCACTTTGCTATTTCCCAGATGTGTTAACAGAAAAAGTTCTTGCTCAGATCACCATTAAAAAAAAAAAATAGAGTGCATCAAGAAATGCACCTTTGACATATGACATTGCAGAAGAAGGTGGAAGACTGACTAATGGGGAGTAGCTCCACATTTTCCAGTTTTCACGCCTCATCAGTGCCTTTTCTGATAACCCTTAAACTTTGACAGACTCAGCTTGGCAGAAGTCAAGGACTAGGAAATACAGAGGAATTTCATTTTGTTTTGAGGGATGCTCTGTCAAAACCAAGCAATGTCTAAATGATGAACTGTGATTGTGGCATCATGCTATCTAGAGAAAAAAAAAATCTGTTCTCCAGTGTGGGATAATGTACTAAATATGCTATTAAGGGCATTTTGTGCACAATACACGGTCGCTTTTACAATTACTGCTATAGAATACCACTTAGTTCTCCAGCACGATGCTTCCCTTGAGGAGCAGAAGATGTAGCAAAACTAGAATACTCACATTTTTAAGTTACACATTGTTCTATAAATAGAGTGCCTATTAAAATGAAAAAATAGAGCACCTATTAAATCTGCCATTGATTTCAGTGGGAACATAAATGGGTCATAGGTCTGCATAGAAACTCAAAAAAAATAATGAAATTGCATGCATGGCAGTGCCAGCACACTGCCCCAGATTCTCCATCAGGTTCTGCACAGTTCTTTTTCCACATAGATTTGAGTTCCTGCAGTGACTCCTGATCTAATAGTGTTCATATTTGTAACACGTTTCTACGAAAAGGCATGATTAGCCCTGTGATCTGGATATTGGCTTGTCTCCGCGGACAAATTTTATCTGCTCTTATTATTTATGTCTTACCCACAAGCACAGAAGTTGCATAGTAACCAGCCCTCACTGACAGGAAGGGTATCCTACATTGCTGCGGCCATGTGAAGGTGGTGAGAGGTGCATTCAAGTCCTGTCGAATTACACTTACAGCCTTAACACTACCATGTTCCTTCATGGTGCCGGTACAGCGTGGGACGGCCGTGGAGAGGCGGGGGAGGCAGGCCCAGCCTGCGCTGGTGGAGGAGGTACCTGACGAGCAATCGACCACAGCCGCTAAGGCATTCGATAAATAAAGAGCCAGACGTTAGGCTGTCAGGTATGAAATCCAGGAAAAATGCATCAAGCAGGGAGCCCAGCTTCCAGCGATTTCCACATGGCATACTCTGGGAGAGGTTTCTTAAAACATTCCCCCCCCCCCCCCCAAAAAAAAATCAGGACTTAATTCTGCACAGTGTCCAGTTTTGCTGTTCACTTGGGTGACTTTTTATCATTACAGCAGTCTGTTCCAGTCTGGATTTATCAATAAATATTTTGAGCTGCAACCAGAAGCAGAGGTTATATTTCTTGTACAAATAAATCCATGGTGAAAATACATATAAGCCTATACAAAGAATGAAATATACTAAGGCCAAAACGGTGACATATTCTTCACTAACTGTGCATATTCAATTTTTGTTAAGACTATCAGAATTACTGGAAGACTATTACAAAATTTGAAATTATTGTAGGCCTTGTAGAGTTTTATTTTACAGTTTTGAGAATCACATGCAGGTGATAACTTGAGGACTATTTATAATTAAACACAAGTAATTTATACCCAAAAATTTTAGATTACTGAAAAGCCTCACAGAGGCTTCTGAATTAGTATCTATGATGTAATATTGTAAACACAAAGAAATGAGTGGCATTAAAATGTAGTGTTGCCTTTGAAACATAAGAGCATATGGCTTGGCATTCCAGATCAGGTTATTGATTCCAGTCATCATTAGCAGCTATAATCAATATTTGAGCTGTAAAAGACAGCTGATGTTTTCTGCACCTAGCCAATTGTGCAACAGGAATACATCAGAGGACAAATTACTTCCATGAGTGATAGATCCATTTATGCCTATAAATGAGATTTTATTATCCTTATCTTGCTGCTTTCATGAATGGTTTGAAGTTTTCAGTTTTCTGTTATCTCTTCTGAATGGCACAGACATGCTAACAGTAAAACACACTGGAAGAAGAAAATTAAGTTAAGCATAAACCAAACTATCTGGAGTGCCATTCTCTAATATCTACATATGAATAGAACTCCTTACCATAAAATGTGTGGGGCCCTTTTCAGTTATAGCTAATGCCACTGGAAGACTTTTTATCCATATGTGAAAAGTTTCACCCAGTTCCCGAGCACTTGGCTGTACTGAACAGAGGAGCCAAGGGTGTAATGGGGGACTGATCCTTTCCCAGCCCTTGTAAGCTCTCATCAACAGGAGAATATAACGTATTTCCTCACACAGTTTTAGGCTGATAATGCTCTTCTGTTCTCTCTGCTATAGTTGGTTTCATAGTGATTTTTAATAGTCAAGAAGCTCTGGATATTTTAGCAAAGTTCATTGATAGGTCAGCGTCACCGGACATTCCCGTTGGTTTCCCCAACCACAGAAATGCAGTGGACTAAAAAATAGTGTGGAAAAATAGTTATGGAAACAAAAGAATGGAAACCCTCCTTGCACTGGAAGTTGCAGTGTGCTAATTGTTTGGCAGAGTATAGCCTGTTACTAAATTGTGAAATACTTTCATCTCCTATATCCCAGCTTTTGATTCTCTGTAATTTTTAATTTTGCTAAGTTCTTATAAGTGGAATTTTGCAGCATTTGTTGCTCTGCAGGTCAGCCCTCTGCGCATACGTTTTTTGCTCATCGCTCTGCGCACGGTCCCTCTGTCCACAAAGGATCTTCTCCGCCCCTGCAGAATCCAGGGTGGCATCGTACCTCTGCTAGATGCAAGATTCTAGATTCCCTCCAGAAAATCTAGCTATTTCGGGGGAGGGAAAATCCCTCCTTTTTCAGGCTCCCATCAAAAGCTGCAGCGGAGCATTCCTCGAGCTCCTTTGTGACAACACACACAACACAAGTTAAGGGCTTCTCTGCTGTTCTGTAGTATGTGGGATGTCTTCTCATGGCAGTCATATAATTTCTATCGATCTGACAATATTATCTATGTGTATGGTCACTCCAAGATGATTACTTTTAAGACAGATGACTTTAAAATAGGACTAAAGACCAGTCTGACCAATCTCATTTAATTTAGTGATTAACACTGTGATGTCATAATGAGCACATTTTGCATACTTTATTGTACAACGTTCAAATGATCTTCTTGCTGTAAATTCTTGGGCATTAGGGTAACTTTTGCTCACTAAGATAATCATCACAGGACTAGCATTATCTCAATGTGAAGCCCATTTGTGCAGAACGCATTTACAAGGAAATGCTACTTTTTCAATAGATGGTGATCTATGATTTGCAAAATAAATGATAAAATATGCAACATACATTTAAGACAGGAATGTTATTAAGTGATTATTCAGTATCATTATCCAGTCTTTTCATTTTTCTCTTCTACAGCGCCTGTCTTCACAGCGACTCAAAGACCCAGGAGCTGTTAACACAGCTGATAATCAGAAGGGCTGCACACTCTTCTGCCAGCTGATGAGGTTATATGAGATGCAGCTTCAGACTGTGAAAGCCCACGTGGAAAGGGTAGGGTGAACCATAAAAGAGAAAGTAATAATTTCAGGTAGGTAAGGGCAGTTTCTCTCATGTGCTGCGAGGAGCACAATGCATGAAAAAGTAAGGTAAAATACGGGTGTATGTTGTGAACGAATGTGACTCTCCAGCTAGCCCTTTCTTGAACAGTACTGTCCTGATTCACTCAACCATATAAAATTATAATTAGTCATGTCCTAAGCTCAGCACAGACTTGCTGAATGAGCAGTTTATATAAGATCCCCTTAGCAGACTTCAGAGTCATCATAGCATATGAAATGAATGCTAGTGTCAGAATCAGTTTCTCCCAAAAGAAGCTAAAGTCATGGCTAACCTCTTGAGGCCAAAACCAGCTGTATGTAGATGCAAAAGCGACATACGCTATTTCAGTATAGAAGCCAGATAATTTTTGTGAGTGAACTTAGTATCAGTTCACCCTGTACAAAAGCTTCTGCACTGATGAAAAAAAATGTAGCATGAAATCCTGCCCTCACAGAAATGCGTGGAAGCCTCGCCATTAGTTTGTCAGGACCATAATTTTATTAATCACTATGGCAAGTGGAAGACAGTGGAGGAAGGAAACACGACCACTTTAAGGCCGGCCTACGAGGTATGGTCACCCAACTTTGCAGAGTGCTACAAATGGTGATGTGCAGTTGTTTCTCAGAAAAAAATGACAGCAAGGAGGCTCCTGCTTTATGATGAACAGGTGGCAAGATTTTATAGCTCAAAGTTTGTCAGGCACAAAATTGGACCATGAAGAGTCTGCCTGTGAAAAGTACATTTTGCAGCTTTTTCCCAGCATCTGGTTAGTATCAGAGCTAGGTATTTAACTGGGAAAGGACTTCTTCTGTAAAAGTGTACTTTGACATTTCTTGAGGAATTTTTATTTAGGCACATTTAAAAAGCAAAGCATGTAAGC
Organism: Dromaius novaehollandiae; assembly: GCF_036370855.1. Taxonomy (NCBI): domain Eukaryota; kingdom Metazoa; phylum Chordata; class Aves; order Casuariiformes; family Dromaiidae; genus Dromaius; species Dromaius novaehollandiae. The sequence continues at coordinate 7,332,349 of NC_088132.1, forward strand.
GAATGACTTAACTTTTTTCCTGGCTGCATGGGTACTTCAAGTGTGCAAAGCCACACTTGTGTCTACAGTCCCAAATGTTTCAGTTCTGGATTTGCAGACCAGCTTGCACTGTGGGAATGTGGTGCAGGAGTGGAGGTGGTATGTGTCATGATAACACAAATAGTAAATACAGTAACAAGCAGCAGCACATGACAGCCTCACACGGCTTTTGCAGAGGAGTCTGTAGGAACATAATCCCAATGCAACAGGCCACACAACAAGGGACAGGAGAGCAGGCAGGATTCTTATAATTGAAATTAACTGTATGTTGTTTCAATTAATTGTTCCAATTAGGCTCTCTTTCTTTTCAGTTACGCCTTTCTGTAACAATGTCATCTGGGATGCTGTGAGAAATTGAAAATGCCCTTATGGTCAGAAGCTCATCAATTAAAGAACTTTCTATTTCTAATTAGCTCCCTGCAAAGATTTTGTTGTAAGAATGATAATTTTTACAGGTGGAATGAGTGAGAAGTTGTTATTATTACAAGATGATTTTATTTTTATTGCCAATAATAATAATAAAAACTAATAGAGATGGAGAGAAGGAATCAGAACCAGTCTTTTTCCACCTAGCAACACTTTCTTGTGCTCATGAATTACCTTTTCACAATGATTTAGTAGTTAGGTTGCAAATAGAGAAAATAATTTTTAATCATTTTATCCTCCAAAATAATCATACAAAATAGTCATCTGAATTAAAACTACTGAAGCTGCTTTTTATTAAGTCAGATCATGAGGTAGTCTCTCTATTTTTCAGTCAATGAGACATTTCTTCATAAAGACTGAGAAAAAATGGTGAGATTCTTGATCCAGTTAAATTATTTCTGCATTTGTATTGTATTGTATTTTTTTAAGTACAAAGCTGAAGTCTGATTTCAGAAGTCTTTTATTTTTATTTACACTAGGAGTTCACAGAGTGCTGAGAACAGTTGCTAGCAGTTGTTTCCCCTGAGGCAGCAAATGGAAAAGAACATAAAGGTTTGCCTAAAAGCATGGCCTAACAGATGCTTTCTGCCATAGCCTATAACTGTCCCAAATCCAGGTGTAAGTACCGCATTGCTCAGATTCAAGCAGACCAGTTTTTCAAGAATTTCTCAATTGCAGCACGAAGTCTACACCCTAAGCAAAGACCTCCGGATTAAGAGCTTGTCCACAAATGGAGCTATTCCACTACATCTAGGATTAGGCAATCCATAAATATAGCTCTTGAATGAAAGCATCTTCACACACAACTTTTACACAGCAGAAGTTATTTGGTTGTGGTATTGTTTCAGCTGTGTTGATCCAAGGACATAAAGGCAACAAATCATAGGGAAAGGCACTTATCTTACATATCAGCTATGTTATATTGTAGGAATATTTTATGGTAGGAATATAGTAGGAATAGGCTTTTTGGCACATGAAGTCTTCTTCAGGCCTCGAATATATTTTAGCAATACTATCTAACTCAGATGCTTATTCTTTTTCATCTCTGGTCTTTGCCTAAGAGAATAACATTGCAGTAATCAGCACGGATTTGAACACTAGATTCATTTATTTGTGTGTGTGCGTGTGTGTGTGTGCACGTGTGTGTATAAATATATATATGTGCATGTGTGCACAGGTACATGTATCTAAACCTGTATATACATGTATGTGTATTAACTAGGTTATAAGACAACCTTCATGGCAGTCCTGGGTTACAGGTTCCATGTAACAAGCTTGCAGTTAACCAAAGCCTTTAATGAAGTGAGGCTCGCAACTTCCCCAGCAGAAACCTTGTTTTGTCAAAGGCTGCTTATACCTTTGGAATCTCTAAGTAAAAATAGGTTGCACAGTACGTGAAATAGTCCATTTTTGTAGCTAATCAAATTCATCATCTCTGCCTCAGCATTTAAACAGCCTTACAAACTTCGTGCTTTGCATGCTTCCATACTGACAATACAATCCATTTAATAATCTCAAACATTGACACAGCAGGAGCATCAAAATCAGCTTTTTGGTAGATTATCCAATAAATAAAATATCTTTTTAGGTAGCGTTTGTACTTCTGACATAAGTGCTGTTATTCATTCAGGCGAAAAGAACAAAGTACCTAACTGGCAAAATGCTCAAAAGCCGTAATATGTATTTCCTCAGAGTGCTGTCCTACTGATGAAGAGATTTACCTAATCAGTAGTGATTTTTGCTGAAAAGAACCCCATCTCCTTTTCTTCCAATTTATGCCACTTCCATGTGTTCTTTGGGGGAGTGAGGGGGAAGATTGCATCAGAACAAAGCAGTATTTGGCAAACGATGAATTGTGGCTTCTCAAAAGCCAGTCATGCCCTTCTCTGTTTACACAGTATTCCTCGAATGACGATACAATGGCCGTGTCCATAAGCAGTGTGCAGTTTCACAATAGTCTCAAGTCCCAGACCATACATTCCTGCCACCTCCTTTGTGCTGGCATTAGCAGTTACGTGGCTGTCCTCTGAAAACGAAGCTTTTCTTTCTCATGGCACAAGTGTTCAGCAACATCAGTGAGTGTTCCCCATTTGGACTGGCTTATGCTCGTTGTGAGATCCCACCATTAGCTGGGGGGAGCAACAAAAAGGAGTGTTTATCAATACAGTAAGCCCATATTTGCACTGGTTTTCATCCTCTGTTCTACATGGGAAAAGAAAACTTGCCAAAAGTAAATCAGCTGGAGAGGTACATGAAGTGCCTAGGATATTAGGGCCTGTTGTTCCCTGCTCCTTCTCTCTCTCCAGTACCTCCTCTCTTGATTGAATTTCCAGTGATACTTGTGTTTCTTGCTAGCACTTCTCAAGTGTCCCCTCTTCTCCATGTTTATTCTCTGTTTAATGGCATTTTTTCCCTTCCTTTTTAGTGTCAAACTCCTTAAATTCCCTCTTTGTCTGTAGCCTGTCTAATCCTAGCTGACTCTATTGCATAAAGTAGGACTTGCACAGCAAGGGTGAAATAAACTGCAACATTCACTTTTACCAGTCATCATGCTTGGGTAAAGATACTCTGGTAAGGGAGGAAGCAGTAAAGGTTACACGTAATAGTGAGCTTTAGACTCTTTGACATCATCGGGTGTTGTAGACAGATGAGGAGACTGCATGCTGGTAGTGGAGAGAAAGAACAGAGGTCACAGCCTTTACTGCAAATAAAGGTTTCTGTATATAGATTCTAGATACCTTATTATATTTATATAATATTCATGTTTATTTTATTCTTAATATGGGCCTCGTTCTTATATAGAGAGGGTAGAGGATTAGAATGCATGACGTCTCTCAGAACAAGCTTCTTTGTTCATTTTTTACATGAGCTCTGAGACATGACAACTGTCCTGTCCTGATGAATTATGAAGTACCTGTAACCATTTTTTTTTCAGAAAGAAATGCCCAGGGCATGCCAAATATGGTGTATTCGGGATCAAGTATCTATGAACTGAGACATCAAATGCCTCTCCCACTGGTGCATGCCAAATGGTTTGAAATGCTACATATGAAATGCTAATTTGTGTACGTGTAGCCATATTTTAAGGGTGCAGCTGCAGAGCTCTTCATCGCAGATGGCTAGTGATTTAGCATTCTTTGGCCCAAGCTACTGTTTCAAGATAATTTATTGCCCTTTTCTGGGAGGGAGTGCTTCTGTCCCCAAATCTCTCATGCCCAGAAGTACCCCTCTCCCCTCGCGCTGTCGAGGACCATGTTGGAGTCAAAATCCCTGCTCAGCAAGGGCAGCTGGAGCCAGCCCAGGAACGGAGGAGCACTGGCAGGGAAAAACAGAGCGGAAAACGGAGGAGAGGAGGCATCCTCAGGCACAAAGGCTGAGTCGAGCAATGCCAAAGCATCTTCCTTTTGCTGGAAGAGTGGACTGGAGGTCCCGGAGGCAGGGACGAGGGGTCTATACTGTATGAGCAGGTCCGTGCCCAGAGGAGTCCCTTCTGGCTGGGGATGCCCCTGGGTGAGGCAGACGGTCCAAGTGGGTCGCTGATGGGACTGTGGTCTGAGTGGTTGTAGAGTGTTAGATGTTACAAAACTATTTTCTTTACAGTGGAGCAGTCCAAGTTTTAGGTTACTTCCATTCTTATTTTTCCTGAGGATCCCTGCAGTCAAATTTTGATCTCAGGTATTTCAAGTGTTAATTCCTCTCATTGACAACTCCTATTTATAGGATAGGCCCTCTTGAGAACATTGGATTGGACTAACTAACCAACTATATGCATAGTTCTTGAAGGATTTTCAACAGTTATTTGTGGCAGAGCTCTTGTCTGAAACAGGACACCAATGAGTGCACTCCTCTTTCATCCACTGTTGTGGATATCATCTCATCTAATTCCAGAAAATGGCTCTTGACAGATTATAAAATTTGGCAAGTGATTATAATGTACTTTAATAGCCTCTAGTATCTCAGAGGGAAGCAGCAGCCAAGATTTAAAAATGTTATTTAACCCATAGTCTCAAGACATTCATCATCAAAATAAGTATCTGATATTGCCAGTCTCAGCTAAAAAAGATGAGAAGTTCAGTTTACAACCTTTCTTTCCACAGCAGAGCTTGCTGAAAATCTCTGTCTCTTAGCTTAAATCTCATCTGCCACACAGCAGCTTTTAGTGTTATCATCATCATCATCATCATGATTATCTGTAAACGAAACTCCATCATGCAGATGTGCTATTTATGTGTGTTATTTCTTGAGGCTTTTGAGGCAAATGTCCTGTATGGTGTACTGCAGACATAATTTATCTCAAATTGCCAAGTCAAATGTTCTTTATTGAGGATCACTTATTAGGTATGTAAATGGTAGTAGAAACAAAAACCAAAGACTAACTGTGTGTTTTGCAGAAGGGGTAACTGGACCGGCACGGTGGAATCTCTGACAAGAAGTAATCAAATCTAAGCCTGAAAAGCACCTGCACTAATGCAACACATTGTTTCAGGACTGTAGGCAAATGTGACTTACGCATCAGGCAATACAAGCTACAGCCTGTGCACTTCTAAGTGTAGTGAGCTATAAAATAATGGTATCATGTAGGTCCAGACTGTTCATTTCACTTCACTAGCTCCTCAGACCAGGCCCTGCATGGACCTCTTTGATCTAGGAGGAGAGGAGACCCCACAGTCACAGAGAGCAGTCCTTGCTGTAGCACAGCTGCTGATGAGCTGTGAGGACCTTTCTCTCTAAATGCAGGGTAGTGTCTTCTCCTAAAATGTGTCCTTAGACTTGGGCATGAGCCTCAAAGAACAGCAGAGGCTTGCCTGAGAATGGTGTGAAACAACCAACTTCAGCTTTATCACAACCTTCACCAAATTTTTGAACCATAGGCTACCCAGTCCTTGCATTGGACTATCCTAAATTCATTAAACCAACCACAGGTTCCTCAGCTCTGCTATTGGCAATAGCTCTAGGAGGTTGACCAGGAACGGATTATGAAAATGCCTTCATCCTCCTCATTTGGCTATAAATTTTTTATCTTCTCAGATTATCTGCTGCAAGCCTTCAGCATTAGGAATTGTAAATTATTAACTTCTGGCAGAGCAATGTAAAGTGTAGTGAAAAGGGACAATACGCAGGTAGTGCTTACACAGGCCACTAGCCGGGGGCCATGAGACCTTTGCAGAGCTATGTTTCTTATGTGTCCCTTTCATCTGGCTGTGTATCAGATAGACCCTTTTGGGTCAATTTCTCATCACTGGCTTCCTTTTTGTGTTTTCTCTTGGGATCCAGCTATTTTAAAAGAAATAGCACTAGCAGGACAGATGACCCTTGGAAAAAGCATACCTAGATGATACAGACCTGATGGATAACACTAGCATCTTCCCTCAAGTTACAGGGCATTCAGGAGCAGCTAGCAGCAGGCAGGGGAGTTTAGCCAGTGCATGGTGAATTTTAGCAATACTGAGCAAAAGACCATAATACAGCTGAAACAGCCTTATGGCTTCTCTCACCTATGCCAGGAATTAAAGACAACTTCAGATGCAGTCCAGGTGGAGGGGGAGACAAATGGATGAGGGAATGTATCCTGCTTCCTCTCTGTGCTCCTGGGTACGGCCAGGTACCCCCTGGAGACCACAGCTGTGCCTGGGGACCTGGTCCAGAGTGTGGGGCTCTCCTACCTACATATACCAACAGCTGAGCTTCAGGGGTATAAAATAACCACACCTGAGAGGAGTTTGAGACAGCAAATAAGTTTATTCAAATACTCTGAAAAGACAGCCTATATCTTCAAATTTTTATTTGGAACTTTTTAAATGTGATGTACAATCTATCGTGTGATGGCCAACCTGTTAAAGCAGTCACGAACAACGAATAGTGCTAGTCTGAGCCAAAATTTATTCAGAGTTATTCAGTTTCCATTTAATATCCATAAGGTTTACAATACATAGGTAGCTTTCCATACCATTCCAACTGATAGGAAAAATTAATGCAATAATTAGGTGCCTCTCCTAAACAAACAGTCCTATAAGTGCTCCTACAACATAGTGCTGATGGAGTTGTAGTGCCCGCATTTGCCTCGTGTGGTGGCACTTCTTCTCAAAAATCAGAGATTGGTTCAGTGCCTATTCCATACAACCTTTCCTGCTAGATGTCTTCAAAGAGACCCAAAGAGCAGCTGAGAATGCTGTTGAGGATGTGTTTCTACTGGCCAGCTCTAGTGACTCTTTGCATTTTTTAAGAGACTGGCATTTAATTCTCTCGCTACAGACCTTAGAGATCCAAGTGATTGCGGCAAACGGTGGCCACGTGGGTGGATCTGGAGTCTGAGAAACTTCAGAGCCCATATTGATAGGAGGTAGTATTCAGTGAACACTTCATTCTTTAGATTTATTTTTTCTTTCTCTAATGTTGCAAAGGGAACTGTCATTTTCAGCACTTTAAGCAGCCAGAATCTCCACCACTTTAGACCACTTAGACCACCAGCCACCTTCCACCCAAGGATTTAAATTCATGGGCTGACTGGTGAGAGACTGGTAAGCAGCCTAATGCTGGAGAATCTATAACTGCTTTGTTAAGAGAAGCTGCAGCCTTCACAGAGGGAAAGATCCTTTCTGAATTCAGTAATGTAAGGAAAAAGAATATAGACAGAGAGAATCAAAATAAACAAAAATCTAGTAATGGCCTTTGCTGTTAGTAAGTCTTTTATTCCTGAAAACGAAAAGAGGTGGTGCTTATCATTTACTGCCGAGTGTCTCCATGTGGCAGAATGGAAGTGTTCTCACGGTATTGTGCTAGCTTATCTGTGCTGGATAGTTTAAGTTACCATAAATGACAGAAGCAGTGTGCACCCAAAGGCATGGACTCCAGTGTGTGCTAGCAACCTGAATATAAGCTGTTCAAGGAACTGGACTGTTCATCGTCTTCAAGCTATAACCTAGTCGGTTGCTTGCTAACTGCGTAAGTAAATAACTGGTTAGCTCTGAGTGTTCTTAATTTCCTTAGGGAATGAGATAACATGAAATCTGAGATTTGAATGTCCTTGTGGAAGGGCTACTGTTCAGCTATATCTAGCAGGACCTGCTTTGCTACAGGTTTGCTTTCAGGTTCAGGTTTACTTCAACTTATCTGTTAGGCAAACAATTTGCCAAAATTACCTATTGCCTGTGCAGTATTTATGACTGTGCAGTAGGAGGTGTACCTGAAGGTCCTCTCCCTCTTTAATTAAACTGAAGGATTTTAATTACTGATATTAAGCTCAATAGCATTTGGTAGAAGAAGTAGCATCTACAATGCAGTTCACACTTTGCTTTATCATTCCAGCAAAGCAATATGATCACCTTCTTACAATGCCTTCTAACTGTGTAAATTATGACACAGTCACAATTTTCTCTGATCCCTCTCTTTCCCCAAAACTACCACAGCAGCTCCAGCTCTCACAACCACAAGGCATCTCCCACCTTGCCTGAAGACCCTCCACTCCAGTCACCCACATAGACCAAGTAAGAGCCTGAGTAGAGGTAAAAAGCTTGCTGCTTGCTTTTGGCATATTACTGTGATGTGGACCACATATCTCCACTTACTAATATCTGCTGTTGACTAGTTGCACAGTGTTTTTACCATGCATCTTATACATACACAGAGCATTTGCTGGACAGGCATCGGAAACAACTGAAAGACTCAGGGGAAGAGAAAAAGAAGAGGAATACCTGAAAATGGCTGTAGAATAGTTGCATAAATGGGAGTTTAAAAGACAAGAGGAGCTAGTGCTAAGATAAATCAAAAAAAAAAAAAAAAAAAAAAAAAAGGAAGCTAATATATTTTCTATACTTTTGGAAGTACTGCCATAAGTCCTTTCTACATAAGTGATGCTTTTTGGAAGAATGAGGGCATGACACAGAAAGAGATGCTCTTGCAACTTCTTAATTTTATCTGGAGTGAGAAATGAGTTTTGAAACCAAATTTGATTTCTGAATTTGGAAAAAGAGAGTGGATGTCAGCCTTCATCTGTGGCTGGAAAGCCTTTACAGCACCTCTGAAGATGATGTTCTTGGATTCTGTATCGCTCTGTCTTGTGCTCCTGTAACACACTGTTCGACCCTTGCAAATGAGAGAGCAAGGGGGGAATATAGCTGCACTGCAGAGAAGACTGCTGTGTGCTCGTAGGTGTATGTGGCCAAGGGCATGAGGGACTCCCACTCTGTCAGGACAGAGATATGGATTGCCTTGCTCTTGAGGGAACAGGGCTCTCAAGCTACAAGTGGTAAAAGGTTCACAGGCAGGGAGTCACCTTTCTCAGTGGTAGGGAGGCTGTCTGGAGGCTCCGAGTCCGGATCTGTGACATGTAATTCTCTGTGAATAACTGATGTGTGACAAATGGGTCCTTTCTATGGAGCCTGCCCTCTCAGAATATATCCCAAGGCATATTAGCCAAGAGAGATGACTTTTATGGACAAATGTCTGCCTCCATCATAAACTCACTTGCACAGCTAAGGGAACACCTGGATGTTGTTGCAAAGAAGCCAGCAAACCTATTGCATGGGGCCAGCAGCTTCGGACCAGTCACGGGCCTGGTCCCATTAGGTGCTGAGTGTCCTTGCCTTGTAGATGACAACATCTACCGGCTGGCACTGGGAAAAGGGCTGTGGCCCCAGTTTAGACTGCTACATTCCCACCTGTGAAAAACCTTCCATTCTGAACTTTCAAAAAGTGAGGCGGTCTTTATTAAAAAAATCCTTCCCATGTCACTAGCCCAAAATAATTCCGCTTCCTAATTCAGAGATGGCTCTACGCTTGTGAGGGAAAATCCACACAAAGTTTGAAAAAGACTCTGAAATCTCTGAGGAAAAGATGCTATTCATTTATACAAAATATCCTTAACAGCACCAGTGCAGGGAAGATTTTTCAGAATTACCTAAATACTGTGAGAGTCTCTATTTATCTATCTTTTCACAGTGTTTTGTTCCAGAGCTAGGTCATCTCATCTGAGCGCCTCTTGTTTTTCGGTTGTTGCATGTTTGTCCTAAGCCTCGTGGACTGCATTGCCTCAAGAAATTCACTAGGCAGATGTCAGGCTGAAAACTGACTTCTTAGGCGTATTTACTGCTTATAATTGTTTGGTCCATATGTTAATTTTGTGGAATACAAAGAACGAAGCTGTAAGCTGTCATCTGAACTGACTGGGGTCCAGCTAGTGAGACTGAGCAGGACCTGTGCGTACTCATCACAGCTGCAGCGATGAAGAAGTCTGGCACAGCTGCACAGAGTCCAGAGCCTTAGACACAGTGAATTATAGTAATCCAGCCCAGCGGTGATCGTGCCTGGGTCATTGTGACCATTGCTTATCTGGGGAGAAGGGATGACTCCTACTCGGCTGGATGTGATAAAAGGACTTCTTCCAGGCTTAATACAAATAGCCCAAGGGCCCGATGTGCTTTGAGGAAGGTTGTACAGAGGATAAGGCCTGTCGTTTGGCTAGTTCTTCAAAGGATTTCTACTCCCTAATCAGCATTACTTCAGCCATACTGGCTCCTCTTGAGATCAGTCTTGGAGGCATGCTGATGTCCTAAGGGACATCACTGGTGGTGAACAGACTTTCTGTATTTGCTGGCAGTAGCAACTGGTCCTGTTGAGCTCCATTATCGAAAGGCCTGAGGCAATCCTGGCTGTGTTCCCCCTGGGACCAGTCTTTCGGTCTGTGCACACGAGGACAGACTCTGCCTACATGACAGCTACACTGCTCAAAATCTGGGTTGCCTTCCCAGGCAAGCTGTTGGTCCCCTGCACAGAGCTGGGAAGACAGTCGCGGCCAGCAGCAAACTGGCGGTCCCCAGAGCCAAAGGGGAGGACTAAGGCTGTTAATGCCCCTGAGCCCTGACTCACCTCCTGAGGCTGCTCCAGGGGCAGCGCGTTTCTATTCCTACCCTTACACAGCCTGTGGAAAACCACTACTAAATCCAGTAGTGCAGGCCTTAAGATGATTTTCCACGCCACTGAGAGTGTGCAGACCCTCTCCCAGCTCTCCCACAGCGTCTTTCCCCAAACGCTTGTCACTCAGCATTTGTGTCTCGGTCTCCTGATGGCCACCAGCTGGAGGTCCCAGGGGAGTCCCGTGTGTATTCAGATCACTGGCCTTCTGCTGTTGTCGTGATGTGTAGTGTGGTCGGATGATATCATGGTATATTGTTTTCCAGGACATATTTAGTGAACAGCCGTTTCCCATGCTCTTGGAGGCATCATTTTCTCTACTAATCAAAACTCTGGGAATGAAAACACCAACTCTGTCAAATACTGCTTCCCCTTTTCCTACACGGCGTTTGGGAGCATAGAGACAGAGGTGGCTTACCTCATTTCTAAGCAATAACAGCTTTATTAGCTAGCCTTAGCAGCTGGATAAAGAACAGGGTGGTACACACAGGCTTAAACATAGAAATGAAGTTATTTCCATAACAAAATCCAGTTGCTAAAGGATTACACAAAAAATTCTCATAGCCTCATTCAGCAAACTTGTATGGTAAAGAGAATACCCTTTTAATTAAACACATCCAATCCTTTCCGAAACACTTAACATACCAGTCAATGCATTTTAGAGAAATGCTGTCTATTCTTTTTGCTGAGAGAGTGGCATTTGTTCATTTTTTGTATGTGCAATGAATGAATATATGACACAAATTTCATGATTTCAACACAGTGTATTGATTTGTGCAGATCCAATGTACTCGAAAAAGGGACATTGTCTTATTTTGCATACAAATGCTTTCTACAGCAAGCTGCTGTAAGGCAGCAGGAGCATCCTAAGTGTGCAGTGTGATTTTCCAGCAGGAAAACCTCTAAGGGATCTAAGAACAGACTTTCACATTTCTGAAATGTGGAAAAAATAATCCTGGTCAATTCTCACCTTACAAATGATGGGAGAAGAAGAGGAGGAAATTAGACAGAAATATTTTTCCTTTGACACCATATTTTGTCCAAATGTACACTTTATGTAGTGTCTTTCCAGTTCAGTTGCACACAGGCTATATGGGATCTTTTTATACAGAAGACACTGCATGCTCCATAGGAATTAGTGTGCATATGAAAGAACATAATGTCAGTGCAAAACAATTCAAATGACAGACGGATACACATGAGAAATGAACTTTTAATTTCTTGGCATTCTTCTTCCAGTTCCACTTGCTTTGCTTTATAGGGGAGGCAAGTTATTTCTAGTTCTCCATAATATCTAAAAAGGCAATGATCTTCCTACTCAGCAGATGATGATCAACAAACATGGAAATTTTTAGGTTTCTCCTTTAATCATGATATCTAAGACACAGGGAAGCACTGCAACCTATGAAATTCATTGCTCCCAATGCTATGCATGCCTAAGAGTCCAAAGGGAAAGAAAACCTAAGTGGCAAGAAAAAGAAATGTGTATAATTCTTTATACAAAAGAACCTGTTTAATGGTTAAGTAAGCAATAGCACTATCAATGCAAATGCTCTAACATCTGTTACAGGCTCTGGAATTTATTTTAAGCATCTTGAATGGCTCTGAATATCTTCAGTAGAAATATTTCTAGAAGTCTCAGTGAACTGTGGAAATTGGTTAACAGATAGTTTGTTTTCTTCAGCTTATATTTTGTAACATACATTCTGGTTCAAAATCTTTGATGAACGCTGATAAACATTGATAAGCCTAGCTAAAAAAAGCTATAGCAGTTTATGCTATAGCATAACTCAGTCTCAGAGACACGGGCATAGATGGGCATTTTTACAATTTCATTTTAAGGAAGGGGTTTTCTTGCTTTAGTACAGCTGAATGAGTACAGCTTTTCCATTTTGCCAGTTTGTCAGTTAATTTCATTAGTCTGAGAAGAAAAAAATGTATAAATGCTTTCGTTATTTTTATCCCTTTCAGAGTCTGATTGCTCTTAATACACTCTGAGATTATAAAGCGGCTTTTGGAATGAAGATCAAAGCACATGGCATGCTTCCTAAACCTGGAAGGGGGAGGTGAAAAAACATATGGGACTGGGAGAGATTGGGAAAGAGACAGAAAAGGAACCTCTCCTTTCAGAGAGAGAAGCTCTTCTAGTTATACGTAGTGAGGTTGTTCTCTGTTCACGGTGTTTATAATATGTACATATTTATGCTTCTTAAGGCAGGACATGACAAATAACAAAACAAGTTCTTTGGGAATGAAAACCTGTGAAGTATGTGAAACTAGTGATGTGTTACTGGACACTATTTCTTGGGCTGAGTAAACTTGCACTGTATAAGAAGTTTTCTTGTTTCTATTCTTTTGCCTAAAATTCAGTATTTTGGGCACGTCAATTCTTTTTTTTCTTTATGGTTGACAGTATGGTTTCAAAGTAGAATCTTCAATGGTTTAGAAGTCATTCCTGAAAGACTGATAAGGTAGAATAATTAATTAGTCACAGTGGCTCTTGACATTTCAAGATAAGTCTGGCCTGCTTAACAAGGAAGACATGACAGGGGGACTACAGACTTGATTAAAGAAAGCCTTAGGTCTATCAGGAATGAATAGGTCATTTGGTGAATATGTAATTGTTGCTTACTGAAGTTCAGTGTGAGTAAGATGGTATATCAGAGTGATACCATGTCCCAGAAAGTCGGGAGGGGGAAGGAGAAAGGGAATTTCAGGTCTATAAAATGAATGATTACTCTTGAAGAATAGTTGTATGATCAAGGATATGAAGCAGATGACTAAGTTTAGTTACAGCTGCTGAAAGCAGATGATCGGTGTAGAATAAACAGACCCAGATTTTCCCCATTCTGTAACGGAAGGAGAAATGCAGAAGGAATCTTTCCAACTGAGTTTTTAGGGCAATTTCCTCCCTGCAGAGTCACTGAGCTGTTTTCTGAAAAAGGCACTGCAAAGTGTCTCGGCTCTCCTCAACCTCAAGGACACCGCGACTGGCCCCATGCAGCCCGTCCTGACCCAGCGAGTCCAACAGACCTCCCTATCTCTGCCCTGGCCGTGCTGCTCCCCGAGCTGGCACTGGGACAAGCACGGGGCTCTGCCAAAAGATAGTGGTGCCCAGGGCAGCAATGCCTTTTTGTGGAGCCTCTGTGAGGCGGCGGGAAAGCTCCTGAGATCCGCTTCTTTTCCTCATCATCGTCTTCCTCCCCATCCACAGACACATGCCTCACCTATTTTATCTGGTAAAGCAGGCTACTATCCTTACCATTTCACTCCCTGAAGTCACTTCTTTTGAGGAAAGATACAGCAAATTAACTGAGGGTGTGAAGATGAGGTGCTAAATTAAAACATCTTGTACTGCTGTAGAGGTGCCCAAGGAGGCATAACATACTGCTGGATTGCAACAGCTTTCTGCCACCCTGGGGAGAGATGGGTTGCTGTGATCGAGGACCACCGTACGGGAGTGAATGGGGGTCCTCGGGCAGGGTGAGGAGATAATGATCCTAATTTATATATGAAGATGATTTACTTCCATAGTCCTGATACAGTAAACACACACTAAATGCCACAAAAAAAACTGGCTGAGTTTTTTAATTATTACTTTCGATAGTGACACAGCTGAAAAAGACAAACTACCCCCCCACCCCCACCCCATGCCACCTACTTAATTTGGGCATCTGAGTCACAGACTTTGGCCCATCTCGGTTGTCATTTCAAGTCCTTGCCCCCACATCAAATCGTTCTGCAGGATTCTGGGAATAAATTAGTCCTGGGCTGGCACAAGGACTTTCCACGAGCCCATCCTGGGACTGGATAAACTGGTGGAGGCTGTTTCTTCCATACACACCAAGACATGCATGTCCACTCAAAGGACAGATGTCTGGCCCACTCCTTTCCCTCTATCTGATCTGGGAGGATACCAAACTAGCCTAAGGGCATAATCCCATTTCAAATGCCTTGATTCTATCTATGCTAATATACTAAACATTGCCTGAGAGTCTTCCTCACTCAGGCCAATGTCCATGTTATTTCATTCCCTTTGTCTCAGAAGCAGAGGGGCGGCATCCAAATCATTGCAACAGGGAAAGTACTGGGAATGGTCCTTGGCCAGTGTTTACGCATGGGAATTGTTTGGGAGAGCGCTACCTGCTCTGGGCAGAAGCACAGACAGCTGAGATTTAGTACTTGGGAATGTTCCTTGGTGCTATTTAATTTATTAGCCTATATTAGCATACAGTCTTTTTCTGCCCAGTTCAGCCTGTGCACATAGGGGGTTAAAAACAGTCTTCCAGTAAAATCTGAAGAAGGTTCATTGCATGAAAATATGAATTTCATATTGAAGAGCTTTGGGCAACCTTCTCATCTGTTTTTTTTTCATCATTCAGCCTAGCTGCTGTTTTGTGTCATATCACGAAGTTCCTATTCTCTTGAATCCAGCCCCCAGCACATTAACAGAGCTTTGGCAGTGTGCAGATTGCAGACCTGCAGTTGCATCTTTTTTGCATTAATGACTATTCTCTATTTTGGTAACTTGAGCCATGAAGTCAGGGGGTTTCCACCTTTTTTGTGTGTATCCCAATCCTATGAGTCTATAAAGTACATCTGTGTGGTCCACATGAGGCACCTAAGTGAAAACAACGTGTTGGTAGGAGAATCACTCTTGTTGTGCAAGGTGTATGTCTTTCCTGGGAAGTAATCAGGGATCTGCAGGTTGAAAACCACTGCAGTAAACCCAGAGGCACAGTAAGTGCTTCAAGATCTCCTTCGCTGCCTGCTTTATTTGATAAGAGGTTTGTTTACATGGTTTAATATCTTTAATTAGTCCACACTGTTGATCAACTGCTACTGTAGTTTGTGTTACAATTGTTCTCTGAGACTGGTAAATGAATGCATTTTTTTCAAGTATTTACTATGCTCTGCATTCTGTTTTATGTCCACTTTTCATGGTTCTCTGTGCAAAAATACTGACTTTTGACTGGGCACAGCAAGTATTTCTGTGACCAGTTCTGACCAGCTGTCTTCCTCCTCTTTCTTTTGTGTTAACAGATCACATTTATCTCAGAGTATTGAAAGCCACATCTGATATTCCCTCCCACTCTTGAGGAAAAGGATTATTGTAAACCTTGAATGTTCCTTTCATTCCTCTAGTTGGAGTGGACTGAAGGGCTCTTAAGGTACACTAGGAAGGCTTGCAGGAATGTAAGTGGGCTTTTCTGAAATGAAAAAGCATTTTAATTTTTCTGTTAGTTGTAAAGGAGCCTATCTACGGCCAGGGACAGATCTCTACGCAGATATAAAAGACCCAGAGTTACATGCTGTCTAGTGGATTAGAAATTAGATCATTTTTAGTTAGATTAGCCAGTGCTGTGCAGGATTGTTTCCTCCAATGTCTTTTTATTGTCACATTTTCCCTGCCTCATACTTAAAGGAGTCAAAAGATGGATCTTCTCACTCCCACCTCTTTAGGGAAGGTCAGCTGGTCTCTGAGGATGCTTTGTGGCTCTCTGAATTTCCTTCCCACTTTGAACATCTTTGTGCATGGAAGCAACCAGATTTAAACTCCTTTTGGGTGATGACTCCCCAGGGATGCTGGCCCTGAGCTGAGGTTGTGCAGTCTGGGAAGAGGCGCTGCCCCTGCTCCCTGCCCAGTGCAGAGCACGCACCAGAAACCTGTGAACAGAGTTGTATACTGAGTGTGCAGCTGCACAGAGACAGCAAATAGGGTGTGACATGCATGGGTATCTGAAATCCTATTCCTCTCTATTGGATCCAGCTCTGCTGGATGGTCTGCACAAGAAGTGAGGGACCACCACATTCATCCCGTTCCCACTTAGGATCTTCTCTTCCCGGTGCCATAATTTTTTCATAACATACAGAGTGGCATAGTTACAACAGGAAATGTGGAGGGTACCTTCTCCCTCACTCATACCAGACCAAAACTGCTAGCGCTCTCTCCTGGTGGCTGGAAGATGTGGCTTTGAGCTGACAACCAGAAGAATTGTGGTCTTATGCTTAAGGAAATGCTGCGATAAAAGACAATGCCTCTCCAAGTTGCATAATGTTTTTTTCCATTGTCTCTCTTAGCAAACCCATGGTTAAGCCATCGTGGTCCACCTCAGGCAGCTACTCTGAAAGGCTGGTTTATTTTCTATTGGACACGTGTTTACTAACTTGCATTTTTTCCAGACAAGTTATCATTATATCTTCTGCTTTAATTTCTGTTGTTTTCTTTGGTCTTTCTTTATTTCCTCTGCCCTCACTAAATTGATAGATAAGATGAATACCAGTATCAGCTGAGAACTTCCTTTCACTTCTTTTCTAGACTATAATGCAAATAGACCCAGGGCACTGGGTCTCATATGCTTCCTGTTACATCTGGCCGTAGAGCTCCTCGCGAGACAAATGCACTGACATGTGTCATTATCTTCGGTTTGCAGTCCTTCTGTCAATTTGCAATCCATTTGACAGCACTCATTTCCAAACCAGTTTGAATTAATGTGTCTGTGTAGAGTGCTTTGTAATTTCTAGCACAATAATGATCAAAATCAAAATGGGATCTGCTACGACTGGTGAAAGTACATCCTGGAAGTCAAGGAATAGGCAGGGTGATAGTAATTTGTTTTAATGGCAGTAGATGTTTTGGTAGACTAATGCTTTCACACCTGATGCTGCACACTGAAGCTGTGGAAACTGATAAGCCATTGAAGTCCAAATCAAAGGAGTGAACGGACCATTTGTGATATTACAAATCAGACTTCAGCATCTCTGAAATGTATAAAACTGCATTCTGGGGAGGCCTGCAACTGTAAACTGCATTTCCCACTGAAGAGAAAACTAATCAGTGACTGAGAGTCCGCAAGCTCTTGAAGTTCAAAGAAATTTTTATATTCAATTGATCCTGCTGGTACAATTGTGGGCTGGTGTTTGGCTAGGACAGTGGTGTCAAGTCTGACTTGCTGGCTTTTGAAGTAACCCAAATAAATTTGAAACTTATAGATTTAATGGGATTATCTGTTTGCTTGTTTTAATGGCATCCAGCATACCTGTTCTATTCCTATACCTATACCTGTTCATATAGTTCTCTTGCAAACCACTTCCCATATATACACTGATTGAAAACTGCTACTGAGTCCCTCTACATGTTTAGCTGAAGGTATCTGCTGGGTGCCAGTAGGAAAGGTTTCTAAAACACTACAAATGTTCCCCATATCCTGTCCTATTTTTTTCCGTAGAAATAAGGCCCTTCGTGATTGTGTGCAGTTTGTTCTTTTGCGCCGCATGCACATCCTCAGAGTATGTTACTGACTGAAGGATGAGAGAAACCTGGCAGATGCAAATGGTGAGTGGGACCCTAGGGCTGAAGAACAGAGGCTGGAAGAATGAGTGAGAAAAGAGCGATGTTAAGGAATGGAGGAACGGAGATGACATGCTGGCACACTGGAGTGGGAAGGAGATGGAGTGAAAAAAGCCAATCTGCTGATGAGAGGAGAGATTATCAGTGACATGTGAGCACAAAAGGACTTGTGTAGGGAGAATAACCATGTAAATAAGAAATCTGGGGCAAAAAAGGGAAATTGTAGGCAGTTGAATGTCTCTCCGGGTTAGGCAGTGAGTAGAAAACTGCACAGGGAAGGAAAGAGCAAGCCGGAGATGCTAGAAAACTTGGAGAAAAGGGAATGCTAATATTGGGAGGAGATGACTGGGGAAGAATGAGTTGGTCTGGGGATGGTGGAAGATAGAGGCATACTGATGTATTTGTATTGTCAAGTGACAGGTGTTGGTGAAGTCTAAGAGCACCAGACAAAATCCGTTGCTGGGGATTCAGTGAAAATACCTGTGTTTCTGCCAAGAAGCATTCTGTTAGTTCCCCACTACATCCTGCTGCTGAGATAAAGAAATGTAATTTCTATAAACAATTGTTCAACAGAATATGCACCCTATTGTGATAAAGCAATTTTTACTGGTGTCAAAAGAGTTTGCTGGGGAGCGAGAGATTTAAAAGGAAAACACTGTGGATTTCATGGGGAGAAGGGAGATCAGCAAAGCAGTCGTCAGGGCATCGATTTGCCGCAGTGTTCAGGGCAGATCAGGGTCCCCTCGGCAGCGAGAGCGTGCAAAGATGGGGATTTTCTATGCCCTGCTTCGAAGGTGTGAGGGGCTTGTCGACCTTGTGCTTGGTCTTTGCACAGGGGTAGGTTTTAGCTCTCAGGCTTAGACTGTGCTTGAGCAAAGCACAAACATTAAAGCTGGGTTTTGGTTGCAGGGGTGTGTTCTGTCTTCTGATCCAAGTGATCAGGGTTTCCGAGAAGCTGCAGTTCACAGTGATCACCTCATGCAGAGTCCACCCCTTGGCCAGGCCTTTGCTTACTAATGAGATTACTTCTATAGCAAAACAAGAAAGCTTTACCTCTCAGGAAATTAATACAAAAACCAAATTTTAAAATGAAGCAGGTTAAATATCAAGGCAATGAATGTCATTTATACTCCTCTAAATTAATAGAAAGGGCATGTTTATTAGATCATTTTCAGGAAGGCAAAATTTTATGAGGAGTCTCAGTTTCTTTTTACACTTAATCTAAAATAGCATTGAAGTGGATTATATGAATCAGCACCAAAATTAATGGATAATAAGATGGCATTAGATGATTATATCTGGTGCCCTTTACTATCTCTGCTTTAAGAGTCTCTAAAGCATTCCAACAGAGCTTTCCCAAGCTATCATGACATGGAAAACTGGATCTGATAAGTAAACTCTTGAGTACAAAATAAATTAAG
The DNA here is from genome assembly GCF_036370855.1 of Dromaius novaehollandiae. Lineage (NCBI taxonomy): Eukaryota > Metazoa > Chordata > Aves > Casuariiformes > Dromaiidae > Dromaius > Dromaius novaehollandiae. The sequence continues at coordinate 7,351,495 of NC_088132.1, forward strand.
ATTTATCCCTTCTCTGTAATCCTCCTTTCTAAAAAGCCCACCACACTGACGGTAACAGAAGCATTAGAGAGAGAGAAACAAGCCCTTGAAAATGGCCCAAGGATGAAGACTTGAGCTAAATAAGGAATACAAGCAATTCTTGTGTGTTGTGCTTGTGCTGTGTGATGTTGCTTTCCTGTTTACACCGGAGGTAAAGTACAGTGCCTCATAAGCACGCAGAGAAATGACTGAACTTAAATGTATGGGTAGTGGATGCTGAGGTACCTTAGCACTGAGCAATACAGGATGTGATTTTCACCATGTGAAAGGATGTTTGGAGCTCTTTTGCTGTTAAACCCATCATGTTACCTGTGAGCAGCCTGGCAGAGGTGGTAGCATTGCTTCAGTTACTTATGCTTCAATTTCTCCATGTTCTGATCTGTTACAGGAGACGGATACAAGCCTGAAACAGTTTAAAAGGTTAGACTGGAGCTAGCAAAAGCACACTGTACTCCTTGTGTGCGTATGTATTGAGAAAGGTCAATTATGTCAAATACCCCATTGATTTCTTTCAAAAAAGAAGAGAAAAGGTTGAGATTAATTCAATCACATGGAACAAGTATTGAAAAATACAGCACAAGGAGCTCCCACTGTGTAAGCACCTCGTCAGATTCTGTAGCTGATTGCTGCAAAATGAGCTGAATCTAGGATTCCTTGGTTAGAGGTATCTAAAGGTTTTGGCAGAGTTGGCAATGATGAAAAATACTGCTCAAAAGCAACTTACCACTTTTTTCTTTCCTCTCATTAGGCTTATCTAATCTGTAGTAAATGTGTAGAAGAACTTGCTTCATTTCAGCTGCACTGCTGGATCATTTCATCACAGAAAGGAATGCCCAAATATACTAAATTGGCAGCCTATATTTCTATACTGATGTGGTTAGAAATTCAAAATGCACCTAGACCTACTTCTCATTTTTTTGCAGGCATCACGTATTATTCCAAGCAGTGCAGGGGAACCTTAGTGTTCACAGATAATTGGTCCCAGAATGCCTGAGGAAACACAAAGTCATTTTTCTTATAGCAGTTGTGTTACACATTGCTTTTATATATCTTAAATAAACAGATCAATGCCAGATTTACAAAACAATTTAAGCTGAAAAAGGGAATGGTTCTCCCAAGTTAAACTGAAAAAGTCTTAACTGGGCCAGCTAAATTTTCCCCCAAATATTGTGGATTTAATAAAGTAGAGACAAAACAAAACAAATTTCCATGACAATAACAATGTGGAGGCTGGTCTAAACGTAGGAATGCATGAGTGTGTTTTGTTTATAAAGTGTGATCTTTGCACACTTTCCTAGGCAAACATTGTCAACACATCAACACTGTGACTACAATCAAATAAACAGAGACGATTTTGAACAGTTCCATATATGAGCTTATATGCAAAGTCAGTTTGCATGCAAAGTCGCTTTTGCATGGTAACTGCATACAGAGGTAATTGTCATGTTAAGAAGATGCATCTGCCTTTACAAGTTTGTGAATAAATTTCTTTACAAAGTTATAGAAAAGGTACAGTGAATCCACATACTTTATATTGAACTTTTGAATATACTGCACCTGCAAAAAGACAACCAGATAGCTTCCTTTCAGATAAGATGGGCAGATCTTTCTCTGATTAATCATCATGGCTTGATATTTGGTCTTCCAGATATTGAAGACAGCAATCCAAGTGAACATTTGTTGTGCAATATTAATTACTGTTTTTTAGTATTTGCTTTTGTACCTCCTTCCTCCTGGATATACAAGCTGGACTTCCCAAAAATTATTCCTGGAGAATTCAGAAAGATTGTTCTATTAGAACTTCAGTGTAAAATGTAGAACTTCGATGATACTTCAGAGTCTCTTGCATGCAAATGCTAATCAAAGTCTGAGCTTCTGTGAACAATTTGAGGTAGAAAAAAACAAGAGTAACAGATTTTCAGTGTTTATTTTTGGCTGCATAGAAACAGTGTTCTTATGTTGCTGCACTGTAGTTAATACCTAATACGGAGCTATAGATATAATCCAAATGAAGGCAGAGGCTTTCAAAGACAGGAAGGGTCAGTAAGTACTCAGCTCCCAGTGCAAGTGCCTAGTGACCCTGTGCACCTTAAGCACTGTGATTCTGTCACTTCTTAATTTATCTACTGCTATATTTTGACATAAACAGTTTACTTTAACGATGCAGATTTTGTGTATTCAAAGCTTCCCTGGGCACTTTGACTCAGCACAGTAGGTACTTATCCTGGAGCAACCGTGTGAGTCAGTGCTGCAGCAGAGGTGCTCAGAATGGCTTTTTCAGGCCCTTGCATTACTGCATTGGAGTGCTTTACACCTACTGTATCCTCATGCACCTCTAAGTATAATTAAAGTGATGTCACTTCTTATCCCTGGACTCTAAAAGTGAAAGTAGAGCTGAGCATTACAGGAAATGGAGAATAAAACTGAAATACTTCAAGTGGAGAAAAATGTAGTAAAAAGTAAGAAATACAGAAAGGCACCAGATGTTTTGATGTCTTAGGAGTCTGGCAAAGACCCAGTTATACCAGTACTTCGGTGCTCTCATTTGTTACTCATTTCCCTATAATTGAACTGTGGGTGAAAATCAGCAAGGTGAGGATGTCCATCCCTGGTGAACAGTGTGGTCGTGCCTGCAACTTCTGTTTAACTGAACTTAATGACTAAGGAGATTGAACCTGGCATAACCTTCATCCCTAATGGTTCATTGCCAGCCTCTGTTGACAGTGATGGAAAGTCCTTCCTGACGATGGCCTGTCAGTAGCCTGAAAGAAAGTAATAATCAGATACTTTTTGCTCATTCCTTGTGACTAGAATGGCTTGTGACTAAAGCAGCCATTGAGGAGAACAATCTGGTGGCAGACCTCAGGGCTTGAGAGTGGAGAAAACAAACTCCACCTTGATGCTTTGGAAGTGGTTGACTGAGATCAGGGCTGAAATGTGCAGGCAGGACAATCTAGAGGAGCTGTCTCTACCCTTGTTTCACCAGTCTGAAGGACAAAGGACTTCATTTTCCAGGCGTATAAATACAACACTCCTTGCAGACACTAAATTCAGTTAATAGAAGAGGGGCAGGGGGGAAGCAAACCCTGCTCTGAACTTCCTGGCTCGCACACACGGTAAGAAACAGCAGAAGCAAGCAAGTAGCAGCATAAGCTGGTAACTGCTGCTTCTGTACTTAACTAAAAATAGGTAGGGAGGGTAGCAAGCTGTGTTTGTACAGGAACTGTAATCATGGCTTGCCAATATTTACTTAGTTCAACATTTATGGTAGAAACAATGCCTTGGACTGGAATTGTCAGGTCTGCATGGTTTGTGTATCCCCACTCCAAAGGTGTCCCTACCTATCTCAAAAACTCAGTACTTCTGCAGTGTTGATGAATATCTGCTAAAATCAATGCTGTCTTGTGCTCAGCACGTCACACATTACCAAGAATCCCCAAGCATTTACAGTGAATAGAGATAAAAGACAAAACGGTCATCATCCAATTTACATATCTGGAAATTAAGGCACAGATTAAACTGAAACCTAAAAATCTTGGAGACTGCCAAAATTAGGTTCCCAAAATATTTAAGCAAGTAAAAAGTCCTTCTTTTCAATCCCAGGCACCCAGAAGTCCTCTTTAAGGTCAGTAGCACTACTGAGACCAATCTGTGTGTTTAAAGGATTGTAATAGAAATGTTAAGGCTGGCATGAATGGGCACATCTGGTTGTGGGGGCTGGCATGTGTCAATGGCACCTAGATCAGCAGGTCATGGGGATCCCAGTGCCTGTACGTGCAGCCTCTCGGGGTGCACGGCCTGGGAAGCAAAGGACAGAAGATAGAGAACAGGAACCATAAAAACCCAGAAAAAGATAAAGGAGAGAGAATAATTACTAATGATTCATTGAGGAGGAACAGCCTGGAGAGACAGACAATCATGACCAGCTCCTAATGGGTACAAAAAGGCAAATCCAAGTCCAGCACATGGTCGCAGAAGTCAGAGGGATGGAGGAGGACTCAGTAGCTGGTGTGGCTTCTCCTCCATGTCACTTCAAGCAGCCCTGGCCAGACCACCTGAGCGCAGGTGCTTGGGTGCCTGACCACTGGGCATGGCAAGGGCGTGCAGTTGTCCTGCTGATCGTGAGTAAACCGAGATAAGAGAGAGAGTGCGAATGAGTAAAATCAGCTTTCCTTCAGTCTTGTTTTATATAAACCTTCCCCTCCTAAAAGGTGTGCTATATTGTCGCTGAAGTACTGCGACATTGTTTCTTGCATGCAAGCCCTGGATTTTGCCTGTTCAGTGCCAGATTCTGCATGGAAAATTAGAGTATGCTTTTGCTGAAGGTCAGCAGTGAAGACCAACCTTCCTGGTCACAGACCAGTTTGCTGACTGCCAGACTTGGCTGCCCGTGGACTACAGCAAATGCAAAAAAACGCGTGTTGTTTCCAGGTGTGAAGCTGTTGAAAGCCCATCCCTGAAACTCTTGGCGACAAACCTGGGGGAGATCTGTATTACAAAAGCACTCAATCTGCTCTGGCAGGCCTGACTTTTCTAAAGCTATTGAGTATTAATTTGAAATGTCTCAGTACCAAAAGGGCTGGAATTAATTTTCTTGTGTGCCTCTACTCGTCTCCCTGGACTGTACTTTAAAAAACAAAAAAGCTTCTCCTCAGGATGTTTGGCTCTCTACTTTCAAAGTAGCTGCTCACTCAGGATGGCTTATTTTCGTTTGTATGGGGTAAATGTTATATTCTCAGAAATGGTCATCTCTCCAAAGCCAAGACTGGGCTTTTAGGGGGTGAAAGTGCTGTTGTTGCCTTCTGCTGAAAACGAGCTTCACTCTTCGCGGGGGAAAGAATAACATTTTTCTGTGATTGAGCAAGCAGAAATCTTTGCTGTATTAAGCTCTGCCAAGATAATAACAATGTATAGAGCATTATGTCTACAGATTTTACTCCAGGGTGTTCCTGGGAGTCTGTCACGGTAAGTAAACTGTAGTAGAAAAATAGCCGTTCCAAGAAACAGCATCCTGTCTATAAAAGGATTTCTAGTTATGTGTCTTTTCACATTCACAATAGCACACTGTTGTAAGTGTGAACTGATGCAGCTTCAGCTCCAGCCTTGAAAGTCTCTGGCTGATTATTCCTCCCTCCTCTATTTATATGTTTCCTCTTCGGAGGCTGGAGGAAGGACTCCAAATCACTTTGCATCCACAAGAAATACTGCCTGGGCTTCTGCAAGGTCTGGCTTGCTTCATTGCCTGATCTACAGTCTGGCACCTCTGCTGAAAAGCCAAGCATGGGCTGCTGCTGACCTCCCTGGTCAGTAGGTAACAGGAGACCATGGATGAGGCCTTTGACTAAGAGTAAGGGATCTATCATCAGATGTTGTTCCTAATACACTCTTTCCACAGGTCATTTCATCTCCTGGTGACAATTCCTACCTGACGAGAGGGATTGCCTCTGCTGCAGCTGAGATGTTGCACAGTGCACAAGGCTTTCGTGCTTAATCTCACCCTTTGAAAGGCTCCGTACGGAAATACAAACTTCTGGTATCAGAAGAGTGTGTGTCTTCACCCTCTGGTCGTTAGCGTGCACTTCTGTCTAGGTGCCACCTCTCCAGCCTCGTCACGGTGCCCACATGGTGCTGGCCTGGCAGGACGCCTGCATGGCAGATGGCCTCGCTTGCCTCTCCTTGTAACCACCAGCACAACGCTGCGCTTGGGAGTAATTTCTAGGATGTCTTTGTGCATACGCTGCTTTGCGGGTTCTGCTTTAAGTGGGGAAACTCTTTTTTTTTTGTAGAAGATAGTCTTTAGTACTTTCTTCTGGAGCCCAAAACAAGTCCTGAGCATTAGTTCACCTCGGCTTCATTTGCAGATGTACCGACAATTGTCTTTCAGAACCAGTCAGTTTTGGTAAACATACTTCCTTCGCTCAGCCTCCAGACTAAAATTCACAGTAATTGATTGTTACCGGCCTTTTCCCCTCTTCTCATGGCTGTGTGACACACTAAACCAGTTCAGGCAAAGTTTCTCAGATCTGTCCATATGGTTATACATGTTCACAGCCAGAGAGAAGCTTGTGTGCTTTGCTGCTAAGGACATAAGGGTTTATTTTTTAAGACAGAAGCAAGATGTTGTGCAGCATACAAATGTCTTGTTTGTCCTATGTACTTTCAGTATTTTCTCTTACTTTTTAAGTAGCATCTTGGGTTCTGAACTCTAAATGCCCCTGCTCTGGGCAACCAAGTACTGCTCCTACAGAGCTGTCCTCCAGCCAGCCTCCCATGGCAAGAGTCGAAGCACAGCTCAAGGTCATTAGGTTGACAGCAAACAACAAATCTGAGCCAAAGCCTGCTGGAATTATTAGGACTCTTTTCTTTTGGAATGGTGCCAACATAGAAGTAGTGAAAAGCAGTAATTTTTTAAAAATTAAAAATTAAAAAGCCCACCCTGCTTCAATGCTCTAGATCTTGTAAGGTTTCTTATGGCCCTGCATCTTCCTTGATATATATTTGGTCAGCTGTGTGGCAGTACATATGCTGAAGTGAGTAGGGCACAGGCCTGACAGAGTTGATAACAATTAATTTAATCTCATAGCATGAAACACGCATTTCTACCCTTTACCATATCGGTATTGTATATCAGTAACCCATAGTCTTAGGTTGCCTCCGAGGGACGTACTGAACGATTCAGTGGTTCATCTCTTTCTCTTTAAGCATTTAACCCGCCATTCTACTGAACAAATTTACTGAAATAATTCTGTCAGGACTCAGTCCTGCATGTACTAAACTCATTCGTGGTGCTGCTAGCTCACGCAACATTAGATGCATGGATGAACTCTGGTGTCAAGGTTTGACATGCTGTCCCTTTTGTCTCAAGGCAGATGACTTTGCCATTTCAGGGCTCCAGCCTGAATAACAGACATACTGCAGAGGCTTGAATTAATGATCGGTTTTTAACTGTGCTGTTCTCGTACAGTGATTTGCCATTGGCAATCAAGACAAGTTAGTTTTGGTAGACTTTGGTAGCCAACAGCACTGAGGCAGGAAGGCTGTTTCACCTTTATCTGCCCTGCCACAAACAGTGGGGACCTTAGATGACTGGCTCACATCTCCAACTGCAATAAACTGTCCTACAGAGAGGAAAGGAGGAAAATAAGCAACCTGTTAGCCCGGGTATTCCTGGTACTCTGACCTGCAAAATGACTTAAACTACAAGAGCATTGGGCAGATGAACAGTGCCATGTTCACTGCTTTCCAAATATTGGATGTGGTCACTGACAAGGGGACTGCAAGCATTTAAATGCAAACAATGAACAAAACAGGAAATTCAAGTCAACTGGGCAAACTGCCTTTCTAATTTTATTGTTTTTAATCAGATTTCCTTTGAAACCATACAGCCTACAAATGCACACATTATGTTTCTGCGAAAAGACCAGAAGACTTCATTGCAGTGTATACCCTGATCCAAAGGGAGTTGTTCTCCCGGTGCTGCCCTTCCTTTCATGGAACGAAGGAGTCCTGTGGCTGTGCACAGGGCCATGACAACCGGCGTGTGGGGCTGGCCCTGGCACTGCCTGATTGTTAGTTTTGAGAAAACTCTACCTTTTTGTCCCTGCTCTGCATAGAGAAGATAGGACTCCTTCCGCTTCTGCTATTTGGCTTGCTAGTGGCTGTCCTCTAACTGCAGGAGCGGAGGGCTGACTCCTATCTACAGCTTCTAGTCCTGTTGTAATCTTACAGAAGCAAACCTAGCATTAGACATCGAATATGAAAACTGTGATGTCTCTGCTCCTAAATAGTAACACGAGCAATGAAGCCTTTATCTTGTGCTCATATATGGTGATATATGATATCTCAAGGATGTACTGCTGTTTTATATAAACATATTAAGGTTCAATCAGGAAACCCTGTTGATATTCATGCAGCAGAGCACTATTTAGTTTTTAAATACTCTCAATTACCCAAGCTGTCTTCATGGCATTCATAAAGTGCAAATGCCTGGGACAAAGCTGTCTTTTCTGGACTAAAAGTGTGACTGCTCTTTAAAAACTTCAGGGACACTCTGATAAAGTTTTATTGAAAAAAGAAATATGGGGAACGGACACTGAGCATTGCTGAAAAACGAGCACAGAATTAAATCAATGTTCTGCTTTTTTTTGTTGCAGGCTTGCAGAAAGTTTTCTTAGTTTTCTTAGCGTATTAAATCTAGAAGGAGGCATCCTCCAAATGCAGTGCAAGGCAAGACTTATATCCATGTCCCTAACTGCTCCGAAGACAGCTGTTTAAAGGAAAAGAGGTAAGAAGGCCTGAGACAGTGAAGAAAGCAGGAGATACTAGAACATAACTCCCCAAGGAACTCTGAATTTTAACTGTGTTAAGAAATGTTCGTAATAATCCTGATCATAACTAAACAGTGTGATTCTTCCTCATCAGAGCTTACACTGTTCTTCATAAGGTGTGGACCCTGCATCAAAAGACCAGTTCTTTCCAAAAGGCCCACCTTTTTCTTTCCAAAAGAACCCACCAACATAAGTAAGTCTGCATTGCCTATCCATCTGGGCTTCGTTTTCCTGTGGCATCCACCAACGGCCTGGCTTCAGAGCAATGTTAAGCAAGTAATGACTGCTCTAAGATCGTGGCATGACAAGTAGGAACAGAGCAGGAAAAGCAGCAGGCTTGTTTGCTGTTCAGCCTCTGACCTCGTTAAGGTGTTTTCTCTTCAACGCCTTACTCTCTGCAGAAGATTGGGTCAGATAGGCTATAGTTCAGCTAACCTGAAATAAGAGGGTGATATTGAGGCAAAAGAAGCTCCATTCAGCAAAATGCCTCTGCTTTCTGTGCACATGCCACCAACCTACTAGGGAAGAAGTTACTGTATAGCTCAAACCTTGAAGGATTTTTTCCTCAGATATTAAATCTCCAGCTATTATGACCATATTATTTTTCACCATACAGACCTTACTCCTGCTCATATGGGTCCTTTTGCTTTTTCTAACCACGTGTTTAATTATCTGTGTGCTATCACACCTAGAGATTGGAGACTTTCATATTTGTCTCATGCCAAAAGGTTTAGGAGCTGCAGATTTACTAAATTTAATAATACAATAGTATTTCATAATACAATACCATCTCCTTAGAGATTGTTGTTGCTTTGTAAAGTGTAGTATTTTGTTCCACTGCAGAAACCCCTTCTAAGAACAAGCTGAGCTTAACTTTGTTTTTGACATTGGACAAGATCACTGCCTGATAGTCATGCTAATACAGATATTAAATAATAGAAACTGCAGATTAAACACTGAAAACAGCCTGTGGATATTGTACAGCATTTGTATACAATAAATATTTTCCTAGCAATCAAGCTACATTTACTAGCAGTCTTTAAATAGCTGAGCATGCTCTTCCTAAAAGAGATGTTAAAAGTAGTTCAAACACTTTGTTCACTGGATTATATATCTGTTATACATATATTATATATATTTGTTATCAAGATGGCATGAACTTGTAGCAGGAATTATCCCAACAACAGCTGAAACTTTGAACTATCTGGGAATATCTTGGTCAGCTGATTTAGGTCAAATTGGCCATGCATGACTTGGAGACATGCAGTAAATGGCTGTGTAGCACCTTCAGTCCACTAAACACCCATTTAATGTAGAACTAATGTGTGTGTTTTACTCCACAGTTTGGTGTAGTACTGACTATGACAAACGCTGTTGAGATCAATAGTTTCTGTGATAACGGAATGTCTGCCTAGCAATAAGGTTGCTGGATTAGATCCCTTATATTATATGTCCATAAGACTGTCAGTACACTCAGTAAAATCTGCTTGACTTCTATGGAACTAGAGTTGTTGAACAGCGAGCCAAGGACTTGCTTGTGTAGTGGTCAGCAGACCTACAACGGAAAGAGGTGAATCAGTTGTGCCGCTTGGACCTACTCCCTGCGACATGCCAGGCTCTTCACTATTCCCTGTTACTGAGAGGAAAGATGCTCCAGGACTTCCTTATATTTAATCCTAAGAGAGGAACAGGCCTCACACTGAGAGGTGAAATTAGGCTGAAAGACTGGAATACAGATCTGACTGGAGTGGTCAGAGCTGAAGTCTCCTGTCTGTCAGTGTTGATATCTGTCTGCACAACTTTGTGTGGGACCACACAAAGTCAGATGACCACATAGAAAAAAACAATGTCAGGAATCACGGAACAGTGTCTAGAGGAAAGATGTATGTCAACATTCCTGATTTTGGGGTGTATTAAAGTACTACCTGCAACAGAATTTAGGACTCTGTGTAAGGTCACTTCAGGATAGAAGTTTTCATCTCAGTGTTCTTGTCTAACAAGCAATCATTCTGAAACATGTGTTTGACAACCACACAACTACCTAAGCCACACTACCAGTATTTTAAAAGAAAGAGGGGTGTTTGAATTAGTGAGTTAAACTTTTGGTAGATGTATGAACCAGATTACAAAATAGCTCTATTTCTGGAAACTACATAAGCCACTGAACTGATTCCAAGTCTCAGTTTATGATATTGTGTACAGCATTGTCCCTGTGTGGTGAAACGGCACTGCTCAGCATGTGAACTCCTGTAGGTCAGGTAGGTTTCTCGGGTAGTATCGAAATCTATTCACAATGATCAAAAGCGGAGTCTTGCCGCTAGCTTGACTGCAGACCAAGAACAACAGATCCTTGTAGCAGTATGACTTCAGATAGCAGGGTGACTTCAGAAGGCGTGTCTTTTTGTTCACTGGGATCTGGTGTGCTAGAATAGCTTTTGGTTATGCTGGTTGGCGGATGCTAACTGATACCTGCATGAACAGAAGGTGCATGAATGGTTGCTTCACCTCCCTCAGCTACACTACTTCAGTCCATGGATGAAAAATGAGATTTGGTGTTAAATTGTTTTGTGCTACAAGCGTACAATCAAGTGCTTATTTTATAGTCAGTTGGGGTACTTAGGCTTCTCCTCCAAGCACAAGAGAACTTCTGCTTATGCATCAACCCTAACATTTGGAGTAGTGATTTATATTCTCCTCCACACGAAGCTTACCAATATGATGGAGATGACACAAAAGATGTTACAACTTTCTGCTGGAATAGGCCAGCAGCAACCTGCTAGCACTCCTGGTAAGTCCTGGCTGGAGGACCAGTGCTCAGTTTCATAGCTGTGTAGTTTATTTGAATAGGAAGATTTGTTGCTACTGTACAAGAAAGTATTTCCAACAGCACTGACCATTCTATATAATGGTTTCACATGCTTTCCTTGTATTTGCTTTGAGCTGTCGAATAAGCTTGTATTTTTAGTGGTTTTCTTTTGGTGGGGGGAGGGGTATAGCTTTTTTTGTTGTCATTTAAGCTATGTAATGCTTGCTAATAGAAACTGGCTGGCCAGCTCTCTCCTGAATTGCAGTCATCATTGCTGAGTTTGCTACATCATTCCCAAGTGGCTTGTTCCCTTGCAACACTGTCTTGCACATGAGACAGAACAGTGCGGAAAAACAAGTCCATTTGCAATGAAAGAAGATGAGGTCATAAACTTTCTCTCTCTTTATTCTTAACCATCTGCTTCAAATACCACTGTTTTTTATTTTTCCATGCTACCTAATTTAGTCCAGTTCAGTTTCAGTACACCAAGAGGTGCACTGAGAGATGGCTTACTACTGCACTTGCAACTAGCTCAGCTGATTTGCTAATGAGATTTTTGCTGTGCAAGAGGAAAGGAGAGAGGCAGTTTTAGCACACAGTGCTACAGGAGGTGGCATGTACTCACTGAAGCTGATAAGTATTCCTGACATACTTTGAAGCAGACTTTCTGAATACGAGACAAGTAGATAAAATGAAAGGAATACCAGAAGGGCAAGGTACGGCTGTGGCCTGGCAGGAGAATTAGTCCTTGTTAGGTATGGACCTGGCGTACGTGCCTTGCAGCTGCTGCTGTTTCAGCCTTATTTTCTGGTCCTTCAGGTGTGGGTTAGACCAAATTAGGCACCATTTTACCACAGATCATCCCTCCTTTCCCCTACTCATTAAAATCACAGAGTAAAATGAGGTCAGATAACCTCTAGTCTGGGAGAACAGATATTCCCCCAAATACTTTATGCTGTCAGGACTGGGCTGTCAGATCTTTGAACTGGAAATGCTTCTATAGTGCTTATACTGCTCAGCCCCAAGGCCTCTATAAAGTAGAAAGCTGCCACTCCACTCTTGTCCCAATATTTTGCCTAATGGCAAGCAAAGCTGTATTTATTGAAGCAGTCTATGAACAGTGTCCTCCAACCAGAGCTGCTTGATGAGAGCTGTACTTCTGTTCAGATTAGATTTAAGATGTAATGAATGAGTTTTGATAGAATATTGCCACATCCTGCAAGATGGAAAATCCATCTTTTAAATACATTGCACTGTTTGGAATATTACAGACTAGCCAGATCACTGCACTAGTTTTACAGATACACATTGTTGTAGCATCATAGCCTCAAGGCTGATGCTTTATATTATTTATTTCATCTGTTGTTTCCACACCTGTCAGGAAGATGCCTAACTGAAAAATGTTGAACCATTTATACAACTTTTTATATACTCTATGAGGTGCTTGTCATGGGGTACCTCCCAAAGCAACCCATCCAGACCTAGTGGACACAGAAAAAAAAGAAACTAAGCTTTTGCCAGTGTTGATCTAACTGCTTTTTGGCTTTGCTGGGAGCCTAGTATTAAATTCATGCCAGTTTTCCCTTGGTTCTATTTTTGTCCTTTGTATTTTAAGAAATGCAAGTGAATTCTGTATACTGAATAAGTAAATAGTAAAAGAGCAAGACAGTTGTTCTAGTCTGATGCACGGAACCAGAGCAATCCACTGTGGTATAATACAGCATTTTGAAGGTTTACTTGCTTGTTTTAATGAACACCAGTATTCTTGGAGGATGGGAGAGCCAGGGTGCTTTGTGTCCCTGCTCATCACAGGTTTGGGACTGGTGGTCATAGTCTGCAACGCTACTGCAGCATAGCAGCTATTCTTCATCATATAGCACCCCTATCACAATTAAGGAGAAAAGTCCAGGAAACTAAATCTTCATTTTGTCAGGTTGAATAATGCCTTGAATAATTAGGGTGGTGACAGCCATTCTTCAGCATCTAATGGAAAAATATTATTTACTGCTACCCAGAAGGGTGGAGGCCATTTTTATTCCATCTCCTCAAACTAGATGGCCAAATACTGCAATACAATCAATGTTCTTTGCATGTGGCAATCCTTATAACTATTTTGTTCTAAAATATGGGGGTGGAGGGATCCATCAGTGAATTTTCTTTGCACATTAAACAACATTATCCTAAAAGCTTGATGTCAGCAGCAGTTCAGCGGGGAACACAATGCTGTACGCTTTGTGTTTCCAAACCGGAGACCGCATGCCCTATAGCTTTTGCTACTCTATTAGCTGTGTGGCAGGGAACAGTAGTCTTTACGTGTCGTATAGCTTGCCAAGGCACTGCTCTGCTTCAGCCATTTTCCTCAACCAGCCAAGCAGCAGGCTTTATCCTCTAACTCGTGTTGTCAGCTTTGTGCTTGACCATAAGATTTACAGGCTTACAACAGAGCTGTGCACCAGTCTTCTGGCGTATAATTCTGTCCAACTGGCAGAAACAAGACTGAAGGCTTTGGAAAGTGCCAGGCTCACTGAAGGCCAAATAACTATTGCCTTCCCCTCCTGCTTTTTCCTTTACCAATTGAAAAGAAAGGTAAAATAAAGTAAGCAATTACGACCTCAGAACCACTCTGCCATATGACCAGTGCTGGCTTAGTAAAATAACTCTCAGAAACCTTCATTTTAAAGATTCACATCTAATACTTTGGTTCCCTGACACAAGAGAAATGCAGGAAGAATTTGCATCTTTTTTTGAGCAGATGGGTGGTAATACAGGTTGAAACAAAGCAATATCTCTCCTGGCAGTAATGACAAGAGCACTAGTAAATGGGTAGATAAAGACCATGAAGCATCCTTGAAGCCCACATGACTCCATGTTATCACTGATGAATTTTGTGGAGGAATCATAGCCCTTGTTACACTTCACTTTTAATGTACAGAGATTTCCACCTGATCCTGCAGACAGAATTACATGTCGCTCTAGGGCTGCATTGACTCCAGCAAGTGTAAGGCAGATTGCAGATTGCAGATTGCAGGCATGGGAGCCACGAGGATTTTCTCCCGTAAAGCTAGAACCCTTCCAGAGGTAGGCACTGGCAAAAGCAGACGAAAGTGCTCCTTGAATGTCTTTGTATGTACACAGAATATCCACTGAATGTATGGCAAACATCCACTGTGTGCTAAGACATACCATTTATGTGGTACATGAAGAGTCAACCTGAAATTCAGAGGACAATCAGCACCTTGAAGAATTGGCTTGTGGTGAATTGCACCCTCCTAGAAAATTTTCCCTCAATTTTTCCTCTGTAGTTTCAGGGAGGTGGGGAGATAAGGGTAAACCTGAAAAGAATACACTGCACAATTTTTTGTCTTGATATTCTAGGAGACGTACTTTTTCAGATATTAATATAGATTTCATTTCTTGTAAATTGCTCTTTCATATGGTTCAGGGTTTTTCTGATATAGCTTATAAATAACTTATGAAGGAGTTCAAGGAAAAACACAAAAATTACTTAAAAGGATGCTGTCAAAATGTATGTTACCTTTAAGATTTTTTCCTCTCCTTGAATGTTTAATGAGCTCATTTCCTCTGTTCATTGCCTGAAAAATAGCTCCACCAAGCAGATAAAGTGTTTACATTTTAAAAATTAAATACACTAGAATCTCACTGATCTTAGCAGGTATGTATTTCTGAGGATTTACAAAATACTATGCAAAAAGTTTTCTTGTGGTTATATTAAATACTGGAATAGAAACTCCACCATGCTTTGTGAACTGTTCACTTCAGTTTTGAAGATAGTCCATACATGATTTGCATGTGACTTCCAGACTCTGAAGGTAACACCAGTGTTAAACACAGAACTGGAAAATGGGAAGATGTGGCATCTATTTTTGTAGAACCTCAGGAAGACACCAATTTCTTTTCCTCCATATCACTTTTGATTTGGTGAGTTCAAAGTTCAGAACTGCCCAGGTCTTTTCCTAGAGGAAGAGGAATCATTGGTGGGTGGTTACCAGGCACATCTGATACCATATTTACTTACAAGAAAAGTGTGTGCCACTCACAATTCTTGGAGCACAAGTCATTAGATTACAGGAGAGCTTTTCCTTGTTTCCAACCACATCCATCTTTCAGCCAGCACTCAAGTCAAAACGTCACTTGGCTTTTTCTCAGTCTACATGGAGATCTCAGTTTCTTCCTCCTTTATCTTTCCATTACTTTGGATGTACAGTCCAAACAGCTACAGTCCAACCAATGCTCTCATTCATGTATTTATTTTCTGTTGCTATTTAGTCTCCAAGGAAACTCCCTCGGCCACATAGTTCAATTTTCTTTCAAGCATCGTAGTGTGCCAGTGGAGTCTAAAGACTCTTATTTTTTTAAAAAAAATTGTAGTAATGTTAAGACTATATCCAAGCTGCGAAGAGTTTAAAACAACCCATAATGAAAATAGTATTTACTGCTTTACATAGTGGTGGCAAAAAGGATGTGCACTAGATGATGAAGCAGAGCGATCCAGAGGAAGGACATGATCCATTCACAGCTGAGCTCTTTGCCTGGATCTGCCTGTTTCCTTGCTCTTGTTGTGTAGTACAACACAGTATTTACTTTTTTGGCCCTAGAAAACTGTAACTTCCTCAAGCAGAGCTTAGTCTGCTGTAAAGTGTGTGGAAAATGGCAGTTCTGTTAGACCCACCACAATTTAGAGTAGATAGATTTCCCACCTTAAAAAGTAAAGCTGGAATGGTAAGATAGATGGAAATCTGTGCAGTGTTTGAAGTGTGGAGGCTGTGCATCCTTATCCATTCACAGATATAAAGACAGAATAGTTGTAGTATAGTCCAGCAGTTTTGAGAGATTTATAGCTATACACCTCTTCTCAAAAGTATTTTGAAATATTGTTTTATACAATAGTGAGCATTGTGCAATACATCAGTCAGGCAAAATAGAAATAAACTAAAAGTTACAGAGGAGAAAAGTGTAGTTGCAACAATCCCTGGAAAGCTTTGGAAAGAGAGGGGTACACTAGTTCTTACTTCAGGTCTATAGATAAATTTATTTGCCATCATGATTCACCACGTTGGCTAGACAGCAAATTCTTGATGACAGCAAATTCTTGAGGACAAATCAAGCAGTAATCATAAATTTCACTCTTAGATATGATTCCAAAGAATTGCTTTAACTTTAAGTTTATCAGCAGCTTTAGGGAGCATGTCTTAGTGATCTAGTTTTCAGGTATGCCAGATCTGGCTGCTGCCTAGAAGACAGTGGAAAGTTTCAAGATTCCCCATAAAGATGGAATCTAACAGCTTTCTTAGATGATGTGCCAGGCTCTACAGCAACATCTGAGGGAGAATGTGACTGGTCTAGAAAAATAAATATTTTAGGGTCTTCACTGTCATACCAGCATACTTTATCCTCCTATAATAACACGAGTGTTTGGAAAAAACACAGCTTTAGATGCTTCAATCCAGATAGATTTGCACTGAAACAATTCAGGCTGTGATCCAAAACCCAGTGAGGTCAGTGGAGAGAATCCCATTTGTTTTCAATAGCTTTTGAATTAGAGCCTTGGAGCTGGTATTCTGCCATTGCAATTTGCTTAGGCAGACTATGAAACATACATATGCATTTCTCGGAAGAGTTGGAGAACACTGAAACTGGTCTATTCCCTGCAGCTGTAACGAGGACTGTGCCTGATTGGCAAAGCTTTCCAGAGCATTTAAGCTGCAAATTAATTTGATGGTCCTGCTCAGCGCAGGGTAAACACAGCAGCAAAATGTTCTGCAATATTTATTCTCATTTTTAAATGGATGGTTCTCGACAGAATTTCCCTTCTTTTTGTTTACCTTTTTGATAAATCAGTCTAGTGAACAAGTTTGCTAGCTGGAAGGGACTGCTGAAACAGCAAATGTTAAGAAATTAGTTGCACTGGCAACTTGGTATGTTCAGCTGATTAGTGGCAAGGTTCATGCATGCTACAGTCAAACACGCATCTGTAGTTTATGTGGTCATGCACAGGCTGGTTTTGTGCACTCAGCTGTGCTGAGTGGCCTCTTTACCCAGCAGCTCAAAACACAGCAGGGTAGCCACTGCGGACTGGACCATCTCAGTACTCAACTGAAAGTAAAATTGGCACAGTTTTGCCCAGTGGCCTTGGTTCTTGACTGCCTGGTACAGCTCCCACTGTTGGTAGCATGTAGGAAAATGCATTCCTCTTAATGTCTACAAGTTACAGAGGATTTACATCTGATGTGGAAAATACACATCAGGAGATTTTAGCTGCAGGCCTCAGTGGCATTTCGGTAAGTGTGTAGGTCAAATAGGTGCCTAATTTCTTAATATTCACTTTACTGGATGCTTAAAATCATTTAAGAGGACACAGCAGTTGGTATCTAAATTTCTTTAAAAGTCAAGACCCTACTATATCCATATTTTTTTAAAAAGATTTCCTTTATTTGAACAAAAAAGCCATGCTGTGATAATTCAGAGGATCACAGCAATCATTCATTGTGAGAAGAGAGGAATGATGATTCTGTGATTCATTACCTGGACTAAGATTTCCAAGGTCTGGGCTCTTTCTATTTCATTGCTTTTCTGACTGACTTGTAGTAAGTTCCTCAACCTCTTGCCTCAATTCCCTACTGTAAAATGAGAACAACTTTCTGAGTTCAGAGAGGAATTTGAACATGAGTTACTGCCTGCCATGAACTCTATCGTATTAGAAACTAGAGCTGATCAAAATCAAGACACTCAAAATGTTGCTGTTTTTCTATACCGTTGTTCAGCGCCGTTGTTCGTTCTGCAGCTATTAAGCCCAACAGTGAAGAGACACTTGCTGCACCTGGGATTATGGGCGTTTCTAGAAATCCAAGGAAAGAGCTGTGGCTCCTACTGGATAGTCAATCGGTGGCCACAGCCTTCTCGTGAACTCCCTGGCTGCTGACTGCAATCCTCTGTGGCCAGAAATGAGCTGTTCTGGGGGATCAGGGCTTCCAGCACACCTCCCTGGGAAGAAGAGAAGAAGGGGATTTGTTGCACCCAGCACACCCTTCAGATTTGTATCATCCAGTGCGGGGCTGTGATTGGGCATGAGCCTCATGGGTGGCATGGGCAAGGCCAGGAAAGTGGCACTGGCCAAGGTATCGGCTCTCTGCTTACGTGTCTCTCCAGGATGACTCATACGACTCACACGCGTAGGAGGCAGACATGCATTAGGTATACAGAAATATTCAGTCCATAGAAGTCTGTAACATTTTCAGTAGTCTTAGACTCAAGGCGCTGCACTCACAAGGGCTGTAAATCAAACAAACTCGATGAAAAGAAAGACCGACATCCCTCCCAAAAGCACTTATGAATTGCCTGCCATGACCTGCGCAGGGATCCCAAGTTTGCTCTGAATTTAGTTGGAGACGATTCTGGAGGCAGAATTGGTGCGTTAGCGCAACACCTTGTACGGGTTAGCACCACTGCTTCTCCAAGTATGTCCCCCGTAGGTAATTGCTCCCGGCAAACATGCTGCCCTGGCTCCCTCTTCATGGTACTGCTGTGCAATGTGCATGGGTTGCATCTTCAGCCACGTTCTTTAATGCCACCTTTCCATTTGGAGCACAAAGTGATATAGGGTGTTGTGACTGCAGACAGTGACTTTTCAGATCTTTTATGAATGTTTACCATTCCTTCGCAGTGGGGAGGAGGCTGAAGATAAGAGCGATTGCTTATCCTGAAGCCAAGCAAAACTCCATGCCTGAAATCTTTGAATATTAAGTAAGAAACTTTTTGTATTATTGAATGCAGACAAGAAAGATATTAAAAATATTCAAACAAACCAAATTAAAATTGTTATCCTGGGGCTGATTTATTTTATTTAGGTTTTGCTTTGTTTTGTTTTGTTTTTGCAGTTTCCCCTTAGCTAATGCATATCCTTCTGGACATATCAGTGAGGAGTGGAGGAAAAAATGGAGAGCTTGCCATTAACTATAGACTGGAATATTAATTCTTAGAAAGCAAACCCTGAGATACTTCTATTATTTTAGATCGTCTAGAATAACTGAATACATTTACACTCTGCTGATGTGTTATATCTTCATTATGCATTATAACCTTACATAGGTAATGCATTATGCATTACATATTCATGTAATAATAATAATTTTTTTTCAGTCTCATTAAGTAAACTCTCTGCAACTGCTACTACCACCAGAAGTGACAAAGTACCACAGGTTGACCAGATGAAATACAAGATACGTTCTGACTTGCATCTTTATGGCTTTCCATCTGCTTTTCTTCTTGCTATAAAATTATTAAACACAAAATCTGAAAGACTATAAACAAGTATTCCTAAGTCTGTGCTTTTAATTAAAAGATATGTTGTCTGCGTAACACACAAACATACAGGAGCTGCTCTCTGATTTTTGCATGGTGAGCTACACATTTGTAGATGCACAATTTAATGATGCTCAATTTATTTTTCCCTGAGCAGCATCATGTTCAGGATGGGATGTCTTGATAGTTCAGTAAAAATACAATTTCATCTTGCTCTGAGACTGTAAAGTCCTAGAAAACGCCCCTGTGCCAGTGGAGGTCAGCATGTTCCCGGGAGCTGCTTATGACAAATAATGTCTCCTGCAATAAGGCTCGTGTCTTAACGCTGCTGCTAGTATGTCATGAAGGGGCTGGGGGGGGGGGGGGGCAGATGGAAGGGAAAGACCATTCCTATGATTTCCACCATTATGTTTTAAATTATTTCTAGCACACCTCACTGATAGCAAACCCTAGTGCCCGCACCCCTCCCGCGTGTCCCAGTCTGGAAGCCATGCTGCAGCCTCAGTGCGCCCACTCCTTGCCCCGCTCCTGCAGCTCACAGCCTTCCCGCAACCATGGTTTAGGGGTGCTTCTATCACCCACACTTCAAAACCTTTACTAGGTTTCCATCACGTGTCTTCGGTTGCTTTGGGCCCACCACTTCCACCTCCCTGCGCCTTTGATTTTCTCAGTGCTCATCTCGACGGGGCTCCCGAACCATTCTGGGGGCATTTCAAGAGGATTTGGGGCAGCAGGGGCGCTGCAGCAGAGACCGCCGGCCCGCAGTGTGGCAGCTCCCTTGTGCACCCAAAATAAACGTGGAGCCGGGAGCAGAGCAGGCAGCACGCGCAGGTTAACGCACACGAGTGGCACACACTGCACCACGACTGCTGACCGCCACCGAGACGCCCTGCCTCCCCCGGGCTTTGGGGAAAGGATTAAGTAAAAAGGGTGAAAACCACTGAAATATCACTTTGCGGGTGGCTGGCTCCCCTGCTTTTTGGAAGGGATGACGAGGCCCTACCTACTTCGTCACATCATCACACACGTCTTCCTGCGGGGCTGGGACAGCGGTGCCGAGGACGTTTTCCTGGGACACTGAGCCCAGACCTGCTCCCAGGGGAGCCAGTAGCTAGACTAACCATGACCTAGTTCCCCACAGGGCTAGATCTGCTGTAACGGTGGCTGTAGCAGCACGGCCAAAGTGCACAGCTAATTCCTGCAAAGAAACACCCTGCTTTCACAGGCTTGGGCGAGGAGATAATTCTTACACCAATGGAAAGATACGGGTCAGAAAGCTGTGGGAAGTTGTGCGAAGCAACCAGTTCTTGAGTGGCACGAATACTTTGAAAATGCACAGTTTCTTTAACAAAGTTAATTTTACCCCAATTTTGCAGAAGAGGCAATGCTTCATTTCATCCTTACTTATCTATACTGTAAGGGTGCAGCCACACTAACACATAGTGGTTAAACGCTGTCTCCAAGAAGACAAGGGCAATAATAAGCCTCACACTCTTTTTCCCACCCCGTCCATCTCGGAAAGCTGTGAATAGTAGTGAGCAAAAACAAATGAAATTTAACATATCTGCCCCTTTCCTCATCCCAGCTGACACAGAAGAAGCTCGGTTATTTGTATACACACAACACTTTCCATTAATCAAATACAAGCTTCTCCCCTTCTTTGTTTCTGAGCAAAGAGGGCAGGACTCACCAGGTTGTCCACCAGGTAGTATTTTACCTTGTTTAGCACAGCTCTGTGGGATCACTGCAAGGGAGGGAGAAAAAACTTCTTTCCATCACTTCTCTGGCATGTTAAATGAACCCTGCCTGGGATTAATTTGAGTTTTGGCTCTGGCCAAATTTTGATGAATTGTATTTTTTTTGTGACTATACAGATTCTCCTGGCTGTCCTGAGTAGCTGCAAAGACGTGTGATGACACTGCTGGTGATAATAAGCCAGATAGATATGCACTTCTTATTTCAGGGTTGAATCCTCCAAAAAACTACATACTAGCTCAGCACAAGGAGCAATGCCCCAGAGAGTGAAGACTCCATCAACAACCAGTTGCCTCCTTCCCTTTGGCAGAGGGATGGGGGGACATAAGTGCCAAGCGGGTGTCTTCATTTTGCAAGTTGCCAAGACCCGGAGGCAACTGTTTGAGGGTGAACAGGTCTTGGTGTGATTTAAGAAATGGCTCTGCAAAGCAATAGCAAAAGGCAGCAGTTCGAATAGAGCGAGCAAAGGAACTGGAGCTTTGCTGCCTTTGCTTGCAAGGGTGCAGCAGGACAGGCGCTGATAGTGCTGCCGCTACCAGGACTCATTCGTTTAGTGCCTCATGCTGTACAAATGTATATTTAAGAGCTAGTTTAGTTTCACAGTCACTCAGAGCAATTCACACAAGTTGCTGTCTTGATACCTCTTACCACATTTCCTCTGGGAGACATTAAAATGAAAGACCCTTTCCAGGACTGGCTGCTTTTTACACATCAAACAAATTCTAAATATTCAGATAATTTCAGCATTGCTTTCTCTTTTCCTTGTTTAGGCTTCATCTTTGTTTTCTAAGGCAATCTAGAGCACTGGTAAAAAAATTCAAGCTAACTGCACTTTTTTTTTTTTTTTTTTTTTTTTTTTTTGCAGAGCCACAGACATGCACTGTGATTTACATCCACAGCAGGATTTCATTTAAGACTTGGTTCTTACAATGTCTTAAGATATAAAATATTTGCCCTCCACGAAGATCAAAACACAGACGTCATCTTGCTAAATATAGACAACTGAAAATCCAAACTGCATAAACTATATAGACTATATATATCACAACTATACAGTAGTGATATACAAGTTTGAAAGCAACACTGTATACCGAAAATGAGTTTTTCAGCCCTCGCAAATACCCCCACCCCGCTTCTGCCCACTGTGGTCATAGGTATGCTTTTGGTGCACCGTTTATTGGTCATTATGTGTGCTGGTCCACTATTATTTTTGTCTCACTTTGTGCTATGACACAAGACAGGTGTTCACTGCCATGTACCTTGTACAGAATAATCTCTCCTCCCGCTTGGCCAACATGGGATGTATTTTGTTAGAACAGCACTAAGTCTGACAGAGCTCTAGGTTACACATGGAGAAAGACCAGTGCCCAAAACCAGTTACCCTGTGAGTTATTTCAAGTACAGACTGGGGGGTCTGTTTTACAAGTTAAGTAAGATTTCAAAGTCTCAAAGAAAAAAGGAGGAAGGTCTCCCTGACAGGCCCAGGGGAGACCTGGAGTGCGTCAGGCACGACTACGAAGCTCTGGAGGTCACAGCTGAGGGCACGGGGGCCGAGGTGGTGCCTTCTCCTTCCTTCCAGGGAGATGGCAGGGCTGCAGGAGGAGCAGAGGAGTCTCACGGGTGAACAGCTGGCTGCACAGCTGACATCAGCAACAGGGGCTGGGTTTCTGTAACCTTGGGACCATCTTTGAGGATCAAGGACTGCTTGGAAGAGACGAGATCCACTGGACTAAGCCGAGCATCTTTGGCAGCCTGGTGAGGAGAGCTTTAAATTCGGAGTGGCGCAGAAAGGAGATAACGACCAGTCAAGTGAGGAAGCGGTGGCCCAGGTGGGCAGGCAAAGGATCGAACAGGAGAGGCCTCATAAAGGGCTGCAGTGGGGTCACCTCAAATGTGTGCACACAGTATGGAAGTGTCTACAAGACAGGATTATGAGGAAAGCTGTCATACCCCTTCTGGGAAATCTGCACAACTGGTCACTCCTCTGAAGTGCCTGTACACTAAGGACGAAGCATGAGGAACAAGCAGGAGGAATCAGAGGTCTGTGTGCAGTTGCGGGACGCTGATCTTGTTGGGATCATGGAGATGTGACGGGATAGCTCAAACAGCTGGAGTGCTGCTATGGATGGCTGCAGGCTCTTTAGGAAAGACAGGCCAGCCTGGCGAGGAGGGGAGGTGCCCTCTATGTGGGAGAGCAGCAGGGTTGCCTGGAGCTCTGCCTCTTCCATTTGATCAGAGCTGCAGCCCTGCAAGGGTCAGCTTAAGTAGTAGTGTGTTCCTCTGAGGTCATGCTGCTGAGCTCGCCGTCTTCCACCCCACTTCCACCACGACTGCAGCCAGGGAGATCCAACACAGGAGAGGCTAACGAAGAGGAATACAAATTCTCCGAAATTTGGGCACAGCCTGTGGAATCTCTTAGTACTTAAGCACCTGCACTTTGGGGCATAACCTGACTACTAAATGACAGGAGCAAAGAAGAAAATTCCCCACTGGGCATAATTACTCCATAATTACTAATTACCTGGGCTTCTGCACTTTCCTGTGAAGCATCCCACAATCCTATTCAGTCAGTGAAAGGATGCTAAGATCATCTGATCTACTAATTTACAAGGTACTGGAAAGACCAAGTTACCTGTGTTAACTTTCATCCAGGTTTAATGACTTACTATCATATTCTATAGGCAAGCCCTTAAGGGTCAGCTGAAAAAAAGGTTGTAAAAATTTACCATGTTTCAAATTTGCAAGTTTTTTGAGAAGTTTTCTGAAATTTTCTAGTTTTTGTATGAAATTGGAAAGGAAAATGCACCCCTTTGCTTTCACCATCCCTTTCCTTTTACTGTTGCATTTATACAATTATGTCTGACATGTTCGCTTTGCTCTTTCCCCTCACTCTACACCCTCTCATCTTCTGATCACCCTCTCATCCTTCGGGGCAGAGATAAGACTGTGAACTGCTGGGTCTCTTGCAGCACACAGGTTACACGAGCAGGGTCCTCAAACACTGCTGCACACAACTTCCCTGGTGGTCAGTGTGCTGGTTGTTTGGGGTGAAGAGAGGGAAAGCAAAATTTTTCCCTACCTGTCACAGACCTTGAGTACTCAAGATCTTAATACTGTAAATGCAGCACTGAGAGAGTTAAATGAGATTGCAAAAACAGGGTTTTCAGAGCCCAGACAAGTCTGTAGCTTGAAAGCGTACTATAGCTTTGAGGAGAGTTTTTCTTTATTGGACAGGATCCAGCATCTCACCATCTATGTTACAGTTTGCTCAAAGGCAGGCAGATTATGAAGAAATAGCAGCCACATCTGTGGCAGCTACAGTTATCCCATCTGCTTTTGATTTCATCAACTGAAAAAGCAAAATCCTAGTCATCTCACAGGACTATTTTATAAGGATTAGTGCAAATAATTTGCACTGACAAAACATACACATATATGTTTGTCCTGATGGATGAAACTTTTTAAAATTGCATTTCCACTGACTTTAATTACAGTCAAAAGCTTTCACCATTTATTCCAAGTTCTTACAATGCTTCTAACCTGTGTTTAAGTGATTCTGTGCCTCCCCTGCGCAAGTCAAGGGCATGCTCTTACAATACATTAACCACACAGTGGTTTTTAATACAACAGAGGTCTACAGGCCTTCACTTTGCCTTTGGTCATGTCGATGTCACCAGGCCAAGGTAGATGTGGATGCTGGAAGTGAGAAGGAATACTGAAAGGCAGATGCAGAAGAACAAATAGTGGCTCTATAACACACTTTCTCTTGAGTAACTGAGACCAGCCCCCGGCTATCACCAGCAACCACATCATGCAACCCTGTTTATAAATGGACCAAACACTTCCCTGTGGTCTAGTTACACTATTTGCTTAGGTACAAATTACCTTACTTCTCTGAATGGGACAAATCTTTCACTTCTGGTTGAGATCCACAGGCACTGCTTGTTTGTTCCCATGCCAACATTGGTTAATGGGTTTCTTCTCCCTCTTTTTTGTTCAGGTCTCCTTCTTTCCTGTAAATTTTCAGACAGAAGTCATAACTTCTAACAAAACAAAGCTTTTGCTAGACTAAACAAGCCAAAGACATTTATGTGATCTCTTTTAAGAGAGATTTTTCTAATCATGATAACAGCCCTGTTCTATACCTTTTTCAGCTTAGGTTAATCTTGTCTAAGCATGCACAAGAACAAACTTACATGTCTGATGGGAAAATCTTACCAATGCCTTGGATAATGACATTAATATGTTCTTATCTCTACTGAATTTGATTCATGAGTCAGAGATTTTTGATCTCCTCAAGCACTGAAAGCTGGATCTTTGGCACCGAAGCACAGCACGTTCAGTTCCTACTCAGTGGCTCTTACATGGAGCTTTTTGTCAGTAGATCTGAAAGCCCTTTTTGAAGTGATGTCAGTATTGCTATCGCCATTTTGCAAAGGCAGTTCGGAAGATGAAATAACTTGCTCAAAGCCACACAGCAGGCTGATAGCCAAAACAAAGTGGAAGACTGTGTATCCTCTGACCAACAGAATGGTTTGTCCTCTAGGTCACAGCCTGCAGAGAAAGGTCAGTCAAACCTCTTCGGTCTAAGAAAAAATAAGGTGAAAATATTATAATTGAGGGGGAGTGAAGACCTTTCCTATGGAAAAAACAGAAGGTGACCCCTTTATGAAATTCTGTTGACATTATATCCGTAATGCTTTTAAAAGAAAAAACAGGAATCATACCAGAACACAGCACTATTTGGCACTCACATAGAGTTTTTTATCCATGGGGTGCAGGCTATCCTTGCCAGGTCAGAAATCATTCCAAGCTTGCAAGCAGAAAAGTACCTATATTAAAAGCCAAAATAATAGTGCATGGCCCTGATTTTGCAATTATTTTTTCAGTTTTAACTTTATCCATTGTGATTAGTAGCAGATGCTTACAAGGCTTTTCATAAAATATTCAAATCAATCTTTGGAAGATCTTAGCCAAAGTTGCTGGCAGCTAGAAACCAAGAAGCCTCCAACTTTGGGATACTTGTCCCAATCCGCCACCTTACACCAGGCTGCTTAAAATTTTGCCACTCTTCTCTGTGATAAAGGCAAGGTTCAGGGAAAGTAGCTATCATATACATTTATCGTTTGGAGTGTCATCTAAAAGAATAACCTTCACAGAGTCTAGATCTTATTGTAATGGATCCATCAATGATTTATCCTGACCAAAGAATCATAGAATCACAGAATTGTTGAGGTTGGCAGGCACCTCTGGAGCTCATCTTGTCCAGCCCTCTAGCTCTGAATGGAGTTGACTAGAGCAGATTGTCCAGGGCTTGTGGGATTGCTGAGGGCAGATCTTTGACCGGTAAAGACCGAACCAAAGAAGACATTCGGTACCTCTGCCTTTTCCACGTCCTTTTCACCCAGATCAGCATCCACTGTGGGCTCCCCATTCAGCAGAGGGCCCTAGCCTTCCTTTTTCTGCTGGCATACCTGTGGAAACTCTTCTTGTTGCCCTTCACATCCCTCAGGAGATTCAGCTCCATATGGGCTTTGGCTTTGCTAACCCCATCCCTACAAGCTCAGTGTCTCCATATTCCTCCTGCGTCACCTGCCCATGCTTCTGTCTCTTGTGCACTTCCTTTCTATGCTTGAACTTAGTCAGGAGCTCCTTGTTCCTCCATGAAGAAATCCTGCCATCTTGCTTCGTTTTCTGCTTGCAGGGATGGACCCATCACCTTCAAGAAGGCGATCCCTTAAAATCAACCACCTCTCCTGGAACCTTCTTCTCTCCAGGGCGGTCTCCCATTGGATTCCTCCAAGTAGGTTCCTGAACAGGCCGTAGTTTGCTCTCCTCAAGTCCAGGGCTGTGATCATGGTGTTTGCCTTGTCCCCTCCTCTCAGGATCCTGAGCTCCACTGCCTTGTGGTCACTGCAGCCAAGGTTGTCTCCAGTCTTCACATCCCCAACCAGCCCATCCTTGTCTGAGGTCCAGCAGAGCACCACTCTTCACTGGCTCCTCTTCCTTCACCTATGTCAGGTGTTTCTTGATTCTTGCATTGGAAATGTCTTGAAAATCAAGTCCTACTGCTGCACAAAACAGTAGGCAAAAAACACTTCCTTTGGAGATAATAGCTTGTCACTTCATAGATCCAGCCCTATTTTAGCTGACTGAAGTCTATTCTCAACCTGAAGAACAAATCTGTAATTTTTGTGTACTGCGCAAATCAGGAGTGTCTAGGTTTGAAGGCAGGGCTGAGGGGGTAAAGTGACTCATTCCTGGAATGAAATCGGTGCGGGTGTCATTTCTTCCACTATATCAGGCTGAGAATGACAGTTCAGTTTGTCAGCAAGGTGTCGCTTTTAGGAGCAAAAAAATGTATCTTGCTGGACCGTAAATTAGAAAGAAAACGTGTAGCAGAAAAAACTTCAGCTTTGTATTTCTGAAAGAGGTTTTTTTGCACAAATTTGTAAAATTGTACCCAATGACACAGAGCTTAAATTAATATTTTTACTACATTACTTTGCCATCTCATTTTATGACATTTAATTAGCAATTTTAACTATGTTTATTTGCTTTTTGTGCTAGTAACTATGCTGTGAGACTGTTGTAGTTAACCACTGAAAGATATCATTATACAAATGGCAGTCTCTGAAATGGAACTAATTCTTGCTCCGCTCCTCACCTCATTTTTAATTCACATAGTAGCTGAAGTGATTTCCTTGGATTTTTTGCATGATGTAACTATGCTTTGCATACAAACCAAAATGTAGGGATTCTAAAAACAGTGTTGTGGCCAATTTGTGTTTAATA
The DNA here is from genome assembly GCF_036370855.1 of Dromaius novaehollandiae. Taxonomy (NCBI): domain Eukaryota; kingdom Metazoa; phylum Chordata; class Aves; order Casuariiformes; family Dromaiidae; genus Dromaius; species Dromaius novaehollandiae. Next base: position 7,379,536 of record NC_088132.1, read on the forward strand.
GGCAAGTATATTGGGGATACAAGACCAGGTCTTCTTTCTGTTTTGATGGGTGCAGAAGCATCAAGTGGGATGGGGCATTGCTCTCTTTTTATCATTTGTCCTGTCTCCTTGACTTACTGGAAGGTTCCCAAAGCTCTTCCAAGGCCCTGGATTGAGACTGGGGTTGGGAAGAGGGAGAAGGAGATGGGAATGCAGAAAAGGGGGACAGGAATGCTGTTACATCAGACGATGTGATAGATCAGCACTTTCAGTGCTGTTGCTGCAGGCTTAGAGGGTGGTCCTAGTGCTGAGAAATAGATCCATCCCTGTGGCCACAGGAGCAGCTGCTTGGGGAGCAGCCCTTGCCAGTGCGGTTTTCTTGGAAAAATCTTTCCAACCTCTTGGGTGAAACCTCCTGAATCAGTAAGACTGCAGAGTGCTACACAGCATTCATTCGCAGGCATACCTGCAGGAAGTATTTGGCTCTCTATTTTTACCTGCCTTCCTAACCCTTTTGCTCATTTGTCATGTTGTTAGGTCCTGCTATAAGGTACAATCAATTCTGTGCCTGTTCTTACACAGAGGGTGATCTGATCCCTTACTAAGTTTGAAGTATTGTGTAATGTGAAGTGCTTTTTATTACTGTACATGCACAACAAAAGAGTCCAGAATCTAAATCATTTTCTAAGGAAGTAAGTTCTTTAGCACAGAAAAATTAGTCATAATTTCCATTTTCTCATCTCCAGTTGAGACCAGGCTTAAAACAAGTGCTACATACTGATACATGCATTAGCCTTGCACGATCATTTGACAGCTTAAATTCTTTTAGTGACAAATTGTTTTATTAATAAGTTATTTTGTTAATAAATTCAAACTCTGTAAATAAGTGGACTAGTGCTTTCATGTAGAATAAAGTATGTAGAAGGCAATGAAAAAAAAGCAGATGGAAGATAAGGATAATCTCTATGTAAAGTGTTTGCTATTCAAGCCCGGCATGGAAATAAAACAAAATGACACTGTTTCTGGAAAAACCCACCGTAGTGAGGAGTGGCTTGTTTATCCGTGTTAACTAGCTGCCAGCTGCAGTGACCAAGCTGAAGCTGTAAGCTATATGAAATACTTTGGATTTCCTGTATTCAGATGCTTTGGATATAAGATTTCACAGGAGCATAATTCAGTCACTACATGCTGAAGTGGGTCTATCATCTCCCTATTTATTGTGTTTTCAGACAGCTCTCAGTAGGCAATACAGAATTTATATGGAGTAGGGAGTGTGTAGAAATGTAAGCATGGAATCATTGTCTTAGACCTCTGCCTTGCTCTGGACATCTGGAAATTAAAACTAATGACAGCTTACAAGATAAACAGTCAAAAATCACTGATATTCCATGATGCTGGCTAGGTGCAAGCTCGGTAAAGGATTAAAGCTGTGTTAGCTTCCTCTCTAGTACTGAATTACCCCATAGCATAGCTAAGAGAATCCCTCATGACTTGGTTTCACAGAGCGATAGAGTTCTCTATGGCATCGGAGCTGAGGAAATGATCTGTATCTCAAAATTAGTTCATACACAATGCTCTTAACATGTTTTTCAAGTGCTTTAAGATCCATCCAGTCTTACCATTCTTCTCTAACTTACTAACTTCTATAATAATGAAGGTAATTGAAGAAAAAGATACAGGTAGCTGAAGTCACTACCTCAAATACTTTCCCATAGACTGGCAGCAGTTCTGTCCTCCAAGTCTCTTAAATGGTACCTTTTCCATAGTAACGAGACTCACCGTCATCGTGCATACTCTGTGTTTTCTACAAAATACATCTCATCTCTTTCTCTGGGAGCTGGATAATTGAAGTGCCTCAGTGCAAGAACCCTTGTCCATTGACATTTTATATGGCCTTAATGTGGTATTCCTTTCTGCAAAAAGAGAGTTTAAAGTCAGGGAAATCAGAAAGCAATCCTGAACAGCTGGTAAGTCCTTCTGGTGGATGAGTAAGTGGTTGAGAACTTCTTTACATCAGTAAAAATAGGCCTCTAAAAATTTGTTACACTAAGCATACAGAATTAGCCCTTTTGTGATTAAAGACAGGTGTGTCATGTTCCAGAAGATATGTATAGACAGAAATGAACTTTAATAGCTAACAGTTTTTAAAAACAAGGAGTCTTAATACAGTTTTGGCACACCATTGTGCATCTGGAGACACATCCTATTTCTCTATAAAAGTCAAACAGAAATACCTCGGGAGTTTTAATACTTGACATACTTACACTGGTGAGAAAGCAGTCCCAGCATAGACAGAGTCCAATTTAAACAGCAGGCATAGCTGCATAAGAGCTGACAGAGACCCAACAGATAAAGTGCACTTTATGCCAGATTATGCTAGTCCAATTCGAACTGAGAGGGAAAAAAAATTCCTTGCAGAACAACTGCATTCAGGGAAGTAAGAGCAGTTCAGCAATTGTTTTGCAGAACTGCTTTCCTGTTTTAATTTTAAGCTGCTCTATGTTAGTTTCTAGAGGAGTTCATATCCAAATCTTTGGAAAAGGTTTTCCTCAGAGCACTAAGGTTCCTCTTATTCTGCAATGGAGGTGGAAGCCAGCACTCAAGAATTCGCCTTTTGGCACTGAGTTGTCCAGATTTGTTTCAAACTAGGTTACTAAACTGAAAAAGAATGGGAAACTTATAGATCTGAGCTTGGACTTTATGTGCAGATAATGCGAGGGATGTTTGAGAGTCTTCGGTTCGCTTTTACAAAGCCAGAGGTTTTCACCTGGGGACACATGAACTTAAGCAGAAGATCTTTTTATTTTTGTTTTGACTGGAGCAATTCTGTTAGTTACAGATGTTTGCATGAAATGTGGTCAAGATGAAGATGCTTCGTGGATGAAAAATTCCTGATCCACTTTTCTGGACACATCCTACATCATGTGCCGTCTCCCATGAGTGCAGAGGATCTCTGGACTCTCTGTCAAGGTTAGCTGAGGGGTTGTACTAGCCAACATAGATGGAGTGTTTCTGTTGTTTAGTCTTTGTATAGCTATGGCCTCCAAAGTTTGAGCTTTTCAGAGAAGACAGGTACAGTTATTCCGTCTTTAAGAAGAGAGAGAACCAGACCAAAGTTATGTTTTGCCTTTTTTTTTTTTTTTTTTTTAATTCCAGCAAAGTTTCAGGCAATAGATAATATAAAAAAGAAAAAGTATGTACACGGCTTATGCAAACCTGGTATCAAGGTGTTCTTGATTGTGTAATCTGCTTGCATTTTTGTTCATTTATGTTCATACTCCCAGTGAAACCTCTGACCCTGTAATCCTGTGCCTTACTGTTTTCAGATGTAATAATAAAAACTAGATTAAATACTTTCAAGATGAGAGAAAAAGTATGACTTAATGTATTTCTATAACAACACTTGTTGATGATTAACATATACCACATAGCTTGGCTGAAGCCAGCCTTTACCTACTACGCTTAAAGAGTTTGAGGATAAAAGCGCTGTTTTCTCATTAGGCATAACTACACCATCAGAGGAAACTAAGCAGTAACATTTTATTATTATCAAATATATATGTGAGATAAACACTGAAATGAGAAATGCTGGCATTTGTATGTCATTTCATTCTGAAGAACCACCGACAGCATGCCACAGTTGCGGTAGGACTTACCGCTTACCACCCATTTTAAATGACAAAAGAGAAGACTGATCCTCTCTATGATTTCAACTAAAGGGACATGACAGGAAAATCAATTTTAACATCCTTATTCCTGAAATTAATTCAGGTCTCTTCAAACGTAAAGCCACTTTACCACCATGTCACTCTGTTGTGACTCCTTGAAGAAAAGATGGGGCAAACTGGCCTTCTTACTATTGCAGGCCAAGTGCAGGTTTAAATACTGCTGTAGGTTATGCTCATCTGCAGCTTCAGATTGTTCTGCTCAGAGTTTAAGTACTAACAGCACTCTTGGCACCAGCAACTTGCTTATCTGTATTTATTATGTAGCATATCCATCAATTGTGTAAAGCTTGGTATTTCGTACTTGATCACAAAAGTGATCACAACTCACAATGAGTTTTTGCAAGCCATAGTATTAGCTATCACATTTCCTAAGCATCTGGTGTGACCACTGCGTCTCATATTAAATTAACCAGAACACCAAGTCCAGCTTGAAACATCTTGGTTATTTCTCTTTACACTGCATTGGTATATTATTCTTTCCTTTCTGTTTTTGCACACACTGTCTTCTCCCCCACTCCACACATTTTGAAGTAAGCATGAACAAAGTCTTGTGCTGTCATTTTAAATGGCAGTTTAAGCCATCCTTAAGAAAACTTCGACTTCTTGGGCTACACCCACTCACCTTAAAATTCAGCAGCTGCTTTGTGCAACAGAGACAGAATCAAGGCACGAGAGTAACTAGTGTACTCCCTAGCTGATCTCTACCATCACCTCAGCCAGAAAATCCTTTTCAGTCACTACTGAGGTGAGTTGAGGTCTCCTATCACACCCCAGCAGCATAGTATGCTCTGTCAGTTTTAACAGAATTTATTTCATCAAACCATCTCACAGGGAAACACAAGGATGTTTACCTTGACATATGACTACAGATATGTTTTACCATACTCAGATCCTACGTCAATGTATTTTGCATTTCTGTGTCAGACCTGCTAGCTCACCGTAAGCTGTGGAACACAGCTTTGAACTTTACCACTCAAGAAACATCAGTCTAGAGCTCAGGAACAGGGCTGTGACTCTCCACTTGGCTAAAAGAACTGAGAAGAATTTATGACTAGAAACCTTTTCTGACCTGCAGCTATTACCGTCTGATAAGTGCTAAAATTTGGCTTCAAGGATGAAGCTATTCCTGCCAACACATCTCACCCCTTCTTCTTACTTTTCTCCTGGCTTTAAGTTTGACTTCATTCACAAGTTTTGCTTCTGGATTCTTTCATATCTGACATATTCTCATATCCTTGTTCAAAGCAGAACCAAAAAGTGTCCTTCTCTTTCTCAGATGGGCCTGCAATGAACTCATATATTTATTTATTCTCTAATGTTTTGCTCTTGCTCTTCAGTTCAGCAAAGGCTGAAGAGAGAAATTCAGACAGGTTGCTATTGGCTTTCTGGAGGGCAACCTCTGTTCAGATCTCTCTCTTACCAGTGACTTCCAAAAACACAACATAAAATTGTGTCACACGTGAGTTTACCCAAAGAATCCCAGAAATAGCATCCTACATTTACTGAAAGTGAGTTACAATGGTGGTGATGCCAAACTCCGCCCAGTAGAGGCCAATAGTATAACAAGGGGCAGCTACTAATGATTGAGCCTTGGGAGGTTCAGGTTGGACATTAGAAAAAACCTTTTCAATAGGAAAGTAGTGCTGCACTGAGACAGTTTATCTGGAGAAGCTGTACCACCTCCCCCAATCCCAGGGCCACTCAGGCTGGCAGGCACCTCAGGAGGTCTCTAGTCCAACCTCCTTCCCCAAGCAGAGTCAGCAATGAGGTGAGATCGGGTTGCTCATGGCTTTATCCAGCTGAGCTTGAAAACCTCCAAGCATGGGACATCACAAGCACTCTGTGCCCACGCCACACTGCCTGGCTGCTCTTGTGGGGAAAAAGCTCCTCCTTACATCCAGTCTGATCCTCTCTTGTTTCAAATTACATCTGTTGTCTCCAGCCCTATGTCAAAGGAGCTGGAGGTTCATTTAGGCTGCTGGCTCATCCTTAGCCTAAACGGACCCCCAGGTCCTCTCTGCAGAGCTGCTCCCCAGCCCTGGCAGCCCCAGTCTGCATCACTGCTGGGGCTCTGCCTTCCCAGAGCAGGACTTGATGTTTGTCCTGGCTGAATTTCATCAGGTTCCTGTTGGACCTTTCCTCTTGCCTGTCCAGATCCCCTGGGTGGCAGCTCTGCCTCCATCGTATCAAGTGGTCTCCACCATTTGGTGTCATCTGTGAACTTGACGAGAGTGCCATCTCTCTCTTCCTCCAGGTCACTATAGAGATGTTGAATGGGACAGGTCCCAGGATAAACCTCTGCAGTACCCCACTTGCTACCGGCCACCAGGTAGGGCACAACCAATTAACCACAACCCTCTGAGCTGGGCCATCCAAACGGCTTTTTAGCCGTCTAGGTGTCCTCCAATTCAGACCATAATGTCCGGAACTGGGTGCATGGATGCTGTGCAAAACTGAGTCAAAAGTCTTGCCAAAGTCTGGGAAGAAAACATCCATGGCTCTCATGCTGACTATTTCCAGTCACATTCACGTCCTTCATGTTCTTGGAAATGGCTTCTAAGGGGACTCTGATTTTCCCAGGGTCTGAAGTGAGGCTGACTGGCCTCCCTGGATTGTCCTTCTTGCTCTTTCTGAAGATGGTTGCAACGTTGGCCTTTCTCCAGTCTTTGGAGACCTCCTTGATCTCCACAGCTGATCAAAGATGATAGATAGATAAAGATGATAGCCTTGCTATGAAAGTAGCCACTTCTCTCCATGCTCTTGGATGCCAGCCCAATGGACTTGCATGGGTCAAGTTTTCTCAAGTGATCGCTTAAACCTCCTTCACCCTTGGAGGTTTTCACGACTCAACTAGACAAATCCATAACTGATCTGATTAGCATTTCAAGAAAGAGGTTGGATTAGGTGTCCTCCAGACACCTGATATTTCTGTGAGCTAGCTCCTTAGGGAAAGCCATCAGAACATAACATCTGTGGACAGAAGTATTTTTGTTTACTCATTATTACTTCTCAGAAGAGACAGCATTGACTCCTTGGGCTTTCCATTGCATGGATTATGTTAAGAGCTTGTGTTTAAATCATGCTAAAAGACTGCCTTCCCTGTGGTTTTGTCCTGTGAAATTGCTTCCTTGAGCAGAATTAGTACATAGCTGCACTAAGGCACAGACATGTTTAAACATGTCTTGTCTCGAAAGGTAAGGAGGGTTATATGCACAGTGCTTATGAAGATACAGCCAAAAAGTTTAATAGACTGTTTAGGAGGAACTTGAGCAAACCACCATGACGGAAATTATATCAAACAAAAATGATGAAAAATAAGGATTAATGTAAGCCAATAATTCTATATAATTATCTGCTCACTAGAAGGTGTTTGCTGCTTGGTACCCTACAGGACTGCAGAACTATTGGGCAGAGAAAAAAAAAAAAACTTTTGCAGACAAAAAGGTATGTTCTACAACATAAATTCAGGCACTCTTTAAAAATTAATCGTCGAGACCACAAGCAGCCTGAACTTGTAAAACGTGTGAAGAAATGGAGGGGAAAGGCTGTGTCAGACCAATCCTAATGAATAACAAAGATGATGCAAAGTGGGTCAGGTCAGAGTGCCTTGGCTTACACATTCCAGTAAGAGGATTCAGAAGACAGTGTGTGTTAAGTTCTGCCAACTTAATTTTAGAAGAAAAACCATCATCAACTGTAGCAAAAGAGAGAGTTTTTCTTTAGAGTAACTAAAAACCATCAATAAAGTGTGGAGAGCAAGATAATATTAGTTCTAAATTAGCCTTTATTTGGAGCGTCCTTAGGGCAAATTCTACTTCCTTATCAGTAGCGTGTCCCTTTGAGAGATAATCTGCTACAGGTAGGAGACAGTCTTCAATCCCTGTTCACTGTAGCCTTACTTTGAATAATCACATACTTTATTTGTTGGATAGATACCTGCTGATGTTGCTATGGATAAGCCATGAAATGTTTCTCAGATGTCTTAGTATTGTCACTAGGTCAGCAAAGTTCATCTGCTGCAACTTCCTTAAAAGCTACCACATCCAGGCTGAATTTGAGTCATTATTTAAGAGATCCTGGGATATTTTCTTTTTTTATTAGATGTTCATGTTTCTACAGAATTAGTAGTATATTGACCTTTCTGGAGGTAGTGACAAAGTTATCACATTCAGTCTGTGATTTTAACAACCCGCAGAATGAATGGTTCATTGACTGCAGTTTAGTAACTAGTTCATGGAAGACTATGTTCTACCATGTCTGCACAAATTCCATTCAGGTCAGAAATGTATTTAATAAGCAGCAGTGTAGCTGTCAGAGCCTGTTCCTATCAGCTTTGCTAGGCAGCAGGCAGTCCTTCCCGAACAATATAGTTCCTCTATCTGTGGCACTTATTCCTGGTCAATGTTGACAGCATCACTACCTGAATAGCAAGAAAAGTACAGGTAATTAAAAGAGCTGTTTCTTCATTTTTGTCTCCAAATGGACAGCGTTAGACAGCAATAGAGGACCTCTCGTATGTATAAATCCAGGTCAATTTTTCCATGTAACAAGCCCAGAAATAATGTTGGCAATGTAATAAGAGGATTATCTGCCCCAGCAACCTCCTCTAAGCTTTTATGTAGAAATCAGAGGCCCTGAACTTCTTTCTAGGGCCTCCTAACTGCATTGAAATATGACATTAACTTGCAGAGTTATTTAATATCTCAAAGCTACTTAAACCCATTTTAATTTTGTCTTAATCCATAATTATACCTCTTGATTCTTTCATAGAAAGGTCCAGATCTGACATTTCAGTTAAAGTTGCATTTACCTTTTCAATAAAATTCATACAGATTGCTTTTTGCTCTGTGGGAAAAATCAGACTATAAAGCACTAGACTGGCATGGGAAAACATGTTTCAGTGAAATTCTTGTATAGAAATAGGTAGCAGATCCACCTTTAAGTAGTTGTTTTGGTGTTTCTCAGCATTGCCACCCTTGCACGTCTGTTGGTATGAGTCTGAGTCCCATTTCCGAGATTTGTCTTTGGGTGTCTAGAAAGAATTTATGAGCTCTAAACATGGCCCCAAATGTTATTCCTGAAAGACAGGTGTCTTCAAAAGACATTCAGAAGGGCTTAATAAATGCTCTGAGTGGTAACCTGTAGAATCAGGTGAAGGTAACAACAGGCATGGAGGCTTCAGCACATTGTAGGCAACTTACAATGAATTTGATGGAGTTTTTATGACTTCAAGTATTTTTATATTAGCTGATTTTTTCAGTGGTCAGCACTTCCATGGGCCAGTGGTAGCAAAGAAATGTGCCTCTATGTTGTCCCCAAGAACAGTAGCTTCATAAGCAGCTAAAGCATGTTTCCCCCCAGTGATATTGTAAACCAGACCTGTAGAAACCAGCAGGGTTACCCAACTGGCTTGAGACATCTTTCCCTTCACAGCTTCCCCTCTAAAGGCGCTTGACAGGCTCAGCCTCCACGGCAACTCCTGCAGCATCCTGACCTTTTAAACATGCTCTCCTCCTCTCCTTATATCCCCATGACGTGTGCGAACAACAGTGGGATCTTAGACAAGGCTTTGTATGAAACAGTGGTGCTTGTTTCACTGGCATAGGCATTGTTTAATGTGGAGTGAATACTTCTGCCAGACAAAGAGGGAATGTGATATGCTGGTCCATCTTGCGTATGACCCCTCATTACTCAACTTTGTAGTATGCACGAGATTTATTTTACATGGCAGTCTCTGTTAAAGACAGACCCATCCCCTTAGTGCCGTACTTTCCAACTCCGGACGTCAAGTTTAACCACTGCGCCACAGCTTGACTGACTTCAGTGAACATTTCCTCCACATCCTCTAACCAGTTCCATATAGCACTATGTCTTGGTCAGCCAGAAAAGTCAGATGTGCAGTCTGCATCCTTCATCATTCTCTTGATAGCTAGAGATCTAGGTAGAACAGTCTTATCACTATTTTTGATAACTGCAAGAAACAGTGAAATCCTGGCTATGAACAGTGAGTCCCTCCTGTAAGAAAGCAAAACTCTCTTCCTTGTTAATGTTCACCACTCAAATAAATAATTTAGCCCTGTCCTGAGGTATGTAGCTAAACAAATCAGCAGAACACAACAGAATTGGAAAAACAGAAGTTGCTTCCAGGTTAGAATAAGCTATTTCCCAGCTTTTGCTCTCCACAGGAGGCACATTTTTTGCTGCCTTAAAAGCTGAGTACTTTCCTTATAGTTCTAGCCAGAGATGTATGAAGCTGAAAAAAACTTTAGCATCAGTTGCATGTATTATACATCAGCATCTATATTCATATATTTAAGCAAGGATATTCAGTTGGGATTTATAACCCACCAATGAGCAGGCATTTGGATTATAACAAAGAATTAATCCTATAGAGGGGGGGAAAGTGGAGAGGGGGCATGAAGGAGGACTGCATAAGATTCAAAGACATCAATTCATTGGTTTATATAAGGTGATTTAGAGAAAGACTGCTACTGAGTTTTAGTCAATAACCATCAAAAGAGCCTGCCAGAAGCTTCTCTTGCTAACTAATTAGTATTTTAAAGTCAAAGCTCTTAGAGCCAAATAGGTAACCAAGGAGGTATACAGAATAGAAAGAAAAGGTTACACTGTCACGCCATGGGATAGGGATACCAGACTGTTAGGTCCTTGTCCCAAATCTCGCACAGACTCAATGAAAGCCTCTACACCTCAACTAGGTGCCTCATTTCACTCTTTGCTGTGTATATTTTTTTTGCCATCATGAAGAAAAGAAAAAGGCTAGGAATACAGAGAGGTTTGGTTCCAGCAGGCCATCTAGGAGAATGAAATATAGACCAGCAAGTAGTTACAGAAACTGCATCTTGGAAGGTTATCTGAGGAGTACTGCCTAAAGGGCAGCCCCATGATCAGACAGTGCTGCCATGGGTGCCAGTGGGTTCATGACCACTCAGCCTCTGCAGTTTGCTCTTACATTACAGTATTGAATTTAATGGCTTTGGCCAGAACAGGGCAGACGTCCACTTCCTAGTATACAGTTACAGTGATATATATATAGGCCACACAACCGAGAAAAATTGCATGGGACATTTGTGTTTGTCATGAGTTTTGAAATACTCCATCTTTTCCTAAACACTGTCAGACCTGGCTGAGGTCCTGAACTAGTTCAAGCGCATGTGTTTTGTCTCTTCAGATGAACTGAGGCAGCTCCTACTCCAATTCATACTGCAGCGGACAGCTAGGTTTCTTGAATAGAGTAACTGAGCTGCATCTGCAGTTACATTTCTGATTCAGTCATTGTTTCCATCTACTTGACCAAATTCTCAAGCTGAAGTGATTTCATTTGCGCCCTTCCCCATTTCTGAAAAAAAAAAGAAAAAAGAAAAAGAAAAAAAGAAGCAAGATCCCTACTGCCACACAATCAACACTTCTTAAAAGAGGGAATTTGCTTGGGAACCTCCACCTGGTGACTTTACACCAGCTTAGCCTCCAAAAGGGAAGCAGTTGCAGCCTTAAGACATAGAGAGGGAAGGACGAGGCATCTGTAGGCCAGATAGCTGTCCCAAGTGCTATTGCCAAGTTCATTTTCATCCTGGCAGGCACTACAGCCAGGATGGAGTCACCACGAGTGCAGCCACCTAGCACTGATTGGTGCTCAGCCAGCCCCTCCATTCCTGTGGCTTCAGATCTCTTCTCTTCTGTAGTGACACTTACATGGAGGCGTTAGTAGGCTGGGAGGAATGAGAAGACGTCTCCACTCTGGCATCACTTCTGTGCTTGCCAAGTGATGACAGCAAATAAACGTTCTTCTGTCCCTTCTGCCCCCTCTTTCACTTGAAAGTCATGGCTTGACTGCAAAAAAGGGTTCGAAACTCTTCTAAGCTTTCAGAAGAAATAACACCACAGCAAGTTATCAAGTACAGCAATCCCTCCAACATTTCATTTATAATAATAGAAAGAAAGCAAGCAGAGGGAGAGATCAGCAGGACAATGGAATATTTTGGCTTCCAGTAAGTATTCCATGTTTAATTTCTGAGTGCCTGCCAGCTACACTGAAAAAAAAAGACATGGCTCCATTTTTTTCCTGTCTCGCATCATTTGTCCTTTGTTAGTCCTTTTTCAAACTTTATGAACTCACTGAATTGTTAGTGTGCATTAGTGTGTTAGTGCAACATTTTCAACAAAACATCCCAGTTATCCAAGATCTAAACAGCTTCCTGGGAATTCAGAATCCTTGTTAAGATACAAGATGTTTTTCTTTATCTGCATCATCATCAGGAGATGCTATTCAACATGGGGCCCCTCTAAAGGAGAAAAAGCAGAGAAAAAATGCAGACAGAACAAGCAACATTCAAGTTGCTGCTGACATCAGTGAGCAAGAGAGGCTTTGTTCTCCGCAAGTGTGCTGCAATTAATTTTTCCTTTGCAATCTAGAGATCAGCGCACGTGCCACATGCATCAACCTCACCCACAGCGCTCAAGCCTACGAAGCAGATGTAACAGCTCAGGCTGAAGATAAATTCCAAGACTGGCTGAAATTTTCTTGTTTTGTCCACAGGCATTCTTCCACAGCTCTTAGTGTTTTAGGTAATGACGAAGTATTTCTTCCTGTTGTTCGGTGCGTGGTTCAGGCTAAGCAGAACATATCTTGACAAGCAAGGCTGAGCTGCCTTCTCATTCAGTCACCTGATGTCTTGGAAGTGCAGGCTGTACTGCATACGGGGACACAGCCAGTGTATTCCCAGAGAAACATTAAACTCAGCCAAAATATATGGGCTTTGCCCAATAGATTCTGATGAAGCTGTTTCATTGAGTCAGTCATTGTCCTCAAACATTTAGGAAGGAAAAAAGATAGGGCTTAGAAGGGTTTGTGTTAGTTTGAATTACACTGCAGGTGAAATTGAAGCTTACTGTGAAACAGACTTCACAACTCCTGCACACGGTGCAAGGACTAGTCGGCTTTGCAATGAGTGCCGTTCTTGGAGGAGAGCTAACTGCTTGGTGTTAAAAGCATTTCCCTCCTTTCTCAATGTGTATTGGCTTTGATCTTTGAGATAGCCTCACAGGTGGGTTGTAGAGCCTCACCTCTCTATCATATTTTTCCATCTTCTGAAGATGGGACAGTTGTTCCTTGGCCCTTGTTGTGAGCTAAAGAAATACTAAGTTTATCCGTACTTTAGCAGCCTGCGCCAAGAGCTGGAAACTCCTTGGTTGTCTTATTCATCTGCACAAAGGCGAATCAGACTCCTACACAACACAGCTGCATCAAATTGGCAGGCTGTGTTTTCCCCTCCTCCTCTACTCATAATGCAGATAAAACTGTTTTCAGACATGGATCTAGGAAGACTCACAAAAAAACTGCCCACACTCTATAGTATCAAGTCAACTTGCACTAACAGCTGGGGGTTTGGGGATTCTTTATCTGGAGCTGGGTGCATGCCAAACCTGAGCACCAAATTAGCAGCATGTCAAACCCATGGATTGATGTACTTCTGCCAAAAAGTTACTTGATGCTGAAGTCTGAGTGGACACATACATTACTCTTACTCTTTATTGAAAAGAGAAAAAAGTGTCAGAAAAGCATATACCTTGCATACAATATACACCTGAAATTGCATGAAATACTGATTAAAGTGTGGATTTATACATCCCAAAATCTCTTGCTTTCTCCAAAATACAAGAGACCCGGGAACAACACACAGGGCTCATTATAGCGTAGTTGCATTTTGAGGTTATGTTCCTTCTGAACAGATCCAAATTTTAGGACTGATCTGAGAAGCTCAACACAAAGAGCCACTGTGAGGATTTCCTCAAATGATACGCCCTCATCAGTTCCCAGGGCCAGATTCACCCTGGTGCTGGAGTGAAGCTGGTTCTGAGCAAGCAACTGAGCTGTATTTCAGCCAATTTAGTGCTCGAGTCTGCATGCTGATGCAGTGTTTCAGTTTGCTGAAGCCTTTAACCTATCGATTTACGTGATGCTTTCTGGTAGGGGCCTTCCTGAATGACGGCTCCCCAATCCGCTTTGCAGGCAGCATCCACCGCATCGGGTACTAGTGTCCTTACCAGCTGTAATGGCATCCTGCTCAGAGCAGTCCTCAGTTCCTGCAACTCAGATGATCATTTTCCATATGGGCAAAAAAGAGCCAGAACAGGAGAGGGAGACGAGGCAGTTTTACTTACAAGGCAGCTTGTCCTGTTCTCTCATTCCCCTCAGGCTGAGACAAAGCACCCCTTTTTGCAGATTTTCTCTGAGAACTGGTCATTCACTCTCCTCACTGGTGGCCCTGTCCCCTCCCTCCAGGCGTATTACTAGCTTTACGCTTTATTCTAGACTTTCACAACATTCCTATTTCTTGTGTAGTAATAAAGCAGACCCAAGTGCTGGCTTCCAGAGAAGATTAGGCTATCGAAAAATATTAAATTAAATGGATTCAGAGTGAAACATACCCAGCCCTCTCTGTGGCATAACACAGTGGAAGGGATTTACTGGGCAGCAGACTTGCTACTTGCTTTTGTCCTCTCCACAGCATGTGGGATTTTAAGTTAAACAGTTTTATTCACACCCAGATTCACTAGTGTATCCCAAATTGGCTGCCTGCCAACTTTGCTGACATTTTGGATTTGCAATGTCTTAATCCAGAGTCATTATGGTAATTAGGGGGGAGCCTGAATATAGGAACAGGTCCTTTCCTGGAGTTTTCTTTGGGATTTCAGCGTAAAAAGGCAGCCATATTAATGGCCATATTAAAGGCTGACCTGGACAGGCAATAGGGATGCAAGTGCTAACCTTGCTTACACGATCCACAAGGAATGCACAGGAGTGTTTTGTATTTGCCCTCAGTCTCAAAGCAAAGTTTACGGCAGGAAGTCTCTATTTCTGGACCATTTGCCTGAGGACATTCATGATGTTTCACACCATTTTCCTGAAAACTGGGTTCATTTTCTAGACAACAGTGAGACAAAGAAGATTTATAGACAAATAGCTGTGCCGTAGATGACTCCAGCGTGCACAAGAGGTTCTGGCAAGTTAGAGTAGAAGAAATGACCTGTTTGATGGTGTAAAAAAGGTCTAAGCACAAAGGCTGTCATTTCCTGTGTTTCCAATTTCTTAATCTTGAAGTCATATCTCTTTTTGGCCTGGACGCGTGCACGCATGCACACACACACACGGAGTCTCATTAAATAAAAATCTGTTACGGGATGGGAAAACCTTGTGAGTTAATTCATGACCTCAGTGAACTTGTTCCAACAGAGAGGAGAGAGCTGCTAATGTTTATACAGAATGACATGATTTTCCATATTCGGCTTGGTCTCTCTAGGCTCACTTGGCTCTACAGGCCAACACTAGTTATCCAGCTCACTTTGCTTTCAGTTTCAAGCCAGAGTGGAGCAGCCTGGGGAACCCTATGTTTTCTTTAAAAATATCTTGTCATTTCAAGGCTTCAGTGGATTGAGGGGAGGTGAATAATGGACTAGTCATTTAGTCAGCTCAGCATGACCCAGTTTAGTGGAGGATTGCAGGCACCCATGTTCCTATTTCGAAGTCTCTTTGGTTGCCAGGTTAAGCTGCTGAAGGAGCCTGCTCGCCACGGCAGGCTGCAGGCAGGAAGCAGATGAGGTATACACAGCAAAAAGGTAGATGTGAGGCTTTAAATACAACCCTATATATGGATTTATGGCTGAGACAAGAAGTTTGATACAGTGGCAGTAAATGGTGCATCTCCAGCACTCTCTGAAAAACTTTGTTTCCCCCAGTGACAGGCAGTTGTCTTTTGAGCTGAAGAGATTAAAAACATCAGAAAAGCAAAAAGGTTACAGGGAGGAAATGTATTATTTGGAAGGCGTGACCACCAGGAGAACCGTGACCAGGATTTGGGTTTGCTTTAGCCTTGTCTTTATCCGCACAGTATTATCTGTGTTTGCAGCTGGTCGTCGTGTTCCTGCAATGCTAGCATTTCAGGTTGAGGCTGTGTTCTGGAAGAAAGCAGGGCAGATGGAAAGAAAAAACAAAACAAAAGACCTTACAGAATCAAGCACAGTGTCTCTGAGTCTAACGAAGCATTCACCAAGCAGTGCTTCCAAGGGGGCACTGAAGGACAAATCGCTTCTAGCTTGTAGATCAGCTGAGCGGTAAAGAAAGAGCATGAGAAAGAATGGCAATGCTATAGAGCTGGGAACAATAAGATGGCTATGGCCTTTCAGAAGCACAGGCATGAAACACAGAGGCGCTGAGGGAGCTACGTATAGTGTAATTCGTGTTGTAAAAACGGCCTTTCTCCCCATCGTCGCTGCCTGACCTCCAGCTGTACCCACCCCGGATCCTTTCACTGCTGCTGGACAAAACGCTGGATAGGGGCCAAGGTGGACACATTTCTTGTTTTGTTATGGAGCATAAATGACAGCCGAAGTGCTCTGGAAGCCAGGACAAGAGCAGCTGCCAGGGGAAGGGCAAGACAAACGAGGAGATTGTCTGGGCCATAGGCTCTGCTTTGTGCCCTGGAGGCAGCAGGCCACAGGCCAGCGAAGCGTGAGGGTGGAGGGTGGGATTCGCAGGAGGCATCCGGAGGGCAGCCCGTCCTTAGCCGTCACTCTCCGCATGCTCCGTGTAACGGGCACGTCTGGAAGGAGATCTCTCCAGAGGTCCATGTCCCCTCAGAAGTGCTCAGGCAGCAGGCATCGTATAGCACTACATATATAGCGGTTCCCTTCCCCTCGCGACTGTTTTCTTCCCAAGATCCTGGCCCCCGCATCTCACTTATTTATGGCCAAACAGGGCAGGAAGGGTGAGTTTTAAAAGGCCAGCTGCTAGACAAAGGACAGCAGGTGGCTGAAATGCAAGTGGAAGAGCCAAGCTTGATGACGCCATAGGAACCTGGTGATCTGGGGTGAAAAGGCTGGGTATGTTTTATGAGGTCCGACATGAAGTCACCGGCTCAAATCAAGAGAAGAGGTTTCCAGGCCTTTAAAGAAGTGCTCAGGGTCTGAATCACAGACATGGCCCCCTTTACTGGGCTAAGTTTCATGTGAGACACAACAGGACATGGTTACAGATGGGTTCCCCTCTCACTCTTGCTCTACATCTAGGTAACTCCAATGACTTCCTTCGGTATGCCCAAAATGCTTCAGTGCAAACCACAAAATAATTTTGTCTTTTGCCTCTAAAATCAGCTGAAGTTTGGTTGAACAGAGCTGTAGCTGGGAAACAAAGATGAGAAGATTCAACTAATAACTACGTAGATTTATTATTTTATTAATATGATGCATGCTTCTCAATTACCTTTTATTGATCAGAAATGGGGGAATTGCTCCTTTATTTTGGGATGACATAAAACAGACAGACTTTACTATTTCTTCCTCTCTTGTATTAATATATAATTTGATTTGGTGCAGACGATGTGTCTTTCTGACATACGATGCAGGAACTGAAAACACAATTCCCTATTTATTACATCAGAAGATATTTATTAGTGCAAGACTTTCTCATGGTGTTTCGCCAGCCTTCCCCTGCTGAGATAGGTGAATGTTTCGTACAGTAATATGGCAAGTCTAGTTGGTGTCTCGAGCCCTTTGCCTACTCTCCCAGATGCAGCACAGATAAATTCTCAAAGCCATCTTCCCCACATGCACACTGTGCACACGCGTGCACATGCATGCACTCTGCAGAGCTCCCAGCAGGGGAGGGCAGCAGGTTCGGAGAGGGCATGAAGTGCATCAGCAGCTCCACTGTTAAAACCTCATAACCCAAGGGATGTGACCGACAGCATTATAAAACCCCACTGCAGTTAAGGTCAAGATATTTGTATCTATAGATTTCTGGTTTGTTTGAACACAGAGAACAACAGTGAGTAGGATGGAGAAAGTGCATTTGTCTCTGCAGTCCCTGTGAGGGGGTGGCTGGAGAGAGGCTCTTGTTTCCTGGCTGTAGCCTGTGCTGTGAGTTGTCATCCCTTACTTTTAATGTGAACTATGGGAGACATCTTCTTTTTAATCTCATAAATACCATGCTGATGGTTGTTTGCTGGATAGCGGAGTAATGTTAAAGTTTAGCAAACAGCTGTAGTATATATACTGTATGTATATGCACATTTTTTTTATTATGTAGCCACGTAAACCTGGAATGGATTTAATTTTTAGTTTGGAAAGCTTTGTGGGTTTTTTTTTTTTCCCTTATTGCTGATTTTTTATATCGCCATCCTCGTCCCCTCCTCCTCAGAGAAAAGCCAGCTACTTACCCAAAAGGGATACCAGCTGAGTACTGGACTTGGGGAACCATCAGGTACTTAAGCTACATAAAGTACATCACTTACATGCTTGATCCTCTACAAGATTTATTTCAAGGGAGCCAGAACATCTCATTTATCAAGTCAAAACTAAACCAAAAGTATCTGGCGATGGAAAACTGTCCAACAGCTTGTTCTGCTACAGCGCAGGTGCAATGTGGGAGAAAGCTGGAATAACAGAGGGAGAGAAATCAAGAGGGCTTTGCAGGTGGTTTTTTTCTTCAATGTCTTTCCCCAAAATGTCTTTGTGATCTCTCTTCCTCCTCCATGGTTTTGTCTTTTTTCCCAAGAGAGAGGGGAGGGAGGACACGTTTGCCCAGGACCTCTCTGAGCCTGTGCAGGGTCAGGCCACCCCACAAGTTTTTGGGGGCTGCCCTGCAAGGAGCCCTGCTCCCTCTCACAGGCAGTACCCACCCCGGTGCCCACCACTCGCTGTGGCACATGCAATGAGCTCTGTCGGTGCTCAGCTTGAGCTGCATGTTGGCAGTGAGGCCAGCTCAGCCACCGGAGCTGCTTCCCACCCTGCCTAGCGGAAGGACGAGCCCTTGTCCCCGCGACCACCTGAGCACCAGCAGAGGGGCCGAGGGGGTCTGGGGAGGCAGCAGAGAGCAAAGGGGTGCTGAGGACAAGGGAATCAAAGGCTGAATAAAGGGTAAAAAAGAAGTAAAGAAAACGGCACGAGGAGCAGTGTGCATGCACTCTGTATGCTGGGAAGAGGGGCTGAAACAAAGGGAAAGACTATGTTAGGAAATGAATGACATTTTACAGGAAAATAGAAGGGAAAGGGGTCAAGAATGTGACACAAAAAAAGAAGAAGAAAGGCTTTGAAAATGAGAACTTGGAAAAAGGAAGGAGGTGTCTGATGAAGACAGATACAGCTTAAAAGGTATTTTAAACATTAAGTGGTCGAATTACCTTGTGATGATGGCCTGTGTATGCCCCCCTTCATTCTCAGTTTGCCTTGTTTCAGGCTATAGCACAGTGATATTTGAAGAGTTATGATTCACTGAGCAGAGAGCCAGCACAAATCTGAAGTGTAGCAGGAGAAAGCCACAGAAATTGCATCTGGGACGCGTACTAGGAGAGCGGAGGACATTTTCCGCTCTGCTGGCACAGCAGATACCCTTATAATCCCCACTATAGACTCCCTGCTGGCTCCTTAAGGAAATCAAACCTGAGTGTTTTAAAGTTTGGAAAGGAAAGTTTTGCCGAAATAGTCATTTCTCTGTATTTAGATCAACAAAATCTGTTGCATGGTGGATAGCCTAAGATTGTGCTCTTCTTTGTTTCTTAGGGTTTGTAAAGGATGTGAATGCTGGTACATGATAATGCTGGACAATGTGAACTGGTCTTCAATATGGAATTACCTGTTTTTAGACAAAGGGCCAGATTTTGAAGTATTTGGCATCCACAGACCAAGGTAAGATAATTAAAAATAAAAATATCTCGGCATCTTCAGTATGAATGTTATGAACACATATATTTAGTTGAAGTATATATACCTATATAATGTAATTTTCCCTATGAAAAATCATTTTGGGGGATACCACAGGGTAAAACTTATATATCCAGCTCACTCAGCAAATTTGGCCTCAGCCTGAAAATGAAGAAAAGACAGACGAGAAAGCGCACTTGTGAGGAAATTAAGAGGGGTCAGCAGCTGAACTCCCAAAGGAAAGGAGCCTCCAGCTTTCACAAGGGGGTCACTGAGAAATAATTGTTAGCACTTTCCAATCACATAGCTCCAGTGTGGGAACATATCATTATTATTTCAAAGCTGGGAAAATCAGGGCACAGAGAGGTCAACACGATTCCTCCAAGGACAGATAGTGAGTCAGAGGTGGCCCAGCACAGAGTGTTGTTGTTCAGATTTCCAGGGTCACAGCTATTGGGTGCGCTGACTCCCTTGCCAGTGCCAGATGATGAACGCTTCTCATTATTTACCCGTCGTGGAATTTCTACTTGCAGTTCTGATAAAGGACTTAGAGACGTGGAGCCGGGCTCAGGCATGGCAATACCCAACCAGAGCTAAGTGTGAGGGAGTAGCAGAGCAAGAGTAGGCGTATGCAGAAGCACAGCCGTGTGCATTTAGGCAGCTTTAGGGGAAAACCATGGTTCCGTGGAGTTTACAGGCTTCCAGTTTAGGTGGCAGCTGTGCAGAAGTCTTGGGAAAGTAGTTGGGAATTTAGACGCTGAAAGCTGCACTAAAACAGAATATGGGCCCTTAAATCCTTTGTAAAATTTAACCCTTAAATCTCCATCCGTGTTTCTCTTTCTCTGTAATAAACTTGCATGTCAGTCTGCACTGACTTGAGTAGTAAGGTAACAGCAAAAGGTCTCACAGGCTTCTTGCCTATCTGGCACCAAGATTTTCATCAGAAAGCGGTTCCTTGTGTGGGGACCCTATACACGCTCCTGTGCTCTAATAATTAAGGTTTTTCCTGCTGCACGAGATGTTCAGCTGCTGAGATGGTGGCTTGGCAGGCTGAGAGTTGTAGTTGTGCAGAATGCAGCCAGTGGCCCACTGCAAAATGTTATTTTTATCACTTAAATGTAAGTGTTTCCCAGGTGACTTCCAATTTTTGATACGTCTTTTCCCTTTTTGCATTGAAGGTCACTGATTTTTATGTCGTTGGTGACTAAGGCACCATATGCACACCCCATCATGCAAAGAAACCCGCCCACTGCACTGAAAAGGCTTTGGCCACATCTTAGAAGGATGCGTTTTCTTTTCACTTGGAGCTAGTTTAGTAAACTGGAGTTTGTAAATATGCACACAGGTTTGGGCATCCATACAAATGCAAACAAAAGGCCTTGGAATCACAGGCCTTTCATTGTAAATTCATGACAGAATGAAAATTCTTATTTTAAAGAAATGACTGAACAGTGTTATCTGTTAGTTAATTTGCCCTGGAAAATTCTAGGGTGAGGGGATGCATCCTCACCAGGTGGTGAGTGTGCTGAGAGGTTGGCATGCCAGCGCTGTAAAGGCTGCTGGCATTTCAGCGGGGTGATGAAGGGACACAGGGTCTGACTTAGCACACGTGCCTGCAGATTTGTTTTTTTATGATCACTGACACACAGGCCAGCACCCAGGTAAATAGGAGCAGTAAGAACGCTATGCAGCTCAATCATGCAAAGAAATAATTTTTTCTTCTACTTCATCCCTAGACCTGAAGGAGAAACCTGCAAAACACTTGCTTTTGTCTTTTTTTTCTCCCTAAGGTGACTGCCATTGTATTTTCCTGCCTTAGTCACTCTTCTCCATTTGCTTGTCCATTTGTCAGCCTTCTCCTGCCAGGCTGCTCTCGCAATTTCACTTTCTGTTTCACCTTTGGTTAGGCTCTGTATTAAACCTTCCAGCCTTCAGGTGGAAGTTTGTCATTTGCACCCACGACTGCATGGCCAGCAAATCCCGTCGGTGAGTTGCATTTTCTAGCAGACTTACAGCGCATCCAGAAAACAGCCTCCTTTGGAAAGCCTCTGGCTTGCAAATCTGCTTTTGACTTTGTTCGTTTTCAGACACGCTGCAGACTTTTCACATCATATTCTTATCGGTGTTGTTGTGGCTTAAACGGGAAGGTACATACCAGAGGCGAGGGAGGGTAACTCCGTGAGGTGAGGGAGTCTCCTTGCTGCTGGCACCAGTGGTGAAGAATTTTCAGGGAATGACCTTGGAGTTTCTGCCTCTTGGAAACCATGGCAACCAGCATTTGTTCTTGTAAAATAATTTCTTGTCTCGCACTGAGCAATTACATGCCTCCCGCAAACTCTGAGGTGGAATCTCTCTATGAAGAAAAAAAAAATTGTTGAAAAGAAAGCGTAGCTGATCACTCAGAATCCCGGCATCCGAGATAATTCACTTGAATGAGGTCATCTGCTAACAGCTGAACAACAAGCCCAAGAGCAGCCTGGGTGAGATGGTCCATCCCTGTTTCTAGGTTAGCATAATTAAGTCTGAAATAAATGCAGACATCTTCGGTGAATGCCTGTTTATCTCTCCAATTAGCATCTGACAGCTATCGGGGAAAAGCACTCAAAGATTATATGGGTGCTTGTGTTGTGCAGTTTGGGAATCACCAGTGCTGCCACTTCCCTGTTCCTAGATGTATTTTAAGGAGCTAAAGGCCATTTGCAAGTTATCTGTTCTTCAGATAATCAGCCTGTGCAATCCTGGCTGCAGCATGCTGAATGTCCTGTGCTCCATCCACGCAAAAACTCACCTCAGCTGAGCACGTGAGGAAAGAGAAATTTCTCTCGTCTAACCATACAGCTGGAAACAGTCTGCATCAGAAAACTGATAAAAGCATGGCAGTGTCTGAGCTTGTCCTTGCGCCACAACGTGCATCGTTTGTGGAGCGATCCTTGGTGGTGGCCTCTGTGCAAAAAAGGCACAGGCACGACTCCATCTCTGCCATCACGGCTTTGTACCTCTTCCCTTTGATCTGAGAAACACGGCGCAGATACTGGGGATTGTGTATTTTAAGCTTGCAGCCCTGAGGAAATGAGGCCTGAGGGAGATCCAGATGTTTCTGCCCACGAATATTCCCTCTCCTCTGGCAAAATTCAGCCAGGTTTGAATAAGGAGACAGAAACGTCAGAGCTATTTGTACTCCTGCAGGCTCACTGATGCCTTCCCCCCATCGGTCCCCCCCGTCCCTGTGCTCGGTGCTGGGCATCATGCCGGGTCCGGGCTCCCCTGGACCAGCTCCCCCAGCACCGCCTCCGGCCCCGGCGCCGGCCGGGCTGCACAGGCAGGATACGCGCAGGCTGCAACATCCCCGCGGCTAAGGCCATTTATTGCCGTCGTTCATCAGAGACAAACCTTCCCTGCAATAGACGTAATTATGATACATAGCATTATTAGGGACAATTAAATGTCATACTTGGAAACAGACAACACGTAAACTCCCGCCTCGTTGCAAGGCTGCCCTCCTGCTGCCAGCAGCGCCTTGTCCTTGCGGTGTTAATTCACCCTCCCCGGGCCTGCAGCTAAGCGAGGGCTGCGAGCAAACAGGGAAACACAGCAAACACCCTGCTTCTCCTCCCCCTCCCCACAAAAACAGAGGACCAAGATACGAGCAGAAAGAGGATGTTGAAATGCATGGCACAAATACAGGCTGCTCCTGGGCTTGTCGGCAGACATCGTCGCGGGGAGAAGGAGGTCGTGGTCCCAGCGAGACCCGCAAGTCTCTGTTGAAGGCTCTGCTGCCCAAATTGCAGCAGCAGGGGCCCACGAGCCAGAGCGCTAGCTCCCAGCTCACATTTGCAGCCTTTTCCAGCCCATCACTAAGAAGTGAGGGTGAGATTTAAAGGCATTGCATGGGATTAGAGATGCATTAGCCATTAAAATCAATCCTCTGCACTGCTTTGAAAAAACTCAATTTGCAGTTATCTGCCTCTGGGACACAAGGAAAAGAAAAGAAAGAGAAATGGAAGGGCAGAATGAATCAGGTAACTTTTCAGACATTTATTGTAACTCCATGGCATGCATTCATGCTACCCCTGGAGGTTTACCTTATTCGTCGTATCAAGATCTTCAATTTATTTCGGTTCAGACCTAAGTTAAAACATCTAAACAAGATAAAGGATGATATAGTAACTGCGGAAGTAAAAAAGGATCTGCTTGTTTTATATAAAACTGCTACACCCAAATACAAATCTTGAGTCAGGTCCTAAACAAACACAATTTTCATGAGTTTTTTTTTAATATGGGTATCTATTTTGAGTTGTTTTAAAATCAGCTTTTGTTTCTGAGCCTTAGCCCAGGTTAGGTTTTCTGTCCTTTCCCTGTACCATGTGAACTTAATAGTTCCATAAATAAACCAACCACCCCCCTGAAACTCTCCTGTGACTACTCAGTTTTGGGGATTGCCCAAAGGATGAAGGCACACCATCATTACGAGATGGCTACAGGGGCAGGGGGAGTCCCAGGTGGTGCATGTGGAGAAGAAATAAACTAGAATGATAAAATAAACTAGAATGATAAAACAGAAGCAGCAAAAAGTTCATAATAGAAAAAAAGAAATACACAAGAAGGTGAAATGTGTGAGGCAAGCGGTTAAACGTTTCGGTGGACATCCCCAGGAAGAACATTTTACAGGCACAGAAAAGCTGAGACAGATGTTGGTGTTTGAGAATGAGGTGAAGAAAGGCCAAAGCAAACACCCGTGGGTCGTTTCTAGCTTTGGCCCCAGCTGTGGCACAAGAATTTTTCCTTTTTTTCTTCTTCAAGTGGTTCAGACGCCAAGCAGAGAGCAAGAGGGTAAAGGTTCTTGTCCCAGCGCCAGCCAATGCCATAGTGATTTAACCACCAAATTTCTATAGCAATTCCCTGGAGCAGGGGAAGATGCCAAACCTTGGTTGCTCACATCCGAGGCAAGTGCAACCCTTACGTGGTTACTTGGCAAGAGGAACTGTTTGACTGGTGATGTGCCTGTGGTCTACCATCCCCGAGTTTGACCCCTTTAGGCACACAGCACTGAGGTGGGCAGAAATACATTTTTGCAATAGTGAAACCATGTGCTCTGCTCGCACAGCTCAGCAAAACGACTTTTACAGCACAGTTAGCACAGTTACTTTAATGGCTGTAGCAGCAGACAATAAAAGACCATGATGTTAAAACGGAGGGAAAGTTACTCTATGTTTTAAAGCATTCTGAAAGCAACCAAGTGACAAAAAAACAGCAAAATGCAGAATAACAGGGAATATGGCAGCCACAGACCTGAGGAAGAGAGAGAGAGAGAGAGAGAGAGGGTGAAGATCTTATGATCTGACTTGAAAAGGATGAAAGAACAAAAAGGGTAGAGGGAGCCTTTTTCGTTTGCACATTACGTTACTAACCACTTGTGACCAGCAGCGTTTCAAGATGCACAAACGCCTGGAATAATTAGGTCAGTCGTATCTACATGCAGACACAGCTAAATCAGGCTCTGCCATTCTGTAATTTTCACCAGGAAACTGTGGCCATCACAACAGCAGCATCAGGAAAGGTTTCAAAAAAATAGGCACCTGGGGAGACACCAAAAATACCCCTGTGCCATCAGCCTGAGGAGGAGGTATGAGCTGCCTGCGCCCGGTTGAATCCGAGAAGCCCTTGCTCACGTGCCGACTGCTTGCATGAGAGCCAGAGGCTAGCATGAGTAAGCAGGGGAGATCAAACACTCCTATCCTGTTTAAACACAAACGTAATTCTCCATACAGCAGTACGCACAAGTCCATGCAGCACAGTATGTGCTTAAGCCTAAGCTCAGGCTTGAGGATTGCTGTGGGCAGGGAAGGACCGGGGGATTGCAGCCTGAATGTTAAGTAGTTTCAGCATCTCCACAAAGTCAAAATATCATCTTATGCACTAGGGGAATTCTTCGGTTAACGTAAATAAGACTATTTGTCACGGCATGCGAAACAGTAGGTGTGTCGGGCCTGATTTTCCGCCGGTTTCTGCTGGCATGGACAAGCAAAAGCTGCACTACTGCTGGTGCGAAACCAGCTGGAGCATGGGGAAAGCCGGGCTCCTGCGTCGCTCGCTGGGGCGTCTGCAGCCACGCAGGAACTGTCGCGATCCCCCAGCTGTGCAGCAGCCAGGTTTTCAGCATGACTGAGAAATCAGACCCCTAGAAGAAGTCGGCGGGCGTGTTTTCTGCAGGGATTTCAAAGGGTAGCAGCGGCAGCTTGTTTTAAACTCCCCCTGCCAAGCCTACGACATTGCTACCACCGTCCTTGCTCCAGAAAAAGCAGGGTGGTAACACCTTTCTGCTGGGTGGCGTTCCACTTTTTTTCACATCACAAACAGACCCCATCAGCAAGAGCTGGGGAAATTCATTCATTTTTTGTTTTGTTTTGAGTGGGTGGTTGGCAGGTCACTGGAAAAAAGAAAGCTGGAAGAAAAAGCTTCCCCAAGTGCAAGCACATGGATATACACCCAGGCTATACACATTCCTGAAATGGGCCCTATATTGCAGCAAAAATTCAAGCGAAGCAACTCTCTTTCCTCCTCCAGTGTGCATTAGAGGCCACATCATTTATTTTTCATTTGATTTAAAGTGAAATGCAAGGAGACTTGCTTGTTAGCAGCACTGCAAGACTACAGTACAAGTGGAATTTAGATGACATTTGATAAGAAAAAAAGAACATTTTTTTCCAGAAAGGCAGTCAGAGATTTTTATACCTACATATAGAATGTCTTCTAGCTTCAGATGCAAACTATTCTGAAGGAGCTTTAGTACATTTATTACAACAGCATTTTTATCATACTGAAAATAATCAGGTTTTGCCTTCAGTCTCTGGTGCTCAGCATTTGTAATATTCTCTATAGTTTGCTGTAATTTCTTTCTTGCCTATCACAAAAAAGGCAAAGAGCCTAGAGCCAGAGGGGCTTATACTATAAATGGAAATAAATCAATAATATGGCATGGAAAGTAACTCAGGAAACAGCAGTTATCAAAATAATATTAGTTGATTATCTAAGACACTTATCAACATTTTAAATTCAGTCTCTCTGTATCTGCCGATTTATGGGTAAAGCAAGCTATTGTATTTCAATATATATTACGCATATTGCAAAACCCAGAGGATTTGTAATATAGTAACACCTCCTAACGGCTTTCAGCTGGGATATCGAAGCACTTTACCTTGCTAAAGAAATCATGTTGTACAGCGGTCCTGGTTAGCAGGCAAAATACTAACATATAAGGGAGGTATGATGAGGCTTACATTTTGAGATCATAACACACAACAAAATACCAGCAAAATGGACTATGGCAGCTGTTGACAGAACTATGCTGCATTTTTGGACAAGAACCGAAGGGGCGTTTTAGAAGGGAGACCGCAAGGGCCGGAGGCAAGGCCAGAACCACAAACCGGACTCAGCGCTGCCAAGTGTTCGAAGTGAGCCGGGGCATCCCGTGCTACGGGCAGTGATGCCAGAAAACAGCTTTTGGTCTGGCTTAAAGGGTGGCATGTACAGTCCCTTCTCTCGGTATGGCTTCGGAGGAAGGGTTTCCTCAATTTCTTCCTGTGATAATTAGATGTTCCCTCGGATAAGCCCTGGGAGCCTCAGGGCCTCTTCGCCAAGCTTGCACTTAAGAAACACAGGCTACTTTCAGGCTTTAGCAATCCACAGTGTCTTTTGTTTCCCCTTTCCAAGCCCGTGTGTCCCCACTTTAGACAACCCGACCCAGAACAGTCACCTTTTTGGCTGAAGTGCGGGTCAGGCATCCGGCGAGGGAGGCCGCGCTGATGCGATGCTCTTTGGTGCCCTCTTTGGGGCTGAGCATTGCAAAGCCGCTGCAGACACCGGGCGCTGAGACCTGGCCCAGGAGCGGGGACACGGCAGCCACCAGCAGCAGAAAGTGCCGGAGGGGGTCGGAGGCAAAGGCAGCCAGAAAAAGTGGAGCTTAGCGCTGTGTTTCAGTGGGGCTTTACATTAAGGGTGTGCACACTAAAGCTGACTGGCGTTGGGAGCAGTGCGCTGTCCATCCGTGCCAGCAATAGGTGAAACTGCAGCACTGTTTTCCCCTCACGATACCCTGGTGGACTGAGTTACCTGGGCTCCATCCGTGGGCCCACTGTTCCCTTTCACACCGTCCGGTTGTGTATCTAAACCTCTCCGCTTAATTAACTGAATGCTTATGCCTGGAAAAGGGACCTCAGAGAGCTATAATGGCACCCTGGGAGCTCACGTGCTGAGGAGGAGGGTGCCAAGCTTGCATTGCTTCACGATTTCCAGGCAATCAAGCCTGAAGGGACCGAGAGAAGGGGGTGAGGGGAGGGAAGAAACCCTGGGAGCGCTCGACACCGGTTGGCCTCGATTCGCTCTGCCGGCAGAGTGCAAGGGTGAGACCTCCGGTGGCAGCACTGCCTTTGGGGCAGGACGGAGTCACAGCCATCAGCTGCAGGTGCTTGGGAAAACCATACGCCATTTGCAGCTGCTTTGCTTCTTGCCTGGGAGAGGATGGCAACTGCAAGCCCCTCTCGTGGAAGGGCATCTAAAAAGCAATACCTTGCCCTTAGGTGAAAATGTCATTCATGAGCTAGAAGGTAGGACAGGACCCTCAGATATTGCATTACTCTTGATCACCAGTTGTCACAAAAACAGGAAAGTGGCCAGCAGGTAAATAAGGGATTGGCTTTTATATGAGCATCACGGATTATAGGAAGGCTTTTAGCTTCTCCAACAGAAATGCTGTGAGAAAAGCATGGAATAGATTGTTTTGCTTATTTTGGGCTTAGGATGAAATGGCTAAAACTGAGAGTCAGTTCTTCAGAAAAGATGGCAACACTTCAGAATTTGTCTGCAGAAGACATCCTGTAAATCAGACTTTTTAAGCAGATTTCAGTGTTGAAATACCTGCACACAGGATGTTAAAATTTACCTGTCACAGCGTATTTAATGCTTTTCTCATTTAATTATTATGTCAGTGTCAGCGCGTGTTATCACTAGCCTGCCAGGAAATACAAAACAGCAAAAGCATTACACATCGTCCGCACAGCAAACTTCTCTGTGAAACACAAACTCCTAAAAACTGTACCGCTTTCAGCAAAAATAATCCTACAGATTCTGGAAAGACAGAACTGGAGACTTCCTTATATTCCCACATCTTCATTCGTTAGCTTAGATTTTGTGTTACATAGAACTTTGGTGATATTTCCTTTGAAATCAGTGTTTAAATTCTCATTAAGCCTGATGAGAGCAAGACCGGGTCTACCTGCCTCAATTTGACAAGTAAGTCTCACACCAAACAACATGAAATGCAGTCAAACCCCTGCACAACCTTTTTGGCTGCTGGTACGTTCACACGCTATTGCCAGAGTCCGTGGATATAGTTGGGGAGAGCGTTAACAGAACGGGTTGTTATCACAGCATAATGGTCCTCTCTTGTTAAATGAGTGGAAAGGATTGTTTATAATGTTTATTTTTAAAGCACAAGTCATTTGTAATTGTGGCAATGCTGTGTTTTGTTTAATTTTGTCTCTTCACAATATTTTTTGTAGATGTTATCATTTTTCTGAGGGATGTCAGCACAGTCCCCCTTTTCCCTTCATCCCTGCCAAGCATCAGCAGGGAAAGACTTTGCTTCGTGCACCTCATCCAGCAGGGCTGCCTCAGCGACCCAGGCAGACCGACTTCCTAAAGGCAGCAGTATCACTGCGTGTTTGCACTGGGTATGTGCTGACACAGGTTGTGCCTTTAATCAGCATGATAATGCTACACAGATGGGCTGCACTATATATTGATTGACTATATTGTATGATTGACTGGGCCATTGGTAAGGACTCATACAAATCTGTCCCGAATTTAAACTGGGTTGCTGTGAATTAAAGTGTTTGTCATACCTTGTTCTGATAGGAAACAGAGCAACGTGTGTCTATGAGGATATTAGGTCCCCAGCATCACTCAGCTGGGTCCAGCAGAGCTGTACCCCTAGAATGAATTCATCCTAATGCTTTCAGATCACATGTATTTGCCCCAGAACAGTATCACTTTTAAGTTTTAAGCAAAAACGAATGTCTAAGCTTCTTGACATAGGATTTCTTTTTGCTCGACTTATGAAGCCGAAAGTAAAACTGCAAAAAATGGTGGATCCTCTGTTTTTTGCATTTTCCTGACCAAGGATGGATTTTTTTTCCTGAAGGCAGTGCTCTCATTAGACACAAATTGCAAGATTCAGTGAAGATTGGCTGGGCAAAACCGTATGGTGTGCATCAAATAAGTATTCACTGGAAGTGACCTAATGGTGCCTTCTGGGCTTAAGTTCTATTAAAAGCAGGTAAGGAAAAAGAGCTGCATTACACAGCATAGGATGAAAACCCTTTGGTAGACATTACCCCTAAAAAAAAAAATACTAAATACATTTTTGTGCCCTTGATGGTCAGTGAAACAAAAGATGCCAATAGGGATCTAAGATGACTGTGACTTGGGCATACTGTATCAGATAAATTACCAAAAAAGAAACTAGTCTGGAAGACGTTAGAAATAAAAATAGACAGTCGACAAAGACCTTCCTTTTGTTTTATTCAGGCCTTTACACCACTCCTTGCATGACAGTATTACAGACAGAAATTAATCTAATTCTCTGTATCAGGACCCTGCATAAATACCCTGCACAGCATGATTGTTCGTTATTTTACTGCTCTTCCCTTTCCTTCTTACGCTTACATCAGCAGCTGTACAATATTCCCCTAAAGTCCCAGCTACAAAGCAAAACTTCCCAAACCCAGGATAGTGTGATCCTGCCCCCCACCCCGCTTTGGGTCCCGTTGGCAGGGTGCACGCAGCGTCCCTCAGGGCAGGAAGGGAAGGGAAGGGAAGGGATGGGATGGGATGGGATGGGATGGGATGGGAGGGTTTGACGCAGCCTGCGCAGACGAGGTCCTTGCCGGTAGCACCCCATTTCCTTAGGCTGTAGGCTGAGGAGCTCAGTGACTCCTCATTAGATCAGCCTCCATCATAAAAACGGTTGTCTTCTATGCTGTTTAGCAAGGTCAGGCCCTTAGATGTGTACTGAAATTCGCTTCTTTCATAGCTGCTGTCCCCTGTCTGCCAAATGCCTTTTCTAGCACAGAAAAATCCCCCAGAGACTTCCCCTAAGTGATCCTGTGAATTTTATCTGTGTCTGTTTTGAAGACTGTAAGCTAGTCACAGCAGAAGGTGTTTTATTGCTGTTCCGTTAAGACCAAATGCATTGTTATTGCTCAATAAATAGTAGTAGATAAGCATGTAATGGCTATACTGTCACGTCAGGATTAGGGTGAAAGAAATAGAGAAGTATACTAGTTTCTCTGTCCCACTTAGGTTGCCTGGATGTGTCATAGAGATAAATGCATCCTCCATAATCTGAATTAACCTAGTTTATAAATTGGACCCAAACCACCTACAAAGATAAAATGCATCAAGTTAATGTTTTTCTTTCAGAGTGGCAGGTGCCCTTCATCATGAAAACCTGAGTGTGGGAAAGACGAGTGCTGAAAATCAGGGAGTTCGGTATGAACAAGGAACGTGTTTCCACCACCATCCCAAAGGTAACATCATGCCAAGCAAAACAACTCCAGAGAACACCTTTCTAGAGACCATGTTGAGGAAAAGGCTGCTGATCTGGAGGTTCCTCTGTTCTCAGTGGCTTGACCTACGAAAACTACAGCATGGTTTTCTGCAGTATGCTGCAGTCAGCATTTGAGCTTTCAATGTTGCTCACTGTTAAGGCAGAAAGGTCACAGACCAGCTGAGATATTTTAAAAGCATTGAACCTAGTTGGGCTCTTGCACAGACTAAGCTTTTAAAATGAATCTTTTTAAGAAAAGAAGCTTTTTGAGAAGAAAAAGAAGTGTCAGGTGCCTAAATTACCTTAGATATCTGGCTGTATGCATATTAAGTGAAAACCTCAACAATCCATTCAAAATGAGAGGTTGTATGTGAAAATACTAGTCTTTTCAGATACTTGCTAGTATACATCACTGATAGTCTAGCATTTAGGGCTTTTTTCACTCAGATATGCTTTGAGCCTTTTCTGTTCAGAGCAAATTATGCTGTTGAGCACAGTGACAGTACTTTCTGTGAAAAACATACTTCATTTTCCTCATACTTCATTTCTGAGCTTGTAGCTCAAGACATGTATAACATTAATACAAGATTAAAAGGACAGACAGAGAGATGGTATGTTTAGCAAAATTTCCTTCCAAGCAGTAAGTCAGCAGCTCAGGACTCTGGGGAGAAGAGCGCGTGTGTGTGTTTGTTTGGCCCATTGAAGTCAATGCTTAAAACCCTCCCTAGGCAGGATTTCACCCATGACGAATAAGAGGAATCCACACAGAGGTAAAATATTAATGATGAGTGTAGGGAAAGCTCCCTGTTTATTTGGCCTTTATAATGCTAGAACAGAGATGAGCTGAAAAGCAAAGCATTTCAAATCAATACCAGGAAAGGATTTCATGCAGATAACAAGTCCATGTGGAACCTGTTGCCCCAAGTTAAAAGCGAAGCCAATAATTTAGGAGGACTGCAGAAGGATTTAATAACTGGAACTGACAACATGGTGTCCTGCTACAGCAGACAGGTGAAAAATAATTATTACCCAAAAAATAATTGTGCCATCACCATGAGAATGATGAAAATTATAAAAGGCTTCCCCCTTTGGCTGATTAGTTAGTGGGACCCTTTCTTACACAGTCCTCTAATATGCTTAATATATGCCTCTGTCAGAAACAGAGACAAGGGCAGGACAGGTCCAACTCTCTCTGGTAGTTTCTGTCTAGTTCTGTAGTTGTTACTCATGTTCTGGCCTTTCTTTGTTAAGCAGGGACAATGATGAAAGAAAAAAAGGAGGCAATCAAAGATAAGGAATCTTTGTCCAGTTCTTAAGTAAAAAGCACCTCTAACCCCTGAAAACAGTCCATGCTTTATAAAAGAGATATCACTTTGTGGCAGTCAGTTGCATTATAGTTTCTCTCTAAAAATAAAGCAGATGTGCTTGTAGTGGTGGGTGTTTGAAGATACTGACACTGACAAAGCTGCACCTCCTTTATCTTCATATTCTCCTCTTGATGTCTAGGTAAAATTCCAATGTCAAATATTTAAAAGAAAATCATCTTTTCCCAAACAACATATTTACTCCTCCAGAAATGCTAAGGGAGACTCAGCCCTGGGATAAGAAAGAAACACAAAGAGGATGGAAGTACTGCACTTTCATCTGCCACAGTAAGCAGCCGTCACCACCAGTGTATAAATTACCCAACAGACAGGCATCAAAATACTTGCTAAGTAAACAGTTCTTGAATCTATTATATACATCAGAAACCTAATTTTTCTCTGGCCATTGTTCTAAGCCTTTCTTTCCCAGTGTTTCTTCCCTATTGTATGTACTACATGTGCCTACACTGGAACAGTAGCTGACTCCCTGATTCAGGAAACTCCTTTCTATGAAGTTTTGGGTTTATAGTGTTCTTGCAAACCAGTCCCCAAAATGACTGTTCTCAACCTCAGTGACACAGTCTCACACAAACATCAAGGCATCTATAGGAGAAGGCCATGAGTCCAACAGATATTCAGTTTCTGTATTTCGGTCTTTGGTCACGGTCCCAGGGACACTGAGATCACAACCAGAAGTGGGATCGCAACCACGGAAGTTTGCAAGCTACTACTGTTAAGAAGTTGCAGGAATCAGACTTCTCTGCTCTCCATCCTGTTTACACCTCCACTCCTGTATCTTCAACTGAGGCTTCATAATTCTAGTCCACTCCATTTCTTCTTTGTCTCCACCTTCCACCAAAGTGTTTGGCGTTTCCAACCTCTGGGTTAACTCTCAGGTCAGATCACAAAACCACAGAATCGCTGAGGCTGGAAGGCACCTCAGGAGATTGTCTGGTCCATCCCTTCTACCAAAAGCAGGGTCAACTAGAGCAGGTGGCCCAGGGCTATGTCCAGTTGGGGTTTGAGTATCTCTAGAGATGGAGACTCCACAAGCTTGCTGGGAAATCTGTTCCAGTGTTCATCCACCCTCACCTTAAAAAAGTTTTTAATGCTTAAATGGGATTTCCTGTGTTTCATTTTGTGCATACATATTGACTCTTGTCCTGCCTCTGAGCATCACTGAGAAGAGTCTGGCTCCATGTTTTTTACTTCCCCCTCTCCCCGCCAACATTAGATATTTATACACATCGATAAAATCCCCCTGGAGCCTTCTCTTCTCTGAGCTAAACCGTCCCAGTTCTATCAGCCTCTTCTGTGAATATCAGATGCTCCAAGCCCTTCATCATCTTCCTGACCTTTTGCTGGACTCACTCCAGTATGTCTATTTGTCCCTTGTACTGCGGTGCCTAGAACTGGACCCAGCACCCCAGATTTGGCTTCTCCAGTGCTGAGTAGAGGGGAAGGATCACCTTCCTTGACCTGCAATGCTCTGCCTGATGCAGCCCAGGACAGTGTTGGCCTTTTTTGCCATGAGGGCATATTGCTGGCTGATGTTCAATTTGATGTCCACCAGGACCCCCAGGTCCTTCTCTGTAAAGTTATTTCCCAGTAGGTCAGGATCCAACCTGTGCTGGTGCATGGGATAATTCCTCCCCACATGCAGCACTTGGCATTTTCTTCTGTTGAATTTCATAAGGATCCTCTCTGCCCATTTCTCCAGCCTGTCAAGGTCCCTCTGAATGGCAGCACAACCATCTGGTCCACCGAACAGTCACTTCCAAACTTGCTAAGGATGCATGGATACCATCATCCAGGTCATTAATGAAGAAGTTAATCAGTATTGGTCCCAGTATCACCCCCTGGGTCATAGTGCTGGTGACCGACCTCCATCTGGACTTTGTGCTACTGATCACAACCCTCTGAGCCCAGCAGTTCAGCGAATTTCCCATCCACCTCACTGTCCACTTGTCTACCTCATGCCTTATCAGTTTCTTTATGAGGATGTTATGGGAGACAGGGTCAAAAGTCTTGTTAAAGTTGAGATAAAAAACACCCACGGCTCTCCTGTCATCCACCATGTCATTCTTTGCACTGCAGAAGGCTATCAACTTGGCCATGCATGATATCCCCTTCATAAATCCATGCTGACTACTTCATATGTTTTGAAATGGTTTCAAGGATTAGTTGCTCCACCACCTTCCCAGGGATTGAGGTGAGGCTGACTGGCCTGTAGTTCTCTGGATCCTCCTTCTTGTCCTTCCTGAAGATAGGAATGATGTTTGCTTTCTTCCAGTCCTTAGGAACCTTTCCACATTGCCATGATCTTTCAAGGATAATAGAGAGTGGCTTTGCAATGACATTGGCCAGCTCTCTCAGCCCTCGTGGATGTGTCCCTTCAGGGCCCATGGACTTTTGTATATCCAGTTCCTTTAAATGTTCCCTAATCTGATCCTCCTCCACCAAAGATAAGTCTTCCACTTCTTCTACTCTTGCTTTTTATGCTTGAGTTTTATCTTGACCTTCTTGTTCATCCATGCAGGCCTTCTGCCACCCTTGCTTGATTTCCTGCTCACCAGGATGGACCATTCTTGAGCTTGGAGGAGGTGATCCTGAACTCCACCATCTTACAATCACTGTAGCAGGGCTACCCTGACCTTCACATGCCTGACCAGTTCCCACTTGTTTGAATATATGAGGTCTAAGAAAGCACCTGTCCTTGTCAGCTCCTTCATCAGCTGTGTTAGGATGTTGTTATCAATATACTCCAGAAACCTCTTAGATTCCTTGTGCCCTGCTGTGCCATCCCTCCAGGAGACATTGGGGTGGTTCAAGTCACCCATGAGAAGCAGGGCCTATGAATGTGAGGTTTCCTCCAGTTGTGTGAAGAAAGTCTCATCTGCCACTTCCTGAGCAGATGGTCTGTATTGGACACCCACCACAAAGTTGCCCATGATGGTCTGCCTGCTAATCCTGATCCATCAGCTCGCAGTCAGCTCCTCATCCATGCCCAGGCAGAGCTCCCCTCTTTCCCTTTGCTCTCACATGAAGACAACCCCCTCCCTGCCTTCCCAGCTTGTCCTTCCTAAAGAGCCTGTAGCCATCCACGGCAGCACTCCAACCATGTGAGCTACCCCACCACATCTCTGCAATTCCAGTGGATTGTGGGCCTGTAACTGCGCACAGACCTCTAATTCCTCCTGTTTGTTCCCCGTGCTTCATTGTTAGTGTACAGGCACTTCAGAGGGCTGCCCAGTTGTGCCAGTTTCCCAGAAAAGGCATGAGAGCTATTCCCATGCTGTCCTGTAGGCACTTCCTTAATTGTGTGCATACATGTGAAGTGGACCCAGTTCATCTCTGTTATGTTGATTAAGAGGCCTCTCCTGTTCATATCACCCTGTGCCCTTTGCTTGCCCATCCAGGCCACCACTTCCTCACTTGGCTGTGGTGGTTGTCTCCCTCCAGGGCTGCCCCAAGTTTAAAGCTCTCCTCAGCCTGTTGGCAAAGGCACCCCACTCAGCCAAGTGGATCCCATCTCTCCCAAACAGTCCTTGATTCTCAGAGAGGGTCCCATGCTCATAGAAATCAAATCCCCGTTGTTGACCCCAGCTGTGCAACCAGTTGTTGACACACCAGATCTGTCCACTCTTCCTCAAGGAGGATCCCAGCAGGATCAAGGAGACACTACCTGGGCCCCGATGCCCTCGACCATCACCTCCAGAGCCATGTAGTCAGGCTTGATACGCTCCAGGTCTCCCTGGCCATATTGTTGGCACCCATGTGGAAGAGCAGCCAGAGTAATAGTCTAAGGGCCAGACAAACCTCGATAGTCTCTCTGCAACATCCGGATCTGAGCCCTGGCAAGCAGCAAACTTCCTTAGAAAACAGGTCAGATCGTCAGATGGGGACCTCTGTACCCCACAGTGAGAAGGCTCCCACCACCATCAATCACCACTTTCCCGCTGTGCACATGTGGGGCTTGGGTGCTGCTGGCTCGGAGCCTTTGCTGGACACAGATCCCGGTCCTTGTCCACTGCTGGGGCCCTGAACCTGCTCCGTAGACGCAGATCTGCAGAGCTGCATCCTGTCTTGGGAGCTCCCTCTGGGTCAAGACCTCAGATATGCTGGAGGAGTTGCTCCAGCAAGTGCCGGGATGCTGCCCCATGGTGTGTCACCACCCCACTAAGCACCTGCGTGCTT
This sequence comes from Dromaius novaehollandiae, assembly GCF_036370855.1. Lineage (NCBI taxonomy): Eukaryota > Metazoa > Chordata > Aves > Casuariiformes > Dromaiidae > Dromaius > Dromaius novaehollandiae. The sequence goes on from NC_088132.1 coordinate 7,416,123, forward strand.
CAAAGACAAGCTCCTGCCCTGCCCCATGCATGCTGGTGCACCAATTGCTGCCTTTGCTGGCCCCCATCAGCCAGGCTATCCTCAGCCACCGAGCCAGTGAGTCACCCGTTTTGCTCAAAATTCAGTCCTTCTTGCCAGTATTGTGACACTTACTGTAACTACAGTTTTGAGCATCTTTGCTATCTGCTTGGCATACAACAACTCTTGGACAGTAATTGTCATAGAGGTGGTGTATGGTTGTTCTGAGAGCACATCTCACCATAAACTAAGTTTTTGTATCGAATCTGGCTGTTCTTGAACTAGACAAGCAGATAAGCGTGATGCATAAATGTGTTACAGATACAGGGTAGTCGAAAGAATTAAGGCATGCATCTGGGCAGGACTCTAGGACAGATGATCCTAAAAGAAATGAAGAAGAAGAAATGATTGTTTTAATAAATGAGTCAGAAAAACTGAGGAGAACTTTTGGAACAGCCAGCAGATATGCAGAAAATAGAAGATTTGGTCATTGCTTTCCAGTGCACAACAGAAATATCATCAAAGTCCAGAAGTCAACATCAGGAGTTGCAGAAAATATTAGGAACAGTATACAGCCATCATCAGGAGGTGCATGCAAAGCAAAAGTAACCTGATCAGCCTGACATTCAATGGGCCTAAACCTTAGTTTCACTTATTTCAATTTACAGAAAATATTATTTAATTTAAGGATGAAATTTCTTGAAAGTGTTATCCTTCCTCTAACTTGCCTGCCTTCATCAGGGGAAAAGAGCTGCCATTTCCTTAGAGAAAGTCTTACCAGATACAAAATGGATGAAGCCTGAAATTCAGCAGGATGTGGTAAGTTACTGAATCATTATACAAAATTCTGGTGGGAATATAATTCTTTATTAAACAGTATTGAATAGGTAAGGGAAATCTGGGTGAAGTGCCAGGAAGGAAGTATGGCCTGGAAACTCCTGCTGTTTCATTCTTAAACTGCTGAAAAGCACTCTTTCAGGCACTGCCAATTCCTCTAGACAGCAAAGAAAAAAAAATTGCAAGATCTGTGCTACCAATGAAAATGCCTAAACACAGAGATATGGCAAAAGCAAGAGTGTCTTACAATTTTCTGCTTTAGATGTATAATTCCCCCTTGCAGGCCAACAAGAGGCCTGTATGCAACAGTGCTTTTCAATGGGTCACAGTCTGGTGACAACGCTTAGCATATGCTCGAAGGACTCCTTAGCACTAAGCTTGCTTGGCCCCATGCTGTGATGGTGACCAAAGATGCCAAACTAAATGAGTTAATTCCCAAAGCCACTTCATGGGAAATCAAGAGAAGAGGTCAGAGCAGGAGAGAACATAGGCTGAAAGAAGGAATAAAGAAAAAAAAGGAGGGAAAAAAAAGAATATCAGGCTTAAAATGCCTGAATTCTTAATAGAAAAAAACCCAAACCCTCTGGCCAAACTCTGGCAAAAACACACCATAAAAATTCAGAGCTACTGTGGCTCCTAACAGAGCTGGTGGGTGCGGACTTAATTGCATTTCTTAATGAGTTTATATCTACAGCTGTCAAAATAAACATTCAAAAAAGCCAAGTTTATACAGAACCCAGCCCCGCCCTCCCCCCAACTATGGACCTCCCAGGAGGCCTTTAGTTGGCACTAAAGGGAAGAAAACACTGTCACAAAAAAGGACGCAATTTCAGTGACTTCTTGTAGCCAGGAAAGTAAAAGAAAACAGCACATCTACTCCTTTCCAGACTTGAGGTCACTGAGGCAGGAGGACCTCCTTTCAGCCTGAGCAGGCACTTCCAAGACCTGAATGCTAGCTGACTTTGTTGTGCCAACTAATTAAGACATGGGCAAAATGAGGCTTTCCTGGAGCAGCAGGATCCAGCCATAGGACTTGACAGACTGTGCCAAGTCACATGGAGTGAGACGCTGGGGCTGCGGGTGACCCATGTCCACTTGCAGGCTGGTGGCCCAGGGCAGGGACAGCCTCAGGGATTTTACTTTCTTACATTTTGTACAGCATCAAGGGGTAAAAGGCACCTTCCCCTTTCTTGGCTGACACTTCTTATGAAGCTCCTGTACCACTACAGAATTCAAAAGCTGCATAGTTTGTGATGATCTTTCTATGATGATCTATGATGGTCTGGTCAACTTTGCCGTGCTAGTTCTTGGTCACCCATCAATTCATCATTTGAAAAGGACAATTCTAGAGTGAAAGAAATAGTCCTGCTTATGTTACGCTGTCCAGGAAATGAGGAAAGAAATAACATTTTATTTTTTTGGATTGATGTCAGTAAAGCTTTGAGTTTCTTCAAAATGCAGTTGAGGTTTATATTCTGTACCCTATGACTTAGGAGGAAAAAGTGTGCTCTGGTGAGATGTTACAGTCATTTGAACTTTATTATCTTGGTCCAGAATTAAAAATGCTTTCATAGGCTGGCCTTTGCATTACGATCCCTGTTGCTGCCTTGCTGCTGAACAGAAAGGTCACAAGGAAGAAACTGCTCTTCTGCAGACAAGCAGCAGAGGAGAAGAACTAACCAGGAACAGTATGAGACTGACACAAGCTGAATGCTTCACAAATAAGAGACCCTAAATGTGATTGTTAGCCAGACACTGACCCTGAGGACTTGTGCGCATACCCACTGATTAGGTTTTTAATGTTTTTGACTTTTTATCCCCCCCAAAGGTTTATTTCCATTGAAACAGACCCTGCCTAATGAAAAAAAGGAGGCACTTTCTAAAAACTGTCCTTTAAAGAAAACCCACATTTGCTTACCTGTTTCTGCAGAAAGGCATTAACTGAACAGCAGACAGTGCTTGCACAGTCCATCTGCTTTTAGAGATGTAAAATTCTGGATGCCAGCAATCAGTCTAGTTTTATACACATCTGCTACCCACAAAAGTGTTTGTTTCAAAAAGGTTATTCTGAGCTGGCTGTGAGGACATTGTAATACCTCAAAGTATGACCACACAGTGTGGGCTTGTTCAGAGGATGCATGATTGCATCTCACATCAGCACTTCATCAGGATAATTTATTGACATTGACTATTCAGTGCATGTGTCTGCAGGGTGGAGCTCTTCAGAAATTCAGATTCTTCCCTCCAGCATCAGCAGTTCAGTTTAATTTATTAAACTCGGTTACTTTCCTGCACTTTAGGCTTTTAATTATAATTATCCTAAGCAGACCAGAATGGTGCTGTGACTGAAAGAGAAGCTATGAAAGGTTTTATGCCAGCAAGGCACTTTTAATAGTGAAAAAGCCTTGAAGGTCTGGGCAGAGATGACCTCATATGCCAGGTGGGTGCTGTAGAGGTGATTTTTCCCTTCAATGACATTAACCAGAGGTAAAACACCAGGCAGCCTTCCACTAATGGCTGGGGTTTCCTGCGAGCCTGGGTAGCTAGGGACCACCCTCCAGGTCTTCACTGTTCATGTATTTAAACTCAGGATCCCCTCTGTCATAAAACCAAGACATTGATGGACTGCTTAAGAAAGTACTACAGCAATGTCTCCCACTGATATCCAAAAAAGCCTAGTATCCCAGAAAGCTTAAGAGGGTATTTCTCGTTTGTTTGAATACACCATTTTCTAATATTTGCATTTTGGTATCATCCAAAGATCTCATCAGGCTTGAGATACATCAGTGCTAAGCCCTGGACAAAAAGTCTGAGAGAAATGCTTCCTGTTGCTCGGACTGTGAAAGTCTAGAGAAGAAATAGAAGACAATGGAAAGAGATGAAACATAAGCAAAATGCTCAAGCTGGCAACTGAGAAAACAAGTTTTTAATTTTCTTAACAATTTTTTAGGAACTTTTAAAGAAGTATTTCTAAACCAAGAGGTAAGGGTCTTTTCTAGCATCCAGTGATGTCACCTGTCTTAGTTTTCATGTCCTCTTGTTCATTCCCTTTGTATTTCTGGCAGTTTTGCTATAACTTTGTTGGATGTTTTTTGTTTTCTTTTCTTTTTTTTTCCTCCAGTGTGTATATCATGGAATAAGCTTTATCTGTTTTTTTAGTGAGAAATGCAACTGTCTGTCTGCTTGGCCTCAGTGTCAGAATACCTGGAGTCTTGAAGCTATGGAGCAGCAAAGGATTTCTGGCCACTCAGGAGAACCTGACATATTGAACCAGTACCTTGTTACAACTGCCTTCTAATGCTTAGGGAGAAAAGCAGATCAATGGATAGCATTAGTCAAGACTTCGAGGTCTGTAAAAGTGCATAAGAGCCTGAAAGAGGAAATCAAACCACATGGCATTCAGCAAAAACATAAGCAAGGGCAAGGAAATTATATAAATCTGGTATCCAGGGTGGAGCAGGATGATTCAGTAATAGGGTTCATCCAGGCAAATAAATAGTGCCATCTCCATTTGTGAAAAAGCATATTTTCTGTATGATCTTCATGTTTTTGAGTAAAAATTCTAAGACCTATTGTTTTTCAAATAGACTTTTTTTTCCCCAAAAAAGTCTTCCCTTTCCTTCCCTTGCAGGTTTCTCCTACACCACTGATGTCTTCATTTTCAAGCCTTGAGACACCTAGGACTGGTGTTTCTGGATCCATTGAAACTCAGCTGAAGAACTAGTGCTAGCAAGAGGCCCAAAGTGAACTTAAATCCTGAATACAGACAGTTGCCTTCTACAGCTGTTGTATGTGAGTCCAAAACCAAGACAGAGTAAATAAAAATGTACAGAATGTCCCTAATGGAAGATTTTTTTCCAGTTAGCTACTTCTGCATCTAGATTTCAGTTAGGGAGAGGCTGAGCTGTTTTTCTGTGACTGCTGTGAATCCTCATCTGTAGATTGAGAAGCTTAATAGAAAATTTGGAGTAAGCAATTCAGAGATACAAACACAAAGAGGTGCAGGGATACTTTCCATATATTCTATTATTTATTCTTTATAATGGAAGCCTATCATTGTGGATTTTATGGGTGAAGAGTGTGAATTTCAGAAGAAATCTCAATAGCTGTGACCTTTCTTCCTTCCCTTTAAGCAAAAAAAACCAGTCTGCTCTCCACTCGCTGTATGCTTGCAGTTAGATCATATCACTGCTGGTACTGCCAAAATATTTCTTATTGTGTTGTTGAAATCTATACTCTGCTCATGCTACTTCACTATTGACATGAAAGTAGGATCAGCCATGCAGCTGTGAATTAGAAGAAAACATTGTTTAGTAAAAGTAAAAAACAGGTACTGCATAGCTCAGAAGAACAATAAGAAGCTTGGAAACACCTCTGAAACACCAATGGATCTCAATTCCAGTTCAAGCTGGCGAGGATGAAAGTTGAGCTTAAGTTTATTCAGACAAGAACTGTAACCATTTGTCATTGGCTTGATCGTTTACATCATAAATTGACAGCATAACTCCAGTTCCTACTGCACAGGTATCCTCAGTGCAAGCCTGGCAGTGACTGAGATGCCTGGAGCATCTAAAAAGGCCAGTAATCGAAGAGCATAAAGAACAAGATATTCCTTTAGCATTTGGCAGTGGTTTCTTCTATTCAGATTTGGAAATATTTTCCTAAGTACATGATCACACACAAGCGGAAGACTAAAAGTCATCTTTGCATATCCTATAATAAATATTTTGTCACCACTTTTTAACTAATACAAAAAAATAGGATCAGGGTTTTCATCTAGCACTAATTTTACCTGCCAGCCTCCCAGCCTGGAGTCCCCCAGGCATAGGCTGGCTGATCTACTTATTGGTGGCCTGCTGCTTGAGAAGGCAGATTTCTGCGGGCTCTCCTCCCTACCATCCCTGCTGTGACAAAGAAGCTCCTGGCTGGCAGGGGGAGAACACGTGCCGGGAGATTTCCTTCAGCCAATCTAGAGGCTGACAAGGCTTTTCAGGGCTCTCTGAAGGGATGTCTGGAAAACCTGTTATCAGCCTGAACTGCATTTCTGTGTTACAGAGTAAGAGATGCTCCAGTATAGACCTTAAAAACCGCCCTCTCCTTTACGAAAGTAGGTATTTTTTAAACTCCCCACTCCTTCCTGGCTTACTGAGATTCAATTTAGTTTAAAGGCCCCCCAGGATTTGCCCTTAGGAAAGTCAAATTGACCTTGCTTTCTAAAGCCTTAAGGGAAAAATCTAGACTTTGGCAAACAGGGATCATTTAATACACAATTGGTGGGGTATTGCTTTTGATAAAATTCATTCCATTGTAAACCTTAACACTGACTACTGAGTGTAAATAAGGCTGTCAGAAGGCAGCTAATACATTTAGGTGAGAGAGAGGGTATTTTCTGGCAAAACTTAAAAGAAAAATAGGCCCCACCAGTGCATATGCAAAAGACAATGCATGTGCGACCTTCTTGAAAATATTTGCATCTGCAGCGAATGCAGCCCTCATAAAAGTATATTTTTTATCTGTAGTTCTCTGCATTACTGAGGATAAAAAGCGTGTGCTGAAATTTTACATTTATCTTTCCAGTATTTTCAGGACTAAACGTTCTAGTCAAGTCAAATAGTGACATCATATGGTGTACTCTCAAATTCTATGCTCACTGAAGAAAAGATAATTTATTCTGTACTGGGTTTGGCCTAAAAAAATAAATAAAGTAGGCCTTACTCAAACTAGGCAGTCATCTGGTAGGTTCTAATGCTTATTACCAAAGCATGTAGCAAGACTGAGGAGAGCACTGTTCGCTTGAAAGGACGACATGAGGTTAGGCGTGCATGGTGTGCTGGAGACAGAGCTGCCCGGCATGTTCTCAGGGAGGTTGCTCCATGTTTGAGAAGCAAAGTTGTCTCATATGAGAAGCCTCTCTTTTGAAATGAAATATAATTCACATTTCTGTACCACGTGTTCAATAGATCTGAGATCTTAAAATGCTGATGTTTTCACTAAGCTATTACTGTCTGGCACTGTATTGGTTTGTCCTGCACAGAGACAGAAACAACTGTGGAATAAATTTAAAAAATTTCCTTGTACAAGTTCATTTAATTTAAAAACAACTACAGATGATTTTTTGCTCAATGCTTTCAAAGGCTGGATGAGCTCCAGGGAGACCATCTGAGGGACCATCTGAGGCAGGTGAGGTGGCTGGAGGTAAATGATATGCTGTTATTTAGTGCAGATGATGGAGGATATGCCTTTATTATTGTGTAGGAATAGTGTCTGTAAGTCAGTTTACCTACTTATGTTACCCTGTATGATCCAGTAGAATTAATTCAAAGGAGGCTACAACAGCAAGCATGCAGAAAGTGGAACAGTGACAGAGATGTCCCCAGGAAGAATGCCAAGAAGTGTTAGCAAACCATGAGAAAGCTAGCCCTGGCTGCCTGTTAGCAGGTGATGGGATTGTTCCCCAAGGCCAGAAATCTCTTATCATAAGGATGTTAAGCTATTAAAAGCAACCAGCCTTGAGGAAGCAAGTAGTACTCCAACTATTGCTGAATTCAGCAGGGCCTTCACAGGCTAGAGCTGAGATGGCAGTGCTCACCTGCACTCTGAGAGAAGGAAGGGGCTGACCACTAGCACAGCTTGGCCTCCTGAACATTTACTTATTTTTTTAATCCCTGTGTACAGTGCAGGGAAATATGTTCATCTGGAAGAGCTGTTTTGAATCAAATTGCCAGTTACTAGCTTCAAGGACTCTAGGAGCAATGTCTCCCAAGGGCTAACTTGCAATTGGACCCATCATTAATACAGTTGGAAAGGCAGACAGTGCCTGCCCTAGATGCAGTCAGAGTAACAGAATAACTGCATGTCACCTACTGAGAAAAAACTGTCACTTGAGATGAGTGCTTATGAAAGAACAAACTAAAGCTTCACCCTTTAACTCACAGCTTGGTGACTGGGTGTCAAATAGGCTGGACCTGGCAATTCTATTCTGGGAATGAGTAAGAGGCTTACAAGCGAGTGAGTCTGAGTGACATATAAGAAAGAGATAGCAACAGCCTTTTCAGTAAGCTTACCCTCTAAGCAGAAATAATCATCTTGCTATATAGATGACAAGCTTTTTTTTTAACCTGACCATTTCAGGGAAACCGTCTCTCTAATGTACCAAGATCCTGGTATGCATCCTGTTAACACAGTGTTTCTGTGTCTTCTAGTCTCCCAAGAAGTAGGGATAAATTTGTCAGATTCAGGATGCAGGGTGAATAACTTGCCTATAAACACTCAAGATGACCAGGATTTAATCGTTCTCGACTCTGTCTACAGCAATATCCAGTAGCTCATCCTTCCTACTTCAGCCCTCTCTCATCAGTTACTGGTCAGGGGACATAGCTTTTCACACTGAGGCAGTGAGAGAGAAGGAGGAGATGAAGAAATGACATTAAAAGTTAACAGGCAGTAGTGCAGCAATGGAAATCAGTCTAACCAAGGCCTCCAAACAGAAGTAAAATGCTCTTGTTTTCATAAGATTGTCCTTTACATACAGTTTTAAGGAATTGCGCAGTTTTAAATACCTATTTTAATTACTACTTCTGAGTGCTTAAGTGCACTGCCAGGAGCACTCACAGTCCTTTGTGGATCTGCAGAATGTCAGATATGCTCAGCTTCGCTGCATTGATCCTTGACCTTAACAACTGCTCAAAGATACTTCAAGAATTTTAGTAGCAGTGAAACGTCCCTGGGGTTACACCAGCAGACAACAATACTAATAGCTTCAAGTTGTCCTGGTCTCAGAAAATGAGAAGCCCTGAATGAATGGGCCTTTTCCTCCCTCCTCCTCTCACTCATTTCATGTTAAAAGGACAAAGGAGATGGGAAGTAATGCTGCACAATGTTCGGCAGTTCAGCTTCAAGTCCATCAGGTGTCTAAGTGCACATAACATTGATTTAAATGGGATGTGACAGAGAGAAGAGCAACAATACCTAAATCCCCAAAGGCAGAATGTACATAATAAATACTACTACAGCAAAATGGATTAAACAGCACATCCTATAATACAAATAACACCAGTGGATAGAAAATAACTTCCACTAGAAGCTCTCTCTCTTTCAGAGAAAGAAAATGACATTTGGCGTTCAGATAGTTACGGTGCACTCGCATCACAATATTGGGGTGTCCTCTGTCACCATTTATTTTTATCTCCATCTCTTGGTGGGAGAATAGCCCATTACCCTTACAGGTAAGGAGGAGGAAAAGACCAGGACTAATGTAAGTGTCTAGAGAGCAGGCATGACCTCTTACGAAAGAAGTGAAGACACACCACAACCACCTTCTCTCCTCAGCAGAGAGGGAGAACTCTGGGTTGTTGAAGGCAGATTTGGGAGCGGTGGTGCAACTTCCAGTTAGCTTGTTCCTGCCATGCTTAAATAATTGTTAGATACAAACTTACTCGCTTGCCTGAGACAGAACAAGCAGGCTGTCTGAAAAACCTTTCATGGCATTTTCAGTTTTCATTTCAATTAACAAAGCTACCCCAACCATAAAAATGGCACTTGATGTTTAAAAATTAAAAAGATATGATTGTACAGTCCCAAGGTACAACGCCCTGTACCCACTTAATGGGATGTCCAGTATGAATAAACAGAACTAGACAGATGCTGACTGATAACTTGGTTGACAGCCTATGCTTATGTCTTATCTCTCTTCTATTTCTGGTTTAGAACAGCAAGATTAGGGATGAGGGACTTTAAAATGATGCACAATGCTACTGCAAAGGAGTCAAAAGTGTGTCTTATTCATCTCTGCCTCCCCTGAACGTACTTCCCCTTCTTCCTTTTGATCAAAACACGCACACACACCTCTTCTGCTAGCCCCTTTTGTGAACTTACAGAACTCAATTTACATCCATGTTGCAGTTTACAGTCCATGTTTAGTCAGGAAACTGAACTGAGAGGTAATTAATTTGTGCAGGAATCTTAGAGATTTCACAGCTTTTCAGAAGATGAGCAGAGAGGAAAGGAAAAAATAGTTTTAAAAATCTATGAAAACTTCTCTGTTTTTAGCCTTTTATGAACTGCTTTGTAGACTAGATGACATGTTCAACAGACCCTTATTTATTTTATAAAAACAAGCAATAGCAGTAATCATGAGTCACAGCAGAGTGTTCATTATTAATAAAACTATTAATGCACTACTTGGGTATTTAACAGTATTAAGCATGCACCAACAGCCTACTAACCGCACAGCACTTTGTGGTTTGTTGCTACATTAGTTTTGTCTTTGACTTACAGTATACACAAACTGAGGCAGTATTTGCCATGACACACCTTGTCATGCCTCACTGCCTCAACAGTCAATGAATTACCAGCTTTATTCAGGAGCAGTGTGAGTGAAGAGTATACCTCCAAGGCCAGAGGGTGAAGGGGAGGAGGAACAGTCTGATGCTTCTATTCTAAATGCAGTATGAATGACAATGAAAGCAAAATATATAGTATGAAAATGTATGTGTCTGAAAAAATATCCAGGATATATTGCATTGAGGATAAGACACATTTGAGAAGGAAGGCATTTGCTTCAATTAAAGCAAATGGCTACACATTTTGTTTCTTTCAGATGGTGGGTAAGGGGAGAAGAAAGAATGTAATACGCAATGTACAAAAGCTGTAAAATGTTATCTGGCCTGCTTACAATGCTGCCTGCCTACTTCCCAGGATAAGAAGATGCAACAAATAAACCTCATCATATTTCCTTCGCTTTGCTTACCTCCCACAGTGCCCAAGCCACACTGCATCCAATTCTATTAGACAGGTTTGTTTTAAAAATCAGTTGCTGAAATTCAGGTAGAAAATGGATTAATTTCCCTCAATATGCATTATAGCATTGTGCTTCTGCTATGTATCATCCAGAAGGTGCTCCTCCATGCTTTACATGTCTTCATTTTGTATTAGGAAGGGAATATTCTAAATGGGTAAGTATGCTTCCATATTTAACACAGATTTATACTAACCTTAAAACAAGGTTGCTTCCTTCTTTTCTTGTAAAGAATTTGTAATGTTATAAATGAGAATGATTTAACCAGGATACCATTCTCATATACTGATGCGATTAGATTACTGGGGAAAAGTTTATTTTGAAAAATGCAGTTAAGTTTATACAGAACAAGAGTAAGACAGCAATGAAGAAATTAAGCTGGGTAGGAACAGATTTCAAATCCTAGAGAAAATAAAAGTACCAACTCTAGTGGAGGCATAGACATGGCTTAATAATAATAGTAATAAATCAATTTTAATCTAATGATAAAATAACTGCATTTTTCTTGAAATTCGAAGGGGAATTGACATTTTGAAGCAATCTAAAACTGATAATCAGAAGCAAAAACTGCAGCTAAGAATTAGAATGCACTGTTTCATGCAGACCAGCTTCTTAACACAGCTTATAATCACTCACTAAAATAAAGCTATTTTGATTTTAAACAGAAATGTCATGGCGTTCAGTTCAGTTTTATTCTCCAGTTGAACACCCATCTGTAAATAATGAGTTCTTGAAAAATACATCAAACTGGGTCACTAGAAAGTCACTGGATCTCTGGGAATGGGCAATATGATACTGTGCCTTTTACATCTAAGTCACCTGTAGTGTGACCTGTTCCAGTCTAGACCAGCAGTGACTGAAGCTTATTACCAGCTGTTTCTTATCATGTGAAGTGGGTTGGTAGACTTGGTTCATTTTGCAATGGAAACATCAAATATATATATATCACCTTCTGGAACTCAGTCACTGCTGACAGTACAGAAACCAAAAACAGAATGGTCTCTGCAGACAAAACTACCTCATATCTGTCAAAGGTACTGTCTCCAGTTCAGACAGGGCAAGGTAAATTACCATAGCTACCTCTCTTGTGGAAGACAAACAGGTGTCGCAGAAGGCAGATGATTTCCATCTCTTTTCCTGTCATTTAAGGCAAACTTGCAAGCAAGCAAAATTCTCTTACTACTAGCTGGATGTATTGTTGCCATATAAGATTATTACATCTCTAGCATCACAAATAAAATGCTTGAACTTGCCAAAACTAAGCAAAGGTCACGGAAGTATTTTTCATGCACGAGTCCATGTGATTCTTAGAAGATACACCATCAGCCTTGCATAGTAAGTTCAAAAGTCTTAGAGGAGGGTAAACAACAGTCTCTTTAGTTTTGCTTTGTCAACAAATATCTGTTAGATTAGCTACCTAATTCAGTCACATCCAGAGAAACTCACAAATCACTCTGCAATCAAAGTAGAAAAATCTAAAGTAGTTAGCACACAACAAAGCAGTACAGAGATGTGAGGTAGGCACACACTAAAAACAAATGGTTCAGGTAACTTAAAAATCTTCTGTTTACAACTTAAATCCTAGTTGTGCCCATTGTATACTCAGCATATGTTCAAAAAGCAAGAATTGTGATTTCCACAGGGAGCAGCAATATTAACAGTAGATATTATGGAGTTGAAGTGTTTACAGTACCACATCTCAATTGTGGTATCTCAAGATAATACTTAATTAAGAAAATAAACTGATTTATAGATGGGGCAACTGCCTACATGACTGTCTGCATACCTAATTGTATTCACACCCACTGAAGCCCATGGACATACGCATTTCCTAACAGAAAAAAAGAAAAAATATGTTTCTTTTAATACTTAATCACCTGAATTGTAATTAGGGATTGAATTACACTTTTATTTCAAGGTATTATTTTGTTATTTCAAGGTTTTATTTTAATAAAATATTCTCTCCATCTTTCAAAATACCTCTGTGGAACTTGAATGAGTTCTTGTTTTTCCTGTTCAGGACAGACTATGGCAGAGCCATCTACAGGAGTCACTCTTGTCTCTATCATGAAAAAGATTTTCATGGAACTCATAACACAAGACTGTATCAATTGAGCTATATTATCTCTTTATTAGGAAAGCACCAACACCACATTCTTCAAAATTACTGGAATTTTATTTGCCTCAGGCTTATGACTTGCAACCAAAGACATTGTGCAAAGAAAGCAAAGATTAAGTACACTTTAGGGAAAAGGTGATAATCCACATTGGTAACATAGAAGATCAGTCTGATGAAAGAAGCCATCCATTACACTATATAGATTGCAATATTCAATAGCATTTTTCAACCCAACTTTTTTTAATCAAGGAGAAAAAAGTTAAGCAAAGTTTACAGTAGACATAAATTTGATACAATTCAAAAAGCATTTTTCTGAAGATCGTCAAGCATAAAGTGGAAAAACATATATGGGACAAGATGGGTGAAGGCTAACTACTGTACATTTATAAGCTATTAAACAAAGTTGCATATATGTACCACAGTGTAAAAAAAAAAAAAATACAGAACAAATAAAAACCTGGAAAACTGCCTGATGAAAAATAAATAACCAGTGGCTTTTAATGGCTTCTCCTGGTTATCAATGCTACAAAAGACATTGTTTTTGTCTTTCTGATGCCACTGAAAAACGTCCTATCAAACAATAAAACCAGGCACAATCAAATCATTACCAAGCTAAACCCAGCCCATAGAAATATACTATCAACCCACATTTTCCATCAAAAGCTTTTTTTGTTGTTTTGTTTCCAAATCTTTGTGGCCGATTTGGTCACGGTATGTTACATTTTTCCTTTTTTACACCATGATATCATATGTTTGTCCGGCACTATCCTAAAGCTAGTTTATAGAGAATGAGAATACAGAAACAACCCAATATCTATTTGACAAAATGAATTCAGTGGGTGTAAAATAGGAGGAGGGAGAAGAGAAGGGGAGGGGGTCAGTTCTGCCAAGAAAATAAACCCTATGGATCACTCATCATCACTTCCGCTTGCTTCCGACTGGTCCTAGAGGTAAGAGACACAAGAAAAGTCAGAAATTCTTTGCCAGCTATTCTATAGAATTTGCTAAAGAAGAAAGAAAGAAAAAGAAAGAAAAAAATGATAATTAAATTGACAAATCAAGATAGCCTTAAGAAATCTACTATCCTATGTAATATTTCTCTTTCATGACACTTCATTCAATTGCTGTAGGCGTCTTTAGAGAAGAAAAGGCACAGTCAGGAAACTCTAGCTCTTTCTGTCTGTCCAAGCATTTTAAAGATGACTGGGAAGAGGTTTGTTTTTATTTGTTGCATTAATTGAAACACCCACAAAAAAAAAACCCTAACCCTAAGTGTTTTTAGTGTGGGGACAAAAACAAACAAACCATGAAGTTTAAAGGTTCAGTGAAAGTAGGAACAGCTTCAACAAATATGCTCCAAACATGTTAGACTTGTCTTTCAGCACTGTGACCACATCTCATAAGTACACCCTGACAGTTAACACCACCCCCTGTTCTCTCAAGATGATGACCACAGAACAAAACATGCTTAGTATTTCCAGGCATGAACAGGTGAGAATTCTGAAAGCAAGCAGGAGAGGGGAGAGTCGCAATCCCTGCAACCACTTCCACAGTCTCAGTCAACAAAACTTACATTTTCATCTTGATCCTCATCACTATCATCATCACTCACAACAGGCTTGGCTTTTGCTCGGCTTTGCCTCTTCTTGCCTTTCCCTTTCTCCCGACTTTTTTCATCCTTCTTACTTAGCTTGATTTTGACTTTCACTGATTTTGCTGCAAGAAGTGTAACAGCGCACATGAATGTAATATCTGTCTTTATTTACTGTGTTGCCACTTCCCACTAATTCAACAAAATTAACTACTGAAAAACACCTATCAACTTTTACATGCTGCCCATGTTCACGGAAATTCACCCCGGTGGCAGCTTGAAAAGATATTCTCTCCGTTCTGTATCTGGAGTGTGGAACAATTAAGAAGAGATATTTGCTCTTATGTGCCTACCTCTTGATCATTGTAACAATAACTTTAGTATTAAACCATGCAGGAAAACTTTAGATTGACTGTGTGTATCTTCTTTCCACTTTCAAAATGGATGGTGTCTATAGGTAGCATTTGGTGCTGTGATTACGTTCAGGGAATTTTGTACGAGGGGACGCACATCTAAAGATATTTTTTCTTGCTTGCACATAGAAATTCTTTATCTTTTGTAGGAACAGGAAATTTTGTTATTTTAAACTACAGAAACTCCACGTGGAGGTGACTGGCAAATTTTGAGCTGACACCTTTCTGATGAAAATGTTAAGTGGTTGATTCCAGAATAACCACTCATTTCCAGATGAACTGATGAAGTTTCATGCTTTTCATAGCTACTTGTCATACATGAAGAGTAGCTCAGGACAAAATAAAGGTTCTGTAACCAGACAGACTGGGTAGCTGTAGGGTATGGGTAGAATTACTGGGTTGCAGATAGCAGAATGAAGGGATCCCTCCTTTTCCACTCTATCTTATTTCCAAGTCTGCAGGAACTTCAGGTTCAGAGGTTATGTTCCTAACTGAAGAAACCTGAATTGGTCAGGGCAACTGAGAGGCAGTATGGAGATGCCCTTTATATGGGCACTCCTGGCTCAATTTTGGCCATCAGTACGTTGCAACAATTGGAACACACAGGTAAATCTGTGGAATGGTATGTATGTAGCAGATTAAAGTTCAAACTGGAAGTAAAGATTTTCATCAATTGGGATAATATATTAGCAACATATTTCAACAATGGATGAGGGGTCACTTCTTGAATGCTCCAGCTTTTCCTGCACCGTGTACTGGATGCCAACTGAATTTTCAGTCCAGCCCAGTCCTATCCCAAAGCAGGTTAGATGGGCCCCTTGAAGAACGGGTGTCATTTCCTGCTTCCAAAACAACCTGAGTTTTACTTTGTCCTTCTCTCACAGAGGTATGTTTGCTACCTCTTCTGATTCTTAACCAGATGATGATTTTTAAAAATGTTGCATCATATTCAAAAGGTTGACCACCCATGGATAAAGACTGTCTCTAGCCTTTCCAGGCACTTTAATTTACAAACTGCACAAACAGGAACAGAAGGGTTTATAAACACGCATGGCCAGTAAGCTCTGCTCCCACAAAGCACCTCTGTGATTTGTTTCTAGCTAAAAAAGAGTTTACTATACTGTAAAAGGTACAGCCAGAGTAGAGTAGCCAAAAGATTTAAGCTGAATGTAAACAGCCAAACCAGTAAACCTTATAAGAAACTACTTCTTACAATAGAAAATGGAATCTTATAACCAGTCTCAGTGCAGAAACTGGAAACAAAAATTACCTCCCTCTCGACCCCCATATGTACTTCCTTTTCAGTTTTTAGCAGGGCACTCACATTCTGACTCTGACTCCTCTTCATCATCATCATCTTCATCATCATTGCTTTCATCCTCGCTTTCTTCTTCTTTGGCAATCTTCTGTCGTGCACTTTTGAACACAGACTGGAGGACAATGGAATCCTCATAGATCTACAGTATGAATACAAACTTATGTCAGAACTGTTAAGTCAAGCATCATCAAAAGTCCACAGCATAGAACTTCATTTTCAGTGCAAACCCACAGAGTATGTGGCCTTTTTTAATTACAAGTAACAATGCTTGTTGCATGAATTTTACAAGAAATGCCAACATTAATTTTTCATGCTCTAAATGAAGAAATTTCCCAATAATGAGCCTCAGAAATACCACTCTTAGAGTGCTTCCTGGAATACAAGTGTTTTTCTTCCTTAATTATTTTTATTACCACAGAAACTATGCTATACTTTTATTAGCTCATAACAGCCTTGAAAAACTGACAAAGTGACAGTTTTCTGTAGTATGCGCCTTAATCTGGATAACTGTCTAACAAGACAGGGCTAACCCCTCTGTTAATTATCCTTAATTGTTCTGAAATCCAAAGAAACTACAAAGGAAATAATTTATCCCAAGCATCTTCTTCCTTCCTTCCTCTCAAATCTAAAGAGACTAAAAATCAGTGCTTATCCTTAACTTCGTGTTTATTCTCTAACATTCTGTGGCTTGCTAAATATCTTTGGTCTCTCACTTTTTATCTTAAACTCAAGCATTTATGAATGAGAGGACTAACTCTGGTTTGTAATGTAATTTTCAGATTCACACAACAGAAATATCCTTGCCTTGCTGAATAACTGGGACTTCATAATTGCCTTAATAAATGACATGTATGTATTGCTCAGTAAAATGCTGAAAACCATGCACTGGACAATTCAGCTTTTATCTTTATAGTAAACAAGATTTCACAAATGGCTCAAAAGCAGTTTAAAAACCCTAACTAAATTCAGAGTAGTTAATAGAAGGGTAGAGAGTTAAAGAGGCATTTGGTTTTCTAATCATAATCATTGGAACTATCCAGGCTGTCATACTATTCCCTTGGCTAAATTAAAGACTTGTATAAACTGAAATTGGATATTTGTGAGAAAGACAAAGGAGGGATTTTTGGCTGCCATTATGTGATAATGTTAAAACTGCTAAAACTGCTCTAACACTTGGCAGGTTCAGCAACAGGAATTGCATAAAACTTTGTTCAGAATACATGATATGACATACACAGTCTCTCTTGTTTTATTGACTGCCAAGTCCATTTTAGAAAAACAGCCTCTTGATACAGACTGTCCTCCTTTCTGGCAAGCACTGCTATACTTTTTGTTCTTTTTGACTGCTTGTGACCATGGTAAAACTTATTTGTTTACACCCATGTTTACACCTATAATGATCCTGACTGCTTTGAAATGGCTTAATTAAATAAATGGTTAGTATGTTGGAAAGGAAACTATTTCTGCATCATTCCATCATAAGGGAGAGCAGAAATACCTACTAAATAGTTCTACCCATTTACGATCATTCTTGTCAATTCTACCGTCTCTCCCTAACAAGAAACCAGGGCCCCATTAGTAACCAAATTCACTCTGATAAGAATAACTTTATTCACTTTTCTCAATTAACTACTGCTTTTTCTTTGCATCTTTTTATCTCTTCTACCTACTTATAACAATTTCTTATGTTTCAGTGATACTTTTTGATATCGACTTTCCTTCACTTTTTTTCCATTTGTTTTCATTATATATTCATAGTTACTTTACTGCTACAACACTAAGCAGTAAACCAGCAATACACATTTGGATAACTAATAAAGTTCTGTCCCATACTTCCAACCATCATTAACATTTTTGCTAAAATAATTGTAGTTGATTTATTTATAATGTTAGACTGTTTCTGTATTAACTAAATACAGTTAAAATATCAGACATGTATGCATGACAGAAAATATTTCATTCTTTTCGTACATAATGAAAATAATCATGTAACAGTTCAGTTATACTTAACAAGCCTTCACATTTGATTGTGTGCTTAATTTCATTTGTATTTGTCAATTTCCAGTATTCCCCTGTTTAGCAAAGGGTCATCAATAGTGTTTAGGAATTTGGAGGATGCACTGGCACTGGCAGCGTGAAACTTTCAGCCCCCTTAAATCACCCACAACATCATTTTTCTCTCTTGCGCATGGAACTGGTCTTCATGTTCTCTATTTCAATTTAATATCTTGTTTGCACTATTCAGACATCATCTATAAAAATGAACATCCAAAACTCTGTTTTACTGTGTTCAGAGCCAACTTCCTCACCTGTTAGCAAAATTCCGTATTCTTTCTGGCAGATTTTGCTTTCTAAATTTTTGAGAATCAGTCAGGATTCATTATTACTGCCCCTCAAGATGGACACAGATCTTCCAACAAGAGAAAAATATTCACCACAGTATTCAGAGACTATGAACTATATACACAAAACTTTACTGCTGGACAAACCTTAAGTTTGTGCCTTCCATTAGCAGAGCTGAAGTTTACTACTAGGCACTTCTTCACCATGCAGTTCTAAGGTAGACTGTTACCTCTGCTCCTTATGCCATGCACTCTGGGTAAGCCCAAACCGACATATGACTCTACAGTACAGCAACTTACCATAGATTCAAACAGCCCTACAGCAGCTCTAAACTACACATAGACCAGAAAAAACAGATCTCAAAACTGCAGAATCAAAAACAAATTCTTTGAAAGCAAATTCAAAATTCCCTCACTTGTTCAAAAACAAATATAAGTTTATAAACATAATTATAATAATCAAGTACTAAAAACATTATGTAGGGAAAACACGTTTAACACAAAGTGGTTCAATCAGACCTGTGATCCCTCCAAATTGAATGTCTGAGCATTGTGACACAGCAACATGACATCTTTCTCCAAGTCACCAAGACTCCGATACTTATGGTTACGAATTCTTTCCTGTTGCATTTGTTGACAAAATGAGAAGTGTGGATGGGCGGAAGTGGGGAAAGAAAAATAGCAGACAGGACACTTAGTTAATATAACATTTCAGTACATTAAAAAAAATGTTCTCTTTAACAATTTTACATCAGTGTCATGACAAGTATCTGTTTAAAACAAACAAACTCTAAAACCTATTGTCAACATATTCCTGACAGAATACATATTGCAGTAACAGAGTAAAAATTGCGTAATTGCTATGTGAACTGGAAG
The DNA here is from genome assembly GCF_036370855.1 of Dromaius novaehollandiae. Classification (NCBI taxonomy): domain Eukaryota; kingdom Metazoa; phylum Chordata; class Aves; order Casuariiformes; family Dromaiidae; genus Dromaius; species Dromaius novaehollandiae. Next base: position 7,435,433 of record NC_088132.1, read on the forward strand.
GGTCAAAACCAACAAATATTGTGCTCTTTGAGTAAGAGGAGTTCCCAGTTTCTCCTTCCCAGCACAGAGATAGAACAAAGGTCATAGAGTTATGACATCATCTAAGGTGCAACAACTGCATAATCCTCATCTGTCCACCTACATTTGGATCTAGCCTGGCTATTTCACAATGTGATGTTAAATTACGGATGATTATATTTACCTACCACCATATATTTTTGCAAGCACTACATTTTTATTGAAGATATGCTCACAGATTCATTGTTTGAGTCTTCAGGAAAAAAAACCACTGATATGTCATCTGCAAAGGTCACACTGCTGCATTTTTATTTGACTTGGATATTATAGTGAAATACTGCAATATACATTAAGCAAATTCCCAACAAGGCATATAACAACGTTTAAAACCTAAGCCACAAACACAGGTAAATTTAATGTCCATGTCATTATAATTTCAATGATGATTTAATGTTCGCCTTTCTATATAACAAAAAGAAACGTAGAAATCTCCAGTTCCATACAAGGCTCTTACCTTTATTTTTTTGAAGTCCACTGGTTTCCTAATCAATTCATAATACTCTGGTAATTCTTTCCTAGATGGGAGCTGAATGAAGACTTCACTTAGCTGCCGTCCTGAACTGTTGAGAAAAATAAACCCACAATACAAAGAATTACTACAACTTTCTCCCAAAACAAATTTATACAACCCAATAACAAAAAATTCCTAATTTTTCTTTTCTTTCAAAGGATCAGAAATTGAACCCTCCTCTGAATTATTCTTATTGATTTGGCACAAACAATTAATTTACAATTTAATACACATGCTCTATGCTGTTGTCTTAATACATCACGGTCATTCTAGCATTAGGATTGAGATTTGAATTCTGTAGTACTTTGTCCAAATGCAGTCTTATCCTTTTCTTCATTTTGTTTTATAATTTTTAGCAAGTATCTTCCTTATCACTCTAAGTCTATCTTCCTCTTGGTCATTTTATAGCTATTTTTTAAGTTCCTGGACATAGCAAACTACTTGTTCATTGCTGGTTCCCAACCAGATGCTGTTTGCAATTGGAGTAACTAGGTGTTACAATAAATAACATCATTAACATGCATTAATGAATGTTAGGTTTCTGGGAAGATCATTGTAACTGCATGCAGAAAATCTGTATAGCAGTTTATATTTCTTCAATCAGCTGAAATAAAGTAACGGGTTATCTAAAAATCCTTTAACGTTCTAAGAACATTTCCTATGATTTACAGGCAGAGTCTAAGACTTCCAGATGTCCCATGGCCCATCCTTTATTAATAGCTTTTTAAAAACTTCCAAACTGAGGAGGTTCTCATCTTCCCATTTGGGGGGTCCTGAATAAAGATAACTGTAAGTTATCTGGAGAAACACATTTGTTGATGGCCACTACGCATTTAGGCATTTTTTTTTGCCATTTATCTCACAGACAAGGTAGCAGAAGAAAGTACTTTAGGAAGAGAGAAACTGTAATCTACTGCAAATAGACAGCATTCACAAGCATTTCCCAACCCTCAGTCACATACTTCCTTTTCTCACAACTTACTCCAAACCAGTCTGTTTTCTCACTTCCATATTTGGATGGTAATTCAAACATAAAAAACCTTCACAAGAGCTGGGTAAGGTGAAGGCTGCTGCCAAGTCCTGAATCTCCACCTGAGCTCCTCTGTTTTAAAACCACCCTCCAACAACAATGTGGCAACTGCAGGGAATCTCATCGGACACCTTGAACTAATGCCGAATCAAAGGATAACCGAAGCAATTCTATCATGGAGGAAGAGGATGATAAAAAGCACAGGATGGCTCTGTCCTTTATGAATATCATGAATGCCTTCTCTAACTTAGACATCTCTTAACATCTGAGATGGCATCAGAATTTGAGGGGATACTATTTTGACATTGGCAGGCCAATGAACAATAAGGAATAAACAAAGTTTCCTCATTTCCTATGCAGTTGTTGCTCACCTAATCCAAAATTTCTCAATATTCTTGGTTTAGTCCTGGGACACTTCTGCTCCTTATACACCTTGCATCAGAGAGAAGGACAATAACATAAATGTTCTAAGCATAGCTTCCTACTCAGTGTTGTCCAACCAATATCCTGTAGGGCAAACCTTGCATCTAGAGTATTCTTCCTTCCACCTAGACACCATGTGCCTCTGCCTCACTCCAGTAACTTTGGTCTGACTTGCAGCAGCAGCAGTTACTCCCTTCCCCGGCTTAGCAGTAACTGCCAGGCTGCCTCCTAGATTATAGCAGGTGCAGGAACATACTTCTCGCTGTTGCTGCTGCGTAGTGAGATAAGAAGGCTGACTGAGCATCTCCATCAGACAAGGAGAGCCTGAGGTGTTCTGAACCTAGATCCACCCAAGCTGTTGTCAAGACCACCTGCACCACACATGAGAAAAACAGTTAAAAGTTTACTAGCAACTTCCCCAGACAGATCCAATTTACTTGGGAAGCATCTTGATCTTGAAATAGAGGAAATGATAAAAGGCCAGATAAATCTCCTCCTAATTCTTACTATTTTTCTACTGTCTACTATGAAACTGTCAGGCCAGTGTGCCTTATTCCCTTTAGCAATGATTCACACGGGAGAGACCAACTCATTGCTTTCCCACTTCCCCTGTCAAAGTGGAGGTGTTTAAAGGCACCAATCTTGTCAACAATGATCTGTGTGAGAGGCAGTGTCATGCCATATGACAAAACTTGTTTTCATCTCAGACTGTCCTCTCAGAAAAAAACAGGAAGTCACAAACAAAAGCAATATATTAAAACATACAAAACATTAAAACATAGTTTATTATATTAAAAGTGTTCCTCCTTTTCTGTAATTTGAAGACTATCTTTTTTGTTAATAAAGGGAAGTGTTGAGCACTCACAGCTGCAGCCGAGGTCACCGAAAGTTGTCTCAGAACACAGAGGACTGTAAGTACCCTGAAAAATCAGACCTCTGCTGCCCAAATGGTATCTATTCTTCATTTGTAAAATAAGAGTAATGCTTATAGAGTTGTTGTGAAAAATCAGCTACATATTTCTAAAACATTCAGACACCTTGTACTGAAGAGCACCATAACGAAGCCCAGGAGGAATTTAGCCTTTCATTAAGTGATCAGTGTCCATCTCGTGCTTGCAAGGAATATGTTCTGTGGAAAACCAAAGTAAAGCAAAACAAAGTACAGCAAAACAAAGCAAAGCAGTACATGGGTCTTTACAGACCATATTGAAATGCATACTCCTGAGGGAATCACATTAAATTTGCAACTTCTCTCTGCCACATCCTGTTTTCTGAGTGCTTGACTTTGCAAACTTAATAACGTGCTTTAAATAGAAATCTGTGCAATATGCACATATATGATGCAGATGTAAGCTAATCCCTTAAAAAATGCAAAAAATTATATTCAAAACACTTTGTGCAGTATGCATTTGCATTTTGCTATGCAGAAGAACTGAATTATCACTGCTATGTTTAAAACTTCAGCAGCTTTCTTCTAACAGATATGTCTATTTGAGAAGAAAAAGACTGAGTCCAAAGAGAAATACTAAATTGCTCTGATGCTGGTGTGGCCCCAGTTGTACTTTGGAGTCTAACAACAAGTAGAACTATCAATAATCCTATTATTTAAGCGTAAAGGAAACAGTAACTAATTATCACCTAACTGTAATCAAATTTTAAACCTCATAAGCATATTCATCCTGTTAAAAAAGTCCCTGATGATTACATAGCTTTTTATCTCATTGTTATATGTATATGTGTGTGTATATACATATATATACATAAAACTATATGAATATATATTTATATACACACACCCTTAAATTTCATATTATATTAAAAATATAACAGTAATAAATTATTTAAAAGCTATATCCTATTCTTTGAGATAGAATTCTAGCCAATCATGGCTTGTTCACGGATTGTATTAAATCAAAAATGCCTACAAAAACTGCAAGCTTTTGCTTGGTATCATTAATTACTGGAAATCATTTAAGGCTGTGAAAGAAAAAGCATTAAGGACATGAAATATGCAACAGACAGAAGACTTCAGTCTAATCTTTTCTACCCAGATCAATAATTTCTTATTGTTTCACCATTTTTATAGAACCTCCTCTCACAAAGAAATGTTTTCTTCTGTTCCCTTAGTATATGTGTATCTATTCAGTAAATGAATACAATCTTTTCTTAAATAATTCCAATCACTGTGTTGCGTGTACAAAGGAAGCAAATTAGCAATTACTAATGCAACTCTGATTTTAATCCTTTTCTCACTTTTGTAATTAAAAAATAATAACCACAACAACTACCACATAAAAAGCATGCGCAGTAAAATCATGGTTGCCTAGCAACTATCAGGATACATGCTGAAGGAAAGAAGGACCAGAATAAATTAAGAGCTGACTGTGAAAGAGCTACGAGTGACAGTTCACTATTACTGCATTAGCTCTATTTTAGTTGTATGTGTGTTCACAAATGAATAATAACATAGTGTAGAGGTTAGAACTCATTCAAGATTACTACTCCTTTTTAAGAGATTTTTGCTTTGAAGGAAAATATCTGTACTCTCAACATGAAATTAATCTTGCATAACCACTTACAAGGTACCTACAAGCATATATACCTGTTATATAGTCAGTATTATCTTCAGTGGAAAAAAATACAGCAAAAGAATTTGCAGGCATTTTTTTTGGTGCCTTGGAAGTATGTGGCCAGAAAAAAACTGCCACTGACCTACTGTCAAACACCTCTCTCTAGGTATCTGAAACCAATGGAACAAAAAAGAAAAGACAACTATGGAGCTGAAACTGCAAGGTGTTCAGATTCCTTTGGCAAATTTCATACTTCTTAACAAACACTGAAATTGCCTTTACAGAAAACTCCTGCATGCTCACTCAAGTTAGAGGGCTCACAAACAAATCTAGTGGGCAACCCACAGCTCCTCTTCAAGTGCAATTTACAGTAACATTCTTTAAAAAGGGGAGGGGAAGGGCTAAACACGCTTTCACAGTATGGCTGTTCCTCTGTATTTAAAAACTTCAGGATTAACCAAGGTAAGTAAGGAGGTTTCTTCCCCCTCTCCTAAATGTATTTAAATATTTCTTCTTTTTTGCAACTGACTTCAGTAACACGTGGTGGACCTTCCCCTATTAATGAAATGGTAATATGTAGAAATAGTAATTTCTGACTTTGACATATACTATATGGCTATATACTCCAAAACTTTGACTTGGTTATAACTAAGAATTATTTGCTCTGCATGTCTGAACACTTAAGAGTACCCATTGAAAGAATTAACTACTAGTTAAATTGCTAACAGCTAATTATATTACTCATCATTTTATAATACAGCTGAAAACTGGTGACTTGAAGAAACAGCTGAAAAAGTCTGAATGCAATAATTCTCACACGCAAGTTTCCCTGAGCTATGCACTGACAATACTGGAATACTATGGGTGTTAATTTCAACATATTAGCTTTAATGATGCAGTGATCAAAATACTAAACATCAGAGTTGGGGAAAGCCTCCTGCCCAAACAGGAAACATGGGCAGGACACAACAACCCTGCCCTCCAACTTATCGGCCTTACTAAATGTGGTTAATAGCCACTCTCCAAAAGAAGTCTTTGTGAAGCTAACACGTACACCATGCAACTCACTATGTCTAAGTCTCAACAGCTAAGCAAAAAGCAGGTGCATGACAGAAGTAAATCACTTCATGCAAAAGAGCTTTTGGAGTCACAGGCTCTTGAAGACGTTAACTGATGCTATCTAACAAAGTTAATGCAAAGTACCTGGTGCAGCAAACTGGCATCTAGACATTAAATAACAAGCCCTAGTGCAAGGCAGAACAGTACAGTGAATTCACAGGGAAGCTGGAGGACCACTGTGTATAATCTATCATTCTTTTTCTCGACTTTATTCCTACATTTAGGAAAGGTAACTCTTGAGGAAGCTAGACTTAGAGCTTGTCTTCCCCTGAAATCAAAACTAAAGGAAAACACTCAGGAAGAGGATAGTTTGAGGTACTAAGCTTGCATGTGCACGATGCAAAACGAGCAGCTGGAGCTCAAGCACATTCTTGTCTCACATATAAACTTTTTTTGGGGGGGGGGGGGGAGAAAACTTGTTTTTTTCCTCTAGTAAAATTGTTCTTGCTTTCTACAGGCTAAAATAATTAAACTGGACATAGACTAATTTTGCTTCCTGAAAACAAAAGGCTTACACATTAATGTCTACATTACTCTTCTCTTTGGGGACTCTTGATTTCAGATGGAATGAAAGGGAGGTTGAAAGTGAGGATGAGAACTGGAAAAAGAGTGTCAGAAGTGACAGGCTGATGTATTTTGACTCTCTTTCTTCTAAACTGATGTTTTGCAAGGCAAGATCGAAACAAGGTGCAACAGGTGCAAGGGCATCTAAATATTGGTTAAAGTGCAAAAACGATTGCAACAAAATCCAAAATTAAAATACAGTAGTATTATGCAAACAGTCGGCAAAGATGATTCATATGCCTAAAAATGTGAGAATGCAAGTTTTTCTCCCACTTGCGACTGTAACTCTAACTGACATAGAGGTCACACGTAAGCTGCGCTTACAAATATCAAAAAAGAAATAATATCCCACTTAGTTGAGTTGGTGTCAGAAATTTGGCATCAGAGACCCCAGTAACAACAGCGTAGCCAGAAGGAGCACTGTTACTGGAGGTGTTAATAAATACAGTTTCCTAATATTTCCCATTTTTTGTAACTTTGTAAAATCAACTCCTTCGCTTTTTTTTTTTTTTTTTTAATAATGCAGGCCTGCTTAGGTGCTTCCCTGCTTTAAGCAGGGATGCAACATTATATTAGGGGAGTGGGTTTCCCTTTATGTAAGTGCTCTGCTGTTAAACCTTGCTCCTTTCCTTGACTGAATTCAGCCTCCTTATAGGACTGAGAAAGGTTAGTTTGTATACGGTCAGTGGAGGTTAACAACAAAAATCTAACCCTTCTGTCTCAGTAGCTACAATGAAGTATCCCTTAACTTCTCATGCCGCTCAGGCTGGGCAAAAGCCATGCTCATTGAGCAAATGAGCAGACTTCTGCTAGCCAAGGGTCCAGAGCGATGCTGGTATTTCCCTTGTTTGGCCTTCAGTGCCAAACAGAGAAAGGGAACATGAAATTTGCCTGTAACAGCTCATCATATGCATATATACAAGGAAACAAGTTTACTGATGCACAAATATCTTTAATTCTTGAAGTACTGACTTTGAAACTATAATAGTAAGAATGTTTATATCAATTTCCTTGTAACAAATTTCAGCTCTAATTTTAGTGACAATGCCAAAAGTAACCCATACTAACCCCTTTATCACTCAGTTTCAGAGTCCTGCATGGTCAGCTCTCTCTGGGACTCTTTAGCAGTAAGTGGGGGAAAAGCAAAATGAAAATCCACCTCAAAGCCTCTGCAACAACTATCTCCTCAGAATCTGCTTCTGAGCTTCTGTCATAGAAGGCTGCAGATCAACTCATAAAAAGATCAGGACTAAAAAGCTGATATATGTAAGTATATGCACACATTTATGGAAACAACTTTACATTAACATATACTTCACATCGGAGAATTAGGATCCTCTTGTAACAAGCAAACTGGAAAGGTCTCCAGGTCCTTGAATCTAGAACCTGGGTATTCATCATATGACACTAGCTGTTTAGTAAAGGAATGCCCTGTCCCAAATCTAGTTAGATATTTCTGATCCGCTATTCTATATGGAAAGATGTTCCAGAACTCTTTTATTTACCAGGTTGTATTTGTGATCACCATCCTGTATACTAAAGAGTTCTAAACTCTATGTGTAAGCTTCCCTTCTTTCCCAAGAAAATTTACTGAGAGCAATCATCTTCCCCTCTCAGATTGTGTTGTGTTAGGATAAACAAACCAACCTGTTTCCTCATGCAAGATTCTCCAATGCTACTTATTCAACTCATTATTTACACTTGTTCCAATTTAAACATACCTTTCTTGAACGGGCAAGTATCCAGAAGCTGCAATTATGCCATGTACAATGACATCAGTATTTCTTTGTCTGCAATGGCAACACTGTGAACAGCCAGGTTCGGCGTTTTTGTGGTTCCACAATACCGATGCTTGTATATCTCCTTTGATCAGTTACTTTGCCTGGATCTTTCTTCTTGTCATTTCCAAATCATGAGCTTCCAACTCAGAGAAAAGTTTCCTATTTTTAGACCATAAGTACCTTATAATGCATTTTGAATATCTAGCTACTGAATTTCATGCCAGTTCTTTTACTACAGACATAAGTGTGTTCAGTTCTCCATGAGAACATCGCAATTGCTTTTGATACTTACATTTTTAAACTTTATACTGTATAATACTCCTAATTTTTTTAACAAATATCATTAACATTTTACAGTCTATCCCAATACCAGCCCTCCAAGAACATCAGTGGTCCTTCCAGTTTAATGCTTCCTTTTTTAATACTGCCTTCAGTTACACCTTTATCCTGTTCTCATTCAGATTAGAAAGCTTAGCAACAACCTCCTCTTTCTTTGGTCTTAAGTAACAATTTTCCTGTGGTAGCCTAACAAAGGCTTTACCAAAATCAGTCTTATGAAATGTATCCTTTTTCCTTTGATGAAATATCATTCTTTGGCTAAAAAAAATCAATTAGCAAGTTAGTCTGGCATGATGAATCTGGCTATTATATAACTCAGTTCTTTCAAAATCCTGAGATTTGTATCACTTCAAATTCTGCATTCCTCTTCCTCTTCATCATTTTATAATCCATATTCTCACTAGCAACACTGCATCATCGATCCTCCCTTTGTATTCAGATCCAACATCACCCTTATTGAAAACTAAATTTAGTAATTTGTAAATATACAAGCTTTATTTAATGTTTATGCCATCCTTACTGTACACTCACCCTGCATCTTTCCTGATTCTCTTTTTATTAATATGAACCAAGAACCTTTTTCTGAATGTTTAATATTCAAGTTTTAAATCAGTTGATTTTTGGTTATCCTCACTTTCTTACTACACTACACTTTTCTCTTTAAGATAAAATTTTGAAATTGGCTCAGATTTCCCCATTCTGCCTAGGAAACAGGCTTTATTCTTACTCTGTTTCATTCAGTTAGAGTGGAAGCTCTAAAAAGACTGTTTCCAAGATTTCTCTACAAGACTGTTGTCTTCCTTGCGATAAAAAAGTCACATAATATTAGTTCTACCTTAAGAAATTCCAGACCTCACCCATACTCAAATTTCTAAGTTTCTCAGTTATTGAGCTACTTTCCTTAATTTATCAATGCTTGCTCTTTTATTATTTTCTCAACCTTTCCATTTAACTTACACTGAAGAAACTTGATCACTTAATCCAAAGTTGCTTTCCACAGCCACATTTCCTATTGGCAGATGCTATGTCAGCAAAAAGATGGAGGTGTAAAAGCTAACGTAGCGCAAAAACATCTAAAACTCTCTTTCCCTGTCATAAACTTGCTTAGGATATTCCTCCCTTGAAGTCAGAGGATTTTGGCCACTTTTCCTATCTTATTTCTCCATTCCAGATTTATTCTCCATTCTAAGCCATCACAGATGAAGTCTAGGCTTTTTTACTTTACAAAGAGAAAGAAATAATGGGAAACTACTCCTGCCCCACCACCCAAAACTTCAAAGCAGCCAATAGTTGGTAGACAATAGGGGAGAAAAACGAAAGGAATATATTAAGGGCTCCCATCTCCAAAAGCATTAGTTTTTTGTATGTCCCTTTAGCACTTTTAACTCTCTTCACATATTGTCAGACATATGGCTATAAATGAAGTCTAAATTAAATAACAAATACTGTTACAGAAAAATTTTTCTGTACTCCACTATTTACTTTCATGGTTTAAAAGCTGAGTATCTTTGCTGCCTGGTATTCTGGATACTTTTATTAATAGTATTTCACAAATGGCCTTTTAAACCACAAGACTTTCTGTTGCCTTTGGCCGGTTCCTTCCAAAGAGAGTTTGACAACATATTAACATGAGATAATTCATGAATCTGGTTCCTAGAGTGTGGCCACAAACACATTATTTCTGTTCCAGCCACTAAACGCACAAAAATTCAATGCATCTTGACGCAGACGCAGAAAAAAACAGAACATCTACTGTCCTTCTCACACCCCTCCAAAAGGTATTTTGTCTGCAAAAAGGCATGCAGCTTCTCTGTCCTGAGGGATTTTCAAAGTCAGTTACAAGCACATCATTAAAATTTAAAGCAGTAGCGAAGGGCAGAGTTTCAGATTCTCAACTTTTTATTTGTTTTGTTTTGATTTTTTGAATACACACAGCTCCATAACCTTTGCTATTGGCAGATCATTGTAAAAGAAAAAGGGAAACTGATCTGCATCTACAGGACTGCTCTGTATCTGCAGTTAATAATGTGTTTTGTGGTGTGATCCTCAAAGCTGAGTAAGATACTGCCACTTGGAGCACAGGTGCAGTTTAACAATGTAGCAGCGAATGCAACAAGCTTTTTCAATACTTAGTCATTCCGAGCACTGATCCCACAGTTCTGCAGAACAGGGCACGACTTTTTGTTTCAAGGTAAAAGAAGATAAATAGGAAGATATAAAGACATGCCTAGCCACTCAAAGAACAGCTTAAAGCACATAACCCAATACTGGAATCCAAAGCACAGCAGCCTGCAAGAATCCAGTAGTGTGAACTTGACAAGGACTCCAACAACTCTCACATCAAAGGAGTCTGCACATTCAAAGCTAAACATTTAAACACTGCCTTGTATTTTCTTCCCCTTTTTCTCCTTTACTATTTTGTTGTTATTACATGGAAGACTCCCCAGGTACAAAAAATTCCAGAAAACAGGCTGCCAGAAAACCCAAATACCAGCAAAAACACTTAAGTTTTTCTCTCCTTCAAGTGAGCATGCTTCTAGTTCTGTAGAAAAACTCAGAGAAACTAAGCTGGTAGCTATAAACTGCTCTGTAAGAACTACTAAACTTCTGACTACTGCAGTGTTTCATTAGAATCAGTATTTCTGTTGGGAAGCAGGATGGGAAGGAAGGGAAATATGACAGCTGCTATGTAACACCACATAACACAGGGAAATCAAAGGAGAAAGCCTGGATTTGCACTGACAAAATGACAGAAATAAACAGTAATCTGACCTCAATGTTAACGTGCAGTGCCTAGGATAGAGTTCTCTACCTGGGGTTTACAACTAGCTGGATATATAACTAGCTCTGAATTTTCTTCTGTAGAATTTAAAAGAACCATATGCTGCCCTTCATCACACTGAACACTTATCCTGAATGTTGCTAATTTATCTAAGCGTTATTTTTATTTTAATTTAATAATTGCAGAACTAAAATTTCAATCCAGCAGTGCTTACTACCTGTATTACTGTAGCCTCTATATTTTCTAAACATAGGCAACACAGCTAATTTTTTTGGATACTTTTTCAAGAAGGAAGGAAAAGGTTGTACAGGTCCAAAAACGTCTACAACAGAACTCAAACACAAGAGAACAGTTGACAAGGCACATAGAGATTGCTTCCTCTTGTCAACATTACCCAGAGTCTCTACACATAAGCAGCCAACTTGTACCCAATACTTCTGTGAGCACCATGGAAAAAGGAATTTTTTAAAAGAAAGATTTTAAACAGAACAGGGAAGTGGCTCCATAAGTATTTATATGGAGTTCTTCTCAAATACAAGGGGAAACATAAGAGAAATCACAAATATTTCATAGTGTAGTCTTAGCAATGTATTCTTTTGATTTTCTTTCTCCTGGTTTACTAACTGTAATAAAACTTATTAAAAAAACTTAGATTGGCTTTTGTCAAAGTAGCTCAGGACAGAGCCAGTAAGACTTTTGGATGAGTACCACCTGCTCACCTTTTGGGACAAAACCAACTCTCTGTAGTCTAGATTAGCCCTGTGAACCTTATCATAAAGTAGAGATGAAACATTTATTAGCACTGAAAATTTATGTTAAAGATATGAATGATTTCAAGTATTCAAATACTAAATACACGAGAAAACCTTTTTTTCCCCAAATGAAGCGCATGGCCTACTTTCCTTCCAATTAACCTATCCCTCTGTACTTGCCCCAATTGCCTTCACACACACAGAAGCCCAGAGCTGAACAGACAAAATCCCCCACGAAAACCGAAAGGTTCAGATGCCTAAAACTTACTTAGTTCTAAAGCTGCAGAGCCTAAATTAGCAATTCTGTGCTGTTCTAGCCTTAACAGCATCAAGTGATTTGATGCTAGCTCACATAAAAACAGAATACAAGAACTTGGAACTCCTCTAATTCATTCCTTTCAAGAGCTTAATATAACACACATTTTTAGTCCCTAACAAATTAAGGCTCCATAAACTTTTTACAGTGGGAACCAATTGTATCTTTCAGAAAACTCAGTTCCTGGAAGAGGGAATCCCTTTTCACTGCATAATAGCATAATACTTATGTTGTGATAAGAGACTGAATTTCAATTTCCTGGGCCACAAGCAAATGGCAAAAATCTTTTATTCCCCAGTGACTGCTTTATGATACAATGGAGACCACTGGAAGTGACTTAGCGTACTGTTTTTAAAATGGGAAGTAGTAGCCCTCATCAGAAGTGCTTGGCTTCTAGAGAAGGTTCAAGGCTAGGGACCCAAAATGGAAGGAGATTCTTTCTTGCAGCTCTGACTGGAATACCTGAATTCTAAACATTTCTCAGCTTCCCCATTGGTTGCAGGTCACAGCGAGCTGAATACGCCGAGTTTCTAATCAGCTCCCTGCTTATCATGTTCACTGTTGTGGATCCCATTGACACAATAAACTTTTCAACATACTCTGCAGAGATCCCACAGATCATAGAATGCTCCACTTCAACAGTTACATTTCAAAAAAATAAGGCATCACAGCTTTGTCTCCTTCAGTTGATATTGTCCAATTTAAACATGTGCAAGCACACTCAAAACAGTAGCTGGAAAAGTAAGAAGTGCAACTTGCCATTTGGAGTCACACACTCTGAAAGCTTGAGAAAATTGTAGTAATTCAAATTCAGATAACAAGTAGGTTACATTGGTGCAGATCACCTAATACAAACACTCCTCAATTCTCTCTGAATGCATTTGGTATTATTTAGCTTACACCTGCTCTTTATATGACCTACGTAATTCAATGAGAAGCTGGAGTTCAAACAGTACAACTTCCTCACAAAGAAGTCTGATTCAAAGATGCTATTAACTGACAGACCAAGATAAGCAGTTTCTCAACTTCTTCTTCATTAAACAAAGATGATTTTCATCCTATCTGCTGACAACATACCATGTTCAGTATTCCTTACAGTTTTTCTTCTGGGAGATGAAGAACTCATGACATGACCCCTCCATATTTTGGGTAATCTGACAGGTCGAACTGAGAACTTGCATTAACAAATCCAAAGCCATGCATTTGCAAAGACTGATAGTACTAACACAGGATGCGCCATTAACCTAAAAGAAAGCCCTTCTTGAGCTAAATGTTCTGAAATATATTTCTTGAGCCAATGACTACACTTTTAAGGAGGCACTCTGCCTATTTTTTGAGTTATACTTCAACAACCTCCTATCAAGTGGTCTTAAAAAGGTCCTCTACACAGAGGGAGACTTACAGGATCAAGCCCTAAATGGACTTACTTACTTTTCAGAAACAAACCTGTTAGTGAATCCTTTCAAACATGAGGCAGTTAAAAAAACTGAGGTAAAAGAGAGGGGGTAAAAGGGGCAGAAGAGGGGAAGAAGAAGGAGGGTAGGGGGAGAGGAAGGGTGACAAAAGAGGGGGAAAATGGTGAATGGAGGAGAAGGGGGGAAGGGAGCGAGAGCGCGTGAGAAGCAGAGCGCAAGAGCACAAGAAGCAGAGTGCGCGAGCACAAGAGAGAAGCAGAGAGAGAAAAACAATCTGAACTTACCTGTCTTTGTAGTTTATCACAGTATCAATAATAGCATTCATCTGTTTTGTCAGTTTGGGTGGGTTGGGTGACAACTTCTCTGCAGGAGGTCTGCCTCTTCTTTTCTTTGCTTTCTCTCCATCTTCTTTCCCAGAATCCTTATCCACATTTCTTCGTCTCTTCCGTTTTTTAAGCCGTACTTCCTCTTCCATTTCTTCCAAATTGCCGTCTTCAATTGCCTGACAAGCATGGATTCAAAAAACAGTATTTTTAAACAAAAAAAATACTGCAAAGAGAAACAACAAGCTGTATTTAAGAACAACGAAACACATGACCCAACAGGCTGTATATAATGCAACTCTAAATGCTCAGTTTATTTACAAATAAGAGTTCAACAAAAAATGGAGGTGCTGGCAATCAAAGAGCCACTAAACTTTAATTAGTTCTAAGAATCCCACTACCACCTAAACAGAGGCATATTCTTCTGAACCTTAAATTCCACACCAAATCATAATTCCGTACACAATGAGGGTTGTGTCAGAAAGTATACCAGAAACGCTAATTTGTTGACATCAGTGGCACTTCTTGAGGATGCAGATACAAGTGAAACAACACTGATGTGCATGCTTTCGAATAGGATAATCTACGCTGTGCTTGGCTTCCAATAAGAAATCACATACAGTTCTTTTTGAACACAAACAAACGGACAATTTATGTGGTAACACAGTAGACTCATCTCCTCTTCCAAATAGTTGAAGTGACTTACAAATCACCTTAACCATTAAAATCTTAAGCATTAAGATCTCTAAAATCTATAATTTTGTTTCAGAATAGCAACTAACAGAGAGGCAGAAACAAAGACAATACAGCGTTTTACAGTAAACGGCACTCATGGGACGAAAAAAAAGAAAAAACCCACACACAGTCACAAACAACAAACACTAGTTTCAATTACCTGCAAACATGCACTTTTAGCCAGACCCAGCAGCACTATGCAGAGGGATAATAAAATCTCTACAAAAAACTAACTAGGAATAAAGGGAACCTGTTCATACACTGACTATCAGATCCATGTGATAAACCAAGAAGCTGAACTTTTCTTGCTTTGGGAAAACCAACAAAAGAAAAAAAAATACTGAGTAATAAGATAACTGAAATTAAGAATAACCCCCCCCCCCGAAAATCTTAAAATCAGACTTCCTGATTAATGCTTTCTCAGAACGTAACTGATGTTGATATTTGTCCCTTTTGCCTCTCAAAATTGCCTTGAGTACATGCAAATGCTAATCAATCTTTTCTCATGGCTGAAAGAGCTCTAATCATAAGGCAATTACCTTCATTTCTCCACAGCACCAAACATGGCTAATATTTATGATCATGTGAGTATAACAATCTATATAAAAAGAGTGATTACAGCCCAGACATAATTTCTTTCAATTGTGTACAATGTCTCTTGAAAAACATTTTGTGAAAAAACGTGGTGCACAACACAAAACAACCTGGCATGTTAAAAACACCAGTGGGATTTCAAAATCTGTTTCCTATGCATCCTCCGATGTGCAAATCCACAGAACAAACATGAACACAGAATCCTGAGGGACAGCCTGAAACTAGGCCTTAATAATCAAAAGACAATTTCCATCATGCTTCCACAACGCTCAGATAACCACTATGAAGGAGGCTTGAGATCTGATGAGTTAGGAGGAAAAAGGAAGGAAAAAAAATCTGCACACAAATTCATTAATATTCATTTGGCTAAAGCAGGACACCCACTACACACTACTGCAGCTAGCAAAGATTAAGAAAAGGAAATTTCTCTGCAAATCTTGGAAGCTAGAAATACTACTAATAAATACAGCATGCAAGGCTGTCAACAGTTAATTTCATTGCTCTCCTTAAGCACTCAGTTGAACATAGAAATACGGAGAACACCGGCTTTTGATGTGTTACACACCTACACATGCCTGTGATGTAGTTCTACTGAATCTTCAAGACGGCAATGAAAAAGGATATTTACCTTACCACTATCAGCAGGCCGGCTATCGGAAATCACAGTTAGTGGGGATAAAATTAACAAGCCAGCAAAGCAGCGAGCTGCTAGTCTCTTCATCAGCTGATCAGGAAAAAAAAGAGAGCTGGGGAAAGGCTATGTTTTCATATACGAGTAATTTTATTTTACTGAAAATTTAATACTGAAAGGATTGTGGATACTCAAATCTGCTGTTTCATTCTACCTACTACAAGGCCCGAAGCCTTCTTCCTTCAGCCGGCTTTAATATTGACAACTACTTATCATATTTCTCCCCTTAGTATTCCAGGCATCCAAATTAGATTGTTTGCTGGGCAGTTATTGATTCTTGTTAGCATTCTAATTACAATGGCAAAATTAGACAATTTTATGTATGCTTTTAAAACTAAAATAGCTTGCATGCATTTAAAAATATGTTTATTACAGAAAAAAAATTGTATTGCTCTGTAGTGAACAGATCAGGTTTTGGTTATTGAAACTGTTAAACTACTCAAATCGAAAAGAAATAAAAAAATAAAGATAATGATTTTGATGGGTTTTCCTTCAGAAAATTAGTACTCACTCAATTAAAATGTATTTATATTTTTGTTTTCTTGACAAATTCCCTCTCCCCTCTTCCCCCCCCCCAAAAAACAGTGTTGTCACCAAAGAGTACTAAAACCTCATTTGAGAATACAGCATATAATTCTTGCTTGGGGTATACACTATTTTGTGAAAAAAAGGGACAGAGAGAAAAGTATAAAGAATTTTTTAATACTACATTTATGAACATAGTAAAAATGAAAAATGAAATTAAGAAAACAGAAAACTAACATATAGTCTTGTACTCAATTAGTGACTAGTAGACAACAAATTAATTTTAGCATACTGTATATTATAACTGTATATTATATTAAAATAAACTCCTTACTTTGCTAGTAATGCATAAATTGATTACTATACTTAGCTTTCAAAGTCTATGTGCATGCATGTAAACTCAATTTTCCTTAAATTCAAACTTTAGTGTTAGCACTAGAAAACCAGCATTACACAAACAGCAGACTAAAAATGTTGTTAATATGATACTTAACTAACATTAGTTCTCAAACGGTGAATTCACCTCTTGGATATAAACAGTAATATTTAATACCAAACTTACAACAATTTATGCCCCAAAAGACAGCTTAAAACTACTTCATGTAAATCAAATATCTGCAGAGATGTTAAACCTCTATGCATATATCTACACACATACAAATATATGTGTACATGAATGGCAAAATGATTATTAAACTAATTCATCTGACTGAACTCTTTGCTAGAAAAACTTACTACAGTAGGCCTGAAGCACCACACCAAAAAGTTACTGGTAAGATAATTTATACAAATCCCAGATGCAAATCTCCTGTTCCTAACAGATGACATGTTGCGCAAGAGTGCAAGACACAACCCAGACATCTCCAGTACTCAAATGCCTGCGGATTAATGAGATGAACAGAAAGGGGGTCAAGGAAAATAGTATAGAAATGAAAACTTAACACTTGCCTTCCCGTAAGGAAACAGGACAAAAGACTACAGTAAAGTTTGGAGTCTTCTTTTATTTTGAAAAAGCTGTGAAAAATTAGGAGTCCAATTTTGCAAAGCATTGAGATTCGCACAAAAGGCACAGGATGTCTTTGATTTCTGAGGAAACCAGTGGAAATGTAAGGACTTAACAGTAAGTTCAGCACTGACAAAATTCTCCTTCTCTCCAGACCCTTGTTGCTATGTTCTGGTTTATGTATATGAAGATTTATATATACTTTTTGCTAAAGACCTAAGACCACACAAGCTTTTCAAGTCACCAGAATTTTAAGGAGCATATTGACCATGGATTAAAGAAAACAAGCCTCTTTCCTCCAAAAAGAAGTCCAATCTAAGCACAAACAAAAATGGATTTTTCAGAAGGCAAGTAGAAGAAGTTGCTTCTGAGACAGGAGGCCTTCCTACTGCTGCTTGTAATTAAATTTTCCTCATCATAAAGGAAAATTTCTTAGCCTTTTTGAGGCTAAGCCTTTTGAGGCCCCTTCCCTTCAGACAGCAAAGCCCAGTGTCTCTCCAACCTGTAAGTCAGAAAACACAGAGCTCTTGCAACTAACTTTACCATGTGAACAGATTTGCTAACATGCTAGTTATTCAACTTGGTGCTTCCATGGATGGTGTAAAAAACCCAGGTAAACAAACAAACATACAAACTTCCTAATACCCTAAACAGAATTATGAACCCAACAATGCAGAGTTTCCTGAAGTATGAACTTCTCCTACGACAAAGAATATCTTATCTGGGCACTATACTGATAACTGACTGAATATACTGATACTGAGAATTTTAAAGCTGTTAAACATTTAATCAAAAACAAAAACATGTCGGCAACGCAAAACTGAACAAATAACTGCTTTACAAAATGAAGTTCCCATTTACCAATTTGAATGAGAAAGGAAGGAATAAAAGAACTCTGAAGAAGTCTAATAACAAATGTCAAAAGCACTAAAATGTCATCTTTTTACCTGCTGTCACCAACATCTGTCTTCACCATCCTCCAAGTCCTGCACAGATGTTCCAAAAAAATTCCATTTTCTTCCTTCTATGCTCTATCTGAAATCTTATCCCTCTTTGTTTACATTTTTGCTCACATTATTTCTAATAACTGATCCAAGTTGAAGTTCATCTTTTCCAAAAGATCCTCCTCTTTAAAATCCAATTCTCCTGTTCAGTTTTTCAACAATGATTCTTGATGTCTGGGACTAACTTATAACTTTCACACAACTGAATCATTTGCTGGCTTGTTAAAACTACTTCCCCTGCTCCATAATGGAACAGCTCTTGCTATGCTATAGCATATACGTCAGTATACTATTGATGAAGATTCTGAAGAAGAAAAATGGCAAAATACTGCATGCAAGGACAATTAGATGACACAAACACAAGATACTCTGGTCAACAGTGCAATGACTAAACATCTGAAGGTAAATACAAGGTCAGTATAGTCAAGGTCACTGAATTTCCTTTCCTTGTTGGATAGTATCCTGCAACAGATACACAAGGCTGATTTTCCTGAGACTAAATTAAAACACAATATACGTTAAATTCTGTCAAAGACAGAGAAATAGGGAACACATCTAGTTTCTCCTTGCTCTGTTGACCCACTCTGTTCCAGAAAACAATTGATCAGAGACATTCAGATAAAGAAAATTCCAAATAAATCTTCTTAGTTACAATGAACTTCCGCAAGATGAGGAAACTGAATCCTTCAGCCAGATACTCAGTCATCACTGTCTCCACCTTTGCACCACAGAAGCTTTTTTCCTTTTGAGAGATTGGGAGAAGGTAGACTGTTTTTTGTTTTGCGTTTGAAAACTATGCATAGATGCCTAATTATGAGCATAGAAACTCAAGGTGCCTATTTTTGTCATATACAGGCATGCCTTGTTTTATTGCGCTTCATTCTATGGCATTTTGCAGGTATTGCAGTCTTTACAAATTGAAGGTTTGTGGCAACCCTACATCAAGCAAGTCTGTTGGTGCCATTTTTCCAACAGCACGTGCTCACTTCTTGTCTCTGTGTCACATTTGGGTAATTCTCACAATATTTCAAACTTTTTCATTATTATTATATCTGTTATGGTGATCTGTGATCAGTGCTTTGATGTTACTACTGTCATTGTTTTGGAGCACCATGAACCTTGCCCATATAAGACAGCAAACTTCATCGATAAATGTTGTGTGTGTTCTGACTGCTCCACCGACCGGCTGTTCTCCCATCTCTCTCCCTCTCCCCGGGCCTCCCTATTCCCTGAGACACAACAATACTGAAATTAGGCCAGTTGATAGCCCTACAATGGCCTCCAAGTGTTCAAGCGAAAGGAAGAGCCGCACATCTCTCTCTCACTTTAAATCCAGAGCTAGAAACGATGAAGCTTAGTGAGGAAGGCATGTCAAAAGTCGAGATAGGCCAAAAGCTAGGCCTCTTACACCAAACAGTTAGCCAGGTCGTGAATGCAAAGGAAAAGTTCTTGAAGGAAACTAAAAGTGTTACTCCAGCGAACACACGAACGATAAGAAAGCGAAACAGCCTCACTGCTGATATGGAGAAAGTTTTAGTGGTCTGGATAGAAGATCAAACCAGCCATGACACTCCCTTAAAGCCAAAGCCTAATCCAGACCAAAGCCCTAACTCTCTTCAATTCTATGAAGGCTGAGAGAGGTGAGGAAGCTTCAGGAAGAAAAGTCTGAAGCTAACAGAAGTTGGTTCATGAGCTTTAAGGAAAGAAGCCACCTCCATAACATAAAAGTGCAAGGTGAAGCAGCAAGTGCTGAAGGCTCAGAGGATGGTTAGCATTTTTTAGCAATAAAACATTTTTTAATTAAGGTATGTACATTGGGGTTTTTTAGATATAATGCACACTTAATACACTACAGTACAGTATAAACATAACTGCTATATGCACTGGGAAACAAAAAAATTCATTGACTCGCTTTATTGCAATATTCACTTTTTTGCGGTGGTCTGGAACTGAACCCACAATATCTCCAAGGTACGCCTATATTAGGGACAACAATAATGTAAATTATGAACAACTTTTCCTTGCATTTTGATTTAAAGACTGATGCCAAAATCTGATAGTACAATGCAAGCACATACTTACCATTAAAGAAGAATGGTCTCATCCAAAGCAATAGATTGCATTATTAAAAAAAGGTATCTATATAAAACATTTATAGGATCAAAATTTTAATCTTCAGTATGTTGTTTCTGGTTTTGGACAAAAATTTCAGATAAAATATCTATTTAATGTGACAATTACTACATAAAGCATCACCTTGAGCCAGCACTGATAAATTTTGTCTAAATTACAGCAAACTACATTGGTAACAGCCTAGATTTTCTTTCATTCAAAAGTGAAATCTGGTTAAAAATCAGTAATTACCCCCCCTCAACATCCCAAAAGATAAGCAAAGATTTTAAATGGGATCAATCCAACTTCGCTTTGCAGTTAGGAGCTTTTCATAAACTTTGGGGACAGAAAGACTGAAGGGCACAATAATTAGAAATACTGGAACCCACAGACTCTCACGAAAGTACGAGAAAAGGTAGATCAATAGGGAGAAGAAAGTGGATGAGAAAAAGGAAAAGTCGTCCTAGTTTTACCAGGCTGACTGTGAAGATGCTTCACTTAGCCAACCCAAGCACTGGGAGAAAGTATACTCACTATATTGAGACAATCAATGTTGAACTACCAAAAATCATCATTATTATGAAGTTCAATAGCTACGCAGCCATTCTTAAAAGATCTAAAGGACCATCTGTAAGGGTCTTCTGCAGGTTTTCAAAAATAAGTGTGATTCACCTCATTTTTAGTAAGTTTGTGCTTTATGTCTTGTTAGGAAGTCTTCATGTGAATAAACAGCTTCTTCACCCAATCCAACCTAAGCTGGGAACAGCAGAAAGAGGAACAAATAGCCAAACCAGGGATTACGAATATCAGCTTCTCACTCTTTATCACTGAACTCCTTTTTTTCATCTCTGCCTCTTTTTAAAAATCTAGATCACATATGGTACAATTCTCATCACTTGGGAAAATATCCTGTTTCTAAACACAATGACAGAACTCTCTCACTCAAAACTGGAGGAGATCTGTAATGGACTTGTGAAATATTGCATGTGAAAGTTGCTAAACGATAAAAGTCACATTCTGAAAGCAATGTTATAATTGTTGTTCTGATGCCATCCTACATGGTGTTGTTCAGAATTTACCAGTATATCGATGACTCAGGGTGTAACCTACATCTGTTAAACAGACTGGCATTGGAAATATTTGCAGAAATTTTGGAAGTATAATTAGAAGAAAAAATTGTAGATCACCTGAGACATAACTACCTTAAGATCTACACTGCGAGACTACCATTTATGTAAATATTTCAAGCTAATTTATTTGAAAATAGAAAGTTCACCATTTACAGACTGTCAGTTGTAAAGGAATAGTTTTCATCTCACTCAAGCTACCTTTTAAGACTGATTTAACTGAAGTGTTAAAAATTAATTTCAGTTTGCAATTCTAATTTGGAAGAATTAAATAATGACAGAACAGGAAATAACTATGATCAAGACACAGTGCAGTTTTTTTGGAAAGACAAGAGTAGGATACAAGTTTTTCTATGCATCCTGATTCTTCTTTGTTTTCCAAAGAAAAAGATCAGTTACCTATGTGCATGCATGAAAACAGTATTCAGTTCACAAACTGCCATTTTTATGCACCTCAGTTAGCTCATTAGCCCATCTTTACAAGATTTATAGCTAGCACTTGGAAGTCATGAGTAGATAAAGTTTTTCTTCTTTACTTACACAGGCCTGAAGCCCAGGATGGAGTTTTAAGAATCTCTCAAGAAGCTTGATAAGCACAGAAAATGTTTGCTTTTTACTGGCTTCATATAGGAAGGGTTTGCTGCAGTAGAAATGGATGAGAGGAAATCCTCTGACACGAATTCAAGTGGGGAGCCTTTTGCTTCAGACTAAAAGATATCGTGTTTGAGCAAAATGGCTCTGACTGTAGACAAGTTTTTCTTGCTGTCTGTTACAGTCTCTTCGTTTGTGAATCATCTCTTACATGTGATTTTCAGCCAGCATAGAGAAACAGCTGATGGAAGATGCATGTTTCCTGGCTTCAGATTCACAGGTAATCAATCTGGAAGAAAAATCTAACATGTCTGAAATGAAACTTTCTCCCATTTATCTTGTTCAGTATGACAGAGATGCATATGTTTGTTGTATAGACATAGGATTCTGGATGCATTTAGTGCCTACTTTTTCAGTAAGGAAGAGGAAGGGTTTTTTTCCCCTCTGCTTTTATCAGAATTTTCTCTCTGACATATCCACAATTCTGATTCAGAAAAAAACTATCTATTTTAGCAATGTAGAGCAGATTGCACTGACAAAGGTATTGCAGGATAATCAGTAATACAGTCATCCTTTTTTTCTTGACCAAGTATATTATCTTTCCTAGCAGAGGGAGCAAGGAGAATTAATTCCTTGAGAAAATTACCTTTTGGGGGAGAGAGGAGGGGATTCCTTTCTCATTTCTCCTAAATTTCTTTGAAATAACAAAAATGGAATATAGTCAACAGCACAACTCTTTCGTGTTGCACAACAGAAGGTGTTCTGTTCTTCTTTGAATCTTACAGCTTCGAAGGAAAAAAAGAGGTGGTTTTGGCTCAGTTTCTACTGTGGACTTCTCTTCCAGTTCTTTTCTTCTTTGGAATAGATTACCTCTAAAATATATCTCTTACTGGTGGGACATGTTGTTCTGTTGTCCTTCAGAGATGCAATTTTTCTTCCATTTTTAATATTTTGCTAATAGAGTTGATTAATTTGTTTAGGACTTAAAAAAAAAGTTTAAGATAGTTTAGTAACATTTCTGGCAATGACTATATCCCATTCAGGCTGACAGACACATCTCTCAAAGCAGGGGGAAACAAACCACACTGAAGTCATGAAGAGACTCAACAATAAGGACTAGAATTCCCATTTTGGGGAATCATCTACAAGATTCCAAGGATTTACTGTCTTCCAGTCAGACAAGATATAGTTTGCTGTCCATGGGAGACCGTATATAAAAACAGAAACTCATTTACATGGTCACTGCTAAATGTTTTTGTAGGATGACTTCTCTTTTCCTAGTCTTGAGATAAATATTTCCTCTTAGTTTTTACCACGTCTTTCACAAAATAATGTTGCAGTTGTTTTACCTAATGGTTCCCATACTAATGAACGTCTTTGGTGCCTTTGCCCCATCAAATGTTAAACTTTTTTCCCTTGAACAACAGGACTGTTTTCATGCAGATTTACCAAAAATGAAATATCTCTGTTTTGGGCAAAAAGTGTGAAATCTTCACATTGTAATGTTATTTGCCCTGGCAGACTGGCAGCATGTTTAGTATTTTACACATCACAACATTAAGTACTTGAGAGAGACTTCTCATATTTGATTTTGTTCCCTATGAAGAAATTCTCAAAATTTATTCCTTCAGAATGAGAATTACAAGATAACTTTTAAATTTGCTTTTACCGAGTTTTCAGGTAGGAATTGGCCTTTCATCATTCAGACAGCATTGCCTCCTTTCTGATTTTGAGACTCTACTAATTAAATCAGAAGATCCCGATATAAAGACAGAGCATATACTCTCACCAGCTCAGACCCCTGGAAAGAACCTGCAGTCTTAGCTCTTTCCTGGACACTATTTGCTTGCAATACACCTTGCTAAGATTAGGCTATGGAAGGGCTCACTTTAGAAACAAAAAGCAGCACATTTTCAGTAACAGATGCCACATCTATAGTAAAAATAACGTTTGACTATGGCAAATTTGAAGCACTGGAAAAAGGTAAGTAGGCAGTACCAACTGTGGTTCTATATCACACATGGATATCATATCCTAATAGACAGTTTCCTAATAAAGAATAAGCCGCCTTTTCTTCTACTGTGGCAAGAACACATTTGGAGTCTACAGCACACAGGAATGATTACCAGTGGAGAAGTACTCATTTCTAGTCTCATCTCTAGCCTTAGAATAAACCGAATTATTTAGCTCTCAAGTCTACAGCTAACCAGTGACTACCTAATTGTTCAGAAAAGCTATTAAAAGGACTTTCTCCCCTTTTGTTCTATAAACTAATGGAATTACAAAATACTTCTATTTTACAGGTGGGCACAAATTTCATGAGCATCTTGAAACACTACCATTTTTAATGGTACAATATAGGATGCACATAGAACACTGTGCTATAACGAGTGAAGCGGCACTTCTATACATTGTCAAATTAAACCCAACTTCTGCCAAAAAAATGATACCATTAAGCACTTCCTTTCATATGTTCTCCTTCTTCCTCATATTTGAGCATATTAACACTTTCTTAAACAAGCATTTTTTTATTCCAAGTTTAAAATGTGCAAGATAACCAAAGGAAAGCAAAAAGGAGAAAATAAATTAAAAACAAAACACAAAATATCTAGAACAAAAAGAAATATAATTAAAAAAAGAGAACAGGTTTCAGAAACCTTTGTGGTTTCATTATATTTTTCACTGGATGTTCATAAGGATCTCTTGCGTCCACTTATTTAGAGAAATTAGCTTAGGAATTTTTCCAGTAGCATGGCAAATCTGCTGTAGAGATTTATACCTATTAATATTGGTATTTGAAGAAGTTAAGAGTGGAAAGTATGCAATATAGGAGAGTATGAAATAAGAAAATGTATAGCAAAAGTATGATGATTCACTTCCTGTGCAGAAAGGGGGGAAATTTTAACTCAAAGAAATAGATTGTGTTCAAAGAACAAATGCTAGCAAGTCACGGGTTTTACTGTAAGAGAATCCCAACATAATTTTTAGTAACTTTGAGGAATTTAGAGGAAGATAGTAGCATGAACTAAAACTAAGTCATACTTTGGACAACTCACTGGGAAAAGCTATGTTAAGTAAATTTAGAAAAGAAAGAAATAAAAAATACAAACTATATATTTTGTATTTTTAATGTATTTTATACTCAGACAGTATTTTGCAAGGCTAACTTCTAGCAGTGATGCAGTGAGTTCCATGTTTTCAGGATGCTGCTAAAGTGACAGAGTCATCAGGTTGTTGCAGAATTTACAGTAGATTTTGATCCTTCAATGTGAATGTTACAGCTTAAAAGGAAAAACCTAACATGTACAGTATCTGTTTAGAAGGTCTACTTGGTCTTCTAGGATAAATTACATAGTCCAAAGAGCAAACACTATTACGTAAGCAAGGCTCACCAAAAAAATACACAGAAATTTCCTGTAAAGGCATACAGGCTAACAGGAACTGAAATTTCTCTGAGGAAGAACAGAGGATACAATATAAGTGCATATATGAAAAACTAAAATGAGGCTGTAAGCAGCAATAAAGTACTATGACTCTGAGTCCAAAACCCATCTGACAATATTTTATTAAGTTATTAAATGTAACTGAAATGGATATCCAGTACACTAACCCATAATCTGTAACATTTTAAATTAAACAGTTTTATATTATAGGATGAAGTTACAGGATTATGACTACTAGAAAGCTTTTAAACATTGTTCCATTTTTAAAAATAGAAATCTATTCCTAGGTTAAGGAAACACACCATTCTATTCATCAAGCAGAATACTTTAAGATGACCCAAGAAGCTAATTGCTAAGGCTTTCCACTTGCGACATGCCTAAACACGGGTTCAATGATTTTTGAGATGTCCAGCCTGAAACTTTACTGTTCTTTCATATTTGCTAAATTAGTACTTCTTTTCTTGTTTACATATTAGGAGAGACAAACTCTGTTTTCTTTGAAGTTGTTGTGGGCTTCTGTTGAGCCAGCAGAATGGCTGTGTATGACAAACGATCCATCAAAATGATTACTTTTGCCTGTCATGCCTACTACACAGAAAATCAAGGGTGTGAAGATTCCTAATGCCTATTGCAGTCTGCCAACAAGAGATGGCACTTTACACGAGCAGTCTCAGAATTTGCTCACCTTGATGACAAGGTAAAAAATTAAGTGCTTTTTTTTTCTTCTTCTTTTCCCTTCCAGAGTGAACACTTTGGCCAAAACATATGCTTAGAAAAGTATGGGCAACTTTTTATCTATATTTTAAATGCAAATCAGCACAGGAAACTTTGTAACTACTATTCAAAAGTCTGATAAGTGACTAAAGATCCCAGTCTACTGTATAAGACCCATCACTGTCACTATCAGGGCTCTTAGCATCTCAGAAAAAATAAGGATCCAGTGGACACCAAGTATTAAATGTTCGCTTCTCCTTCAGATGCTAAAAGCCCCTAAGGACAGAAAGGTTTAAAAATTTTAATGTAAACTCTTTTGGGGCATTTTTGTGAATTTTTAAAAAGTTGTTTGAGTTTCAATTTGATAACTTATTTCAATATTTACTTTCCACATGAAGGAAAGGCATCTTGGGCATCTTAACTGCAGTGTCTGCAAAATTTTGCATGCAAAACCAACAATAATATAATAATTAGTGCCTGAAACCCAGAGTTTTAATATAGGGTTACCAGGATATATAAATTTGGTATGTCAGATAAGTATAGACTAAAATAAATTACATTTCCTTTGAAATGGCTAATGTTCTCAACAATACTATTAACATTTTTTAGAAATACAAAAGGATGTTTACATGATGCCATTATTGTAATGTTTTCTAAAGAAAGAAAAAGAATCCTATGAAAGTATGGCACAATGTTTTACTGATTGATATTTTTCTAAAATAGCTGTTCAGTTTTTCTGCCTTCAGGTCTTCTACATACAAGAACAATTTCTGTAACACTAAAATTTACTGAGAATAATTTTCAAATATGAAAAAAGCATTTCAAAGCATTTTGGTAGACTCTAGCAGTGATACTCTCAGTCCTGCCTCCAGATTCTCAATGACAAAGATAACTAAAATGTAAATCAGATTTGAACTTTTTTCTTTATAAATGAGCAAACCCCTTGCGCCAGAAAAAAGAATGACAAGTATAAGCTAGATGCATTTAAATTCCCATTCATGCATCCAAAGCCAAGAAAAGCTCCTTTCCTCATTGGTTTCAACTTCACTGCATTTTAAAAATACTCGTAACAGTCTCATTCTTTTTTCTTTTCTTAAATAGGTTCTGAACTGAATTTCCTGAAAGAGACAAAGAAGATAAACAGATAATATTGTACATGGAACATAAAAACAGCTTGGCTCCACGTGGGCTTAATGTTATAGGTCTGCAATGCTTTCTTCCTCAACATCCTGCCAGCAAAATCATAATGGGGCAAAGGACACTTCCACATTTCTTGATGGTAAGCAGCAATGCCCTGCCTAACTTCCTAATCCTTCAAGAAACCAGCTTTCACATGCGTAAAACTGATTGGCATCACCCTGCACATTAGAAAACTGCGCTAGTGATTGGGACATCCTGATAATCACTGGTCATGAAATGGCCAACATCCTGGGATGCGTGAACTTTCTAAGCCCACAGTGAAAGAGTTTTTGAAACATGTTTTCCCCCTAAAGCGTAAAAAATTCGATCAGATCTGCAATTCAGTACTACAGAGCACATAGTTTTGATCATAATACAATTTTCTTAAAATGCCCTGGGCATATACTCACTTATTCAGCTATTAAATAGGTTCAGCAGCACCTCAGGAAACTTTGCAACTGCAACCAGAGGAATAAGGAAGAGAGAAAAAACAAGCGGGAAAGAATCACGAGCATGAACCACATATATAACCTTTTAGTCAGTTTCACAAATACTTGTCTGTTTTCTCCTCTTTCACAGAATCTCAGCTTCCTACATGGACTATACTAAACAAATCTCCATTACAATTAGTTACATATAACAACCACTAGATGACAAGTGAAACTAAAACAAATATTGAACATAATGCAGATATTCAACACAGCTACTTCATTAGCTAATGAAGACCAACAGAAGATTGAACTGAGCCCATGAGCACAGTTTAAAAAACAGTTTTTTAAATTATCTTTTTGGCACTAAGTTATATGCATAAAACCAAAAATGCCTCAGAAAACACAAACCTGAAGTAAAAACCTTTTGGTAATTTATGTCAAGTTGTAGTGACAAGCCGACCCAACTTTACTACCTTGGATGCCAGAACTGCCTTTTAGCAGACTATAAAGGATAGTGTATAAAATCAAAAAGTTATGTAAAGTTCCAGCTAATGAGAAAGCAGTTAAAAACAGGCCTAACATTTTTTCCCGCCAGATAGTTTGATTTACTATACAATATATTTACTTCAACTAATAAACATAAAGCAAGAAAAAAAAGACAAAAAATTTGTTATGTTAAACAGTATCCATCAGATAGTCTGTGTGTGTGTATGTGTAAACCAGTATTGACTTTCTTTCAATTAAATAAGATTGACTAATTACAGATTAAATGTTTGAACTCCACTTTAAATTTTTAGATCACCAAAATAAGTAGTCTACAATAGTTGGATTTTGCATATCTGTACGATAAAACACTGCCAATTTTAGTCTCAAACATGTTTCACTGGCCAACATAGAAAACTATTTTGAATTCAATCTGCACATCTAAAGAACAGAACTTTATTCACTTCACCCAGTCAGCAAATAAGTCGAAGGAAAGGCTGAATCCAGATACAAAATATTTCAATTGTCATGAGATTTAGCCTCAGAGTAATTGTTTGGAGGATGATATAAAGAGCAGCAGAACTAGATGAACTGTCTTAGTCAAGCAAGGGTGGTCTTGATATCTACGCCTCAATCGATGCAATTGGAACGGAGATGAGGACAGCGTAAGTATCCCAGATAGCAAACTTTTTTTTTTTTTTTTTTTTTTTTTTTTAAGGAATTATGGTTGCCAGGCCAACAGTTACAAAACACCAAGCTGCAGCGACAGCTAGTGATGAAGCCTGTTCTTGTGTTACGTTTTCCCAGGGAGGCTGGCTTTCCCAGGGAGGTTGTTCAGGGCAGCTGCACAATCTCACTAGACACTGCATGCGTCTGTCCTTTTGGCTTCTAGAATTATTTTGAATACCGCTTCCCAATTCAGGCATCCGAGCAGGCTGACCTACTTTTGTTGGTATGTGTGCATGTATGCAGGTCCTGAGGTATTGTCTTTCCTTTAAAGATCTGCCACATAGCCTATACTCATAAAGGTGAGAATAGGCATTGGGGACTAGCCAGCATGAGGGGGGGGGGGTTTGTTTTTTTGTTGTTTTTTTTTTGAGGCAACAAGAAGAGATGAGGCTTTAAATAGACCTTTTGGCATTGGTGTGTCAGCAGCAGGGTCAAAGCCTTGCTGAGAAGTGGAGGTAACTGATCAGTTGGTGAGAAGTCTGCTGCTGATCCTGGCAAAACTCCTCAGAAAGGAAGAGATAAAGTTAACCTCCCCAAGACAAATGCAGCCAAACAGACAGATAAGCACTAGTGAAGTTTCCTTCTGGAAAGCCATATGAGAGGATAGCTATAAAGGTGCACAGCAGCTAGAGCAAGAGAAAAGTTAGAAGCAATCCTTGCTGCTGGCAAACAAATCTGGTTGCTGTAACACCACAATACAGATAGAAGTATCTATCAATACAGACCTGTGGAGAGTGACTTGATAAAAAATACGGGTGGGGACGACTTGTGAATCAAAGTACCATCCTTAAGTTGACAGGTATTGCCTCTTCTGTTTTTCCCTTTTTTAGTTATACAAGTAGTTTACTGGATCTGAGTTAACATGAAATGATTAATTTAAAACTTCCATATATTACGGATGATACTGTTTATTAACTGAGGAGTTAACAGTGGCAAGGACATGGGATACAACTGCTTATAAACTATAATAATTTTATGAGAACATCATTAGAACGCTCAGAAAATTCTAACCTGATTTAGATTTTCAGTGTGTGTGCGCAATGAAGAGGACTTTTTATTCTGAACCTGTATGAGCAGTGTTACAGGGCAAATCTAATTTCTCAGGACAAAGAGTTTGAAAAATATCAGTAGTTCTGACACTTGCATTTGTTTAGCACACTCTAGTACGCAGTTGTCACCCGAAAGCACAATTTAAAATACGTACACAATACAGTAATAGAAGTGCAATGCACTGTAGAGAGATGTGACTTAGCGTTAATTTAGCTAACTAGAGAACATGCTTAACATCTCGATAGTGGAAGAGGAGGGAAACTGTAGTTTTCTTCAGTAGGAAAACAAGCAACATTGAAAAAGTAGTACTACATGTTGCATCTTAACTTTAGCAAGGCTTATGACCTCGTCTCACAAAACAGTCTCACAAACAAACAATGAAAACACAGACTAGATAAAATTATTACCAGGTACATGGTAAACTGGTCAGAAATTATATTCAGAATAGTTACTTAATGGTGCTTTATCAAATGGAAGGTTGTGGAAGTAATGTTCCAGGTAGTCCAGTGCTATTCAGTCTTTTTCGTGATCTGGAAGATGGAAGAGAAAGTATGCCTACTGAAGCTGCAAAGAACACCAACCTGATAGCACAAGAAGACCCGAGGACAAGCAAAAAATTATTTTGTTGAACTGGTACTGTGAACTTGGAAAACCTAGGTATTTTTCAACAAGGACATACGCTAAATCCTCTTCTAAGGAAGGGAAGATCAACCGTACAAAACAGGATATCAAACAACTGAGTAAGGAGTAGATCCACAGAAAAGGATTAAGAGCTTATACTGGATCTCAAATTGTACACTACACAAGTCAGTATCTTTACTGTTAAGAAAATAAAATACTGTATCAGGAGACATAAACAAGATAGAAGTTATGTAAAACAACTCCTCCTCTTTATTCAAATGAAGCTGCACCTGGAATACTGGTGTCTTTATGTAGGTTTGATCGAAAGCTAGATATCAGTCACATGAACAGCAGCTAGCTAAAAGCAATGAAAATAATTAAAAGATATAGAAAACAGGATCTGTGGGAAGAAATTGAATGGCGTGGTCATAAACTTTAGAAGAATTGCGTAAACAAGGGAATGCTAACAGTCTTTCATAGAATAAAGAGATGTTGTGAAAAGGAAGGGCACAGCCTGTTCTATGTAACCACACTGACTAGAACAAGAAGTAACAGGCTTAATATCTAGCAAGGAAATTCAGATAAAATACTATAGAAAACTAAGCACTAAAATTGATTCCCTTGGCGAGTTCTAAATTCTCTGCTAGTGAAGGTCTTTAAGAACAGAATAGGTGAGTATCTATCATGAATGACATACGATTGATCCTGCCTTGTGGTACGAATATGGATTAGATGACTTTTTCAAGGCTGTCATTTTTTTTGACAGAGAAGAGCTTAACATAAATAACAGAGCCTATCTGAGATGCAGAGTATGCAAGTTCAAGCTAACTTGTATGTTGCAATAGCAAGTATTTCGGTATTAAAGATAACTAGTTTAAAATGACCTCGAGTATACGTATGCTATAATGCAAGCACTTCCACGGTAGGAAAGTATAAACCTGGGAGAACCTAGGGGCAGTTTTTGTCTCTAGGTTTTTCTTCTGCACTGACCACTTAAAAACAGTATCAAACTCCTGCAGTCTGCTCAATTTGTTTAGATCTACAGGTGATGTATAATTCCGATCTTTGCTCCCCTAAACTTTACAAAGAGCAGCTGAACCTGAATCAGCTCTTAGCCTCATTTCTCACAATACAGTCTCAAAAGGTAGTCTTACTATGTTGTAGCTACACTCTCCTGTAACTAACATCTCTTTTGTAACTAAAGTAGGTAGGTTTTCTGCCTATCTTTAGTGAGGTATATACATAAACTGCATCGTACATCAATGTTAAGGCAAATCTCCCACAGCAGAATATAGGCCGTCAAATCATGTAGACTAGTTTTGCATGTGCAGTACTGTGTTAATACATTTTAAAAATCATAATGTAGTAAGACATTACAAAATTTCCTGGTTTTGAAAAGATCTTGCAATAACCAATCCTCATCCCCTTACCACCTCTGCTATTACCATTCTGAGAAGGCATATGCATTAGTATTCAATAATGTGTGTCTTTTTAGGCAAAAGAACGACAAGGACAAGTACAACAAAATCACAGACGTGGTGTGAATAAAGTTTGAATCTTTACTTACAGGTCTGGAATATTTGTAACACATTTATGAAGACTTTTGATCTCAGCAAGTAAAGAAATGCTCAGGCAATTGGAAATGCAAAAGCGTGAGAAAAACTTCTGTAAAAGTTTCCAAACTTTTAAAAGGGTTAATTTTGTGTGTATGTGTTTGTTTGTTCATGTGTGTGTGTTCGCATTTTAGGCATCTGCAGCACAGAATGTTGTAATACACACTGATCATTGGTCTGCTCTACTGTAAAAGAACTGGCAAAAGAATAATTGCGAAAGAATGAACCACGGTTCTGATTCGGCAACTACGACTTAAGTTTCAGCAGCATAGCTTTAAATTTTAACTTCTGCCTTGAATACGGTTGTAAAAGCTGAAATGTAAGAATATTTGGGCCTCAGCTGTTACATGGTGCTTTCTCTGGTGCAACTGTGCATTCTTCAATGAGTTTAAAAATATATATATATGAAAAGGAAAAAAACACAGTACCTACCCGCAGCCACTGTTTTTCTGTGAGAGCATCACTATAGTCCACATCCCTACGTTGACGGGACCCTCTTCCAAATATTTTCTCTTCCTCTTCTTCACACGTGAGTCTTTCAACTTCAGCATCATCCTTAATAATCCAGGATGGCAGTTCATCCTCTTCCATCAAGCGAGGCTTGCGCTTGGGATTTCTGGCATCCTCCCTGCGACGGTCCATGTCCATGCGCTGCAGTGGCAGTTGAGAAAGGACACAACAGTAAGGGCCACTATTAAACAAACCATGAGAATTCCTGACTATTTAATTTTGCTCGACACTTCAAATTACATCCTCAGTAGTATTTCCCTTCCTCCAGCCCAACACTTCTAAAATGCAACTATAAAAGGGAATATCTACACTTGACTGTTGATCTTAGTGAAGTTCATGACTCAACAGTTAACTTCCACTGAAGTTACTATGAGCACTAGATGGACAGCACCTGAATAAAACAAATCAGGTTCTGAAAATACAGGGATAGCTGTTGATTAAACAACTGTTTTCCTTCTTGCATAATTTTTATGGTTTCTTTGTATTCATAAACGTGACCTGCAAATATTAATCATTTCCTGACAACATGCTCATACATTATTATTATGTTATTAAAAAGAGTAACTGAAAACACACTACTTATGGGAGTCTTGGAAGAAAGAATTCTGAAAGCCCGTATTAAAAAAAGGAATCAAGAGACAGAGAAAGGCTTGCCTACTCAGTGCCAGAAAGCCAATCAGCTTAAACACTGATTGGTTACTGACTTTACTGCTATATTATGCATAAAATCAAAACACATACAAAAATATCAGATAAACTTAGGTACAGTGTTAAGCATATAAGAAGGATAATGCTGTATTAAGATTCTTCTAAGAGATAACTGAAATAGTCATGTAAATTAATTTCAAGTTTGGTGAGCAATTACTCCATAAAAAAGGCATGGATACTTAAGACATATTCTCACAAATGACTGTAGACATATCAGTGAGATGCTTTTAGTTCCCCCAGAACTGAAAAGCAGAATGTGAGATATGTGACTTCACTATGCAGGTCCAACTAAGTTCAAGAACCAATGGTAAACATACATGTTTTTTTTCCCATCCATTACTACCTCAGACAACGATGAAGCCTTCTCTTTTAATAGCGGCTTCCTGTATTTTGCCTTTTAAAGAACATCTCATTCAAACTGGACACATACATGGTATCGTTTATGGGCATCTTGGCAACCAGCAAGTTGCACTCAGACAAGACCCAAATGGGAAATATTTCTTTACTATTTAATAGAGAACTTCAGTGAAGATGTCCAAAAACTGAACTCCAAAAGTGTTCATTTTTTACCTGAGGACCAGGTTTCTAATTCTAGGACAATGACTGGAAACTAAAGTAGTATATTTTAATTGATATCTTCTGAAAGCAAAGTGCTTAACAAGGAAATTAAAGCCACTCCCAGTCAATCAGAGATATAAAAGATATAAATAGTCATTTGGTTTTCCTCAAGATACTATTCAAACCCCTTTTATCTCTGGGAAAGCTCTGGTCCCATCTTTCCATGTGTTAGCAAAACCTGTACTTGTAAACCTGTCTATTTTATTTTACTGTAACTAATAGAGTAATTATGTTTACAGTATCCTCAATGAGGCCTAAATACCAGAAATTAAAAAGCACTATGCCACAAATGGTTACATGCAAGTAGAGAGCAAGACTGCTGGCAAATCCTTGGCATAAAACCTTCAGTTTCAACCCCCCCCCCCCCCAAAACAAACAAACAAAAAAAACCCAAAAGAACCAGTACTGCTAAGCTCTGAGTAGTTGCCTTTTAGAAAGATGAAGATAACTGCAATAGTCCTTAAACCAAAAAAACCTCATAACCGTTTAAAACCACTGGTTTATACAGTGAAATGCTGCTGCATTGCCATTTTGGATTCAAGAAGAAAAAATATATTAGCATAGCTGAAGTGCTGGCTCCCATACTGGTGGGAGGCCTATAACAACACTTCCATGGCAGTTTTTATATCAGAAATCTTTAAGTTAATATAACTTTAAAAAAACCCATTAAAAATAACTTCAAAGTTTCCCTTCTTATTCATTAGTTTTAACAGTAAAAGCAACATTCATTGAAGCAAGAAATGATGGAAGAGCTGTACAAATCACATTGAAACAGTCACTTCTCACTCCGGATTTTTTTCTACACTTTTTTAGGATGCAAGGAAAAAAGTGGAAGCAATATTTGTAATGAACAGAAAAGAAAGACAATGTGAGATCTGGGCTATCTAGAATTTTTACATATTAATTATTACCACATATGCAGAGATATCATATCACTGGTGAAAGGGGAAAAGGAGATAAAACAGTGGAAATAGGGGAAACAAAATCAGTCAGAATATGGAACAGTGAATGAGAAGACCACCATGTTGAACCAGACAGAAATTTTTGCTACTCCCTTGTTGTTTAGCTCCTAAACTCAAAGTTGTATGTCACTGTTTTCTGAACTACTTGCAATAGGAAAAGTAAAAACGGAAAAAAAATTCATATTTCCTTAAAGTTCTTTTCTCTTCTTGCTGCAGAAATTTTAAATTCTGGCAAACTGGAAGAATCTGAAGGAACAAGCCTGTCTTTGAGGATGTTACTGGAAGCAGTGTCAAAAACCTTACTAAGGTAGAAATAAAAAGCACCCAC
This sequence comes from Dromaius novaehollandiae, assembly GCF_036370855.1. NCBI lineage: Eukaryota > Metazoa > Chordata > Aves > Casuariiformes > Dromaiidae > Dromaius > Dromaius novaehollandiae. The sequence continues at coordinate 7,471,207 of NC_088132.1, forward strand.
TGCTCTCCCCTTATCCACTATGCCAGCCATCTCATTGTAGAAGGCAATCAGATTGGTTAGACATGATTTCCCCTTTGTAAATCTATGATGACTTTTCTCAGTCACTCTCTTGTCCTTCATGCATCTGGAATTGATTTCCAGGATTACTTGCTCCACCACCTGCAGGTGATGTGAGGTTACCCAGCCTGTAGTTCCCCAGATCCTCCTTCTCACCCTTCATGAAGGGAGAGGTGACATTTGCTTCCTTCCACTCCTCAGGAATCTCTTCTGATAGCTGTGACCTTTCACAGAGAATGGACAGTTGTCCTCACAATGACATCAGCCAGCTCTTTCAGGACTTGTGGATGCATTACATCAGGGCCCATGGACCTGCATATGTCCAGTTTGTTTAAATGTTCCCTATTCCCTCGATCCTCCTTCATCAAAAGTAAGTCTTCCTTACACCAGACTTTCCCTCTGATCTCAGTTGCCTGGGATATATACATACATACGTGTACAAAATGCTCCAAAGAGGACATTTTGGCAGCCAGAAACTTTTGTCCTTAAGAATATCGTCTTCATTAATATTAGTATGTAATGCTTTGTTTGAGGAAGAAAAATGGTGGAATATCTATATCCATATCCACCATGTATGCAAAAGCTACTTTTCATTACCAGTATCAACAGTAGTAAAATCAACATCCCAAAGGGATACAGCATTCCGACCTATTACCATGTCTCAAACACCCAGAAAGCAATCGTCTTAATAACTTGCTGTGAAACTCTATATAACAGTACTTGGCCTAGAAACAGGAATCCTTTCTTGATGCTAATTGGGAAAATCAGGTGAAAATACAACAAATGTGAAACTAATTCAAGGGGTGAGCAGCTTGCATAAAGCATTCCAAATATTTGTACTGTGTTCATTTTAATAAAAGTGCCCGGATAATTTCTTAAGCTGGTTATGAATTAAACTTGCTACAATTTTCTGTGTGTATGCCAGAGCAATGTATTATGGAGCAGAATGTAGTCATTCAGGACACTTAAGATCAAAACAGCTCATTTTCTACACTAATGACTCTGTTAATGTCACACTTAAAAGACTATGATAAAAATACATTCTCAATTCTAGTTCAACAGAAATTACAACACATTTTTCAACATATATGGTTAGACAGTGAGCAAGGAGTGGCTACTGTGTAGCTACTGTATTACTGCTGAATACAGACCAAATGGCTCCGCAACTGAGACAATCGCTTCAGCAAGACGGCTAATTTGGTAACAAAATGCAAAATTGCCTATGAGGATCATTTCACAGACCCTTTAAGAAAGTTTCCTCCTTTCTCTTTTTCATGTAGAAGTACTTTTAAGCCAAGGTCCCCAAAACAACCCTTGTAGAACAACTAAAAATGCAGTGCAGAGACAGGAACACCTTAAGCATGCACTAACTGTGACAGAAAGAACACAATTTCAAGGATCTATGGAACTGTATATTCACTCTTGTCACTGGAAACAGTGCAGGGAAGCATCCTCAGCCACCGTCTCAGGCTCTGCTGGCTTCTCCAAATTATGGCATGGAGCCAGCAAAAGACCATTTGTACACATCCTGCTACTGAACAATGTATTTAGCTCTGCGCCTACATCTCAGGATCCATGTCCGAGAATAGTTCTAACCTGAAAAGCAACCACAGGACAGCTTCTTGAGAAATCAACCTATTCTCTTGCCTACTGGTTTGGAAATGCTTACTTTAGATAACCAAACTACATGCTTGTACATTTCTAAGACTAGCTAAAATAACAAGCCAAAACACTACTTTTTCTTGGATATTAGTGAATATTTCGCTGATAGTTTGCTGAATTCTGATTACAACTGTATAACCTTAACAGAAGGAATGACGTTGCATCGATACCACTGAGGTAAAGTGAAAAATTCTTTCACATTTCTGGCTGTCTCTAGACTCAAATCTAAATGCTCAAGACTCGAGAATACAAACCTTTTGTACTCTTTAATTGCCTATACAAGACCTAGAATATTGAGAAAAACTGCAAAACTTATTTTCAGGCTTTCCTTTGATGAGCTCACTGATACATGAAAAACAAATTCCTTTATTAACAATATATTTCTTGGACGTTTTCATTATTTTTATCTAAAATATTTTCGCACCCCTGGATTTCACAGCACAATAACTTTGCACCTTCATTTTTTATTGCCTACTATCAGCTCCTTACTCTTGCTTAGAAACTTTCAAGTAGATTAATATGAAGAACATAAATTAATCACACACAATGTAAAACTGTCTTCACTCCAGGCCCCTCAACTATTTTACTGATTGGCTGTTATAACCTTCAAACTTAATCTGAAAAGACAAAGTTTTAGAAATTTACTGAAAATAATCATAAATTCATCAACTACTTTCAATCCATGGACTAGTTCTTTCCTTCTCAGTCTGAAGGAACAACACTGAAAAGCTGTTTCTGTTTTTGTTTACAGCAAATCTGCATTCACAGAACTCTGGGTACTTTGTTTTAAACATGATTTTTGTTACAAAAGCACTCACATTGATCACTACACATCTTGTACTCTCAGCTAGGGAAGATGGATATAGCTGCAGAAAATGCTACAAAATGTGCAGAAAAAAAAGAGATATTTGGCTGTAAGTACTCTTTCTGAATTCTGGATCAAATGGTCACACCTCTTGGTTTCCGTCATGCAAATCTCCTTACCACAGTATGGTTCAGGTGTAAAGTTTAAAAAGACATATCTGTGGGCACCCATTTTCAGTGCATCCTGTCTTTAGGGATTTCAGTTATTCTCAGGTAACATTAAATAAAACTTTGCACAAAATCATTAAACTGGCGATTCAGCAACAACATAAGGCATATGGCCTTTGCCAATTCTCCACCTTGATTTTTTTCACTTACATAAAAAGTGTCCAGGCACACTTGTGTAAACGTGAAAGACAAATCATTGAGCAGGAGATGGCGTGAGACTAAAAAGTAGTGTGAGACTAGCAAAAACAAGTAGTCCTAGTAATGATTGCTTCTGTGGATACTTCCTGATACACTTTCATATTCATGCACCTACGAGAGTGTCTGCATTGTTCCATCCTGCAGAACAAAGCAGCCTCTGCAGAATGAGAGGGGATGGTGGTTTCCTCTCAACAATTATTTAAGTGTTCTCCTGTGACTGTTTCAATGATTCTTAGAGGTCCTCCAACAATCTTCACATTGCAGACTTGCTAAAAGGCGAGGGCCATGCCTACACTGACACTTTAGTAATTATTCCATCAATGTTGTAATAGAACTAATAAGGAAAGCGCTAATGTAAATGAATTGCTAACAATTGAATCACTGTTACCTAGCTCTGCTTTGATAACTGTTCAACAGTTCTAGCAGTAGAGATGCAGCTAACTGTGCCCTTGACAAAATCATCACAAATCCAACCTAACTCCCAAAGAAAACAGCATTATCAGTCTATTATCTTACTGTCATGCTAAGTTCCTGTAGTTGTCCTTGCCAACAGCACAGCACAAAAGTGAGAAGAAATATTACAAAAAAATAAAAGTATGATGTCTAAGTAGCAAGCCAAACAGTAACTATCGGTTTTTCACTGTCTAAATTCCTCAAGCCATCTCAAAGTCTTCCTCTGGATTGGCACTATTCCACTATGCTGTCTGCAAGGTACTCTGAAGTCTGTGTCACGTGATGAACCCTCTGTTCAACACTTCTTTCCTCAGATGAACAATGTGAGTAAATGAAACCTATTCCTCCAACACAGTTTTCCAACATTTGAATCACAAAAGGTTAATGCCTTTGTTAAAAAGAATAAAGATATTCTACTTATGATAACATAGCCCTTACCATGAAGAGATCAAATTCCTCCTCACGTCGAGCAATCATCTGATTCAGAGTCTCATCATCCGGAACTTCATCTTCTTCCTAGTTACACAGATGGATAAAGGCATTAGAGAGAAGAAAGCTATTATCTAACCCAGAGCAACAGTCTCCGTCAGGTCAATGTTGCACTGAACTTTCTTCTATCAAGACACATGTGAAACACTCAGATCAGACGAACTTTTAGAGCGTGATTCAGAAGCAAGGCAAAATAGACTTCATCAAAGAAACAAGTGGGACTTATTACCACCTTCATAAATTGTGAACGAGGAAATGAGCAAACATGCAACCACGAAATGTTGGTTTGTGGTTTTCCTGGGTCACAAGCATAGTCAGTTTTCAAATCATTTTTCAGTTAAAACATATGCATTTCCGTTCTGCTTTTCTACAGTACTTCCCCAGAAATACCATTCTGCATTATGAGGTCCTTCCTGTCAAAGCGAGTAGAATGAAAACAGTCCTGGTTTAAAGAAGAAAAAAAGGGGGGGGGGGGGGGGACAAGAAAAGCCATACATTATATTGAAAGAAACGCCTGCTGAATCCGACTTTGTCTAGACCATTATCTGCTCACGAACTGAGATGTGAACCTCCATCTTCAGAAAGAAAGAGTTATTTCATAAGAACAAAAACATTCATTGGAAAAACAAATCAGAACTCTAGAATTCAGCTAAAAAAATTAATGCCAAACAGTTATGATACCCATTTTTAACATGACCAGGCTCCACAGGATTCAGTTTCCCTCTCCAAATTATTTTGAAAGCACAAGGCATTTCAAATCTGACAATGGAAATCTGACAGGTCAAGCAAAACCACAAACTATTGACTGGTCCCTATATAAAAGACTTACTGAATCTATGTTACATTATACTGCTGACCTAAAGTTTTTCATAAAAACTCATATTTTCTGCTCAGTGAAATGGAAGTGTAGAATGCTGCATATACTGCTTAAAAACTAACATTCTGTTGATTATTTAGGGGGGAAAAAAGGCTTAGAAGCCTGTATTTATATCCACACATGCTATTTCCCCTCCCCTGGTAAGATTTTTACACTGCAGAAAAAAATACAGTTCTTACTACTACTACTATTCCTAATGAATGCCGGTGTAATTTAATGTACATATAATTTAAATTTAACTGAAGCATGAAATAAGCTATGCTGCTGGCAAAATGAGAGTCAGTTCTTCCCACTTCTAGTCAATGCTCCTTCAACATACAAGAAAAGGAAGTTACATACTTATACACACAGAATAAAAAATAGAGATCTCTTTTGTATTTTTTATGATCAGTGAAGAATGTTACCTCATGAAAGTTTCATAAACTCTCCATCACCTCAAACAGTGAAACTTCTAACCTAAAAATAAAAGGGATCTCAGCCGGAACTGTAACAGAAGAGGCTGACCACCTGTGGTTAGTCTCAATAATCATGTTGCCAAACAGGTGCCCCAGCAGGAAAGGAATTTGTAAACACCCACAGAAATTGCCCTCATGAATGTTACTTCTATCTCCACTGCCATACTTTCATACTACTAAAATTTATCTTTCTAAACACACAGAGACCACCTCTTTACTCTATCTAGTGAAGTATTATTGTATGTACTTTTCGTTAGTAGTCAGATAACATCAATGTTTGCTTTAAAGACTGACCTTGGGTTATGGCAAGGAAACCTTGACTAAATCTGTGCATGCTTCAAGATGACACCTCAAGTGTACTCAAGCAAAGTACAAAAAGCAGATTGTTCTAATGTCATCTATCAAATGAAGCATGCTAAGTAAGCCTCAACTTCAGCTCTGAGCTTTTCAAGCAGTTTCAAGTAAATATTTTCTAGGGCTTTGAAAGCATGACAGAACATTCTAAATTTTCAAAACAAATCTAAAAGCTGCCTGAGAGAAATGTCTATTGGTTTCAAGCTACTACATCTACTCATGTAGATGGTGTTGGCTGGGTGAGAACTCCAGTTTTACCTCAAAAATGGGACATACTAATCATCCCAGCTCAGAGCTTACCACCTAAGTAAAATATCATTCCCTATAAAATAGCCATCTGCTTAGATTTTTTTTCATTTCTGATAAAAAAAAAAAAACTAAAACAACAATGCAAAACAAGTTTTCTTTTAATGAGGTACTACTGTTTTCTAAATGCAAAACAATGGTGAGAGTTTATGCAAAAGGTTTAATTACCGAAGAAGTCAACTCCTTGGCCTTTGAAAATTTATATGGTGTAATGAAGGACATCTGTAAAACAGAAGCTACTAAACCTGGTTTTCTTTCAGTACACACCATATTCAAAACCTACAAAATACACTCAGAGAAGAATTAGGCTTTTAATCTCTGCATTCTTTCACTATACAGGATGTTGTTCTAAATGGGAAACAAAGTCACTGCAGAATGGAATGTCTTTTTGTCAGTCTTTAATATAATTGATCTATTTTTCCTCTCTCTCCCTAATGCAGAATTTAGCCAAACGATGAACTTAGTTTACATTAAGAGAACAATCTGCAGGGACAGGCAAAAGAAGGGGCTCACCATTCAAGGACAGCAGTTCCGGAGAAGAACACAATGAAAAGATATAGACAAATGTTCAGTGAATCTATAATCTCACATTTCACTATTATAGAGAACTATTTAACAGCTGTTTTGAAACAGCAAATTGTTTCTTAAAGAGGAAGTACCTAGAATTCCAGGTTGGACACAGGATCAGTAAGAAACAGTTATTTTGCTGGCTTGCCCTAAGCCCAAAGCACATGAAAGCAAACCTTAACCCCAACCACGGATGCCTAAGAAGCAGCAAGGGAACAAGGTCTTTCATGGTTGAACCTAGACAGTGCTAGTCACTTAACATTTCTGAAAATCAGGCTATTTTTTTGCCAACATGGATTCAGGAATTGTTTTACAATCCGTTTTGGAAAAATCTTTGTTTGAAGAACAAGTTTTTGCCAAACTTAGGAAAGGGTAGAATGAGTCTAAGTTGAAATGCTTAATTCTACACTAAGGTCTGATCATTAACATTACAGCTATTAAAATAACCAAAAGAGAGAAATGAAATTGTTTCTTTAATACGATGGTAAGAATATGGTAACTTATCAGATTTTGAAGGAGATGACAATCTTTGAAACTGATGAAAAGTAAGAGTAAGCACATCCTGAAACATCATCTTTCTGATATTTCTAACCACCTTACCTCATTTTCTTCTTCATGCTCCAATATGGCCTGTAGGAAAGCCCTCCTCTCATGGCTTGAAGACTTCTGATCAAACATTCCAGCCTGAATAACTTTTTGATCCACATTCAGCTTATACTTTGCAGCAGCAAGTATCTTCTCTTCCACACTGTTCACAGTGCACAGTCGCAGGACTCGAACTTCATTCTGCTGACCAATTCGGTGAGCTCTGTCTTGGGCCTGCAAGTCCTATTAGGCAAAGAACAGAGAGTGATTTATAATATGTGTGCTAACAGCTTATTTGTTGGACACTGTAAAGCCAAAATTCTTTTCTGGCATAAAAGGCAAGCCTACAGCCCACCACAATTCACGTTGCTCATTCCTGATTGTCCACTTTCCCAGAAGCTCATCAGACCCAGGCAAGGAGAAAACTGAAGGGAAAAAAACACAGACATGCTCTGTAGAACTTAAATACAGTAAGCCAAACACTTCCTGAAAGCATGCGCAATAAGTGACTGAGAAGGGCTGTCTATCTTTACCTTTCTACTCAAAGTCCGTGGCCTTCCAAGCCAGAAAGAACCCTGAAGTAAATCAACTTTCTACTCCAGGAGAAAAAGGCAACAAGACTAGTAGTATAAAATCCAGATATATACTTGTGCATCTAAAGCAAGTCACTAGTTCTTAAATATGTTAACTAAAAATTATTTGATTTGTTACATAGGCTTTTAACTTCAATATGCTTAAACATGACCTTAATCAACATAAATTGAAAGTTCATTTTCAGAAGACACTGAATCACTGAAATTCTATTTTGATCAGGTGTTTGCACTTAGAAATAACAGAAACAAAAAGCATGCTGCAGGTCAGAGGTAAGGAATTGTTTTTATATATGTAAAATCTTACCCTATTTTCTTTCAGAAAAAAACCAAACCATGTACTCTTAAAAATCATATGATTCTGTTTCAGCACAGTAACATAACATTTCCCTCCCTCAGCACTATATACTACATGGCTGTTGCAGTGTAAAGATATATTGGTTACTTGCATACCAGTGAAGATGAAGCTACAACACAAATTTTTTTATATAATCATGTGCATGAGCACAGGAAATGGTAAAGTGAGGAAATGGAAATTTTTATTTCTGGAAATGTTTTAAGTGAAAAAAAAAAAAGTCTCCCCTTTTAGCATATATCTCATTAAAATTTACAAATCACTTCCATCCCAAAGAAAGTAAGACAAAGTGAATGCATTTCATAATTTAGCAATCTGCTCATTGGGTCCTCCAGAAAATATTCTGTAACTTTTACAAAAGGATTTATTGCTATCCAGCTGTTGAATATGCAGCACACTGCATTAAAAAGGTCTGTAAAAGCAACCTAAAGATAACCTAAAATACAAAGAATGGAGTGCCTTCTGAGCTGACTCTAAAACCCACAAATATAATTGCTCCAAATTTCTTAAGTCTGATTTTATCCTGGTCATCATGGCACCTATGGGAGTGCTGTCTTAGACGTTCTATATAAAATGCCTTTTAGTCTCACTTCCTTTAGCTTTGCATGTGGCAACTGACTATCCTGTGCTTTGCACATACTTCCACAATAACTGAAAGCACAGGTACAGCCATGCACTTCCACAGATATATAATCTGTCTTTTTTTCTTTTCTTTTCTTTTTTTTTTTTTGAAGCACTAAGTAACAAAGACAGACTGCAATTACCTATTTTGTCTTTTTTGGCAAAGTTCAAGTGGTTTGATACCTTCTTTGCCTGCTGATCATATCCTGCACTCACTACTCTCCATTATAGCAACACTGCAAGTACAGTGTTTCAGGCCAAGACTGCTGCACAAGTACTGTCACCGAGTTCTTAAGACAGGCAGTGCTCCATAGCCTTTACTAAAATACTGCAACTTATTGAAGACTCGAAATGGGGAGCTACTTAGTAGTGCCCTAAAGTTAAAGGATAAACACAGTTGTATCAATGAAGCAGTTCTATTAAGTCTGTAACTCTGAGGATTCCCTTAGACTCAGGTTAAATATATACCAAGACACATAGTTACTTCACTGTTTCAAAGAAAAACATCACTGGATTGTAACAGATTGCCTCAAAAATGTCTCTCAAAGCAGCACTTTATAATATACCTGAATCTGTTCCTTTCACCTCAGTCTACCTCCACCTAAGAAGCAGCCCAGAAGAGCACCATGAATTCATTGAATATTATATGAAGACAAGTAAATGAAGATAACCTGGTGAGGATTCCAGTCACTATCAAAGATTATAACAGTGTCAGCAGCCTGGAGATTCAGGCCTAGGCCTCCAGCCCTTGTACTCAGCAAGAAGATAAAGTATTGTGACCCAGGTTCATTAAACTTCTTCAGCAGAGCAGCTCGATCCTCCGATTTTGTTGTACCTGAGAAGAAATTAAAAGAAAGGTATAACAAATATGTTAACTGAAATAATCTGGACACAATATCAGTTACTAAAAGTACATTTGGAATGGAAATTTAAGCTCTTCTGTTCTTTGCCACTGCCTCCATATTTTCCGTAATACAGAATAAAACACTAGCCATAAATGTTTTGGTCAACTATTACACCTGAGAGAAGGGCTCCTAAACATTTCTTTTAAGAACACTTGACATTTCGAAAGTGGACTTTAAAAAGGTAAAAACATCTCTTATCCAAAATTCTATGACTCTCACAAATTTCAACAGAAGCTATTACCACATACACAGTAGACCTCCAGTTTTGACTAAGGCCTTCTGGCCACCAGAGCATCTAAGTGTTTTTAAAAAGTATATATAGATTTACCAAAACATATTTCTTGGTCTTAAGAGTCATAATTAATACAAAAGAATTATTTAAATGTCTTATCTTAAGGGCAAAGAAGCACCATGCATGAGGAAGGGAAGGCAAGAAATTCAATTGTGGCAGGAACTTAAGAGTCGTAAGCAAAAACAAAGCACAGTGTACTCTGGCAACTAGATGAATTTGAGGTACTTCAACAGTTTATATGGATCAGCCCAGTCTGGTCTGCTACTTGCCTTAACTTCTTACATTTCTGCCTGTAAGTGAAGGCCAACAGAAGTTTGATATATTCCTTCAGGTATCCATATGCATATAATGCAGAAGATGAAGTTCCTGTACTACACAGCCAAACTGCTGATCCACAAAAACCTAGTCCTCTAAAAAACACATGGCTTGGGTAGAAAACATGTTATATGAGAAGACAGTTAGATAAAATCTACATATTGATTAGATTCCAGCATGGAGGGTATGTGTCACCACAGAAGTGGAAAAGAAGAAAGGAAGGATCAAAACCTCATCAATTATTTGTGAAACATTCACAAAAAAGAAGAGCTGTATTTACCATATTGTGTTTTGCCAGAAATATTCTAGAACAAGAAAGAATTCTTTCTAAACTGCACATATGTAAGGTAAATTAAAACATTTAAAATGTAATTTTATTCAGCTTTCTTTAATAGGGGCAGCAAATCAGCCACAGACGAGAGGTGCAAAGAAGGTTTTGTAGCACGGTACTCTGTGTTTCATTCGGCTCTGAAAAGACTTCCTGTGACACAGCAAGACAGTTCATGTGTGTCTCAGTTTCCTTACTCCATTTTATGTTTGAGGTTAATGGTGTCTGATGGTTATGTTCATTAATATTTGTAAAGGACAAGAATACTGCTCAGCATTAAATTTTCTTCCAAATAAAGCATGAAGCAAAGAACTAAGTTAAAACGCTATAACAAGAACCATCAAATGAACTTCAAGTAAATAGACCTTAGACTCATTTTATTCAGGCTGTTCTTTATGTTTTCCTTAAATCATTGCTTTTCTACTAGACGGATATTCTGGCAAAATGCTGCTTGCCCTGTACTATATCACAATGTTTGAGGTAAATACAGTAAGTAAAAATAATCGATATTTAAGATTAGTATTAGACAGAGACCATTACCATGGAAGAAGGCTGAGATGGAAACTGCTTTCAAACAGGTTTAATCCTCAGATGGGATATGCGATTTTTAGTTACATATTTTTGCATTTAGTTCTTTTTCCTTTTTATATCCCTCCATTATTTTTCTAAATCATCTTTTCATTCAAAGATAATAAAATATTTCTATACATTAACTAATGGAGGCTACTGAGCTTCCTGTGAAATTTAGGCAAAAGTCTACAGGCATTACTTTACCTGTCACTGAAATCACAGCCATCCTGTGGAAAACATCAATGGGACTTCAAATAGGTAAGAATGCATTAATTCTACTGCAATCTAGCAAAAACATTGGCATTAACATCTGTAGTCAGAAGAATATTGTCAACGTTGTTTGAAAAAGAAGTGATCTGCCCACGAATCTCTAGATCTCTAGAATATCTGCATTCCAGGAACAGACCTGACTGCACACCAAGACAGTTCCTATACCACAAGTTTACAGGTTAAACAGATTAGAGAAAACAGTGAAAGACAGGGAGACAGAGAAATACTTAAATCACCTTCACCGAGACAGGCCAAAAGCACACCCTAGTCAGTATCCTGTCTGTAGGAACTGAGAAAATAATAGCAAGATGCAACTTTAAGGTCTACAGCTGTATCTTCATGACTGAAGCCCTAACAGATTTTCATGAGCTCTGACAGTCTTTTCCTTCACAAATTTGTCAAATCATTTTTTGAATCTGTTTGTACTTTTTTATAAACACATGACAGCACTAGTAAAAGTGCTAGGAAGAGAACCCAGGTTTCCCATTACCCAAACTAATGAAGCGTGCTGCATTCTAACTTATTTTTTATCCCTTGTTTTCATTCAGCTTACCATCAAGACGCAGGTAAAGGAAATTTCGAAATGCAAAGTAGTCTTCCATAATGGTCATGAGTGATGTCATTTGACAGAAAAGAAGCACACGATGGTTAGTGGCTCGTAACTTTGGTAAAATACGATCAAGTAGCTCAAACTTCCCTGAGGCCCGATATAGTTCAGCTCTGTTGAAGAGAAAAAGCACTGTAAATGCCACAAAGAGCCTGCGTTAGAAGAGTTTTTAGTCATTATCACATCAGAATATAAATACAGGAAAATTAATTTACTTAAGGAAAACAAGACTACTAGCACTTTTCTCTCTTTAAAACTATGTTCATTAAAATAAGAAGATAAAAATGCACATGATTTATTTGTACATAGCTACTTGACAGAAATTTTTTTTTTTAAATATAAAAACCCTGTGGACTCTGAACCACACAGAATATCTTCCTTTATGAAACCAGCATTCTGTTTCATTATTTACCAAAACAAGCATTATTGCTGAAATAAGACAACCATTTTATCAGTTAAGACATTCACCTGCTGGCTTTGCTTTCAACTGGTATTTACTGCAGCCATAAGTTGTATTCATCAGGTACATGTTAAAATCGACACCCTTCCCATTCAACTATTCTGCATGTCAAACTGAAGTACTCAAAACTAGGCCAATACTAGAGATAATGGGTAAGTTTAACAGGGGATGTACTCTGTAATCACATAGATTTAGCAGTCCAGCACTATGTTTAGCTGGTCTGATTACTAGCCTTCTCTCCTGCGCTGTGAATTGCAAAACAGACTGACAGCATTCAGGTTTAAGCCATAATTGAGAAAAAGAATAAGAGTAACTGGGATGACTAAGTCAGCAGGACAGTTATACACTTTAGAAAAACAAATTTCACATAATTATTCTCTAATCCTGACTCTGTACCATGAAACTACAATTTATCATTAGCCACTGTACATTTAGCCCAAAAGATACATGGCTTTCTGATGTGCATGCACAAGTGCTCAGCAACTGGCAAAACTGTTTTAGATACAGATGGTCTAGTACACCAGTAAGGGGGGAAAAAAAAGTGTCATTAATACTTCAAGAAGAAAAGAATTAGGTGGAAGATACACACAACCTTTCCACCCCTTGTTCAAGATAGAAAGAATCCATTTTTAGACAGTTGTACAAAGAAGTGCCAAGAACAAATTTCAGTCTGTTTCTATTTTTACGGTATCTATGTTGTTTTAAATAAGGGGAAAGTAACACATCACTTAACCATCTTCTTTGCCTATTTTCCTTAGGGAGGCAGAAGGTCATAAAACCGTCACATAACATTTTTAGTAATGGTATCTCTTGCTCAAAGTATGTGTCCTGTGCTGCCTCTGCTTTCCTATAAAAGCACATAAAGGATAAAGTGATTGGGATTCTCCTTGAGTTTCTTCAAAGACTGAAACCCATAGTGCTGAGAAAATGCTGGGACAAGATGCTGTAATATAAGGCTGTCATTTGCCTCTGATCAGCAAGTAATCCAGATATGAGTACTCTTCAGAATTCTAAATGTCCTGCCATTACACCCTGTCACCCCGAGAACTTCTAATAGTGGGGAGAATGCTCAAGCAGACATCCTGATACCAACCAGCTTCTACTGAAAATCTGAAAAATCTCCTCTGACAAAAGAAAGGGAGATTGTCTGTGCAGGTCAAGAGCTAACAACAGTGTTGAGTTTCAAGAGAGAGAATGAGGGAGGCAAATATTTTCATAAAGCATTGAGAATGATATATGCACTTGGATTCAGGCTGGAAGAACACATTCAATTCTTGTTCAGAATGAGAAAATACCAGAACATTCTGCTAGCCAAATTATTTTCTGAAGCTTCAAGAGCAGTGCATTTCTGTGTGCATGAACTAGTGAGATTGATCCTTAAATGGACAGGGTAGATAGGGAATGTGGCAGTAACACATGGATATGGATAAGATAATTATGGAAAAATTCCTCTAAAATAGTCATCTCCCTTTAGCCAGCATTATCCTGACAAAGCAAGCTTCTGTGTTTGTATAAAGGACATTGGATGATGTGGGTGTTTCTGACAGCAGCAGTGTTCTGTCCTTTTCTCGTGGGATTTAATGTTAACTTTGCAGGAGTGCTTCTAAGGTAGAATTTTACACTTGTGTCTCACACTGTGTGCATTTTGGCAAAGACCAGCACAGTGAGTATCCAGTTCTCTCCAGCAAAAAGGAAAAGAAACACTTGTTTCATCCATCTTTCAGAGGCTGAGACCCAGAAGCTGACCTCCTAATTTCCCTTTAATCTAATATAATAGGAATAACATAAATTAAATTTAATATAATGAATGTCTGAGCAGCAAACCTTAGCCAATTTTCAGAATGAGCAAATGATAAAAGTTGGCCAGTGTGAAATCCATCACAAGAGAGTCTCGCACAGGAGAAATCTCAATAATGCCGCTAGATATAATCAGCTGACACAAACAGCTGTGCAAAAACAGCAAGAAGACTTTGAAAGGCTTTCAAATTTACTGTGTGGCATGTATTAAATGTTCAGAAGCTCATCTTTCAAGTTTTATCTCGTTGCTCTGGATTAGCAAAAGGATGGGAGAGTTGTACATGACATTATACAGAAGAGGATAAAGGCACAATCATAGTTGTACAGAAACTGCTACTGAGAGCTCCAACCTTATGTTTCAAGCACGAGAGCTTTCAGAAAGATCTACTTTTACATATACTCTAATAGTCTTTTTAAGGTCTACACCTTAGGAAAAAAGTAGATGTTAAAAAAACCTGTGAACAATTGCAGAGGACTTTTTGCCAACAGATCTTAAAATCTAGTCATTGTTTATGAAAATGATTGACATTACTACATTACTTTGAACTATTAAGAACTGGGCATAAATACACACTGAAGCTTCAGCTTACATATATTAATTGCTTTTAATAACATTTAATCTAATTGTAAGAAGTTGCTGGAGTAAATAAATACGCATTCCTGACGAAAGTTATCCAGAAATCATTAAATAAGCAGATTATTAATAGTTCACCACTAAACAAGTAATTTTGTTATGACAATGTTTATTTAAATTGCTCACAAAAGAGAGAAATTCACAGGTGAATAGGTATCATTAATTGAGAGTGTTTTAAGAAAATATTCCTCCACATCATTATAGCACCATATTAAGGCTTGTTGGAAATCAGTCCTAATCCAGTATTTATGAAAGTTCTGAGAACAAAGAAATTTAAAAGGCTTCACTACAGAAAGTTTGCTAGCACTTCACTAATTTGTAAAATAAAGGGAAAGAGGAGATGAAGGAAAATTAGGAAATGGCATTATAAAGAATGATAATTAAAAAATACAGAAAAGAAAACACCAGGAACCTCTGCAACGAAGGCTGGATAACATTCTGTAGCTGGGCACAGGTGTTAAGCTATTCCCTAATCTAGCATGGATTGGTGTACTTTTAGCAATAAATCAGTATTTTAAAAATAATAAACCTGCATATGACTCCTATAATTAGTCTTTATGCGGTGGGAAAAGAAGAAGAAAAAAGGCTTTTGCCACAATAAGGGAAAAGCTTTCTGTAGAACCAGAAATACTTCTTCCATGTTCAATCCAATTCCAAGAATTGTATTTTCTGCGAAAAAGTATCCTATGTACAAATCACTGGTCTGATGTTGATGAAAATCACTCAGCAGTTCTAACCATTATCTGTTTTAGCTGAATGTTAATGCAAGACTCCTTCACATCAGTCAAAGAAACAACCCTTTTCCTCAGAAATTAGTGATGCAACATAGATCCAGCATCATCCAGATGATAATCATTAACCCCAAAGACAATAACAACATTAAGTTACTAATTCAGAGGAAATATCCCTTCAAGTAAGGGGCACCCTCCTAGACTGGAGGATTATAGCAACAACTTTAAATTGACTAGGCTCCTTTTAAAGCATGGCATTTCTAGGACTGATTACATTTATTTTTAGAAACTGCTTAAATTTGGTAGCATGTATCTTCCAGAAACAGCATGTGATATGGTAGTTTCAACAGAACATATATGAACAGGAAGAAAAATAAGAGTTACCCATTGATGACACCATTTGAGTAGCCTAGATGTTCAGCAAAGGACTCCTGTAGAGTTATAAACAATAAACAGATTATTGGAGATAGACTATACAGTGGCCAATGATTATACATCCTTTCGCCAGCAAAATACATGAATGCTGAGGTTTGATTTCCATTACACACATACCGTTGGAATCTGCCTTATAGCACTAGTGCTCTGCTTAACATTGTGCTGTATTATTTGAAATACTTTGTTTACAGCATTAAGTTCTCTCAGCATGCACTTTACTAGATTAAAAATACAGTAGAACCTAATTTATACTAATTAGTGGAAGATCCATTTGCAAATTACCGAATTCCATGAATTAACATGTAACAGAACTAACAAAAGCTACAATGATAATAGATCACAGGTAGCACTTGCCCATTTATTCATGAACTGTAGCTACATTTTATATATTTAGGACATATTTCCAGATATATTTGTGTATTTATAAACATTAGGTTCTAATGATTAATGATATACAGATAGCATATTTTTGCTAAAAAGTAGATATTCTAAAAGATCAGCAGTCTGCCAGTCAGCAAGATTCTACTACACAGAATTTTGAAATAATACCTCTCTTTCAAAAATTAGGTTTAAGTACAGGTTTATAACTATCAACAGGTAGTGGAAAATCGCTCTGGAATATCTTAAATCCAAAAAGCTTCCCTGTCTAAAGATAGTGCCTCCAAAAGAATAAACACTTTAAAAATAAACTTCAGATTGACAATAAAAATCTGCTGGCAGCTCCATTTCCTCCTTATTATAAAGGACTAGAATGAGTATGTTTTTCAAATGTGTCTTTCCCAGCACAAATGATATAGACAGAGATGTTCCCTCCCACATACATAAATTACAACATTAGTTTTCTATTATGTTAGCCACCTGAAAAGAAAAAAAGATTCTTACAGTTAAACATGGCAGTCTTACCTCAATGTGCTGAAACATGTATGGGTGGTTGCATATCTTTCTCAATTGCATGATAGTGTTCATAAGAGTCTTTGCCCCACCTTTTCCCTGTGGGAATAAACAACGCAAATTCAATGAATCCATTTTCCTAGTTTACAAATGAAACTTGAAGGACATTTTTATATGAAGGCATAAAAATACTTCCATGACAAACCTGAACACCAGAAGCTGTAAAATACCATGCAGTTATCTTGCTGTACAAATTCACCTATCATGAAGATGATCCAAAAAGAAAAAGAATATGAAGACCTGCGAGTAATTTGCTAAGTGCAAGGTATCTCATATCTATCTGTTGTAGTCATAGCAGGAGGAAGTGCAACTACTGTCCTGCTTGCTACATATTTATACAGCTTAGTAAGAAGCCATACAAACTATACTGAGTCTGAATACTCCTAGCAGGGAATGATACTAGCCAGATGCTTTTCAGATCTCCAGTATCTTCTCCTGCCAGTTAACTGAATACATGGGATTCTCTTTCCAGGACAAGCAAAACACAGGGCTATGAACAGCTAGAAATTACCACACCACATGAGTCATCTTGATATTTAACAAAAGAATAATCTCAAAATCTACTCTCTATAGTGCATTCAATTTGGAAACACAATAGACTTCAGACAATAGTCAATTCAGACATAAGAAACTATGCCATCTTTAAAACAATAAACATTGCTAGGTGTTTGACCAGTTTTTGCCGAAGTTAACAAGATACAGTGTTACCAAACCTGAGTCTAGTAGTGGTAATTGGATTGCATCCATACAGCTTAGCCTCTTTCAGGTGCCATTTTGATTTGTTGTAACTTCAGGAAATTGTAGTTAGAGTGGCTGCAATTTTCCAAGCTTACTGTATTTGACTCATTCAGATTTATTTTTAAAATCTCAACCAATAAAATTCAGCAATTTCTAAGAGTAAAACTAGAGAAAAGTACACTATTTTATCATATTATATGCCAGCAATGTTCTATTCTTCTCTTCAAAGTACTGTCAAATCTTAACTTCTAGAGCACGGTGTTTACATTTGAAGAGTGGAGACTACACATCTACATCTTATTTTTCTTTTCAAAATCCCCTCCAATATGCTCCAAAACGCAGTTTGCATTTGTTCAAGGGAGAATTCCTAGAGCTTTGCAGCTTACTGAATTTCTCACTAGTTTAAGCTGGTTCCAGGCCAGAGTTGCAGAATGACAGGATTTTTTCCTGAGACTGTAGTTGTTGCACTGCTGAAGCCAAGAGTGCTCAGCAACCACCACCCCCCTCTGCTGGCACCAGGTAGCATGGATAAGAGAGCCTGATGAAGTAGACACAGAAAAGAAAAAAGCCTGAAAGAAAAGAAGATAGTAGGATGGGAAAAATTTTAGACCTTTAGTTGGGGGAGGGAGATGTCCTGAAAACAGCAGAGACAGTTAGGTCTGATTAGGCAAAAAGCTGGCTGGAGGAGCAAGTAATTAAAAACAAAGAAGATTCTGAGGTAGTCAGTTAGAGGGAAGAGACCAGAAAGGGAGACAAGCAGCAGACTGGGATGCAAAATGAAATTTGGAGGGCAAAAAGGACAACAAACTACAAAATTACATTACGAATACAACAAAAGAATGTAAATTAATGTTCACAAAGTACTCAAACGATGGGGATGAGTGTGAAAGAATATCTGAGGAGAAAAGTACCAGCTTTCACCAGAGTTTGAATAACCAACAGGAGATAAAACAGTTGATTGCACAAAATACAGAGGTTAAAAATAGATACAGATTCTGAACAGGAAATGCCACCCATTGTAGCAATTCAGTCTGCAACAGGATGGTGGAAAAATAGTTTTTGATTACGTTATGTCATTCATACAAACATAATGGGGCCATATTAAGTGCCTAGCACAAAGACAAGCTGTTACACACCAGCTGTTCTGCAGTGCCTGTATGTTCTTACTCTAAGAACTCTCATGGTGAATTCAGGCTACCTCACAGTTATTGTAATGCTAAATATGTATACACAAATAACGTGATGAATGGCAACTTGTTTTCTTTACATTAATCAAGTACCAAAGTCCCACAGTTCTGTAATCAACATTTACTTTGACATAGTCTAACATCTGACTATTTGACTTTGAATGTTATCGTTCTTTAAAAACCTTTTTATTAACAGATCTTATAGGGACGTACGAAGGCAAAACACCCTAGCTGGCTGAAACATGATTTGTGCTTAACTTACAACTCTGAAAGACAAGATTAATAACCTCCAGCAGACAGTGCTGCCACAATCACAGTTACTCAGGTTCCTTAATGGGTTAAACTCAGGCAAGAAAAATGCTGCTTTCTCAAGCATTGTTTGTTCTCAGAAATGCACTGTAATTTCAGTGAATACCGCAATATTTTTTCCTTGTGAATACAGAGTACAAATTGCCATTTTTTAAAACAAAAAGCATATCTGATAGAGGAGATTCTTTTCCCAGGAGGGTTATCTGCAGTGAGAACCTATATATTAATTTTATAATACCAAAATCATACAGTTTACATGTAATCATATCGTATTGTTTCCCAGGTGTTCTAATCTTCCCTTTTTACCTTCTTGTCTTTCTCAGAACCATCTGTGAGAAGGATTCCCTTGGCTTGCATGTGACGGTACAGGATCTTCTGAAGAGCTGACATATCACATTTGATCACATATTCCACCTAGCATAAAAAAGAATAAACAAACTGTAAAATTTTGCCATGGTATAATGATAGTAGGATCTAACTGCAAGTTCTTTTCATCCAACAACAGTAAGCAAGAAGCAATGCATCTTTTATCTGTATCCTAACAGCACCTTTGATTTCTGTGAGCGGCAATTCAGCAAGCACAGCAATAGGTAGCTCAAGAGATTACCTATGAGATTCACAGTTACTAAGAATATGACTGCAGATTCAGTGCTGTTTTGCCACACAGAGATATTTTATTTTTTATTTCTTTCTATAATTTTAAGAAAATATTTTATTTTTATGTTTAATGTTTAATTGAAATGCTTAATATGTAACTAAAAAAATCCCTGAATGTTTAATAACTTGTGAATTTGTATTATGCTTGGAAAACACTATAGAAACATCAGTCATCACTGTATATCTTGCACAAAACAAAAAAGCATCCCTTACAGAGCCTAATTAGCATTTTACATACATATGTTGGGATGCAAAAATGCTGTTTTCTCAATATCAACTAGAAATAAGGGGAAATAATGAAGTGGTGTATGACCCCCAGCTCAGTTCACCATCTTGTTCAGGTTGGTAAAACTACATTTATTACAGCAGGTATTTACTGCACACCATCCTTAAATCCAGTAACATAAAGATTTCACATCCCAATTTAACATATTTTTGTATTACTTGATTTCCAGATTACAGTAACTGTGTCTTTAATAACTAAAGTAAAATAATCACATAATAAAAACAGATTAACAGCTAGAAATCTCGGCAGTGGTGATTAAAAGAAACTGCCTAATGTGTAATAAAGAAACTGAATAGAAATTATCAGGTTATTTTCTACACAGAAAGACAGGAGAATGGGCTCAGAGATAAGAGAAGCAAGTATTAATTTAATGGCTTCTTTATCATGACTTTTTAGATCAGATGGAATTGATTAACAGCCTTGGGTCAACAAGTCCACACTCTAGTTTGGACTAATTTTTTTTTCTAAGCAATATATTGAAATGAATGAAGCATGGTCCACTAAATAACTGTATGCAACTTCTAAATTCTTCTCCTCCAATACCTATTAAAGGATTTATAAAATACAATGTCTCTAGTTGGCAGAAATTTGAATAGCAATACAAATTTCAGTAACATTTACAAATTTAAGTATGTTTTATTCTCAAATCAGTGCTGTATAGGAGGGTACCATGCACCTGACCTTTGAAGGAACAGAAAGTCACATCAGTAATAATGTTTACAATATCATAAAGATGAGAATGAAATGTAATAACCAAGTCTATCCTTTAGATACTGTCACTAAGCATTTGTACAAAGACCTCTTTGTTCATTCAACCAGTGTTAGTCAACTCATAACAATTTAATTTTTTGGAATGGTTTTGACCTAGCTGACTTTAGCACCAAATGTTTCCCAACCTGCCTTCAGACTTGCTTTTTGGTTTAGTTGCTGCTGTTTTGGGGGGATGGGTGAAAGGAAAAGGAGATGTGGGATTGCAGAAGAGGATGAACTGGGGCAGGATGAGTTGCCCAGAGATTAAAAGCAGTGGCCTTTCAAATCAGAGATGAATTTTATATTCTGAGATGCAGCCTCTAGTTAAAATATAGAATTTCAATGAAACACTTCACACAACTCAAAACTCCTGGAATGTTAACACCGGACCAAATTCTGCTTGCTTTATAATATTAAGTAGTCCTTCACGAATTTCCATGGAATAATTCAGGGGACAAAGGTTCTACTCAGCACAAGCAGGAGAGGCAAAATCTAACTCTCAGTGCATGGCCAGCCAAGTTGCTTCTCAAAACCAAATACTACGAAAATAATCTGCATGTCTTATAGATGATGAGAAACAGAATTAAAAGCTGTAGGAGTGAAGAGGAAGTCTGAGACTGCAGAAACTTCAGGTCTCCAGGATTCCTTATTGGCCAGAAAAAGAGACATCATAATATGCTTAAAAAAGTATTAAACTTTCCACAACTTCTCTTATCGCAAACCTTTTCTGGCAGTTGAGACTCCACCTCTTTCTTCAATCTTCTCAGCAAGAAGGGTCGAAGAACTTTGTGGAGACGACGGATGATCAGAATAGTCTCTTCCTCATTTAAGTCCACCTACAGAAGTGCATAAAAGTTACTACAAGACAACTCGGTGTATTATGTAATGTCCTCTCATATAGAAGATAAGCATTTGCAGTAATTATCTGTACAAACAAACTGACTCAGTGCCAAAAGACAGACGCTTGAATTAAAACTTTATAGACATTATAAAGGTAGCTTTTAGATCCCTAAGCACAAGGGACAGTTCAAACACTACTCTTTCAGTGTAAACTCAATTTTGTTTTTCAATGTATTTTTTTTTCCTGGTGTTTAAAAAAAAAAAACTGCCACAGTACCCTTTCTCCAGTCATGGCAAATGGAGCATTGAACCACTGTTCAAATGTGCTACAGCTCTTGAAAATGGTTGGAAGGAGGAAGTTGAGAAGAGCCCAAAGTTCAGGCAATTTGTTCTGCAATGGAGTCCCAGTCAGCAGTATCCGCCTAGGGGCCACATAGTGAGTGTTCAAGACCTGAGTCAGCTTGCAGTGATGATTCTTCATTCGATGGCCTTCATCTACTATCATGTATTTCCATCGAATCTGCAAGAAGAAAAGTTGGTAAAGTTTGAGCAGGACAGACTTAGATTACTCGCAACACATTTAAAACAGGAACATTTGAAACATGAGACATCTGTCATTCTCATTTATGAGAAAAGCCAAATCAGGCAGTATCCAAGCATCAGTGGCCTCCCAAGCAACAAAAATAGGAATAAAAATAGGTATGCTGAATCTGTAACTTGCAACAGTGAACAGCTGATTCCTCCCATTTCTGGGGAAAAATTCAGGTTACTGGCTCTTCAAGGCCAGAATATATTTTACTGGGGAAGAAAGATCAGAAGAATTCCAAATAAATCTGTCTCAATAGACAAGAGGCAGCGGCATTTTCACACAAAATAACTATGTTCTCAAAATACAGCAACTCTGAACTTTGCTGTGTTTCAGCTAATCCCTACCTTTAAACTCAAGAATGAAGCTATATAATTAAGATCAATTCAGCCAGTGCATTTTCTAACATAAAGTTTTCAGTTCTTAATGGGACAGTTCAAATGCAGCCAGGGCAGATGAAAGAAAGCCGTCCGAGTTCTCCATCATTTTCTGTAGTATGACACAGATAGTCAACGTATGTGCCATTGGATGAACTGTATGGGTCACTACTTTGTCTAAGCACTTCAGTGATAGAGTTCTATATAGCTGGGTGCTTCCAGAAGCTTGATGTCAGCCTTTTCAGTTTCTATAGCATAAACTGCCTCACAACCTTTTTTGCAAGAAGGCTGTCAAGTTTACAGGTGTTTTCTGTACCTCTTGCTGCTTTACGTACTTTCTCACCAAGACTCTCAGGGGCTGGCAAAAAGCGGACCAGATAAACAGCAGATAAGGATCTGTAACATAACCAAAATAAAATTTCCCTCCCTTGGATGCTAGGCATATACACGAACCCCAGAGAATGCGACTTAAGTATGTAAGTCAATCCACATGCCAAGATCATGCCCTTCTAAGCCAGATAATACCTCTGTTGTAGTTATGTGAAACATTTCGGTCACATGATGGGGTATGCATATGCATCTAGTACACCACAATAACACTATGACACACTGACCATATGACTAGCAAGGCCTCAGCTTGTAGTCTTCAAGTACTTTCACAGATGCTAACTAATCCCACTTCCAAGACAGGCTGGATGCCACATTGCTGTTCGCTCCTACCTTTTAGCTAGGCTGGGCAAAAACTAGAAGGAAAGGAAAACTCTATGGTCTCAAACTGTTCTCAAGCATTCAGAATCATGCCAACAAAATGTATTCATGCATTCAAATGTCTTTGTATCAGAGAGGGAAAAAAACAGAAATCTAAATATGCAACTGAATGAACAGAAGTGAAAATGAAAACAAACAGACAGTAAGACCACAGAGTTTCTCAGAACAGCAAAATATCTGCCTCATTTGCTGTTTATATGAAATAGTATGATATATATAATGAAATATACTATTCAATAGTTTTCAAATGAATTTATTATATCTGAGGCACCGCTATTTACCACCTAGACTACGAGTCCTTCAAACCTGGGTCCTGTGTATTAAACTGTGATACGAAATTCACAATACATGTAACTATTTAGCCACTTAGGGAGAAACATCATGTAGCTGGAGAAGCTCTAACAAAAGTGAGCTTCAGGTCAGAAACAGAATGAAAAAAAAAATCAGGGTCAGGACTGTAGATTAGGACAAATGTTATTATGCAGCAGGCAAAAAAAATCCCATTTTTCCAAAGGCAGAGGGTTCCACAGTACTGAAAAAATTCCACTAGCCATATTCTGGAAAATCTTGGTGTCTTCAGGGAGAAAAGCAGTGACTGAGAAGTCCAATTATACACAGAGGAATGGAAAAGTACATGAAGGGCTTAACTTTCACAGGAAGATAAAACAATAATGCAGGACCTCTCTGTAAAACAAGAATATGTGTTTTGTAATCTGCATCATTTGATAGTATCTTGAAGGTCTTGCTGTTAAGAGATGACAGACATTCATTATTACCTTAGCAAGAATATGTTTGTCCTTTATTATGTACTCATATGTAGTTAAAAGGACGTTGAATTTTCCACTTCGAAGCTGAGGAACAAGTGAGCGGCGCATTGCAGGGGTACCCTAAAGCAGAGAGGAAAGAATGAAATAAAATAGATATATGTCTTTACAGTCATGAATTTGCAGACACAGAGCAAGCACATGAACCTACAGTATCATATACAATATACTGATATACCCCAGAGTGATTTCCCCACTGGCTTCCAGACTGTTAAGCTCTTTTTATGTGCCAGTCTAGTCTCCTCAGTGATTTCTTGGCCTTACCAGCACTACAGCAACCAAACAGCAAAGTATTCAGCTATGTACAAAATATGTAGTATTCATTATTCGTATTACTCTAGTCAGAAGCCTTGTAACATGATAATTAACAGTTTTCTTCTGCATTTCATTATCTGAAAGTAATTACAGTTTATTACAGTCATCATCTTAGGAAGATTAACTCTCACTGCTTAGTACATAATATTCATGACAAAACTTTACAAGCAAACAGCTTACAAACACCTATAGACATGGAGGAAAAGTAGGATCTGTTCTCATTCCTTCCACTTTATTCATACAAAAAAAAGCAAATCAAACCTTGTAAGATATTTTCACCACAGAAGGAGCCCACTTGTCAAATTCATATGTCCAATTGGATAAGGTCCTACAGAGGTTGTTAAGAAAAAGTAATATATTTCATTATTTGCTCAGTATAAACACGTTAAACTTTACGCATACACCATGTTTCCCAGTGGTTGCTGAATTTTCAATGCATTTCCTGTAACCAACCCTTATAATTAACAGTATATTAAAAAGAAGCACTTCATATACTATAACAAAATCTCTGCATCTTTTAGAGGGGAAGAAACAGAAAAAAATGGGAAAAATGTCTTTCACCTCATGTTCAGGGGCCTCTTTACAACCAATTCAGAATAGTGCTTTACATACACCTTCATATTTTGGAGAGTATTAAGGAGAAGAAAGATAATCCTGTACAGAAAGAAACTTGTATGTTATGTTACTTTTCTCCCATAAACTGAGGTTGCATCTTTTCAGATATAGCCTCAACAGAATTAATTTGTGTTCTGCTGCAGTGATATGCTATTGCCATCCAGTGCCACTGTGCAGCTTTATTTCGCTACTGTGTTGCTTCTGCAGTACAATCACAACAAACACTTTTTAAAATGGCTAAGCTGGCTGTTAGCAGGAAAGAGCAGCAGAAAATACCCTTTTCATTTTTAAACTCACTGGAACTGTGACAACAGCAGTAACTTGTAATAACATCTGGGGAGGGAGAGGGCAGGGGGAAAAGTATGTTAAAATGTCTAAGGGACTTAAGTTTCAGCTGCTCTCTATTAGAAATTTAAGAAAAAGCATTACAGATTACTTAAAAAAAAAAAGTTTTCCACTGTACTCCTGTGAAACCTGGGACTTAGTGACAATCCCCCTTACTTTTTAACTTTGTTTTAGTTAATAGGGTTTCCCCATCCATTTCTTCCAACACTAGAGCTCATTACTTTTATCCATACTATTAGGCATAGCTCTGGTATTTACGTTAGTTAGTCAGTAACTATTGTAGCAGAGCCATAGGCAGGACACCTCAAAAGAAATTATAATAGATTGCCTTGAATAAATTAAATTCCAATTCTACCATGCATCTACATGCTCTGCACATTTGGTTGACTGCAAGATTGGTAGAAGAATTATCTAATTAAAGGCCAGAGAACTTCCACACCAATGCAAGACACTTACCATATACACTTTGAAATAAGCAAACAAACAAACCCTCCAAACCCTGTATCAGTTTTACTCTGCCTGACAACATTCATTTAAAATCCAGCATTTCAAATAGCTAAAATCCACATCTTGCCTTTGGAGAAAGGAAAAGGCATTAAAAAAGTGCAAAAGAAGCGGCATTTTGGAAAACCAAGGATAAGGGAGCAACATGACAAAAAGTCATAATCTGGACAGAATTCTGAAACCAAGGTGTGACTATCGCAGATATTTCTACATCAAGGGCTAGTGACACAGTACTTAGAAGATTATCCAACATTGTTAAAGCATGATTACTTAATGTTTGATGGGGCACCTTTAAAAGAACTAAAGAATAGAGTTTTAATATCACACTTTAAGGTCAATGGAGAAAACTGCAGGCATTTAACATGAAAGGAATATGATTACTCTCTTGTGGTTTATGTGTGGACTAAGTAACAGTAAATACATGACACACTTTGCCAAGAGTGGTCAGTGAAACTAATGGAATCAAGTGCTTTTATCAGCCATCTGGTCACTCTACCAATGCCAGACAATCAGCTGGAAAGTAACGATCAAAGAAAATAGAGAATACAGGCTCAGTGTAATCCCACTGTGCACCTCTCTTGTCATTAAGTGAAAAACAAATGTGTATTGCTAATAAGCCAATCTGCAATGCTTAGAACGATAATAACAGAATGAGATTCTTTACTTACGAAAGGGGAACAATAATGAGATAGGGGCCATTGAGTCTTTTGTGCTCCATCAGGTAAGTGATGAGTGCAATAGTCTGTATGGTTTTTCCTAGACCCATTTCATCAGCTAAAATTCCATTCAAATTGTTATTATAGAGTGAAACCATCCATTCCAGTCCCTGGAGCTGAAATGAAGAATAGTAATTTCAGTTACTTAAAACCCACACAAGTAATTAATACCAGAATGACAGAAGCAAGCTTCTCATGCCCCTGCCTACTTAGATGTTAGGTTTCCTTCAAAAGTAATAAGTGCATCGGAATCTGTGCATGCCATAACACCCACTGCTACCTCCCCACCAAAAAAACAAAAAACAAAAAAAAACAACTACCATCCCCCAAAGAAAATAAAGTAATTTCTAATAACAGCTACAGGAAAATCACTACTCCTGTTTAGGGGCAGCAAAGTCCATAATATGAATTCAGATTTTACACATGGAGAATGATTTTTTTTGTACTGTACACAAACAAACACAGGCATTGATACTTAAGGTTGCTTAACATTTGTCGTTACAAGACTCTGTTCTTTAATTTAAATACTGTCA
The DNA here is from genome assembly GCF_036370855.1 of Dromaius novaehollandiae. NCBI lineage: Eukaryota > Metazoa > Chordata > Aves > Casuariiformes > Dromaiidae > Dromaius > Dromaius novaehollandiae. The sequence goes on from NC_088132.1 coordinate 7,498,453, forward strand.
AATTTAAACTTTTTTGGATATATTTAATGCCATCTATCTGCCTCAACCAAAATCTTCCAAAAAACCCAAACCTTTCAGGTCTCTGCAACACATGTAAGACTCTCACACTTGGCCCCACCTTATACTCCCCAACTGTATAATTGGTACCATGAACCTCCATTTGGTGTTTGCTGTCCATAACTCCATGTGTCAGAGAAGATATCCTCTGTCCAATTATACCTTGTGTATAAAATCCCAGAGCTGGAAAGAAGCCAGAGCACTGCAGCCAAGGAGTGCATACATAGCTGGGCTACACACTCAAAGCAGTACTGCTAGAAAGCTTGCTCCCTCTATTGCATTCTAGCACTGAGACTATGTCCCACTTACAAATTAGCTGTAGAACTGAGAATAGGGAAACCACCCCTTCTATGACATCAGACTTTCTCCACTGACATGTTCCAACACGAAGGAAAGCATGGCCTGACCAAAGAACTCAACAGTAAGAAACACAGAAGAGCAGGAAAAAAAAAGTGGAGAAGAAAAAAGCAGATAAAGTCTACAGGACAGGGAAGGACATAAGAGTCAAAGGGAAAGTCATAAAACAAAGTCTTCTGCAGAACATTCTTGCAAAAACCAAAACCAAGCCTCAACAGTTCTGTCATAAAGCTCCTTACAAAAGTGTGCCCCTTATCTCTAGTGGTATTATTCAGTTCTACCGATTCAGTTGCTAGAGATTGCACTGAGGAGCTGAAGGACCTGATCCAGTTGGTAATCATTGTGATTGTCTGTGTAACTCCACAGATTGAATTGCTTTGCTTTTTGGCATACCAGGGAAAATGCATTGCAAAACAAAGACCTGCACAAATTAAGAGTACTTTTAGGTTGCAAAAGTAATTACAGTTTAGAAAGTAAAGGAATTATCATAACCTTAATTTCCTCTCCACGAGCACATTAAGCCTACATGGCCATCAAATTGACACTGACTTTATTTAGTGCATCAGATAAACATTCCCAGACAATGAATCACGATTATGAAATAAACAAGGCTGCTGACTGCCTCTATTGGATCCCTCTTCTTCTGATGCACAAGCTGGAAAATGTATTGACAATGAGGCAGCAAAAATGAAGAGGGCCATATAGTTGAGAAGGTGACATATTCTCTGAATGACTGAATCCTATCTCATCATAGCCACAGAGCTCCTCAGTGATGCCAGAGAAGTTATTTAATCTGACATTTTGGAATTGGTCACTGAATGACACATTCCCTTTTTGGTAAGGGCTCAAAGCAAGACACATAGAAGTGCTAAGGATCCACAACAGAATTCAAATTCAGATGGAGTTTTGCTACGAACACAGGACATTAAGTTCGGAATGGACCTCAGGAGGTCTCTAGTCCAAACCTGTGCCCAAAGCAGGGTCAGCCATGAGGTGAGACCAAGTTGCTCAGGGCTTTACCCAGTCGGGGCTTGAAAATATCCAATGATAGAGATGGTACAACTTCTCTGAGTCCCTGAGGTTGTCCTACTGGGAAAAAAGGTTTTCCTCTACATCCAGTTTGCCCCTTAGTGTTTAAACTTATGCTCACTGCCTCTTGTCCTCCCACTGTGCATCACTGTGAAGAGCATGATATAAAAATATTGAAGTGCTTTGAACAAGAGGAATCGGCTTAACTCTTGAATTTTAAGTGATTTAAACAAGCTACTGTAATGGAAGGCAGTGCTGAAGGGCAGAGTAAGCAGCAGCTGTAATCATAACACTCTGCATGATTAAGAAGCACTCCTTCTTCTAGTTCTCTACAAGTACAAATAGATATGTAACTTTATGCTATCTTGGTGAAAAAGTATTACTCTTTTCTTTTTTTTCATGCGGAAATACAAATAATTTAATGGCCTGACTGGAGAAAAGATGCTGAAAATTTGCAGGTCCCAGTAGCTTCCTAGAAAGCTACAGAATAGCAGAAGTGTTGAAAGCAGGTAGCAAGAACATTTTCAGCGATGCATGAGTTTAGCTTATGAAAGAAGACAGAAGTTCTTAGCTGTTAAGGCTACTGCATAACTATAAAGAGTACAAGACATCAGCCTTCATAGTAAAATGTTTTCTTAATTTCTGAATTTTTTCTGTCAGTGCAATGAAATACTAGGATTTTAATTCAAAAAATAAAATCCTAAAGGTTTAAATATTAGATAAAGAAATATATTATTAAGAAATCCCCAGAAACAAAAACAATAAGCAAAATTGAAAAACCAGATCAAAAAGAAGGACAGCAAAAACAAAACAGCTGGTCTGCAATGAAAAAATTGCTACAGGTATACATAGCTTGGTAGTACTATTGAAGTAATATGACTGAAATATTATCATTGATAATGATATAGAAAAGTATCATTGCTTTGTCCATATAATCCCTGATTTCTAACCTAATAGAGACCTTGTAGCTCTCAAAAGTTTTCCGATTTGTCAAGGGTTCTAACATACCATACTGAAATGTCTAGCAAAATGTAAGGTTTAGATATTTTAACATTTAAATATTTTAGCATGCTTTACTAAATGAAAGGCATATTATGCAGGAGCCTAGCATTACTACAAAACAGACAGCTCTAGAACAGGAGTTTCTGGCAAAGTTTTAAGGTAACGACAACTAAATTTCTCACCTGATAATGTTTTAGTGTGCCATTAATAAGAAGAGAAGACTGCTTCTCCACCCTTTCTGTGATTGCATGAGCAACAGTGTAATAGGATTGAGAACCTCTAGCACTATACTGCATACTGTATTCATCATCCACATCTTGTTTGGCTGTCCTGGAACACAGAGAACTAAGGTAAATTCCCACAAACAAACAGGTACTTTTTGACAACAGTTTGCATATTTAAGTGTAAAGAAACAGAAATTCCCAGCCGTGGTGAGTGTGCCCAGAGTGTGGAAGCTACTTTTTAAGTAGTATACAGCTAATACCAAATGATCATGTTCCTTCTCCTGCAGATGTTCATATCAGAAGAGCTACTACAACTCACTGAGATCTACAGCAAACTACTTTTGGGGAACCCCATTATAAGAAATCATAATTCCTAACAAAAAGCAGAACCTAAAGAACACTCACTCAATGATTTGCTTAGCATCTTTCTCAGAAACTTCCTCACTGTTAGGATCCAGATGTATCTTCTCATCTGCTTCTAACCTGCTTGATTCTTCTTCATCATCCTACAAAGACAGGAAAAGAACAGAAGCATTGGAGAGTGCAATATCTTCCTAAATCATACCTCCAACTAACATTCATATATTTACTGGTAACTTTCATTGGTCAATGCTTCATAATAACAGGAATCAGAACAAGAAAGTTCATCTGACACCTGTCTTGCAACAAAATTGCACTGCAACAAAACAAAAAGGTATTTTTTCATATAAGATTAACAAACTGGAAGTGACAATGTTTTGGAGGGAAAATGAAAGTATTTTCTCATTTAATGATTTCATTTTAAGAAACCTTATTCCATCTATTCTGTTCATGGAAAGTATTCCAATACTGTGCATATGTTTATATCATATTCTAGATGTGTCATACTTTAATACAACTTAAAAAACTGGCATGAGCTGCTACTTTAGCATTTTGATTTATTAACTTTTTGGAACTAGATTACATCTTCACTTTCTTTTAAATCGTTTAATTCGCCTTCTGGCTACAGTTGCAATGTATGAAGGTGGATAAATTTTGCATTTTATTGAGGGCTCTTCAACAGCACCTGAACAATTTGAAGAAAAGGGTACCGTTCAACAACATAAATTCTCATCAATAAAGCATAACAAAATAGTGCTCTGACTTCTGCAGGTGCATTCTTGTCATAATGATTTCCCCAGCTCTAAAGAACACCAATGCTAAAAAATTTTTACTAAAAATGCAGGCACATCTCTTTTGACGTTCCTCCTAGAATATCATAGGATGTGGTCCAAATCTAAAAGGTATCATGTCTCATCCCTTACCTCAATATTGAGTGTCTTGTAGGATTATATTAACAGTGATTAGTCCTACACTCAGTATCTGAATTCTACTTCTAGTTCTACCACTAGCCTGTTGATTGAACACTGCTCTTCTCTACTCCTCTGTCTCTCTCTCCTTTAGAAAGTACGCTGATGAAAAATGCTTTGTCAGGATTGATTATTCACAGTATCTAATATTATGACCCTACAGGGTCAGAACCTTAGTGTTTTATAACATTTTTATTAGCTTAAGATTCTTTTTAGAACTTTTGTAATGGAAGTATTTAAATCACTGTAAAATACTGAATCAAATAAGCCTAGGTTTAACAGTTTGAGTGTAAGGCTCTGATATTTTAATTAACATAATATATATTAACAACTCTGTTATTCAGAGCAGCCAATGAAACTTTCACTACATAAACGCATCCTACAGTCTTGAGAGCTTCCACCAGCACCAACACATCCCTAAAATGTTTTACTTGTTTAATTTAAAATTTAAGGCTACGCAAAACAAATACATACTAGTTTGTGTCTCTATGATCAAAGGTAAGTCAAGTCTCAGCAAGCATATTCTTGCCCTAAAGGACATCTAAGATGCTGTTATACAAGCAGACAAATGAATGTACCTAAGTAGGTCCTACTGCATTGGCCTATTTCACACCCCCTCTTCCCTGAAATCTCCTGTCTCCACTGAAGAATTAGGAAAAAAGAGCCAAAATACCCTGAAAGCTCTCAAAACTGGCATGCACTTAGACAAATTAGGGACTCGGTACGTGTTTTCTAACACATGATCTTGACGAACTTCTGGAATTTCTAAAACCACCTGAGTCAGAATTACACACAATCAATAAAATTTGTCTTATCATCTCAATGGGCAATGCTTCAAAGTTAAGACTAACAAAGTAGTGTTTTCTGTAGAAAAGTATTAAATACTGTACACAAGAGGCTTCCAAAGGATTAAGGATGTTAACTTTCTTCAGCACAAAGCCACTATATGTCCTTTCCCAAGGTATACTTCAACATAGGAGCCTGCTCATATATTCTGGGTCATGATTATTAATGACCAGGATAACTTTTTCTCTTCCTCACCCAGGTTACCAGTTAGGCGTTTGCAACATATATAAAGGGCAACTGATATGGACTGAACAACATGACAAAAAAAATTCTTTTCCTGTTGGCATTATACTCAAAATGATTAGACACTTGCTACTGCTTTTCTTTTCTTCCTAATGAAAAAGGGGGAAATGTCACATAGGATAAGTACTTGCTTTTTACTGGACTACTTGTCTGACATTAAGGGTTTTTTATTTTATTTATTTATTTATTTTTTAAAAAGAGGCTACATACCTCCTCCTCATACTCAGAGCCACTTTCATCTTCACTGTCTGACCTGGGAGCAACTTCATAGCTGTATAGAGCAGACAAAGTACATGAATTAAAGATACAAAAGAAGGAAGGGAGTAAGTTCGATACAATTCCTACTCTGTTTACATGTAAGAAATTAAAAGGAAACGGAATAGGTGAAAAAGGAAGAAGAAAAACAAGAGAGAAACCCATGAAAAATACCAACGCAAATTAAAAAAAAAAAAAAAAAAAAAAAAAAAAACCACTTGCATGTATGCTAGCTACTTACCCAGGGTTCATTTCTAGCCAGGCATCCAGCTGACTTGCTTTTGGTGCTTCTGGTCCAAGAAGAACTTTGCCAGTTTCAGTATGAGTCACTTTGACTGGAAGGTCACTCATTTGACTGCTCTCATCTATGGGCTAAAAATTCAAATGATATGCTACAACATAAGATTATTGAGCTTTTATGTTTCTCATATGTAATAAAAAGAGCTAACGGCACCTGAAAAATTTACAAATCTGAACAAGCAGTGAAGTTTCATTATTAGCAACTCCAGCTTCCCACATGGCTACCAAGCCAACACTGAGTCACAGTATTTCTATGTGTAACATACCACACCTTATCACAGTATTATAGATGAATGAGAGCAGTGTGGAACAAAAGCAACTGTTGGCTTCTCTGAAAGAAGACAGAAGTATATTATGCTTATTGTCATTTAATACCTGTATGCTTTTTGTTACAGATCTCCATTTGTATACACAACATCAGACTTATGGCCTTTTTCCTCCTTCACGGATGAAGAAATGAGTCTGTAACACTTTAATTAACTTTTTAGGTAGAGAAGCCTTTTTAAAGATTAGCTGTCCCAACTTCCTCATTTAAGCTGGTAAGTACCTGCAATAAGAAGTCCCTTTACAATTTCAGGTGCTCTAACAATATCAGAACAGTGTAATTATTTTTCTGTTACTTCTTCGGCCTGTTTAATCATGATTTTCTACTTTAGAAACCTTTTGACTACTACCACTGCTACTACTACTACTAAAGAACCTTTTCATAATATATATGAACACAAAACTGGAAAAAATAATTCTGAACAGTTGTAAAGATGGCTACCTACTGATAGAGTGTATAAAACTTACTCCCTTTTCATAAATGACAAAATTAAAGAAATATGTGTGCATTTTCCAGGTGCAATTGTAACTATATTAAAGGTTTTGCTATGCCTCTTTAACTACACCAGCAAAGGTATCTCTTGAAAGTGTAGGTAAGATCTGAAGAAAAATAATAAACACATTTTTTAAGTCCTTCTATAAAAACAAAACTGAATAGAAAAAGGGCATAACATGATAGATCTTTAGGAGGCAGCATATGCTCTCTGCTTCTACTACAAAAAGAAAAAGCTAAGTATTCAAATAATGACAAAGTAAAATTATTCATTTTCAGTTGCTTCTGAGAAAGATCAAACGAACATTCAGATGTCTTAAGCCATCAAAATAGTATAATTTACTCAATGCCAGAAAGGTAGTTGACTTGCAATGTAAACAATCCGTTTTCTAAAAATGAAATGCTAGAATACATTATGCTTACAATTACATTTTAAAAAGTAAATTATGAAATACACATGGGGGGGGGGGGGGGGGGAAGGCTTTTAAGCATCTGCCAAAGCTGAGAGGGAATTCTCAGTATACTCAGTGACAGATTCAATGTACCTTTGTCTTCAACTCTCTGAAGAGAAACAAGTTAGCACAGATATTAATCTTGGTAGGTTTTTTCCTGGTTATGAACAACAAGTCTTCTTAACACATTCATAGTTGTGATTTTTTAAAAAAAGCTATAGAAATGACACATATCACTTATAAAAAGCACTGGGAATTTTTTTTTTTAAAAAAAAAAGCTTACTTGTAAAAATTTGTAAAATTCTCACCTCTCCATCAGGACCAAGACCAGATGCCATTCCTTCCGCATTTTCTTCAGCCTTCTACAACAAATCAAGAAGTGAAGAATATCACAGACAGTTTGTTAGTATAAAAAGGGTACTTTATATGATGCAAGTATTTTGAAGCATAAACAGGATTTCACTCCATGCCTACACAGCCTGGGACAAATGTAGTTAAAGTTGTGGGAGCCTACAGGTAAGAGGTAGGCAGAGTCATTACTACACACACAAAGAACTTACATGTTGTATGTACCCCATTCATACTGCTATAACCACGGTGATAAATCTGGGCCTAAAAAGTAACTAGCCTACTGAATTTCTGGGCCAGACTTGGAGCCTCAGTTCTCCTACTCTGTGGTAGTACAAACATAATAGCAACTAGTTTTAATCTGATTTACTATTAATTTTATCTAAATTGCTTTAATCTCAGTTTCCAAGGTCTCACTAAGCATCACAGATTGTATGTTTGTGCAGGCATTTTTATTCTGGATATGTACACAATTTAGTTTTGGCCTGACAGCTATCTACAAGGGGCATTTGAATTCTTTGCACTATATCTCAGTAAATTCCAGACCACAGTTGTTCAAGTTACAAACAAAAAGACCCCTAGGGCTCAGCCAACAGGAAGAAAAACTACTCAAGCTAAGCTAGATTTTTTCTTCCCAGATGCCACTCCCAGTAATAAGCAGTCTCTTTGTCAAATTCTGTCCTATTTTAAAATGTCAGGACAATATAAGGATAATGGAAATCTTCATTTGCCTCTGAACTGGAACTTCCCTAACAATTGTGTTGATGGGCAAGAAAGGATAGAAATCAGCTTCTGCTCCTGTCACAGCACTGGACTTGCAGTACTATAGCATGATTTTATTTCGGTTACAAATGTAAATGGATCAGACTGAAAACAGGAGTGATCTTTTAAATTTTGTTTATATATAAAACAACTTTCAAGTATCATTAACGTGTCTGAAAAATTTAGATAGAGTTTGTTAAGTAGTACACTGCAGGAATAGCAGTCCTTCTGAATATTAAGATGATCCTTAGTATCTGCGTCTGATCAACTCTTGCATTTTTGTCTTTTCCACACAATAGCCCTTCAAATCCATTTTCAAAGGCATGAACTTCAGATGATTGTGCAGTAGTGGACATTGGTCAATTTTACATTTTTAAAAACTTTATCCTTATTTCTTCCACATAAACTTCATTCTTTAGGACACATGTCAAATTATCTTTGTTGAGTACCCTCATAACCTGATGGAGAAGCTTATAAACACTATAGTACGCTACACAGACATCACAGATCCTACTCTATGCAAGAATAGCTGGTGCTCAGTCAAGAATATCATCAATATGGACTAGAAGGCTGCTTGCTTCAGCATTCCTGTGCAGTAAGTACATCTGCTGATGGAGAAAGCAACAGTGCCAGAACTGCAGAGCTTATACAAACAGAGGGGCAGGGTAACTCAGGACAGCACAGATCTGGCCTCAGCTGAACAGGCTACATTGAGGATAGTTTTTGCCTAGAAGACCAACAAGTTAGACCGCAGCCCATCCCCTTGCGGATGAGAAGGCTCTCTAATACAATAGGAGTTTTATAACTACAGTCAATAGAAAAATGCTTGAAAATCAAACACAGCACCACAAGCAAATAAGCGTTAAGGCTCAGTGCTGTTCACTATGCAATGATCAGTTGCTGCTGCGAGAGCATAAACATTTACAACCTATAGTCAACAAGGATGTTGGAAACTAGAAAACATACTTTAAAAAGGAGGTAAATGTAAATAATGGCAGATTCTATTACATTAGTGTTTTGGGCAATACAAAGATTTCTTAAATACATGCAGAAATACCAGTTTTATAAAAGCAGGAGCCTAAAATTTCTTGATGCTTAGTAAAATGACAAGAGAAGCTCTTCAAAGGTGAAAGGCTGAATAGCAAGTTAAACTGGCCTATCAGCTGAAAACTTTATCTGGTGTAATTCTTCCATTCATGAGAGCTACAAAAACGTGGGAGACTAGCTGAACAGGAGGCTGGAGACACAACTGCAGGCATGTTAAGATAATTTAAGAGGGGAAAATCCACCACCAGGATTCCCCAAACTTTATCCAAAAGCAAAAATTGACTCTTCTAAAATTCTGTTCTTCTAAGAGCATAGGGTTCACTTGTTAACTACGTAACATGAGCCTGGTAAAGAAGAGAAGTACTTTTCATCCTTTACTTCCCCATTGCCCTTTCTGGCAGAAACTCCTATGAGCTCTCTTTCCTTACTTCTCTTTAAGAATGAAACATGTAACTATGTTTTTTAGTAAATTAAACTGAACTTTATACATATTACAGAGCATAAAAGACTAAGTATCCAAAGTATATGACTAGGAAGAAAGACAGTGGCCACTTCCTTAAGTGGGTGCTGCAGCCACAAAACAACTAATTCACAAAATTATAAAAAACAAAAACAACAAACAACCCACACAGATCAATATTTGTGTGCACCCTTATCTCCCTAACAGAGCAAAAATCGCTTGGGCAGAAAGAAGTAAAAACCAACAGGCTGCAGATGATCAAGATAAGGTTCAGATTTTTTTCTCCTAATATTCCTCTAGGTTTTAGGCTGGGAAGAGTACCTATCACTGGATAGTAATGCAGCATATATTTGCTTCTTACTTCAGTGATAGAAAATTATGTATTCATTGACATTCAAAAGATACTCTAGTCCTCATACATTCTTCAGTGAAACTGATAAAGAGATAGGTCCGTATCACAGAGGGTAATCAACAGATTGTCAAGGAAAACAAACATTTTATCATAGCAGTGTATTTACTCCACATGCTGTCTCATTAAGGATTGTCTCTACTGCCAATTCAGTATGTTAAAATCAGGTCTGTTCCTAATGATAATACAGGTCAAGAACACTGTTTGAGTTATATCTTAATGCTGGAGGCAGTGGACTGTTTCTCTGTTAAGAACATACTCTCAACGAAAGGTATAGAGATCTCAGAGATGGATGGAAGGAAAAGGGAATTTTTTTTAGCCATTCATCCTCAAAATTATCAGTCTTTTATATACTGTTATTTATCAGCACACCTAGAGTGCTGCTTGTAAACAATGTAGACATGACGTTTACATTCATATCAGTAATCAGTAAGACTTCATACCACACAAACTACAGATGGAAATGGATTATAAAAATCCTCTTATCCATCCTCCTAGATATGGAAGGTAATCAGGGGTCACAAAAATGACAAATTATTACTTAATTCCCATTTCATACATAGAAGTTGTTTTTCATAAGGCAGTTCAGTTTCCACAACTGGTCTCTCTGACACAGTAAAATAATCTCATATACACAAAGGTAATTTTCGAAAGCTTCAAATCAAATGGTAAGAATGCACACATCAATCAATGCTACATGCAGAACACACATATTAAAAATAAACCTATCCAAGTTCTTTATTGATAGCCATTTCCAATTCTCCCACAAAATGGACTGAACTGAGTTTCAAATCTGGAGGTCTAAGCAAGCTACCATGTGTACCAACTGCATAAACCAGATTACATCATCTTCTTGATACAATGTATTTTGGAGCCATATACTTTTTCTAATTTACATGTCTAGCCCATTTTTGCCTGTGGAAAGTTCATCAGCAAATCAGTCCACAGTTTTCTATTCCTGCCACAGTCCACAATTTTCTATTCCTGCCTCCTTCTTGTCCTCTTTGGAATTAACGCTAGCAGATTTCTTAGAGACTTCAGTGGAGGAAGGTGATTTCACCTAGTGTTAAGAATGTGGCAGTGTAGATGACTTTAAGCATTCTGATATCTGTAAGACAACCGGAGATCACTACATTTACCAATGTTAAAATCAGATTTGTAGATGAGATAGCCTAGATTTGTCAGCTGTAACTACTTGCCTTCTTTCTCCTCCTTCTCTTCTTCTTCTCTTTGGCTGCTTGTGCCTGTTTGTGCTCCCATACCAGATTAGTCAGATTAGCCACATACTCATCTGTTTGCTGCAATAGGTAGGCCAGGCGCCTGTCTTTCTTTTGGTCAATCAGCTTACGGTAGCCTTCTTCATCTTCAGCCTAGCAATACAAAACAAACATCAGTCATGACTGAAATGCTTCAGAAGAAACACCTAAAACTCCTATCTCAACAATCATATGTCACCTTAGTTGGGATGTTATGAGCTGTGTGGGAAGAAAAATAAATTAGCGAAAAACTTTGGAAGATCAGTCGTAGGGGGTCGTACACTTGTGTTAATAGGTTGTACTCTATCTGGAGGCTAACAAGTGGGGGTACCACAGAAATCTATTTTGGGACCTGTCCTGTTTAATATCTCTCTCAATGACCCAGAAGGAAGGGGCGAAGGGCACTCCTGTCAAGTCTGTAGATGATACAAAACTGTGGGAATCAGTTCATTTGTTCAAGGGTATGGCTGCCATTCAGAAAGACCTGGGCAGGCAGGTCGACAGAGCCAACAGCAACCTGATGAAATTCAGCAAAGACAAAGACAGAGCGTCCCAGAATAGAAGAGTCCCTGGCTACAATACAGGCTGGTGAAATCTTTAGCTTAAAAAGCAGCTGGGGGCCCATTTAAGCCCAATGTGAGCCAGAAGCGTGCTCAGCAGTTGCCCAACAGTTTAGGGGCCCTCTAACACAGAAAAGACATCAATGAACTGCAGTGAGCTCAGCGGAAGACCACCAAGATGGTTAGGGGCTGAAGCACAAGCCCTGTAAACAAATCCTGAAGGAGCTGGACTTGTTAAGCCCAAAGAGGGAGCTTCATGGAAACCTAACAACAGTCGCCCAGTAGGTATATGGGGGTTATTGACAGAACAGAGCCAGGTTCTCCACAGTGGTGCTTTGCAGGATGATGAGAGACAACAGGTGCAAGTTGAAGCAACAGAGGCTCAGACTTGATATTGGAAGCTTTTCTCCAGGCAAGCTGTGGAACAGGGGCCCAAGGGGGTTGTGCTGTTTCTGTGGCTGGAGGTTTTCAAGACCCCACTGAACCAAAGCCTTAGGCAACCTGGTCTGTCCTCATTACTGATTCTGCTTTGGGCAGGAGGCTGGAGTAGGGACCTGAGTTCCCTGACTGCCTGAGTGACTCTGGGATTCAGGGATTCTATGATTCTAAAGATCTCCTACACTCATGGACTGATGATGGAAAATTCTACAATAATTATGGCAGGGAATGGAGAAAATTTATATATAAAGCAGTACACTGGACAGGTTACAATGCTGGGAAACAAATGTACTTGATAAGTCTCCTACCAAGATGATTTTTCAAAGACAAAGTGCAGTTAAGCCCATACCCAGAGAACAACTATGAGAGCTGGATGCCGAACTTACAGGTAGTCCTCTTTCCAATATAAGCAACAATCTTTTTCTTCTAGGTGTTAGAAGGAAATTTTATTTTGGGCAGTTTATCTATCATCTGTTTACTCTGGTGTTATTTCATCTTTGATACAGGCCATTATCAGAGACAGGGTTCACCAGACCAGCCACACCTGAGTCATTCTGGTAACCTCTGTATCCTTACGGCACCACACAAGTGGGTTGTTATGGGTAAGATATATGATATATTATTTGTGGGTGCCGTAAAGATATAATTCATTCTTTGAGCATGTCAGGAAAATATAATGAAAGCACCACAGATGCCATTGCCAATTTTGGCCAAAACAACTTGACAAATAAATTAACAATCAAGGAAATATATAATGCCTTATAAAAACAAATATGAGTAAAAAAGACATTTAAAGACGTTTACTTTCAAAAAGACAGCACACTGGAAGATATAATCCCCTGCCTTTCTGGAGACATACCAGAACCACACTAAGCTGGCAAGAGCTGCTGTAATTTTCAAATTCAGCTTGTAAAATTCAGTTTGCAAAATTCAATTGTAATCCTTAAGACATCAGAACTACAATGCTCAAAAAGCAAGGTTTTATAACTATTATTATTATTACTGAACACAGAATCATTGTAATCTAGCCAAGGTACTTCCCTTTAAGCATTCTAGCTCGTCCTGACAGTATTTTTTAAAGCATTACAATTAAGGCTCTTGCATGGGATACATACTAGTACTAATGAGCTGTGACATAATCACCATTTCTATCCTAGTCAATGAAGAACAACCTGTACAATGAATTCAACGCTGCTGAAAAGATAGATATGCTAAGAGAGTTTTGGACATAGCACATTTTCCTTGACCAGGCCAAGTGTCTAAGCAGAGATGTTTTAAAAACCTCTAGTATATACCTCCAAATTAAAACATATCACAACTGGGGTCAAATTAAATAGGCAGAATAACTCCACTAGCATAACATTCACAAATTCTTCTATAAAAAAAAAATTAACTGAGCATTTTGGGCAAGTACTTCTGACTGCAAAATCCCAAACTAAAAATGCCTACAAAGTGCTGTGTCTGTGGTAAGAGCTTACTCACAGGGTTTGGTTAGGCGATTTTAGGAGGAAGCACTGGTAACGGTATTCTGCACCATTTCTGGACATGCAAACCCACTTCAAATATTTTAGCTATGGACATCTTTATCATGGATTATATCAAATGTTTTGGAGTGATTTAAGCTCATTAACCTCACAGTGCACAGCAATATTCTTAAAAAAAAAAAAAGAAAATCAAGATTATCTTTTTTGTTTGTTTTTTAAACGGCTCTTTTCTCTAACAATTCATTGTAACAGCAGATAGAGCAGAGCAGATAGAGTCCTGGCAATTACTTCTAATTATAAAAAAGCTCTATAATGCTGATTAGTATATAACCTTGAGAAAGGGCCTAGGGTCTAAACATTTATTTTTCTCTTATGTAAGTCTTTCATTTACGTTTTATATGCATTTCTAAACTTCTAGTCACTTTAAAATTTAGCCACTTCCATATTTTGTTTTGCAGTTTTTAAAACCAAACTGTTCAGTCTGTATACACTGGGTATAAGTATATATACTTCCACCAGTGTATAACATAATATACACTGGTGGGAGTAGATTTGGACAAGGATTGAAGTTTTGTGCCCCAGCTGCACCCACCTTGGATTCTTAATTTTTTTTTTTTTTTTTTTTAAATCAGCATTGTGTTTCAGTCACAACTGCCAATGAATTCTATTTTGCTGTAAGTAAAATGCTGACTGAGGATCCCTATCTTACCTGTGACCTACTGTTTACAGGTTTCAAACGTTGAAAGAAAAAAAAGAAAGCATTAAAAAGAGCTAACCAACCTCTTACAGAAATTTTTCCAACCATTGCTGCTAACACAGTTGTACATACAAATTCCTCTGTCTACACTCAAAATTCTAAAACTATTTTAACTCCAGAAATGTTGATAGTCAACTGATCAATTCCACAACGTCCTTAAAAGACATGGTTGTACATAAAACCATTATGCTCTGTCTTAAGAAGGATGCATGTGATATCGTGCAAGTGCAAGGAAGGGAAAAATACGAAGTAACAGCAGCAAGAAGTATGCTCATGTGGCTTTAACGGGTAGAGCTGACTGCCATTAATTCCCAAGCTACACGCATTTACTGCTATTGGTTATGTGTGCTTGCACATGAAATCAGTTTTATGTAAAGCCTGCTGAGCCATTAACAAATTGATCACATGCAGTCTTTAAAACTATAAAACCTGGAAGTAAAAGACAGTATTTGTATGCTGAACAAATATCCCTATATTTTTGTAAAAATGTTAATATATGAAGTTAAAGAAATTAAGTGATGTTATACAAAAATGGCTGTGATAAGTTTGTAAGTTGGCAGATAAAACAACTATCCTCTTATCACTTAAAGTGAATACTATCACATTCACTACCAACATCAGAAATACACACATCCAAACTGCAGCAATTTTAGATTTATACTTTTGGGGTTGCAGAGGCTTCACTCTGCAAAGGAAACACACAAGCATCTGAGAGTACATATAAGATATTAGAAGGATATGGTATGTGATTTTAGCTAAAATAGCCAAACCCCTCCCTCCACTCCTTACCATCAGTCTTCTCATTCTTTCTTTCTCAATTCTCTCCGTTTCCTTTTTCTGTTCACGCTCAGTGTTGGCATGCCAAGTTGCCACAGCTTTAGAAAGCTTCTGAATTTTCCCAGCCACTGACCGGTGGTACTCTTTAAAATCTTTAGCATGCTGTAATATGCTGTTCAGGTATTCCTAGAAAAAGAAAACAAATTAGTGCAGACACTTGACAAAGCACAGGATTTGAAATCAGGAGCACCCAAGTTCGAATCTTAGAGTGTTCTGAGTGCTTATTATGTGATTTGGCATTTCTTGTACCTTAGAAACTCCAAAATATATAACAGTGAATAAAAATATACAAATAAACATATAAAACACATAATAGTGATAAAAAGGAGAAAAAGGAGTCATAAAACATGTAATAGTGAAGACTAGCACAGCAAAGCAAGGCATAAAATTGGCTGTTTGCCCAGTCACAGGAAATTGGAATACCTGATGCTTCTGTCTACGCTTTCTCTCCTGTTCTATCTTCTGTTGTTTCTCAAGCTTTTCTGTCATACGGGCCTCCCTCAGAGTCTGCCGCTTGCTTCGCTTGTAGGCTTTGGAGTTCAGTGCTGTCTCCAGTGTTGTGTCACGACGCATGCAGGCTACTACCTCTTGTCTTAGCTACCAGTGAGAAAAAGAACCACTTAAAAAAAATTAATACATGGAAAAACACCTTTAATCAATACGATACAGTAAAATGGTAACAGTCCAAAAAATGTCCCAAGTCTCCTTTTCCCACTCCTGCAGTTCTGAAAATACGTATTTCACAGCTTCACAGTTGCAGCAGACAGGTCTGCCTCCCCAAGTAAATCTTCAGTCTCCATAGGATGGCCAGTCACTGCAAGTACATCACATCTTCTTTCCTCACAAGATACTGATGAAAATGACTGTTCTGCTGAGATGCAAGGGGCTAACCAAGATACTACACCGTCCAGGTAAAGCATGAATGAACAACAAGTACAACATACTTTCCTAGAGCTAGTGCTGAACGTAGCAGACAACTGTTTTCACTGTCAGCTGCAAAAGACACAGCAGGGAGTAGGAAATGGTAAAGGCTTGAACAGTACAACTACAGCCCCAGTAGTGCAGCAAGGGAGCCTGCTGCTTTTCATCTGACCTCTGACAAAACCTCAATACAAAACAGTACCAGGGCAGTGGGAAGGAAGACTCAGACAGCATGGTACAACTGAAGCCAAAGACTTCTGTCAGGATCTATTTTTGCTTGACCTGCCAAATTACATCTTTGTTCTTCCAGATTACCTAGGAAAGCCAGTGGCAAGGGGCCCATAAGTGTCTGGTACTGTGTTTCCCTTTCTGAAGTTCTTATGTTTACACATACACTCAAGATCCAAATTATATCTTAGACATGACCTTGTTAAGCCTAATTTTAAAAATCTGTGTGACAGTGGAAAATCTGAAAACAGATCACACAGAAATAAGATAAGCAACAAGAGCATACAACTCTTCCAAAACAATAGGACCCACGACAAATATAAAGAATGTCCAGAAAGAGGTGCATGTTGTTACTTCTGTTGAAAATTGGCTTGGTATGAAATATGCAATTCTAAGGTTACATCTTAGACTGGAGGATAAAGCACGAGAGAGAACACTTAGACATTCTGAATAAATAAACAAAATGAAGACTAAGTTAAACAGCAGTTTCTGTAAAATGCTTCTTATCATCAAGTTTGCTCTCATGCAAAAATCTCCTGGTTAGGCTCAGTGCTATGGTAAAATTTCTTGCCAATTCATCCTAAGACACATCATGATATTTAGCAGTAAGAACTTCTCTGAAGCAAAAGGCATTACCTGGCGCTGGAAATTCAGTAACCTAAGTGCCTTCAACTCCACTGTAGCTTTGGTTCGCAGATCAGGAGGCAGAGAGCCAGGCAAGTTCTCCAGTTCCTGGATTCTGTGAGCAATTCGAGCCTGAAGCCTAAATAAACACAGGATCAGAAAAGATACAAGGAGAAATCTGTGAGAGGTTATCAAACTTACACAGTAAAAACAGGCAATTTATCTCAGCTATTTATTTGACTTTTACTACTTGTTTCTGAACTAACAGGCTTTTGCAGAGATGGAGATGAAATTAGGCGTCCTTTCCCATTTAGAGAATAAATTGCCAAATAATGAAAGCTCTCCTCTGCCCCTATTTGAATTTTGGCTAAAAGTATATGTAAAAAGTGAATCGGAAATTTCATTTTAGTTATACAAGATAATTCTGGTTTTAGACTTCTTTGACAAGTACTATTTTATGCACAGTGTAGTCAGTCACCAAGCACAAATGGAACTTTCTTACATAGCAAATCCTTTCCCTCTCAACACTGAGAATTCTGTTTGTTTACTTTGTTCATAAATTTGTTAGCACTTACATAGCCATTAAACTGTAAATCAGATCTACTTCACTCTTCCTTTACAGAATCCTTAATCAAATCCATTCAAATTCAAGAGAGTAATGCACAAGCCAGAAAGAACTTTTTTTTATTTTTCACATTGAAAACCAAGATCATAGAGCTAAAAGTTACATAGGTTTTGTAAGCATTTCTGATTTACAAATAAGTATTTTTGTGAACTGCAAATTTTGCTAAGGCATTACAATGACAGATCCCCAAATTTTGAGTTATCTAAATGCTGCATATAAGTTCAACTGAATTAGTCCCCTCCATTTCTCACACACTTCAAAAGGGGGGCAGGGAAAAAGAAAGGGAAGAGTTATCTCTTTCCCCAGGTGAGAAACCTAAAAGCACAAGAATGGGAAGATAGCTAATCTCCCTACACTGTATACGACTCAAAGTCCCCATTTTTACTTTCACAGAGCATAGAACATGAGACTTCGTTAGGAACAGGTGTCTGCTGCTATTCTGCAGTAAGAACTTTGGAACCAGCCTGAAGGTAGAAGGAAAACAGTTGCACACAGTAATCATTCGTCCTCCACACCTCCCCAACCCTCTCACTCACGCATTGCACAAAAGCATTAACATGCCAGCCCTGCAGCTGAAAGGTGGATCCCAGATCAGACACACTGGCTGAACCTGGTGAGTCAGAGCAAGAGACAGCAATATACTCAATCTGCCGAGTGTGCAGAGAGTAACAAATACAATGACTTGTTTCTCATAGTGGTACCCATGCTCAAAGGAACCCCAGTAAAAGGCACATTTTCTCTGACCACAGCATACTGCCAGAACCACCATGTGCAGGAGATAAAGATGCCACAGTGAGAAAATAAACAAACAAGCTTGTGTCTGAAAACACAAGTTCTAATCCACACATGCAGGCACACAAATAAACTCCTGCTGGAAATTTGAGTACAAGAATTTAATGGGTGGAACCAATTCATTTCTACAGATAAGCTGACAGTCAAACTGTTATTTACCTCTATTCTACCACAGCAGAATAGATACAAGAAATCCACTACTTGCTTAACAGAACATTAAGAAATTCTGATAAACAACTTGCTAGCAAATCAAGATATTAGTAGCCCACAGTAACTATATGCATAATAATTCCTGTATCATCCAAAAGGCAACTGGAATTACTTATAAAGTTGCATAAAATATCTGTTCCGTAACAGTAGTCCTTCCAAAACTCCTTCCAAAAACTCTACAACTATTCATTTTGGTTCTTCCTGAAAGACTTCTGAAGTTCCTGAAACTGCAAAAAGGATGTAATACTGCAAAGCTGCAGAAGACTCCTTTACTGTCCTCAAGAGAACAGAAGAAGTTCTACTGAAAGCTATAGATTTTTGGCCAGGTCCATTGAAGTTTGACTACTACAGCAAAATTATTTGTTCATGAAATGACATAGACACATTCTGCTCCTCCAAGTAGGTCTATAATACACAAAAAACAAAAAAACAAAAAAACAAAAAAACAAAAAAACAAAAAAACAAAAAAACAAAAAAACAAAAAAACAAAAAAACAAAAAAACAAAAAAACAAAAAAACAAAAAAACAAAAAAACAAAAAAACAAAAAAACAAAAAAACAAAAAAACAAAAAAACAAAAAAACAAAAAACAAAAAACAAAAAACAAAAAACAAAAAACAAAAAACAAAAAACAAAAAACAAAAAACAAAAAACAAAAAACAAAAAACAAAAAACAAAAAACAAAAAACAAAAAACAAAAAACAAAAAACAAAAAACCACACACCTTTTGTACAATTCCACTTGTAACTGGACTGCCCCATGACTGAGATCTTCGGGGAACTAGAGATGCAAAATCCCAAGAAATCTTGTGATTCCCTTGGCAATTAAATTTACAATCATATATCCATGCAAAAAAAGCAGCTGTGATGTACAAATAGAATACTGTTCTAAATTGTAAACGGGTGCTCTGCCTGTTGCTTATTTACACATGGATGTAATTGCAGATCACAACTATGATTTCTTTATCTATATCACTCCCCAAATAGCTCTGATGCTCCTTCTAAGTGACCCAACTACAAAACAGATGAGGCCAAATCCTGGTTTTAGTGAACTTAATGAAACATTCATGAGGGGAGCAGTCACAACTTTTCCAAGCTTCTGTTTTGAACTGTGGACTTAATAAGGCAGCTGAATACAGAACTTTTTTTTTTCTTTTTTTAAATCAGTATTGAACGTTCCTTCTTGCACTATAGGATGAGCATAAGAAATTCATCCACCTTCCCCTTACTGCTGCCTATTGCTTTGGATAACTAAATGGATGACACACTCTGCTAGTATAAGTGTGGATATAAAAATAGGTGGAAGTGCCTCTTAACAAAAAAAGTTTACACAGTAAAATTTACAACAAAAAAAGTTTACACAGTAAAATTTACAACAAAAGCCAAAGTTGGGCTGGAGTTTACCTTGTTGTCATCTAAGTTATCAATAAAAATCCAAATACAGCATATTTTTGAGATATGATTAAATACAACACAAGCTTTTACAGGGTTTTTTTATCATGTCCCATCATCACTCTAAGCAGCCCAACTCTCCCTACGTAAGAAACTCTTCACACTGCTGATCAATCTCTTTGTTGTTCTCAGTCCAGGTTTGTAGAGAGGCTGACCAGAGATGAATGCATGTAAAATCGTAGTATTAAATTATAAAACAGTTTAGCATTTCCGGGATCATTTTTCCTCCTCCCCCCCCCCCCTTTTTTTTTCCTCCATATGTTGAAATGATTGCAAAAACATAGGTTTTCACAGAGCTACACAATTCACTTAAATTCTTTGATGGGTGATTACACCTCATTCATAATCCAGACACAAGAAAGAAGTAGCAAGACAACAGTATTTGTAAATCAGTATAGATATTACCTCAGTAAACTCTCACAAGAAGTCCACTACTTTCTCAAAACAAATCCATGTTAAAACTGTTTAAATACTAATGAAAATCTAGAGCGTACATATGAAGAGAATGAGAAATGGCAGCCAGATGGCTCACACACAAAATTACAAAAAAATAGTAACAGATTTAGCAGTTTTATTTCAGACTTTCCTAGAACTATTAATTATATTCTCTTCAGTAGTAATAGGATTTTTAAAAGAATTTCATGACAGACATCTCACCTCATGTGAATGCAACTACTACTTAAGGCATTTTAAAACTACAGTCACCTTCTAATCTTCAAAGAGAATGATAACTTGTTGGACTATTCGTATCTTCATGGAAAGATACTAATAGCTACTTATGTAAATCACAACAGAATCCATGGAAAAAGGTTTTCTAGATGCCTGTTGCAAGCACCTGAAGGATATAATCCAACCCTGTTTAAAGGATACATTTAATTAATTTCTGCAGTTCAGCAATTTATCTTCACCCCATGCAGAAAGTGGCTAATGCATTTACAGCTAAAGACATACATTGGTTATTTTGCAAAGGGATCTATACCACCTCCTCATTTACTCTGGTCAACTACATAGGTTATGCTTGCATATTTAAACTTTTATAGCATGGATGCCATGCAGCAAGCAATGAACCTGTACAAAAGGAGACTTTTCAGATAACAAAAAGAAACCACTGACATTCTCCGGGACACTGGTAACTGCTTTTTTAAAAAAAATTAGTGCTGAGAAGGTGGGAAAAATCTTTCCACATAATGGAATGACTTTAAATTATACTGCACATTATTAGATTTTGGAAATTTAAGATTAAAAAGCAGTACTTTATTTTCAAGAAAGCGTTAAGGAAAGTTTTATGAAAGTAAAATGGTATGAGTTCATCACTTTGGCTAGATTTCAAGGAGCACAGCAAGTTCGACGTATAAAAAATTGAAACCTCTTAAAGCAGTAAAGATTTTAAATATGTAAGGTTTTCTTCACCCACCTTTAGTCATGTAGGGATTAACAACAATTAGCATATAATCCCACCTCAAAGCAACGTATGCTGCAAATAGCTGCTGGGCACAGTCAGGTGAATTTGACAGCAACATTAACTCTCAGTTTTCTTTCTCTATGTTAATTTATTCCAAAGCCCTTTTTACAATAAGAGCAAGGCTTTTCAGGGAGAAAAAAGTAGTCCACTGATATGTCATCAGATCCAAAGCTTTTTCAGAGCAAGCTGTATAGGCCCATTACTGCTTGTTCGTATGTAGTGGTCTATTTAACACACGGTTAATGGATAAGAATGCTACACCATACCTTTACGTGCCCATTTGATCAATTATCAGACAAACTACCTAACTTCCTGGTAACAAAGAAGTGTAAGGAAAAAGGAACTGCTGTCACTGGAAAAAAGTAGATGTAATTTCTTTAGTGTAACAGCAAAAACTAAAGTATTTCATGTTTATGATATGGTCCTGTGTACAATTAACACATGCTCTAATACACAAGCTACGCAAGTGATCCATAAAAAAACAGAAAGGTATAGAGCAGGATCTATTTTCCCAAAAAAGTCTACTATTAACCACTTAGGAGGTGCATATACACTGACAGAAATGGCATAATAATCCATCAAGTAACTTGTTACTGTGTAGCAGACAAATTAGCAGTAACTGAATGTGAGACAGGGTCCCCAATAGCATGCTTCATATCTTTAGTCAAGAAACACCATGCTCAAAGCCACAGAGTAAACATAGCTTGCCATTTACAGGAATTCCTAACTCGATCAGACTTCCCACAATGAGGCAGTATACAAACATGTTACCTTTTCGGTCTGTATGTTTGAATTGGGAAGCTGTTAAGCAGCTATGTGATACTTCTGTCTTTTTGTGAAGAGGTCAGTAATTCAGCCAGTTTTCTGAGTGTTTCATAGTATAATGCTCTCTTTTATTAAAAAAAAGTTATCTACTGACAAAATTTAAGGGACAACTGTTTCATAAAGCTATTACTAACTACAGATTTATCAGGATGCAAATGTTTTTACTAATTTTCTTCTATTACCATTTTACTAGGAAAGGGTGAACACTTCACGTTGCTATATTAAACCTACTTATATACTAAAGCTAAGTCCAGTACCACCCAAAGCATAAAAACTGTTAAACTGCTTTTTTCAAAGCTTTTCTTTGATGTTATTTACACTTTTAAATAATGAAAAGACCTCAGAAGTTCTAAGCATTCTGGCATCCAAAACAACCCCAAATTCCAGCAATGTTCAACACTAAGGATTAGCCTCCACCTCATTTACTCTGCCAAGAAGATCAGGCTATTTAGAACCTAGATACACTGAAACTGCAACCAGTTCCACACATTAGTATATGCACCACAGTTATTTTATTCCACCCTTCACTTCCATCCATTTATGCATACTAGATCATAATAATTTGGCACAAACAGTGTGTGGAGCAGACAGAGGCTAACGGATACAGAAAAGGTTACGCTATACTGGGCCACATGATTCCTAGCTCAGGTTAATGCTACATAATGCTTTCACTCAGAGCACCACTGAAACCATATTATGGTGCATCCCACAGGTTTTCTGAAAAAACTGTTAGATCACAATGTTTACTCACACTGGAACAGCTGTGACCATTCAGCCCTACATAAAAACATTGAAACTGACAGAATGACAAGCATATGCCAAGAAATCCTGTAAGCATGATCTGACACAAGTGTGAGAGCTCTTCTTGGAGGCCTGGACTCTAGACATGGCACTAGGTCCTAAAACACTTCATATCCTACCAAAGTCCATACCACTTACACTCCCTACTGCATCTGAAAAGGAAGAACACCTTCATGATAGAAAAATCATTAAATCCTGTCTTCAGTGTGTTCACTATCCCTTTTGGCTACTTTTCCCTTAAAAACTCATTGTTTTAGTAACTGGAAGATGCATCATCATTCCAAACCAAGCAAATAGGGCATGTGCAGTCTCTTTCCTCCCACTAATAGTGTCCAGAAACATATTTTAGGTGCAAGTCAAGTTCCTTCTCACCCGCAGCTTCTCAAGGGCAACTGTGTAATAGTCCTGTTGAAGGGAGAGGACAGGAGCAGTTTCACTTACAACCTCAGAAATGCATAAGGAACATTACCCCATATATGTTGTTACGAATATAATACATCATCTTTTAATTAGGACACTAAGGATGAAACTTTTAAAGATCATGCTTCCTGGTAACCTTTCTTTTAATCTTGGCCTTGACCTTGTTAATGTTCTCTATCTTTCGGTAGTCCAGTCAACCAGTGATCATTACGATCATTTGGTTTTCCTTGGCCACTAGCTCATCAGTCTTTTGACTTCCACTCTTCCCTTCCGACTTCCTGTGTTCATAATTTTGAAAGGTTTCTGCACTAAAGTGGCTTCCATGTAGATTAAAAGGATTTTGGTTTCTCGATTTTTACTTTTTGCAGCTATTCAAGTAATACACTAATCCAGCAGAATCTTTCAACCTGTTTTAAACCTAAACCTGTTTGCAATGATACTGCCAGTATGCTTTGCTAGTTCATAACTTGGCCTGGAATTAAATCATAGTTCAGAGCTTGATGGGTTCGTTTTTCTTTTTGACATGGTCTCTCTCTGGAAACTCATATTTGATTGCAAGGAATATCAGTGGAGAAAGTAAAAAGTAACAACGCATAAGCATTTGAACGTTTTTATTTTGTTTTTACCTATATTCACGTTCCTGGAGTATTTCAACGGGATCCAGTCCCTGTGGCTTCTGGATAGGGCTGATACGATTCTGTTTTTGCTGCAGCTGAACAATGGGTGAAGGTTGGCCAGGCGGTGGCTGTGGTACAGAAGGCCCAGGCATGGGAGCAGCAGGCTGGGCAGCAGGGGGGGCAGGAGAAGGCCTCCCACTAGGTGGTGGTGCAGCAAGCTTTTGTGGTGCGCTGGAAACGCTCATATCGGGGGCTTGGCCTGGATCAGAAAAACAATACTTAATTCATTACATGAAATATGAAACACAGTAAGAAATTCAAGGTGGCTTTTCAGGACAGAACATGAAGCTAAGACAAACATTCAAAATTACCAGAAAAAGAAGAAGAAAAAAAACTGAGATAGACTTCACTACTAAAAAACCTACTAAAATAGACAGTGCAGGAAGTCATTCAAAGAAAATAAAAGCACCTGAAACTTTATAATGAATGTCATTTTTTTTCCATTCTCACTAGCTTTCTATGAACTCTAGCATTAAAAGAAGTAGAACAACTCTAGAACTTATTTTATGTAAGTGCAGGACATAATTCTGCCTCTTGTTCATTGTTCTTGCACCGCTTGAAAGAATGTATCTACAATCACAACCTGACTACAAGCATGAGTATCTTTGCTTCTAGAGCTCTGTTAGAACCAGACAGCCATATTAAAATTCTCACAATTGTACTTAAAAGTACCTGTCAAATATAAATAGCCTGGTTTTTGCCCCCAACTCCCAATTAATTGCACTTATATGTTTTCAAATACCAGGCATTTGATTACTGTTGTATCTTGCAAGACTCTAATCATTTTGAAAATAAATTATCTCCTCATTTAAGATGAATATAGCATCTGACAGTTATAGATACCAAGGGTCACAGATTTCAGTATGTCATCAAGTCAACAAGGCATCCATGCATACAAATTTGGAGGAAAACCAACATGGAGAACAAAAGACACTGCAACATAAAGATATCATTTAATTGTCTGAGGAGTCATAATAGCTCAATATCAGGCAAAACAACTACAAAGCATGCTTGCAATCTGGTCAACAACTTCACTCCAAATCCAACATCCTGAAAACTAGATCTAAAGATCCCTGATGTTCAGAGACCACCATTTGTCATTCGCGCATCAGCACTGAACTACAGAAAAGGAACCATGAGCACAAGCTTTGAATTCTGTGTTCAACAACACTGCATTTCAGGTTATAAAAAAGGAAAAAGAAAGCCGACCAAAAGACTCTGTGTAGTCCTGATTTTCCAGAAATCATTCAGACTGTCCTAGAAGACCAACACTATGAAGAAAAACTTCAAAACGGAAGAAAAATAAAGATATCAGCACAGTCTTTTAAAAAATACACCAAATAAAACCTCCAAAAACATAGAGCAGAGACAGACAAATTCTCTTATCAAAAAGAGCAATGAAAAAAGACAAACAGTAAGCTGCTTATAGTTGAACACGACAGACTTATTATGCCATAATGGATTATTCAGATAAAACCATCCATCTAGTAATTCTACACACTTGCCAGCATTTCCTAGTAGCAGCATTTGAGCTAGGAGACACCATGGCCAGTAAACTCATACATACAGTCTCTCAAGAAACACTTTTTCCCTCTTCATTATCTTACTCAAATGGTAACCATTTGTTGGAGTACTCCAAGAAATGCAACTCTACAACTGATCACATACTAGTATTTTATTTTCTCTTTATGTTGCCATAAATTGCTGACTAACAGAGAATTTTACGACACCAACTATCACAGAGTGAATCACTGTCCCAGGATTTACCCATAAGCATTAATACAGTGTAAGATCTCTACAGCATGAGAGGCTTGTACTATTTGCAACCTGGCAATATTGTATCTATTTTTAAGTGGCTCTAAAGAAAAAGAAAACCCTTCAAACAGAAGATGTATTATTAGAGATTCCAAATTCCTTTCAAGGCAATCCTTCTTTCATTGTTTTCAAACAACAACATTAGCTTGTAAATCCACATGTGGATGATGTGATCCAAAAAACTATTATCAAGGAATAGAAAAAAGTTATACTGCTCATTAGACCTCAAAAACTGCACTGTGGTTTTCAAAGGCAAGCCAATAAAAGTTAGTCTCATTCTACCAGCTCAGGCAAATTTTTTGTTTACAGTAGATTAAGGAATACAGTGGAAAGACAAGCTTGCTGCTATTAAGCACGCTCAGAACACAATTTATTTAGTAGATTCTATGGGTGTCCCTCAGCCAACTTATATATTTCGTTCTGATTATAAAGAGGTGGTTCATGTTCAGGCTGCTTAGCAGCTGCAATAGTTTCATCTGGTCAAATCATTTATGGCTGAATAACTGGTAAGACACTCCTTGATATTTAAGTCCTAAGCAAAGTAAAGGTCACACTATTTCTTTTGTATGCCTTTTTACTACCCCATTCTTTTTCCTGCCTCTTTTTCCCAATCCCTACCCGCACAGTTTATCCATAACTCTAAGTATGATATAAAATTAGCATTATACTCCCCTCTACCTTCAGTCCAAGTTTTAGGGGTAATGGCAGCTGTATGTCCAGGTATTCCTGGAGCAGGCCCTGGCCCAGTTACAGGACCAGTTATTGCATGTAACCCAATACCTGCAATTTGACAGAGGAAAGAAACTTATTAAGATACAAAGCATTTCTAAATATACAAAAATCACTATGCTTTCCAGCACGCTAGTCCATTCAGGCAAATAATATTTTTGTGCATTAAAGATGGATTTAAGTGGATTCTACCATCAAAAATAGATGTAATGAAGCATATTAAAATAATGTCTTCTAAAAAAACCCTCTACTCAGTAGCAAAGCCACGTGCACCGAAATGAAGTGACCAGTGGAGTTATTAAAACCATTATTAACAAGAAAATAGGATCATCTTAACCCTCAATTTCCAAAACTGACTCAGTAATGGAAGTGTTCAGAAAATACAACACGTGCAGAGTGTTTAATGCAGTTTTCTTAAGACCAGAAAGTGCTTAATGTACTATAACATCTACTATCATTAGGAGAAACACAGTAAGAGTATTTTTTCTTTTCCTTATGTTACGTACTTGACAGCACACTACGTTGTTTAAGTAGGCTGTGGAAAGTAAAACAATCAATCTATTTGCTCCAAATTTCATATCCATTTTTCTGCATAGCGACACAGGACTGAAAATTCACTCCAAGAAAAGCACTAAAATTGTAATTGGTAAAGTATGATTAACATTCAAAGAATGTCAGGCATAATCAGGGTGGACAGAGTATATCACAGTAAAATCACTTCTGTTTCAATGTTGACAATATCCTATACCTGTTTTAGGGACTTGCTCAAGCTTAAAACCAAAGGTCACTATTCACACAGATACCAGAATACAGTCTTAAATTATATCCTCTCACACCACACTTTGTGATTTTTCACAGGTAGAACTTGAAGAATGACCTGGGCAATGACACAGTGCCAGATTCACTTACCAGACTGTCTGTTGAAGGCATTGGGAGCCTGTTGCTGTTGAATGCCAGGCAGGGTCCTCTTTCCCTGAACAGCAAGCTGGAGGTTTTCTGGTAAAGGCTGGCCTCTAGCTAACATTTTGTAAGCTAGAATCTGAGCTCGGAGCTGATGCAACTGTACAGGGCTGAAAGGGGAAGGACCTCTGTTAGGTTGACTCATAACTTGTGGGTCTCCTGGCATAATGGGTCCTGGCTGAGTGGGAGTCATCTGTGGTGGAGTTGGACCTCCTCCAGACATCGGACTGGACACATGCTCTGGGGCACCTAGCGGAGATGGGTGTGGAGACATATAACCTAGAACAGATAAGAGGATCACAAACTTAACTTCATGTTACTCATATCTAAATTCCGTTAAGTTTCTTTAACAGAACCTGCAGTATAAAAATGTCTCTCAAGTTAGGATAGCTATAGTATGTTCTGCAAGAACAGAAGTGTAATCTAAATTCCCTAGAATACTAAGATAGCTACATAAGCTGTTATTTGTACAGAACTATGATTATATCCTCCAATAATTTCTAAAAATAACAACTGCCATCCCGTTTAGAAGATAAACTAAAACATGAAGTACAGTACCCAGAAGTACCAGGATGGGGTATTAGCACATCAGACAAATATTTCATGATGAAACACATGCAATGAAGTCTGCCTATTTTAGAGCTTAATACTACACATCTATTTTGATGCACACACATCAAGGAACACCCATTCATTGATAGGGGCCCTCTTTGCCAATAATCTCCAACACACAGAAACAGAAGTAGACAGTATCCAATTCATGATTTTGCACAGTTGCTCTAGCTTATGTGGATTAAAACTTTGAGTCAGATGAGCAACATTCAATACCTTTTACAACCTGAGTGCTCAAGAATGTTGAATTTCAACTGTGAGCAAAACATCATCTTCCAAAGAAGCTGCTGAAGATTGTGGCACGCTACAAAGTTCCAGCAGAATAAGCGTAATTCTGAAGCAAACAGTACTTGTACCCATTACAACCCTTGCCAAAGCAGTAGTTTTAGGCTTGAATTTTAATTCCACATATTTGCTTGAGCTTCACAACACATCCATGAAAACAGATGGTAAGGAATTTCAGGTGAGATATCTAAGACTACATAGTATGTCACAAAAAACACAAAGAGTGGTCCTTCAAGCAATGCAATATATACAGCTAGATTTTAAAGATGTCCACCAATGGTGAAAAAGAAGTAAAGATATTTACCCACTTCACTCCTGTGTTGTAGAGCACAATTAATGCTTGTATCAATTTGATAAGTGATCAATTTGATAACAAAACAATAAGTGATCAATTTGATAACAAAACAAAAAATCTTCCACGCTCTTTACAAACTGGTAGGTCACAAAACTCAAAAGTTCATGCCAACATCCTGAGTTCTGTGACACTAAATCTACTCTTCCTCTATTGTTCTGACACTCTGAAGTGAAACTACACCAACTCCATATATACATAGTCTGGCTCACAGAAGCAAGTGATTTTACTCCCACAGTTTCACTGTTCTCATTGGTCTTCCAGTACGTGCTACAAGGGCAAAATCTAGGAGTAGTTGCAACCTCATTTCGTGAATGCCAGTACTCCTAGAATTTATACAAGGGGATAAATGAGAGTGCTAAAGAACTGGGAGTCCAGTAATGCTGGGGCCTAGGGATAAATATATGCTACAATAAAGTAAAGGTTGAAATATCTGAGATAAAGGAAAAAGAACAGAGGATTTCAGTTCTTCCAAAAAAAGAAAAATGATGTAGAATTATACTAGAGAAAAAGATTTTAGATGGGGAAAGACTAGATAAGACAGAAATGCACTGAATTCAATATTATAACTAAAGAACACAAAGACAGATGACAGCTCTGATGGAAATAAGATGAAACAATGTAAGGGAAAAATATGGTCAGTAAGCTGAGGAAATCAAGGGAAAGCAAGTAAGGGATGTTTGAATTATTTAAGTTATTTACTAGATCAATATAGTAATTTTTTATATACCCATTGGTGATGATAAAAGCTATGATAAATAACCGTAAGTTTATTCCATCTATTAATCTCCTTCCACTATCTTGCTTTTGCCTAGAAATTTTTTTTAGTTTATTCATTAAGAAGGGGAGAAGTTACAAATCCCTCTTGCTGAACACACTGCTTTAAAAGAACAAACACTATGCCATAACAAAAAGTAAAACATAAAATTGTCTTATGGCTATATACTTTAAAAATCTGAGATTTATTGCAATGTTTATTCATTACTATTAGATTTCTAAATCTCAGAATTTGCTTTAAATAACAGCTACTTTGAAATACGCTGTTTTGAGAATTGCTATTCAAAGTCCCCCCCCACCCCCCAACATTACACTTATCCAAGTCATACAGTCCTGAATCACTGATATATTCAAGATCCAGGACCTTGAAACCCATCTGAACTACCAAATTGAAAGTCAGAAAGGTGGGATGAGATATCGAGCACTTATTTTTAATCCTGACAATTCCAGCTGTAAGTCTTTGGCTTAGTTAGGCACTGAGGGGTCTTTGGAAGCAGACTTTTTTTCAAGTTTCTAGTCATTTATTAATGACACTCTTTCTCTCCCTCAAAGTCCTATGCACTAGGATTCTTAGCAATACTGAAATTAGGATTAGCAAGAGTAAGGGTTAAAACTAAATTCCAGTAAAACATTCAAGGAAAGGACAAAAGCCTTCCAAACTTCTCATAAAAGCTGCAAAATGTGGCATTTTCAGAATCTAAATTTTGTGATGCTAAATGGAAGTTTTCCTTTTTAAGTTCAAAACTTTTCAGAAGGTTTACCAGTGTGACAATAAGCAGTAATGAGCCGGTCCTAATAAAGTCTCCAAACCACTTGGTTTTTTTCCATACTTATTACACATAGTCTACTAACAGGTGAGGCATACATGGGATCTGAATAAGGACATGCAATGATGGATGAAGATAGAAGTTAACCAGTATATGTCAAAAAAGAAAAAAAGATACAGAGCTTAAGAATGTTTAAGATACAGACAAGAAGAGTCTGGCCTTCTTTTTGAACTTTGCTATTGTAAAGCATTTCAGATCCATTTTTTGTGGCACACAAGAATTCCCACAATAAACATTCAGCAAATTTTTAAAAACCCAGTTCATTAATTGCTCAGAAAAAAGCTATCCCCTTCCTCTAGATTTTCCACTTCAGATTTTGATTTTAATTCTGCATAACCTATTCAGTTTAGTTTAATCTGTGAAATAGAAGACAGCAAAAATATTGAATGCTAAGTCCTCAAAGCTGGGACAGCTTCCAAGCCATATCAGGTTGCTCAGGACCTTGTCTCTGCAAATTCTCCCCATCCCTCTTAAAAACAAAAGCTAAACATAACTTTCATTTTCTGAATAACCTGCTTAGCAGTTTAGCAAATAGCAGTAAATTTCATACATCTGACATCAATACTGGTATTTTCAGTACAGTTCTTCACAGAAGATCGAGGACAGTTTCTAATGCAGGCCAAATTCAGTTAAATAATAATCTTACTAAATTTAATCAGCTAAACACGAACTCTGAGCAATGGATTTTCCTTTCTGTTTAACCTATTAATATGAAAAGAAAGGTACTGAGACTAAACAGGAACATCAACATCACGCATGAGTTCAAGACAACTGGTCACTTGAAATAGTCAGAAATGTTGCCCCATCTTCAATTTGGCCATTAAAGAGGAAAGGAAGAACTGTTGGGGAGACAGATACCAATTCAGGAGTTTTTTCCCCCCCACAAACTAGTTTCAGATGTTTGTAAAACCATTCTGTCAGGATACGGCTGCATTAAAAATGTGACAATCTGTCTTGACGAGAGAAACCTTCTGCATGACTAGCATACCACTGAATATCAAGAAAAAAATCTAAATAATAAATCTGCATAGCTTATTTTAGTAGTGATCTTCAGTTAAAAAAAGCAAACATCTCAGAAGAGTTACTGCTACTGAGACCGCAAATACACATTTACCAGCAGAATGACAAAGTTGGTGGAGATTTAGCTTTTATGCATACTTTTGATTTGCTGATCAAAGTAAGCCCCACAACCTCAAAAAGTGTCAGCTTACTGTTTCTTACTACAGACTGCAAGAATCATTACTCTCAGAATTCTGTATCTATTTGCTCTGAAAATTCTCTTTTCTACCTAATAAATTTGCTGGTCTTTATTTCAAGATTGTTCATCACAACTCTGTGTGCATTTTATGCAGATTACATCCACAATTGCATGCAGTTGGCCTATTTGTTTCTAACTGCCCACCTACATTTGTGAGCATGTTTTACATCTACAATTTTCTTGCTACATTTTCTGATACATAATTTTTTCACTTAAAAATGCCCTTTGTACTCAGAAACACGCTTTTGCAAGACCTTTTTCTAAAGAAAAAAAAACTACCGAAAAGATTACATTATTAGAACATTCAACATTTAAATGAAACCTGATTTTGTCCTCAATTTTAATTGTAAACTACATGTAGAAGGACTACTGCCTGTGTATTTATTACAGCTGTTCTACTCAGAACAACAGCATTTCACAAAGACTATTCATTTTCCCAGTGCCCAAAAATTCAAAACATTCTGTCCTCCTCCAGCTTACCACTTCTCCTCAGAGTCTTGGATCCTGTTTACAGATTCACAGATTTCTTGTAATGAGAGATCATTACAATTACTACAGTCTATATAACATGCTAAAACAGACCAAACTTTACTTTCTACAACAATCTTCTCTCTTTGGTCTACAGAATAGTTTAGAAAGACATCCAGTATTGACTTAAATTTCAAGTGATAGAAAAAATATTCCAAATCTTCAGGTAATCCTTGTCCCAAAGGTTAATTATCTTCATTAAGTCAGATGTAGATATCTAATATGGTCTGAATTTGTCCGATTTAAACTTGCAAGCATGAAATCCATTGCACTTTTTTGCTAGACATAGAAGTCACTTATTACAAGCCTCTTTACCTACTGGAAATGTTCAGATTGATCATAGACATCCTTTAATTCTCTCCCTGAGAGAATAAATACTTGAGTTTAACATTCTCAAGGCAAAAGCACAAGTCTTCCAAGTCGCAAATCACTCACGTATGTGCTTTCTAAACAAGGCAGAATTTTCCAACTTCTTTCTGAAGTGCGGACATAAGAATAGAATACAATACTATTACAAAGCTCTCACCTAATTCATTAGCAAAGGTGGTACAGCTTTTCTTTTAATATGCCCCTGGTTATGAATGCAGGTAGTACATTCCATCTCATGACTAAAGTATATGAGAACTCACATTTAAGTCTGCCATGACAACTTAAACTCCCTTCAGAATTACTGCTTTGTATAATAGAGTCTCATACCATCTACACAAAAACTACACTGCTCCTAGACATATGATGTTATTGGCTGTGTCAAAATCCATGCTGTAGAAATAAACCCACTCTGCTGAGCATGCTGACCAACATTTGTAATTTACCTGTTTGTTATTTATGGCTAAACCTCAATGCTACCTGCAAATTCTGTCAGCACTGATCTTACATTTTTTTCCAGATCTCTGACAAATATATTGAACAACACTGAACCAAGAATATAGTTGTACCGAAAATACAGTTTACCTAGAAATATCCCTAACTGGATGTTGATCCTTTATTTACATTTTTTTATAATCTGCCACTTAACTAGCTAAATGGAATCTGTTTAATACAGGTTATATTGGTTTCACTTAGTGTTATTTCTCTCCTAAATTGAAGTGTCATAGAGAAGCAAGCCAAATGCATTCTGTAAGTCTACCTGGCAGACAAAGTTGTGCCTATCGTTACTACCACTAGCTTTACTGTAGCATACAGAGGTCCTACATATGGGCCAGAATCCACTCTCATAACTACTGTACAAATACACAATACAACAACACTCTAAGAGATCAACTTAGCTTATGATCTCCTTAAAAAGAGTAGATCATAACTGTTGTCGAACAGTCTTGTTTGACAAGACTGTTTTTTCCATAAAACCATTCTGAATCACCCAAATTATACACACAGTCCAATGGAATTAAATAATAGTAGTATGTCAACCTTCTCTGATTTTGCCTAGAATCAGTGTCAGGCTGACTGTCATTTCCTGACCCGTGGCCTTTGTTTACACTTTCAAAATAATGGCAGAAATTTAGGATCATCCATTCTCTGGCATTCTGAACTTCCTCAGCTACTTTCCACTGAACTTTTGAATATAACAGCGTTAACTAGTGCATATATTTACCTACTTCAATTGAAGGCCCATAAGCAAATAGACAATGAACAAAAAAGTTTCCAGAGAGCTAGAACTAACAAGATACGATTTCTAATTGACTTGCATCTTATTTAAAATTTTACACAACTGCAATGTAAACACAGCCATCAGACATCAGAGAACCTACAAGGAGATGAATATTATACTAAGTCTTTGGTTTCTAATAGCGCACCAAATTCTAGTGAGCTTTTGTCAGGATTACGAGATTCACAACGCGTCTCACCATGGATACTCAGAGAACTCATGCTGGCTTTTTCCTCTCAGTACAGGCATTGATAGTCTCACTCTCTCTTACTGCATTGCCTATTTTCTCAAAACTTGTAGGAATATGATTGTGTTAGAGATTCCTAATCCCCTGGTAAGTCAGATTGAAAGTATCCAATAGTTTGAAAGGCTATTAAGAAAGTAAGCTTTTTATCTTAGAAATCTACATTTAGAGGAGAAGTTACTAGGTCACTAGATGAGACCTTCCCCAACATGTGTAGGAGGAGACTCTTCTGCTCACCCTCTTCTGTGAGAAAATAATCAGGAAAGAAGAAAAGGGAGGCATAAAGGCAAATAAAACTGAAAAAGTTCAACAATAATATAAAATAGGATATATACAATTTTTTTCCCTACTTCTTTAAAAAGCATGCTTAGATTACAGCTCCAGGATTCTCTGTTTACCTTGTACAACTTGCAGACATATGCCAAAAAGAGAGCACGGATCCGCGGTCTTTAGCCTGCTGCAGCTGTTAGTAACATTATTTGTTGCAGAGCAAGACAATTCCAAAGTCAGGTCTCAGCAAATACAGAAAAGAATAAAGCAATTTACAGCTATCTGTATTTGAAGCATTTGCAACTTATGTTCTTGTATTACCAGCACATTGTATTTAAATTGGACCAGTTTTTATCTTCAGAGTAAATGTTCATTCTAAGGAATAAGTTCATTACAAGAAAACCAGTGTGTCTGAATGAAAAGTCAGTTAAAATCTTGCTCTCAGATAAGCATTTATGCATGCCACTGAAATCAGTGCGAAAAGTTTTATCTGAGGAAGAATTTGTCCCTTCAAAAGTCAGTTCTACTTCACTTAGTTGATACTGGAAAGTCACACAAGTCAGGTAAAGTCATCTTCTGCACCTGTTTTCTCCTCCCACCATTTCTCTTTTTCAGTCTTATAAACATGTAAATTCATCGAACAAGGACCATCTATTAATAGATTCGTACAGAGAGAGGCAAACTAGGGCCCTAATTTCAGTTGGTATCTTCAGGCATTGGTATACAGTAACTAATCATACAATATACAAAACCTTACCTGCTCAACTAATTAATACTACAGTTGTTACCAGTCCAGTTAAATCTCCAACATACTAAGCTGCTTAGAGAAGGCATGTCCTTTTATGTTGCGGGCTAAATGACATAAAGAAGACATGCAGAATTTTTGTGATGAAATGAGTTTCTATTTTCTGAGGTAACAATTTTTGGCAACAACTTGGTTCAGCTCTTGGCCAAACATGATAAATATTAAAGGAGGTCACTCCAGGTTTGCTTGGATTCTTCTCTCTTACCATTCCTTCATCATACATTTAAGACAGGTCATATTCTAATGCATTTACATTTATGATAGCCACATAATATCAGAAAAAACTATTTATTTTATAAATGTGAACTGCAACCTATAACCACGTATTTGCCCCAAGCACAGACTTTGATCCAAAAGGATCAGCTTCTTTCTAGTACATGACTGATGAGCACTCCAGACAGCAAGGGGATTAAGTTATTCCCCTCACCCTCTGATACTGTAGTTTATCCTTTCCAAACAAGACAGAAAGGAAATAACTGGAAAATCGTTCCATGTTACTTATGATTCTTTGGGGCACAAAGGGGACCCAAAATCATATTGCATGCACAGTATGTATAAACCTTGACTATGTTGGTCCATTGGACTCTGAGGTGGGCCCATTCCAGGGTGAGGAGGTCGCATACTCTTCATGGAGCTACAATGAACGTCTTCAACCATTCCTTTTTCATGCAAGCCATCAATGGTCTGTGAAAACAAAATAAATATTTATACAGAGATAACATTTAAAAACTTAAGGGACTTTAACTCAGAATTTACACATGTACATAAAGAAAATAAAAAACATCTCTTAACACTCTTTCAAAGTAAATACAATGGGAAACTTCATCCCCAGAATCAGACATTTTGGAAAGCAAAGCACTGCAAGGCTTGCAGTGTTCTCTGTTCCTTCCTTCTCCCCGTCCCTTATGTGCTTTGGGCAATGCCAGGGAGGCAAACTGTCCAAATGCAAACACATGAACTGTACTGGCCTCATATTACAAAACAGTGTAACACACACCAAGTCATGAAGGTACAGCTTGCGGCTTTGCCTGAGTTATTTTTAACCCAAACTTTGCCCTTCCAGTCACTGTTCTACTGGAATGCTCCAAACACTGTTTCTCTTCAAACATAAAGGTTCCACTGCAGGAGGTAGCCTCTTTGTAGGCAAAAAACAGGGAAAGGCACCAGGAGAAAGGAAGACTTGGTTCTGTTCAAATACTTGCCCCCTACAGTCACTGTTACCTCATTCACTCCTCAAAAACTACAATCTCAATGGTATTTGAAAGGCAAAAGAGGGCCAAGTGCCTCCTTAAGAAAGTGAAGAGAAGGCAACTTGGGGTCAGAAAGATATGCTGAAGGCATGGAAGGCAATGGAAAAGGCTCCCAACAGAAACTGCAGGAATCTAGATGTGAAAATAGGTGAAAAGTAACATCAGAATGAAAAGAGGTCTTAAGAAAACCAAAAATGTATACCTGAAAGCAAAAATTCCATCAGGTCCCTAACCACGAGAGAGATTCTGCTCATTAACTACTGACATAGAATGTCTGCAAGGGTTTGTACGAGGAAGAAAAAGGCTGACACCATTCCCTTCACTTCTCCCTACTAAAATCTGCAACTCTGCTCCTCTTTGTAATACATACATGCATGTATACTAAATATTAGCTGTTCTTGCAAGACCTACTGTGAACACAGACTGCTGTATCTTCATGCACACCTATTTATTGAGAACTCTTTTTAAAAAAAAAGATAGAGACTTAGGAAAACTTATTCCAATGGAAAACACAGTCAATAAATAGAAAGCATGTAAAAGAAGCTACATGAAGATATAAAAAAAGAGACTGTTGCATTTCTTCTGTTTGAGCAATCTGTTGTACATGAATCAATTTAAACAGAACTAAACATTAGTCATTCTTTCTATGCACAGAGGGGAAAAAAATTCTAAATTTTAATTTATAAATCCTTCATGTAATTTTCCCACTTTCCATTGGAATAATAAGAAATAAAATATCTGTAAACATTTGTTTCTTTGGCTTAATGGTGCTTCTGAAAGATTTTACCAGTATGATTTTTTCCTTATCAGAAACTCTAGGCTAAAATGAAAGAAGTTACACAAAAGCAACATGTATTTCTTACTTTTCACGAAATCATTTAGTTTTCAAGACAATAAGAAAAAATTTATGAAAAGAACTTGTATCAGTAAAAAAAAAAAAAATCTGTTATTTGAGAAGCTATGTTTGATTACAAAAGCTTGGGGTATGGATTAGAGATGTAGAAATAGGTAATTAATTTACACATGGAAAGTAGGTTGACTGTGCAGACCAAGTAAAACGCAATGCCCTTTTCCGAAGCAGGAAGACCACTCCCTCTTCCTTCACCTTTACTTACAGAGGCAACCAACACTGTACACACAGTTCACATGTAACTGCCAAGAGCTAGAGGCTAAGGAGTAAAACATCAGTAAAGCAGATACATCTGCACCTTATTTCATCACGGTACGTGTCCAGGACCAAATCTTTAGAGCCTCCAAGAGGAAGCAGAGATTGTGCAGAAGACTGGACCTCCTTTCTAGAGCAGAAGACTCTGATAGTGTACACATCTGTGGTGTCACTGCAGGGATGGGTGTCACTGCACTGGTGGACAGCAGCAGTGAACCCTCTGTGGATGTGGGCAGCTCTGAACAGACTAAGATGTGACACAGCACACAGAGCCAGGGCACAAGAGCAGTAGCACATGGAAGACAGAGGCGGGGGGCTGACATTAACAAAGAGCACCAGTGAAGAGTAAGAGCAGCAGTGAAGAGGAAAGCAAATGCATGGGTAGAATTACCTTTTCAAAAAGAGAATTAAAAAGAAAAAACAAACAGAAACTAAAGAATAAAGATCTGTGGTGATACAGAGAAACTTTAATTGGAGGAATTCTTCTGTGGGAAGACTTGAATAAAAGAAAAGTTTTCTTTTTTTTTCTTTTAGAGAAATATTTCAAATAAACAAAACCTCTAGTCAATTGAAATGTTTCAAGCCTAATCGGAGGGAGCCTAAATAAAAAGGGCTTGCTTCTATTTGTTTGCAGAAATTATGCTGTGAGAAACTGAAAGTGCAATTCATTAGAAACAGATTAATCAATTAAACCTTTTCTAATCTGTTTTTACTGGCAAAGCTACGAAAGATAAATATGGCATAAATTTCTCCATTTAAGGATAAAAATTTTTTTAATGATTATAATGCTGCTAACTTACGCAGAGGGCTTTGTGCTTCCAAATGTACTTTTAACTTGATAGCACCTCTGCTGTCCATGAAAAAAGCCCTATTAAATAGAGGAGACAACTCAGCAGAGGACTATAAAAATTGAAAAATGATTATTTTTCATAACCTCTTTGAACCACTGTATAGTTACAGAGTTGGATGATAACATTAACTCTACAGAACTGGTTAAAAAAAATGCAACTCAACAGAAAGGACCTTACATCCATGCAATTTCTGTAAATCCTTCTGTCCTGTATAAATTATTAAAGGTGTCTTCCTCAAAGACATCGTTGGCATGAGAAATATAACATGTAACACCAAAACAGCACCACTGTTGTGAGGTTCTCTTCTTTTCTTTTGGTATTCTCATAGAACAGAAGGGAAATACAAAGTTGAGACATAGTCAATCTTGGGTATACATCACTATTTTCCATTGTTCCATGTAAGTAAGAATTGGTGTGGAATAGGCTTACTGCAGAACAGTGCTTCCAGAAATCACAAGGGATGCCCTTAACTATATGCAAGCCCATACTTACAGAGCTGGCATTTTAAGTAGTGCCTAAAGTACAGTGAACATTTTAACTACACCACTTTTGCTCTTCATTTAGGAATTAAGGTCTTCTCACAAACTGCATTAAATCACTATTTGATCTATTTCTACGAAAACTATGAGATTAAGGTGTCTTTTTTTGCTTTCTGCTTCCTTCCTCCTTTAAAAAAAATTAAGACCACTGGCCCTGAAATCAGAGACAATAAGCTAAATATAAAACTAGATTTATTCTAGATCATGCATCCTCTATACAAACAATGAAACATTCTATAGACCACATGGCAGTCTGTCATCACGTAACTGCGCAGTATAACTGAGAGCATAACTAATGGACAATGGGACTGACCCTGGTTGCCCTTGCGGTAGAGACTTGGCCAACAATCCTGTTTATCATATATAAATCACTAAAAGGTAGGTTTTTTTCTAGGGCCCTGCTAATTTTTCAATTAAGTAAACAAATACAACACAGGTAATGCTGGAAACATATCTGCTTGATAGAAAGGTGTTACTTTCAGGACTAAAACAGCACCTTAAGGTACATAAAATGTCTAATGTGCACAGATCTATTAACTAATGAAGAAAGGGGAAAACATTTGCTTTTTGTTTTAATGGAACATTTGAGTGAACAAATAATACATAAAAATAGGGGGGTTGTTGTTTTTTTGTTTTTAACTTTTTACTGTCATTCAATTTTAGCAAAATATTATGATGTCACAGGCAGTATTATTAATTTTTCCAGAGTCAGTAATCATTTACAGTACACTCCACTATAAATTCACAAAAGAAGTCACTATGTTTCAGGTTATGATTAAACAGAAGAGAAAATAAACCCAGAGCTCACAGTACTCTTTCCCTCCCTCAAATAAGAACCATGAAAATTAAATACATATATTGTTGTCATAACTAAGAGTTAATTAGTTAAAGTCATGTGGCCCAGCTGCTAAGCACATACAGACAGCTGAATCAGCCCAGACTAAAACCATCTATCTTTATGATATGCCTCCAAAAGGGCCCTCTGTAAGTAGATGCTCAGGAAGAATAACATTAGGGCAACCACATAACAATGCTTCCCTCAACTATCTTTGTGGCTTCCAAGTATTTTCAGCTCAGAAGACTTTTAGGCTGTTATGGTTTGTCCCCTCCCAACAGACTTCTACGTATGTCTCCTTGAACTACTAGAGCTGTCTCACAGCCACAGCATACTTCAGTAAAAATTAGAATTCTAATGATTCTCCTGACAATTTGATTGGCAAGTCTAAAGATTACTTCAGAAAGTAGCAAGAAAGATGGTTAACTTATTGCTTCTGTCATAACTGTAAAGTTGTATAAATCAATAGTAAACTCTCCCATGGACCAGTTTTCTGGTTGCCATCTGAATACAGAGTCTTTAACTTAAAAATTGAATGTTAAGTAAACAAACTGTGGGAGTTATGATTTACTAATATCAACTTATCTCAGTCAGTTCTCTTTTATACTTCTGCATACTTCAGATTTTTTTAATTCTATATGCATCATATAATTCTTTGTAATCCAGTCAAATATACAATATAGAATGAAGGCCTTTCTCTGTTTAGTTTGTGAATTTTAATGTGAGAATCACATCACATTGCATATATATGCAGATATACACATACC
Organism: Dromaius novaehollandiae; assembly: GCF_036370855.1. Classification (NCBI taxonomy): domain Eukaryota; kingdom Metazoa; phylum Chordata; class Aves; order Casuariiformes; family Dromaiidae; genus Dromaius; species Dromaius novaehollandiae. The sequence continues at coordinate 7,539,270 of NC_088132.1, forward strand.
CTACAAGTAATTGCGTAACTGGAGCATATTTTGCCCAATCTCCCAATTTTGTCATGTGTTCTCATTAGAAAAAAAGAGTGTACAGTCTTCCATCATGACTTAAAAGTTCAAACTGCTTTACATAACACTAGGCAGAAAGAAAGTAATAATCTAGTCAAACTGTAAACTGCAGGTGGCTGACCACTTTTTGAATTACATGGAACAACACTCAAGACTATTTGCAAAATATTCTAAAGGTTCTTGAACAGACCATTCCCCTTGCCTTTCCCTCAGTTGTCACAATTCACTATTTGTGGAGTTGCACAAGAAAAGAGACCAAGAAACTGATCTAACATAAAATATTAGCCAAGAAAAAAATACTTTTTTTTCCACATTATCAGTTCAACAGACCCATTTTGTGTCTTGCATGCTCTCTCTCTCATGCTCCTGCGTGCTCTCTCTCACACGCACACACACAACCAAATGAAGCAGAAGCCCAGAGGACAACAAGCACATTCAAACTAACATTGCTACTGAAAAGAAATACTTGTGAAATTACAGTCTTAATGTCATTCTCACAATCGCAGGACAGAAGAGGGAAAGTAATTTTGCTCCAGCTATACTGACTGGTCACCTTTGAGTCAGCTATCCAGACTCAGTCATGGTACATTTTTCAAAACATTTCAGTGCCTTGCAACATTACAATGGGAGAAGTTCTACTCTGGTTCACAGAATGTCTCAGATGCTCCTAGACTCTCTAGAAGAACTTTGTAGGACGATATTTCTTGTTCTTTTTCTAATGCTGACATAGCATACATCTGGTAAGGAACACACAAGGTAAATCAGGATATAGCAGTCAAAGATATACTGTATGGAGTATTCAGCTGCTCTACTGCAAAGTTCATGGCGCTGCCTTCCTTTTGTGCAGCTATAGAATCTCTCGAAACAGCAAGAACTGATAGAGTTGAAGGATGTAAACCCTGGTTGTCTGTGGAGTCTTAGTATTCACCAGACTACCGGCATCTTGGACCATAATTGACTCTGTAAACAAGGAAATGCCAGTTCAAAATGTCTAATCTGGCTAGCAGCTAAATTAGATGCTTCAAGAGTCACATGCAAAATTTTAAGTACTGAATGTGCTGACCTCTCAGAGATTACAATCTCAACTGTTCATCACAAAGGGGGAGCAGGACCATGGTTCCCCACCACCTCAGCTGTCTTTGTGCTATCAAAAGTTTTAATGATATCGTTTTTCATGCAAAAGATAATAGTATTGTGTCCTCACTGACTGGACACAACAATCATTGTTTTAATGACTTAAGCTAATACGGATATGAAAGCAGCAACTTGAAGAAGTTGCCAATTCAGAAGGAGAAAAATTAAAATCCTTTTAAAACTTAAAAAAAATACTTTAAAGTTCTTTTTTATTATTATTTGAAGTTTTCTACATGTGCTTATAACAATACCAAGTAGCACCAAAAGCAGTTACCAAAATATTCTTGGCTGTCTAAGCTGTTATTCAGTATTTCTGTGAGTGAAATTAAAATTACCATAAATTGTAAACCTTTGCTTCACAGTCAAATAAGATGCAAATATTTAATAGAATGTTCTCAAAGAAATATTCTAGACAGAAAAATACTTCCTCAAAGCAATTGACAGTGACGATTGTCTAAGCACACACATAACTTTAAGCATATAACAACACCTGAAGCCAGATTATTCACATGCTCTAAATTGCATAGTTTTAGATTCCTTAGTGAGATGGAGCCTATGTAAATTGATTTGGAAACAAACTTTTTCCATCAACATGGAAGATTAAACAGATTTGTAAACACAAGCATTTTAAGGCGTAAAATAATTTTTAAAAGATCAATTTTCATGCAAACCAAAAAAAAAAAACCCATAAAATATGCGATATGGTAGCAAGATGTTTCCAAACAGACCACAAGAAAAAAAAAAAACTCACAAGAACATTCATTTAATTACAAAGAACAGTTATTAGAATAGTCTTATAGTACTTCAAATTTATTCTCTAGCAAGGCCTATCCTATTGAAAAGTGCACAGGTGACAAGTGAAGATTTGTAAAATTGCTAACTCTGTAGTTCAAACTGGTCTACTAAAAACAAGCAAGCAGTGTTTAGTCTGACATATACATTATCTTTAGTAATAAAGATAGAATTAAGATCGTAGCTGCACTTTTGCAGGTGATATATGAAGAGGAATAGGTCTTCCACAGGTCTAAATGTAGTATAAGTATGCTTTTTATCAACGGAGTAAACTCTACGGGAAAAAGGTTCACTTGTAAAAAAGCTATTACCTTATGCATTTGATGCATGCCTTCCTGTGGATAATCAGTAGGCCCCATTGTCGGCATTGGGTGCGGGACACTGGGTGGACCAGGACTTGGCCCCATCATGCTGTGTACTGAGCCAGGAGACGGCCCTGGTCCTGGGCTAGGTCCTAGAATCGGTCCAGGTGAAGGTCCTGGTCCAGGGGAAGGACCAGGATGAGGCATGGCGCCAGGGTCTGTAGGCGTGGACATCTATTTTCTGTCTCCTTTTCAATTAGCAGAATAGCTCTAATAACAAAACAAAATGAAAACAGAATTTCTATGTGACATTAGGGGCATTAAAAAAATAAAAGTAACAAAGAAAATCTGCTGATAAGCATTACACACACACACACAATCTGTCATCAGCAGAAAATGCTTAAGTGATCCCTAACACAACACATTAGTATGTCCATCCTTCAAAAAGCCCCCTAGAAGGATCAAGGAATTTGATAGTTCAGTCAGCTTCTGGATATTTATATATCTTTCGTAGAACAAAGTAGTTTCTAGGCTAAGAGAAGCATCTGCCAGAGAATATAAATTCAGCTGAATTGCAATCATCAAATTGTATCACAAGGAGTCAAGCACAGTACTCCTAAAGGCACAGAAGACTGCTGGGCATCTTCGCTCACATATGCTTGTTCTGAAATCTCTCCCTAATTCATCAGATATAGTGAAATTCTTATTCATAACATACATAGTAATAAAGCAGAACAAGTATTAAAAATGATTTTAAAACTGTTTTATGACTTTTTAAATTAAATATTTAATTTTGGACCTCTCTGGTTATCTCTGAATGAAATCATATATCAAATGAAATAGACAACAGAAAAGACAAGAGATTGCTTTGGACTGAACCCAGTTATAATTCACTTGAGGGGTTCTGCTGATGTCACAAACCATAAGAATGCAGCTCAAGTGGCTTATAAAATGGTACAAGCTCAGAGAATTAATTATAGGCCTTTACTTGCTGGAAAACCAGCTCTTACTATTTTTTGTTTCTGTGTTCTTAGAAGATCAAACTGAGGCAGGCTACGGACCTGAAGCATTATTCTTCTCCAGCCTTCTAAGCACTTTTATCAGTATCTAACGTTATCAATAAAATCATTATCTAATGTTATCAACAAAACCAGTCATGTTTCTTGGTACTCCCCACTTCCCAGCAGCACCATTTTGATGTGTTTGATCACGTAAAGACCTCATTATCTGAGGAGCCAAAGCAGCAGATAAGTAACCTTATTTAAAAAAAAAAAAACCTGCTCATTTAGATTCCTGAACTGACTCTCTGTAAGGACATGGGAGTCTCAGTGCCAGCACAAGAAAGCAAGTAGGTTCATCACATCCAGCAGTAGCTGACCATTAGATGAGCTCAACCTATTTGTTTTTGGGTTTTTTTTTAATTTATTTTGAGTGTAGTTTTATAATAAGGCTACCTGCCCATGGTTACTTGTCCCACAATAATAAATCCAACAGAATGAAAACCAAGTATTTTTTTTAAAGTGTTCTGTTCTGCAAAATTTTGACAGTATATTCTAAGACCTAAAAGATCTCCCTAACTTGTCCTCTCTCCTTACAGAACTTATAGCAAAACAAAATGTTTCACTTCCAACTTCTGGGTTTATCACGATCCATAGTCAGCAGTAGTTATTTTCTCATATGAGTGAGTAGTGTAAACCTGCTATGAGGCAGCTCATGTGACCCCACATTACAACCCTGCCAACATTCTGGCTAGTAAAGTCAAACTATGAAAGCAATGCTCAAGAAAAACAAAGCACCCTCCCAAGATTCCTACCAAAGCAAAAAGGAGGTCCATTTGCAAGACAAGACACAAAAAAGTGTATTGGTGCTTACTGCTGGCAATCAGGCAATTTAAATTTTATAGAACTGATGATCCTTTTTCTTCCACAAGCAAAAGCAAAAGAGTACTTAGCTATCAGAACCAATATAGCAGACAAAAATGCTACTACATCAAGACCATTTTTGCCTATTTTCCTCCAATTACCCACACATTCCATCATGATCAAAAACTGTTTAATATTGTTTTCCTATAAATTCCCCCTTGTTATATTAGCTGCTATCCTCCTCTGATTCAAGACAAACTAGAACAAGAGCTGTTTAAATCACTTAAAATAAAATACCCTCACCTAAAACAAACTACCTTGGGATCCTGTTTCCTTGCAAGGTAAGGCAGGGTGGTACCTTTAAAGCTTTTCTGTTCAAAACACAAGACAAGGATGAGCACTTGAGTCACTACTTAGTCCCCCACAATCCCACAAAATCACCACAAAAGGAATCGTGTTTTAAAATTATCACAACTGCATACATCATGCCATGGCTTCTTACAATGGGCCAGCAATTTCCCTGCATGAGGGACAAGAGGCATTTCCACAGAGCAAAGAATTTTTACAAAAGATGATTACTATGTTGCAAAATACAGGAGTATGCTAAGACTGCATCCTCATAGCTGAATCTCTCTGTATGCCAGAAGCCAAATTCAGTCAGTTTAACACGGTAAAACCTAGCACCAACACCATTATCAAGAAAAATTTATACAGAACTGCTACGCAATCAATTTTTAAGTACAATAACTACTATCAGTGCATGATATCACATAATGTCATATTTTACAAAATACTTGCCTAAACCTATCTAATAAAATCACTATCAAAATCTCTCCCTCCATGAACCTTTACTTCAAACTTAACTTGTGGTTCTCATAAAAATTTATTGGCCTCAGTTTCCACTTCACTGGTTGCAATTTATATATACATTAAAAGTTCCGGTAAGCAAATTTTAAAGATTTAAAATTCTTTTTAATGGGTTAGCAAGCACCCAAACTGTAAAACACAATCACTACCAGAGCAAATGCTGCACTCCTTACTTCAGATCAAGTCCTTTCATTTTGTTTTTGTTAAGAGCAAATAAATTCACCCAATCTTATGAGAAGGTAATATTATGACTCTTCTTAAACAGATTTGTATTCAGAAATTTTATTTGTCAAAGAACAGCTTTTATGCAAAAAAAAAAAAAGAAGGAAAAGGGAATTTATAAGATTTATACTCAAGAGAATATGAAATATTGGAAAATATTACCTGAACACCTGCCCACAAGTCCTGCTCAAGAACACAGAGTTTTAAAGAGGAGGTGGTTTTCTTTGGCAAAAAGAAAAAACAGCCCCTGCCATAAACCAAAACACATTATACATGACCCTCCTAACTCAGGATCTGTTTACAGAGCAGAACTGCTAAAAAGCTTTTGACTTAGTTTTCATTTGATAAGACTGAGATTGTATAAAAAGCCTGCAAAAATTAGGCAACCGATTCTCATTAAAATTTAGTAAACACTAGATACTTAATTCCTTCAGGCCCTTACAAAAAGTCTCACTAAAGTCAAAGCAAAAATCTACCAATAGACACCAGATGCAGTGGTGACCAGGCTCTAAACATTCATATAGTTTAGGTAAATTCCAGTGCCTATATTCAGATAAGCAATATGTAACCAGATCCCTGTGAAAGTCAGATGTTTGGAGCACTGATTTACTGAGTACCTATTCAGAGTCATGAAAAAGTGTAAACACGTATTTTTAAGGATTGTAACAAAATGAGAAAACAAATTTCTATCACAATGCCCCAAATGATGATGCTGCTGACCCAGATTCTCAGAAGTATTACATACTGTCTATTTGTTTCTCAAGTGTCCAATCCTACAATTTCCTCACAGCTCTCACAGGAGTATTCACATGACTTCCAAAAAGAAACAACTCTTAACTGTAATCCCAAAATGCTGCCTAGATTTACATACATCAGCATCACCAGATTTCTTTCATGAACAGCCTCAAATAGTAGGCCAGATCCTCTTCTCTTAGCTTTGACCACAGAGATGCCTACTATTTTTTTTTCCGTTTTTGCTCCCTCAGATGAAGGCAGATCTTTCTGCCAGACAGAGTATATATCCAAATCAAACCCTTTTTATTTCTTGAGCCCATGCCAGGGAACAAGCAGGGATTGAATCAGTTGTGGTGAATCACAGAGTTCTTCCTGTGGCCCCAGAAATTTTCTCCCACCTCTTCTGGACACACCAGAGCTCAGACAGAAAAAAACTATATATATATATATGTAATTGTCAAGGTGACTTAGGCAGACACAAACACAGAAGGAACCTCAATACCAAGAGCTAAAGAGAAAGACGTATGATCTGACCAAAATGCTTAACTATTTCTGGATGAAAGGATTCAGGATTGTGAATATCTGCATTACAAAGATTTTGAGTATGCTATGAGGACCAGGATAATCCTTAAGCACAAGTGTTCTGCACTTTCACCTTATATACACTCAGAAAGTTTTGTAGATACAGTTATTTCATTGTACAATGGGGTTTCTATTACGTCAACGTTTTGGTGCCCACAGGATCCAAGCATGTTGCACATACTTCTGTATAGAGCTGCTACAAACCCCAAGGTAACAAAGACACGGATTTCCTTCACATGGGGAAAAGTATGCAACATTAGCAGATCCAACACTAAAACAGAAGAGGCAAGAAACTGCCATCACTACTTAGGCATTCAAGACCAGCTGGACACCCCAAAAAATTCAGAGACTGGGGACTGCTTTGGCACAGGGTAGTTACACTGAGCCTAGGAACAGATGGAGCAGTAAGCACTTACAATCCCTGTAGTTGTGTCCCTTCATAATCCAGTATAACTTCTGCCTTTTCCAGACTGAGCCAACCCAAACTAAGTCTCAGCCAGTGTGTTTTCAGCCAGATCCCCTGCTTCGGATAGATAGTGGAAATCAAGGAAACTGCACCATATAGATCTGACGAAAAGGCAGTGTAGACCCAAGTGTCAGCCACATGCTATTAGCAGACTGCAAAGCAGACCACCTTCCCATAACTGTACCTCTACAGGAAGATGGTTAACTACAGCCCACTTCCCCCCCTACCACTTCCAGCTGCAGTCAGGGTTTTGATGGTTTTGAAAAGATACATTGTGAAAGCATGATTCACTGTTACTGGGAAGAGGGTAACTCAGGGTTACCTTTCTTAGGCTATCATAGGAAACACAGAACGACACTGTGAATGATTTGTGGGTTTTGCTTAATATGCTAACAATAACTAAATGAAGATGTGCAAAGTTTAAGAATTGATCAATACAACAGCCCATTATAATTAAAACAAATAACTTAGAATATTTACAAGCAAGTCAGTGCTCTGTATTTTACAGTCCCACAGGACACTGTGCAAAACATTTATTAGGACTTCACTATTGCCATTTCATCAAACAACGATTTAGTCAATTAACAGGTGTATATGAAACAACACAAAATCAGTAAAGAAGAGTCAAATTTTCAACTGACATAAACCAGTGTTATTCAATTCACATAAAAGAAATGGAACACACTACGTACCCAAGTATGTAACTTCACTGTAACTTCAAGATCACTTCTGGAAGGGAACTTGCAGTTTAACATTCAAACCACAGAGTCAGAAACACAGCACCTTAGCTGCATCTCCAGATACTCAGGACAGAGACAAACAAGCTCTGGACATGGCCTCATTGGTTTCTCTAGCCCTCTACCAAACACTGCTACCCTCCCCCACAGCACAGCTAGCAAAATGGGTTGTGTGCTTGCACCAGACATTTCACTGTGGAGTCAAGTAACACAATCACACACTGAGACAGCTTACTTTAGGATAGTCCTGGTATGAGAAACTAAAATCAGCACCAAGAAAAGACTGGCTAAGAGCTGGGGGCTGGATCTACTCCAGGCAGCCCAGGGGAAGTCATCACAAGTCAGAGTTCACAGAAGTTAGGCATGAGCCTTGTCATCAAACTTTTCACCGAAGAAGCTGAAGCACAGGCATGCGATCCCTTCAGATGGCTCTGCCTCATAAGGTAATAGCCTTCAGGAAAGGCTAGAGCTGACAGCTGGAGTTAGGAGCTTAGTGAATCGCTTTTCAGCCCCACAGACATATTCACCATAGACAAGGTGTCAATGCCTAAAATCAAGTCCACGTTTGGATTAGCACTATTTGGTGCTACACGTGCAGATTCTACTGTACATTTAGGGAACACAAAACTGACTCATGAGAGTGCTGACTGGTTATGGATTAAGTTTCCATGCTGTGACCTTTTCTACAGGCATTAATCACAGTTATTGAACATCATCTTCACATTAGATTCTGAAAAACAAAAGCCATAATTAGAGGTGGGTAGAAGGAAAGAAATTCATTGTATTACTGACAAGGCTTGTCTTTACTTACAGAAGGGAGAAGAGGAGGAAGAAGGGAGAAGTTTGTTCTTAATACAAGTTACCTAAGATAAAATATCACCAAGGATGATACAGCAGCTTGATTTTCAGGGAAACAAACTTATTTTTAACATTCTTCCTAAAGGAAAAATGCATTTCTCATTCTGTGCTCATAGCCTACAGCAAGACATAGGAAATTTCCTTTATCAAGTGGAGGCAGAAATAAAAATGTTTACACACAAGAAGTGATGATTTTAAACATGTCAGGAAAAAAAAAGTTTTGAATCTCAGTCTTCTTATCCTCCTATATTACGCAGACTACTGAAGCTGTATTTAAATGAGGGCTTACTTTTTCCCCTTATTTCTACTCAATTATTTTCTTGTAAATATAGCATAAGCTTCTCCATGCTGCCATTTTCATGACAAGATGAAGGAATCACTTTGTATACATGGAGATCTTCAACTGCAGCAGGAAAATATATATATAAAATAAGCATTTTAGTTAATGATTTGTAAAAATATTCCCACTCATAAAAAAAAAAAGAAAATTCTCCTTCTGAAAAGGATTGCTAGATCATAGCAATATTACTAATCAGGATCATAACTGATCAAGATCAAATCCACAGGATTTGAGAAAGCAGTACAGACTTTTTTTTTAAAAAAAAAAAGAGTTGCTACTGTGCACATTCTGACCTTATCTTCAAAGTCCAATAAACACTGTGAAAATACATCTGCATATATTAATTTTAGCTACACCTTTGTCAAGAATACATTTAATGTAAGAATACTAGCTGGAGCACCTTTCTCTTGTCAATTTTAAGCTTCAGATGCTGGCCAAAACACTTTCCAAACTTGACAAGAAATGCTCCCAGACCACTTCAGAAATGAACAAAAGAAAAGATCTAAGACCGCTTTGAACACACTCTTGTGGCGTGTAAGTTCTATGAAGCACCACAGAAATACCACTCCTAAAGCTGAGACAGAACTCATGAGAGAAATAGTGTTTAATGATGGTTTACCCTCACCTCTGTCAAGTACACATGTGCTATATGATACCCTTAACTTTGAATTTATTTTAAAATGCTCATTACCCATACAATCTTTTTGCCTCCTATTACTGATATATTACATGTGCACATAAAAACCTCTCTTTAATCCTATCCTTTTGGTACATCATCTTTTTCCTTAGAGTAACAAAGGGACAAAAGAAACAGAAGTCAAGGACAGTAATAGAGCAATTAGTTTCCCAAAGAGAAAGTGTGCCTTTATTTGCATAACAATACACTAACTTACACAGAGAAAGCTGCCCCTACTCTGAACGCACAACCAGTATACCACTAAAGGAATTAAATTCTGGTACAATGTTCATTTGTGTCAGTCTTCGGGCGATAGTTACAATTAAGAAACACTGAAGAAATCTAAAAAAAACCCAGAAAAGAACGCAAATGGAACAATGTAGTAAATGGCATGGGTCCCATGTCGTTTTCTAACAAAAAGCAAGCACAATACTTAATATGGTAAAAGGTTATATATATATATGTATATGTACGTATGCTATATACAAATATATCTTCAACTTTTTAGCAGGTTAATTACTTACCTAATTAAAATATTCATCAAAAGACATCTAAAAAGAACAGAGTTCACCTAACGTTTGGCAGGTCTGAGCATCAACAACAAAGCAAACACCAGATATCAAGGAAAGCCAATTCGGTATGATCTAGGCAGCTATCCTGACACTTGAGCACGGTACTTACTTGAGAGCAACGTATATTTCAGAAATTAAAAACAAAAGAGGGAGTTAAGAGCAGTAACTTCCTTCAGTCTTGGGCACTGTGTTGCCCCAAGAAGGTAAATTCTCGGTTTGGGAGGGGGGCGGTTCGGAAACTCCGCTGCTTTCCCGGAGAGTACCGGCCGCGGCGGGGTGGGGGGGACGGGGGGCACCATGTGTTTCAGGCGCAGGCCAACTTCGGTGGAGCGCCCGGGAGAGGGCCCGAGCCCCCCGCCGCCGCCGCGCGACCGTTAACGGCCGCCCCATCCCGCGGCGCGCGACCGTTAACGGCCGGCCGGTCTTCCCCCCCACCACCCCCCGCGGCGCGCGCGGCTCTTCCGGCAGCGCCGGGCGCCGGGTAGGCCTCAGCGGCGCGGCGGCGGCCGCCCGGCGCCTCCCTCCGCCGGCGCTGCCAGCGGGGCTCGCGTCTCTCTCCCCCGCCCGCCCTTCTAGAAAGTTTTTCGCCCCCGCCGACAGGCTGCAAGCGCCCGCGCCGCGCCGCCGCGCGCCCTCCACGCCGAGCCGCGCCTCGGCCCCGCGGGCCCGCAGCCTCTACCTGGGCGGCGGGCGCGGCGGCAGGTGGGCCAGCGGCGGCGGCCGCCCGCGGGGGACGCGCCGGCGGCGGGGCTGGGGCTAGGCCGCCCGCCCGCCCTGCGTCGCCGTGTCGCGCCGATCACACGCGCCTCCGCGCGCGGCGGCGGCGACTTCCTGATCGCCCGCCGCTCGCACACGCAGGGGAAGGAAGGGGAAAGCCCCAGCCCGCCTCCCCCGGGCCGCCGCGCGGACGGGCTCCGCCGCCGCCCGGGGCGGAGAACTTTTCCCGGGGCCGACCCCGCCGCCGACCCCTGCCTCTACCTGGACATCCGCGTGCTGCGCCGCCTCCCGCCCTCCTCGGCCCCATCGGAGGGGGAAAAAAAAAAAAAAAAGATTTTCCGCGCACACCGGAAATAAAATGTTTTTTTTTTTTTTGGCGTGGAAGGAGATTATAAAATTGCAAGCGCGTGTGTTGTGCTGCTCCGCTTCGCCAGGCGGGCACGGTTCCTGCACGGGGGGGAGGCGGGGGCGCTATTTCGGGAAGCGCGCCGCGACACCTTCACCGCGGGAGCGACGGGCTGGCTGCGCGGCTGGAAGCGGAGGCCGAGAGGCGCCGCACGGGAAGGCGGCGGGAGCCGCAGCCCCCCTCCCTCGCCGCGCGCGTACCGCCGGTGACAGGCCGACAGCGCGGAGCCGCGCCGCCCGGGCAGCGGAGCCCGCCGCGGCCCCGCAGCCTGCGATACGCTGCCTGCGGCCGCCGGAGCCCGGCGCGGCCGCTGCGCCGTGGTGGTGGTGGTGGTGGTGGTGGTGGTGGTGCGCCCGCCGCTGCCTTTAACCATTGCGCGCCCACACACGCACATAGGCATGACAATACGCGGATTATAAATACACACACACACACGGCGCGGTGCCCCGCCGCCGCCGCCGCCTCCTCCTCCCGGTCTCTCCCCGTTAGTGCAGCTGACTCACAAGTCAGCGGCCACGGATCCTTCTCTCCCCGCCCCCCACTGGAGATTTGCGTTATGATTATTCCAGCAATACCGGATCAAAACTTTCTTCTCTTCACCCCCGGAGAACATCAGTATTTTTGGAGGGGATGGCGGCCGTCGGGGAAGCTGGGGAGGAGAGGCGGAAGGTCGCACGATCGCCGCTGGCCAGCGGGGATTTATTTACGTTTTCGCTTCGGGCAGGGAGAAAGGTGCGCGCGTGGGAGCAATAACAATAACGGGCTGCGAAAACATCGAGGCGGGGAGCGGCGGGGCAGCGCAGACGGAGTTGTAAGTCGCGCTTACCTTCTCCTGCCGGGGCGGAGTGCCGTGCTGGATGTCGCCCCGCTCCCCTGCGTGAGTCACCCGCGTACGGAGCCGCCGAGAGCGACTAGATTATGAACATGACTTCATTGACGACAGCCGGGCCCTCCTCTTCCGAGCCGCCGGCCCCGCCCCGCCCGCCGCGCAGGAAGCGCCGCTCCCATTGGCCCGCCGCCGCTGCAGCGCCCGCCCCCCGCGCCGCGCCGGCGGCCCGATTGGGGCCGGGCGGCTGTCACTCAGCGGGGGGAGGGGGGGGGAGGAGGCGGTGTGGGGCGGGGGCGCGCTGTGGTGCGGGGCGGCGGCGGCGAGCGCGGAGCTGGGCCGCTGTGTGGGGGAGCGGGGGCTGCCGCACCCCCCCCTCGCCTGCGGGGCGCGGAGCGGAGCGGGCCGCGTGCGGGGGGGCCGCGGCGGTTCGGGGCAGGCGGAGAAGGTGCTGGAAGCGGCGGGGGTCCGCGCGGCCTGCGTGTTAGGGGGGGAGGGGGCTGCGCCGCGGCGGCGGGCGGCCCGCTGGGTTGTTGGGCATGGGGGGGGGGGGGGGGAGGGGGAGGGCGCCCGTCCTGCCGGGTTCAAAACCGAAATCCGCTCTTAAATTTCACAGGCTGCTGCTGCGTCTTTACGTCGAAGACGGTCCCTTCCCGCGCCCCCCCGCCCCGTGGTTTACCCGCTCCAGCAAAGCCCTGCGGCTCCCCGCGGTTACCCGCGGAGCGTGGCTGGGTGCCCGGCGCGGTGCGGTGTCCCTTGAGGGCGGGGGGCCCGGCAGTGCGGGCTGGGGCATCGGCGGCAGGGCCGGCTTCGAAAAACAAAGCCAAACAGCCAGGCAGGGGGTTATGTGCGCAGTGCTCTTGCTTCGTTTTTGTCGCACGGGGTGATTCTGCTGTTCTGAACCTACTGTAAGTGCTTTGCTGTGGACTCTCTCTCTCTTTTTTTTTTTTTTTTTTTTTGGCCCTAGAGTAAAATTTCGTATTAAGAGACATCTGGGTATTAAACCAACTGGTTGCACGCGTTGAAGTGACGGTATTTAAAATGAAGTTCCTCTACAGACCTTAGCGACCAGCTGGAGTAGTTAAAGAAGACCTGAAGCAATGCAGGGAGCACTAAATGCTCCATACAGTCATTAAGTGACAAGTATCGTTTGCATGGCTTTTTTTTTTTTTTTTTTTTGGTGGTGGTGGAATTAGGATCAATAATCACCCTGTTATAATGCTGTGTATCCACTGCTAATTATTGCTGTTTCTGTAGTTTTTCCAAGATATTATCACTAGCTTCATGTTGCTAATTACATAAAGTGAGTATCAAAATGCCAAAAGGGCAGTGCACAAGAGAGAACCAGTGTTAATGCTGGAGAGTGCTGAGTACAAGATAAAATAGTGTGTGTGGGGGGGGGGGTGTTCAAGGCTATATATTGAGTTCACCAGTGTCTGTAGGAAAAGCACTTGTCAGCAAAATCAAAGAAATAGGGAAACAAATCCTAGTCTATGAGTATATACAAAACCCATATAAAATAGCCAATTAAAATAGTTTTAGATAATGATATTTATCTGTGAATAATTTAGAATTGTGGTTGTACCTTTGTGTCTTAAACCATAGTTTTAAATCCAGTATGTTTAAATCCAGACAAAGGAAGGCAGTAAACATCCTTGGGGAAAGGAGGGTGATACAAATGAAAGGGGTTGTGCTTTTTGTGCCATAACTCTCTTTTTGTACCATAACTCTCTCACTTGGTACCATAACTCTCTCACTTGGTACCATAACTCTCATTACGCTGTGTTTCTCTCTCTTTCCTTTCCCTCCCGCCCCTCACCGCCCTGAGAAGTCTGTAGGCCTTCTGCCTTTTCTGTCTCCAGAAAAGAAAACAAGGGGGAAGCTTACTTACCAGGTAGCTCACTTGCTGTTTGGACCCAGCAGAACTCAAACCAAGTGGCCGTTCCTTTTGGCAGAAAGGGTACAGAGAGAAAGCAGAGAATATAAAATTAATATTTTGGGCAAAATAAAATGTCTGTTTCGCATCAGAGATAAATGCACTGATTGGCTACAAAATCGCCATTGAATGGACATAGTGCAAAGCTGAAGGCATTTGCTTGTATTTGATACACCTCTTTTTCTGTCCAGGCAGATGTGTTCAGTAGACATAGAAATCTTTACTGAAATTGATCAAATCAGTAAGGATTCCATATATGACATAGCAAATACGCAAAACAATAAACAGACTAAAGGGGTAAATTGGCTTTCTGTGGGTTGATTTGTCCAACTTAGCAAAAGAAAAAAGGTGAGGTCACTTAATGGAATGACTAGCTTGGGTGTTGCCATCAACAAGGCAACTGAACAGGAAATTTTCAAACTGGATAAAATACCACTATGTGAAGAGCTTCTGTTTTGACTAGCTAGAAGTACCACTGTGGAACTAAGGCTTGTAAGTGTGAAGAATGATACCAGTGTAGTTAAAGTAGTTTGGAAAGTGATGTATCAGTGGAACTCTTGCATTGGCACTCTTCTACCAAAAGAAGGTCTTTACTGTGAGGGAGTTGCAGATATTTACAGCAACCTCACCTCCACCCCAAAAGAAATTCCTGCTGCAGCAGTTCATGGTGTTATTTGCCTCTTTGCTACCAAACTTCTGCTGGATGTTACTTCCCCTGCAGCAGAAATGGCAGAAAGAAACATCTTTTAATGCCTAAGCCAGTTCCTGGCAAAGTCTAGCTGCTTAGCTTAACTGGCCAATGGAAGTGGACTTATGCTAAAACATTGCATGAAGATGATTTCATGCTTGGGTTTCTATATAAATAATAATAATAATAATAATAAAATTATATATCCAGGGAAGCTGTAGATGAGTGAACTTAAGACTTGCCTTAGGAAAATGGGTAGCATTTCTGATTCTGCTGACTGCTGTTTCAAGTGTTTGAGTTCACAGAAAAAAGAAAAGAGGAAAACCATACTTATTTGTTTGAACTTTAATGCAAGCTCCCAAAGATGAAAAGGTGGTGAAGGCAAGATAGTTCAGATTTACAGTGAGGTAAGTTTATTGAGATCACCATACGATGGGGAGATAAGACTGACCTCTATCAGTATACCTGTAGTAAAGTGGAAGTGTCTTGTCATTTACATCAAGATAGTTCATATGTCTTAGCTACCCAGGACAGAAAAAGGAGACTTTTTTTTTTTGGAAGCACTGAAGAAAAACCCTTGAATGATGAAGTAAAACACAGATCGGAAACAGTGGAAACTGTCAGTTTTGCAGGTAAAATCTGCAAAAGTCTTCTCATGCTCTATGCCTTGTACATTGGAAAGAGTATGCTTTTTTTCTTAAAGTAAATGTATCCTAGAGTGAAGATACTTTTACCTACTCAGCTATCTATAGATCTGCAATGTGTAATATGATGAGTTTGACAGACTCCATTAAAAGGGATCACGACCTGATATAATTCGCAACAATGCAATTTAGTAGTATACAGCTGGTTATAATTTTTCTTCCTCCCATGGAAAACGTAATAGTTTTAATGTAAAATTTCTATTCTAAAATGACACTCATGAATGTGCCTGGTATTTCTGACCTTTTCTTTGGAATACCTTTCCCTCAGTCATCTTTTTTTTCTAAAGACAGACACATCTGGCTTTCTTCATAGGTTTAAAAAATACAGCCTCTTCCAAAGGAGTTGATCTGCTGTAAACTCTCAAGGTGTGTTTATATGACTGTGATGTCCAAAAAATAATATTCAGCCGAGGTCTTCCCAGTGCTGAATTATCTCTTTTGTCTAAAGTGCCTTTAAGAATGCTTTCCAAAACAAAGAGGTGAATGTATATGTCTATGAAGAGGAGACTGAGGAGGAAAGGTACTGTGACTTGCAGTAACATTGTGCTTGCATGCCTATTTATTTTGTAGTCTGCAGAATTCCAGAGTTGGATTTGATTTCTTATTTTAAGGGAGAGGGGAAGAAACTGTATTGTCGATCAAATTTCTCTCCTTTTTCTTTTTCAA
Source organism: Dromaius novaehollandiae (assembly GCF_036370855.1). NCBI lineage: Eukaryota > Metazoa > Chordata > Aves > Casuariiformes > Dromaiidae > Dromaius > Dromaius novaehollandiae. The sequence continues at coordinate 7,555,418 of NC_088132.1, forward strand.
GCTGCTGTTTTGCTGCCTAACCAGGTGGTCCCAGTCTTGTGTCTGTTTTTCCAAGAGTATCACTTTATACTTGATTTTATTGAATTTTACCTTAGTTTCAGAGCCTCTCTGCAATTTCTCAACATTATTTTCAGTTCTAATCCTTCCTCCTAAGGTGCTTGCCAAAACCCATTAGTTTTGTGTCATTGCAAAGAATATTGAATAGAAGCACACCCAGAATGGATTTTTCTAGGACTCTGCTTGAAATGTTTTCAGTAATTGTGGATTCATTCCTGTACCAGATTGTTTTGGTTCTGGCAACCAGTCACATTTTCCTATGTTTTTAGTACTGTAAACCATTTCCCAGTTGGGAGTATTTCTGACCCATAAAACTGTTCACTGGAAATGGTCAAACAACTTTTGCTCAGCAGAGCAAATCCAGGATTTTGAACTGATACTGGTAGTTCTTGGACAGTCCCTTCTGCTATTCTTCTTGTGGTTGATAATGTTCCTGCTGTAAATGCGAACTTACCCACCCACTTTTAAACACTGTCTCCTTACTTGGCTCTGAGTGTGAGAAACAAAGCTAAAAGCTCTGGTGATTGGCTTATTCTAGTGTTCCCATTATTGGAGTTGTGCTAATTGTAGGGCAGTGGGGGGAGATGTAATGAAAATTACTGTTGTAAGATTTTTATCCTATAAACAGCGAAGGCCATGAATATAATGGGTTGGGAAGAATAAATTCTTTGTTGTGTGACTGTGAAGATTATGGTAATTCAATTTAATCATGGTGAAAGTCAAGCATAGAGGACCAAGTCCTTTTCTTCTGGTAACACTCAGCTCAAGCCAGGCTACCACTCAAATGAGGACTGGGCTAATGACGTTTCTATTACAGGTTCTGTTCCAATTTGCGGTATGAAAGTGGGTAACAGAGGGAATCTATTCAGGCAACAAATACCACAGCCTTTGGAAAGGGTGACTTGCACTTGAGTTCTCCATAAGTCACAGTTACATACCACTTGGCTTCCTAATGCGAGGAAATCTTACGACTGTTTTGTTTATCAAGGGCAGTGGTCACAAAGACCACCCAAAGACCATTGCAAAAAAACTGGATGCTCAGAGCAGTAGAATTTGCCATAGCTTGCACTTCTTTTCTCCATGTGTTTTCTCCTCCTTCAATCCAATTTTTGTGAATTCTGTTCCTGTGTGGTTTTGCTTACAAGTACTTAATTTTTTGCTTTGCAGCTTCTCTGTTTGTACATTGCCTGCTTTTTTCATTTGCATTATGCTTTCTTCTGATTTTTTTGCTCATGAGCACGGTTACACAACAAGAGTTGTTCCTTTATCAGTGCTGTTGATATCAGCATTATGCATAGTGGTATGAGGTAGAATTGCACTGACTAATAAGCAGCATTCATTTCAATAAGCTACTGCTTGCCATTTATTTGAGTCAGCTATCAATACCATTTCCACTTTTTGGGATACAGACTAGGTTTTCTCCAGATACCAGTACGCTTAAGACAACAGAATTAAAATAAGATAGGATTTGGCCTAAGCTAAAGAATGTTTAGCTGTGTTGTTATTAGGTGGTATGGATTTCTTGGAAAGTTCATTAAATATCTTCTCAAACTACATTCAACCACTAACATGACTTATATTTTTGCTAAATGTGCATTTTATCTCATACTTACTTCATAGCACCAAAGATGGGACATCTTTGTCCTGGCAGACTGCAAAAAAATTATTACCACAGGCAAAAACAACTCTGAATTTCACTGTCTGAAGAGAAAATGCAGAGTTTTTTTTGTTTTTTTTTTTTTGCTTCTGTCCCACCCCTATTTTCACTTATTATTATGGGATGCTCTCATATGCTTCATGTGTACTCAGGAGTGAGATTATGAAGTGGTAAAACCACAAGCAAGTCTCTGGTTACATCAGTATAATTCCAGTCTCTTTCTTGGATTATTGCATTTCTAGGATATATTTGCATTTTTCCAATCATGGCGTCTTTTTATTTATTTGTTTATTTTGCCTGATGCAATAGAAGATACCAAACAAAATGTAAGATTTAGTAGATAAGACTTATCAGTATGTTCTAAGTCAATCAAATAAAAAACCTATTTTACAGCAAGTAGCAGAATGTGCTTATTGGAGATTCCCTCCTGCCTTCAGGTGGAACTTTTGAGACAAGTCCAGACTTAAGGAGATTTTTCATTAGCTTTCACATCTCAAAATACATTTTACCAAAAGTCAGCCCAGTGGGATATGATAATAATTAAAAATCAAAAAGCAAAAGGAGGGGGGGAAAGGGTTCCTTGAGAGCGAATTGTTTCAGTACTTTGTTAAGCATGCAAGGATAGTTTTGTCATGTATATTACAAATATGGTTTCCCCAGGTGAATGACAGCTACTTGCTCTATCACACAAATTGATCAGAAAGGCCAAAGGCAAATAGCAGATCTAGGATATGGAAACTTTTCCAGACGCTGTCAGACACCTGGATAAATTAGGGCCGTACTCTGTTGCCATTCAACTTGTAGAATGAGGGCAAGATATAGCCTTAAGGTTGTTCTGTGCATGCTCATTTATGAGCTCATTGTTAACAATTATAGGTAAGTAGGACTCTACAGATTATTTTATATTTTTACTTGTCCCTCGCTATATCAGATGCAAATTAAAAAAAAAAAAGAATATGGCTGCTTGATAATGAAAGCATGTGATTAAGGGTGTGGAGTTTGTAGTTTCACATAGAATATATACTGATCTCATCAATATGCAGACCTTCCCTAATTTAGTGTTCACATGCTCATTAGGGTATAAGGGTCATTTGTTTCTGTTTAGCTTTAGTCAGCTGAACTTAAAACTGAAATGCATCACTCACCGTGAGGCCGTGCGTGGCACACCTCTGGTTTCAGCTATGCCAATGGAAGAAGTAGATGTTGTCAGCTGTCTCTCACTGCTGTTTACAACAGTCACTGCTACTGGTGGGTGATCTGCCAACAGAACAATTTGTATGGTCACTCCCTAATACCAGAGATTTGGGTAAATCAGATCAATTTTAACTATTAATGTAAGTAGTGTGAGCCAACCCAGCAGATTTTGCCACAGTATTGCTGTTGCAGACTTCAAGCCAGTATAGAGAACTTTAATCTTCACAAGAAAGGCAGTAATGAGTGATGAATCAATGAAGACAACTTTTAATCTTACAAAACAGCTGAATCCAGAAAGGGGCATCCATTTTAAATTCACACATTTTAGTTAAGTCAGTGGACATCTCTATGTTAAACAGATCCATATACTGCTTTTAGAAACCTTATGAGTTGCTCAACCTTTATACATGTCTCCTTGTGTATCAAGTAGATTCTGCTACCTTAGCTTGTGTGGGATTTGCATTAATTTGTCATTAATTTGTTGGACTGGAAATAAAACCTGCTGAAGAGACTTTACATCGCAATGGCTAGGATACTCCATTGTCCCAGCTGGCAGAAGGCAGAACAGTCTGTGTGTTGGTGAAGTCTTTAACTGCTGCAGCTGTTTGCTGCAATGCATGTGGGTCAGAGCCCTAAATCTCATTCCAAGCACTCCTTAGTCCTCAGGTAGAAGGTAATATATATGAGAGGACATTATCACATTGAAAACATTGGCTTCTGGTCCATCTGCTTCATTTAATTGACTACTAAAGCATGTATGAGTCTGAAAACCTCTACACCTCATTTTGGGAGACCAATCACAAATGCAGAAGATGGCAATATCTAAATTAATGCTTTTTTTTCCTCCCCCCACAGAGAATTATCAGAACTATATTTTAAAGGAAAAAAATATTGTTGATAGGGTTACAAAATTATTATTATGCTTGTGGGGCATAAGGAAGCAGAACTAGATTCTGGTTTTGAACAACTTGAAAATGATCCACTTCTAATTTAAAAAAAAATACTTAGAAGAGCTGAGTTTTGTGTGACAGTTTGTCTGACAGTTTTCCAGTTCTTCAAAAAGCCAAGGACTCCTGTCTCAAATGGCTTTAAGGATGGCGGGGGGGTTACTATAAAAGGTATGTAGAATGACCTGGTAAGAGCGGTAACAAGAACAAAATCAAGCTCAGAACCTTAAACATTAAGCCTCTCCCCAGGAAAAAAAAAATCCAGGAAAAATTCAGTTATCATTCATTATCTGAGGTAGTTGTTGGGGTCACAAAGATTTTAAGAAGAGCTGGAAGTATTTGAAAAGAATTGCTATTATATATTGAAGGGCAAGATGCCACAGAATCTTAATATACAAGTATCTGGGAAAAAGTAGGTAAACAAAAAAACCTCAGGATTCATCTGTTCAAGCTAAAAGAAGAAATTGTGAATGAAAATAGACCAACAGTGGACTGTGGTTTGTTATTGAGAAGGTGTTTGTCAAGCAGAGATTTAAATCTAGTGGATTTGCTAATTCCACTAAATTTAAAGCCACACCTTTAAATATATCAGCTCTGGTTAGAAGGTTTCAAAAGCACAGGGATTCCTCTACAGAAAAGTTCACAAACTAGGTGAGTTTAAACTTCTTAATTACAAAGAACCTGCTATCAGTATCTTAGAAGATGAAAAGGGGTGGATATCTCATTATTATTTTGTCAGTAATGCCCATAATTTTGTTAATAGTTATCTGTATTACCAGGTTTCATTCCCCCCCCCCCCCCCCTATTTAGTAATATAAATGAATTTCCCTAGGGATGTCAGGGACACATTCGCCTGCCTCAGTGTTGCCACCATCCATTTTGATTCATGCTCTCAATAACTATTACTATAGATTATGGCTGAGCACCTTTTGCCCCTAACTGCCATCTGCATTTTCACTGGATGCTGTGAGCAAATCATAAAGCAGCAGAAGCTTGAGGTCTGGCTGCTCAAAGAAACTGCTATCATTTTACTAGCAAACGTGGCCTCGGTATAAGTATATGCTGAAGTTTCAGTTCAGACATCTTATCAACATTTAATGTATGTTGCTGTGGGTAGTATACAAGCTGGTAAGCACAGACAGATAATTACGTTAAACTCCACGATTAACTCAGAGCTTTTGAAAAAGCAAAGAAAACCTGCATTTTTGTAGTGAACCTTGGATGGATTGATAATAATTAGCAAGAAGAGAAATTTTTAAGGGGTAAATGTAAGCAATCTGCAATGGAAAAGTGGCAAGACAACTCTCCCTAAGGTAACTAAAGAAAAAAGGTCACATTTAAAAGACAGGCAGAAAGCAGTACTAGTCCGTTGTTTAAGAGAGCCCCAACAGCAAGGCAACTATCACCAGTTACAAAAAAAATATGCTAATGTAGCCCTATCTGTATCGGAAGTAATGACAAAATAAAGAAAGTGTGATCAGTGTGACTAGTGACACACATGGAAATCTCTAGAAATCTCTCCTGCAAATTCATTATCCTGCACCACAGTAAATAGTTGGAGCTATTTTGTTTGTACTTAAAGAAGAGTGGTGCATTAATGTTAATTAATAAATTAGGATTTATGATCATCACCTTCTCTTCCTGCTTGGCAGGGAGTGATAAAGGCTCTTGCAGCAGGAAAAATTGATTTGGGGCTGTGGTTAGAAATACATTTCTCCCCCTCTTTCAGTTTGCTCTGCACCAAAATCTCTCCTTCCTGCATTCCTCCTGCCACAGCTGGCTGACATCCTGCACAGAGCAGGCTGCTGGGAAGGACAAAGTACACAGTATCTTCTGTCGTAAGGCAGGATTGTGTAAGAGATCCAGGAGAAGAAAAGGATTTACTACTCTTGTTGCTAATGTCTGCTTCTCCTACTGCCTTGCATCCCTCAACTTTTTCCACAGCAGCGAGCAATATGCAAGTAGGAAGTGAAAACTGACTCTTTAAGTTGCATACGTTGCTGAAGCAGCTGATTATTGTCGTCTTAGCACAGACAAAGTAGTCTGCTGCCTTGAGTTGCTGCCTACATTGCCTAAGCCAAAAAAGCTGGTTTTGTTCAACTCTGAACAGACTGAACTTTAGAACCTAAGAAGGAGCTAAATTCAGAGTAATTCAAAAGAAAAGAGACCCTACAACCATCACTGCTTCTGAAACCGAGCGCCTTCTCAAACAACCCCTGAGAGCCAAGGTGTAGCCCAAATCCTCACATAGGATGGATTTGAACTGAAAAGTTAAGCCTAAATGTGCTGGCAGCATATTAGATTCTGAAACCATCCCAAAAGTTAAATAGAAATTACCCACTTGAAAATGGATTCGCTGGTGGACTAACTTCGAGCCACTCATTTTGTTTGGTAAGTTGGCTTGCACAGCAGACTCATGACTGTATTTGTCACCGCTTAAAGGATTTTAGAAGGCAGGGATCTGCCCGTGTGCATGCGTAAAGACAGTAGCAGCAAAATATTATTGCAGTCAATGGGCAACTTGACAGTAAAACTGTTAACAAACTCATGGATGGTTAAGGAACAACCCAAATACACCGGAGACAGTGGGTCCCACTGCTTGTGTAGTTATCACCCATGGCCAAATAACATTCAGCAGAGGTCTGTTACTATATCGCTCTGCCAACTCTAGTCAGGTTCCTTTGAAATGAGGTTTTTTCTTCTTTTCTTCTTTTCTTTTTTTTTCTCTTTTTTCTATTTTCTTTTTCTTTCTTTCTTTTTCTTTTTTTAGTTTGCCTTCAAATGTACTTGAGGCCTGTTAGCTGGCTTCTCTGTTCCTAGCCAGTATGCATGATCCATTCAGGAGAAAACTAAGATTTTGTATATTGGAGGGAAGAACAGAAGAAAGACAATGAGGGTGAGAGGAAGCACTAGAGGAATTAAGAACAAGAGAGAATCTATACTGGCAGCAGGAGAAGTAGCTAGAGTTACAACTAATCAGTGGGAAGAAATTCTGGTGAAGGAAGGAAAAATGGAGGTTCCTGGCAGCTAGAGGGAAGAGCATTTGGCTGATCTAGTTCTTTTGTCCTCTCATAGCTACTACAGCTTTTGCTGGCATCTGGTGTAATACTTTGAAACTAAATTCTATGCATTGTTTCATCGTTTAGGTACTGTTTGGAACATCCTGCATAAGCAACTTCATAGGGGTGTCCTTAAAACTGTAGCTGGTTAGAGTGTGACCTCAGGGATAAAGTAGCTTTCATAGAGCTTGTAAAAAAGAAATCCTCTCAATGTCCTACCTTGATTCACTTTGTAACTTTCTATTACAGTTAGAGCAATGATAGCTAGTTGAAGGAAAAAGCAACTTAACAATGCAGGGATTCTGGACAGGTTACAGATAGATTGAGAAGTGAGGAAATCAGCTTTCAGAGAAGATCTCAGATTTCAGTCATTAAGAATGTGCCATTTTCAAGCATGTTAATTCAAGTTACAGCTGGATTGTTTCTTTCACACTGTGGGGTAATTTTACTCAAGAACCATTCTGGCTTTTACTGTTCAGTAGTGAGTAGAAAATTGGTGGAGAAAAGGACTGTGACAGTTACCATGAACCCTGCAAGGAACCAGTGCAACTCTCAGATCACAGAGTTACGAATGGCGGTCTATAGATATGCTGAATTTGTCTGACCCTCAGGAAAATCAAAGATGGCACTAATTTCACGAATTACCAAACAAAGATGTTAGTTCAAACCAGACTTAAAATGACATGGTTGGAACCTTTTCTATTTTGTTTTTGGAAGCACACACATTTAACCTGGGCTTGCCCCCCTCTGGAAATTCTTTAATTTTTAGTTTAAATAACATCATGAAAACTTCAGCCCAGCTGTACTGGAACTAGTACATAACTGGAACTTGCACATAACTACCATATTTTTCTTTCCCCAAGAAATAGTGCTTCCATTTCTTCTTGTATCTTGGGTTAAAGAAAACAGAATTAAATTGCTTTAGATGCTAAGCGGGACTAATAAACCATATTAGCTTTTCTGTTCAGAGTCCTAACACTGGCTTCCTTATCTTGTACACCTGGCTTACGGAGCCACATAGACACATAGTGGTAGAATTTCTGGCTCTCCAGGTCCACGGAGGTGATTTTTTTACACCAGTGTTTCTGTATGTTTGCAAGTATATTACGGATAATGATATTCTCATGTTACAAGTGTAGTTTAGCCAAGTACCCAAATTCTTGCAAGGTAGATGATCCTCACTTTAAAAGCACAAAGAAAATAAGTTACTTCCCTTAAAGAAATAGTAATCTAGTAGCAGAGGTGTGGATAGGACTCAGAGGTCAACTCTTTATTCTGTGATCCAACTGGTGGAAATGCTGAATCTTTGATATTGTGAATTCTCCGTTGAGGTTCCCAGAATTGCATGAATTACTTGATGGGAAGAAAAGAGGCATCCTTTTGGTATTCTGTGATAAAACCACTTCGAACAAATGAGAAAAAAATATGACAGGTGTGTTTAAACACCTGTGGTTTTAAATTCTCTTCCCATCTAGTAAAAATGTCTTTAAAAACCAAGCCTTCCAAGAATAAGTAATGAAAATAAACAAGTGACTTATGTTATCCTTGAAACAACTTGCTGAGTAACTTCATAGAAGTGTGATTGTTTGTGGGAGGATATCCTGTGATTTCAGATACAAATAGTACTCTATAAACATGTCCAAGTCACTATGCGCAGAATGGCTTTGTTTATGCCTAGAACCTGCTCAAGATGGGCTACAGATAACTGGAATATGAACCTCATGGTACAACTACAGTATTATGCAATAAACCTCTTTAAAGGTTTGTTAAGATACTTTGCAATTTCCTTTCCAATCCCATGGAAATTCTCCTATCCATCTGATCATAGATTTTTGCATTACAAAGTTCTTTTCGTCTCATCTCCAAACCACATGACAAATCCACTGCAGTGACAGGCTGTGCCCATTTGGCCTTCCGGTTGGACTGCTGATTAGATCAATCTGTGACGGTTTGTCCAGTTCCAGAAAAGCCATTTTTTGTTTTCAATTGGTACATCTCACTGTCACTCATGATCCACTCTCTTCAAGCTGTCACAACTGCTTTTGGCCAAATCTAAGCCTGAAAAGAAGGGACCAGATAGTGGCTGAGTCACTTCTGCTGTGTGCCAGCAAGTCACTTGTTTGCTGATTGGCCACCTGCTTTTGGTCTGCGTTATATCATACCGGAGAGCTGCTCCAGCTGGCCGGAGACTGGGGAATGTGAGCTGTAGTCAAGGATACCTGCAAAGCACTGGGAGCTGCGGCGAAGAGGCTTTGAAGAGAGACACAGAGAAAGGCAAATTAGAGGGAAGACAAGGGAAAAACAGAGGCAAGGAGCCAATTTCTGATCTCAGCATCACTGATGTCACCAATCAGAATCTGGTCCATAGGAGGACCAGAGGAAAGGAGAATAGAAGCAGGTCAGAGGAAAAGGCGACAGACAAGCCGAGGTGACAGGGAGGAGATAATTAGTCATGTCTGAACTGTAATCTTAATGACTACTCTGCTTTAACACTTTTAATGCCTCTTATTCAGACAAGAGCACAAAATTAATAAAACCTTTCCAAGAAGGGATGGGCATGTCTGTCATAGCAATTATAGCAGTGATTTTTATTGACAGCAGACTCAACTGCAGGTCCATCTAAAGAGCAACCTGCACAGATGTAATGTAGAAGAAAAGAAGAATTTAAATCTCCTCACACTTAGGGTGAAATCTTATAATAACAGACTGCCTTATACTTAACTTCCTTGTCACTCTATAAGCATTTTCAAGGTTGTTTAACTTGCTTGTATATTAAGCCAGATGAATACCAACAACCACTTTAAAAACAATTTTTGCAAAGATTCAGCTACATTTTAGAGCAAGTTCTTCTAAAAAAAAAAGCACCTGAGCTTCCTGAAGTATTGTCTTCTGAAGGTGCTCATTTGATGCAATTCTACTGGCAAATCAAAATAGAGGAAAATAAACACTATGCTTGTTCGAAGGATTTTCTTAGTTATTTCACTAGACTACTTGTTTTGAAGATAGTTGTTTATCTTCTGAGATAAAGAATAAAAAGTATGCTTGAGGAACCCTTCATCTACTTCCAAATATTCTGCAGGCTTAAAAAAAAGTTGTTATTTTTTATGAATTGTTTGTTTGTATTGACTCTATTCCAAATTCTTTTATTTCATGGACATTTGCCCTGGTAAAATTCTTTGGGCAGGCTGACCTGCAGTCATATAACCAAGGCACAGCCAATTTCATGTGTCTAAATACAGCTAAGGCAAATGTTGTGCATTATTAAAGCCATACCTTAATTATTACCTTTCACTAGAGAGGACACCATGCTCTAAAATAGTTTCTGAAACTAAAAGACTCTGGAATTTCTTGTCAGCCATTTGAACAGCCATCCAATTTTCAGAGGTGCTGTCGCTGACAAGTCCCACTGAACTCAGGGAAAGGAAGCATTGTCTCTAATTTCTCTCATGCAGATACTTGAAGGCCTGATCTAATAACAAGATGTGCTATGTTGTTTTTGTGATCATTGTATTAAACACCTGCTTTAGTTTTTGCAGGAGATTTTCATAAATATGAATTTAAAGAGCCTATTTTCTGTTTTGAAGCTAACAAACTTTGTTAAGGTCCAAAAATAAAGTCGCACCAAAAAAACCCAAAGAAAATTCTATTTCTGATCTATGATACTCTTAGACGTAGCTAAAACAGGTACTGCACATTCAGTTCACTAACTTAACTCATCCACCCTAACAAACAAAACTGTCATCTGAAGTCAACACCTTACATTTAGAAGATGTTTGAAATTCTCAGTTCCAGATGTTTCTGTGGCAGTGTGAATTCTCTTAGCTCTAGAGTACACCAGTAATCCAGGCTTGCAAGTGTACACAGTCGTAGGGCCTCCGACGCAAGCACGTGGAGAACTTGGCGCACACAGGGTCCTTCTGTTGATTTCAGTAGGATTGCTTACAGTATGTAAGACTAAACTCATATTTACAGATTTCCCGCTTGAAGCCTAGATGAAGCAGGTACATCCTGAGAGAAGTAACTCAGCTGACTTTTTTAAAAAAACTCATTTGAATATGTATCACATAATTCTTTGTATAAAATACAGACACCAGTTCTAACCCTACTGAGGGAGGGAATTCTCCCCTTTTAATCTGGAGGTAGCTTCACTGGAGATACATGCTTGTTAAGAAAAGGCATTAAGGGAGATGACAGGGTTGTATGATCCTCTGTAATGGAAGTCGGGTCAAGTTAGCTAATTTTTATGAGCTGAAGAAATATCTGTAGAATATTGCAACTCAATTCTGAATTTGAAGTAATACATGAAAAAGATGCTTTGCTGTTGTATGTTTACAAAGGAGTTCAATGCTGTTATTTTGGAAACAAATGTGTTAGAAGTACATTTGGCTTTGTTATTAATATATTTGTGTTTCTCTAGCACTTATAAATTTTATTTCCCTTTAAAATAAACAGCTGGAACTGAGACGTGCTCTATGTCTTCCTCATATAAATTGCCTAAAAGTTCATCCAAGTACAACCATTAGGGGCAGAAATTTTCACTGAGCTGTTAGCCTAAACTCCCATGTTGCCCCATATACAGCCAATCAACTTCATTATCCAGATGGCTTTTCTACTCTGCCCGCGTAAAAAAGGTGTCCCTGCACTGCACCTCACTGAAAAAGCGATCTGCTCTTTGTCTTACACTTACTAGGGAATATGAGTGAAACGCAGGATATAAATATGAAAGTTCCTTCACTTCAAGCTGTATTGGCTTTTCTTTGTCATGGCTTGACCAAAACATCTATTCAATGCCGAGAGCATCTTCCATTTTGGTGGGAGAATGTGTCACCTGGTCACCATATACAGCACACCCTCTCCGTTCCCTCTCAGCATCTCATCCTCTATTTTGTCGCAGTCTCCACCGCTGCTCGCTTGGAGGTGAAGCCCATTCTGCACCACTTTAGTCCCAGCCGGATTCCTCTTCAGCTGATTCCCAATAAAAAGAACCACCTTTCAAAGCTGGTTGTACAAGCTGACCCATGAATTTCCAGCATTTGTAGACAGTTAATACCAAGGAGTGCTTAAGAGGTGTGTATTAATGATATAAGGCCATAATTTCCAAGCAGTTTTGTTTCTGACAAGTGCGTTGAGAATTCCACTTTGGTCTCTGATTAACATCCCTTTTACATGCTGCTCCTTTGAGAAGATTCCCCTGATATACAGATTGCAACCAGGAATTATGAGGATGTACAAGGAGCTCTTAGGAAATCAGGTGACATCTTCTGTGATGAATAAGAGCAGAAATAATGGTACTATTGACATCATAGTAGTGGGTTTGCTCTAATCTCTGGCAGATTTATTTATTACATGTTACTGAACGTACTCCAATGCAGATAGGCTTGTTGCATCTCACACAGTAAAGAGAAGAGACCTTGAAGATCCCTAACAAAAATGTTTCTGCTCCGTATTCTGCAATGAAGAATGATATCTGATGAATGTAAAGAGTATATACCAGAAATTCGTCAAGGACTCTTTACTCTGAGGCTGCAGTTCTATTTGGCCTGTTGGAAAGAAGGGAATTTAGCACCACCCAGACAAATGTTTCTCTGCAAAAGATACCTAACATTCTCCTAAAGTGTGAGCGTTCATGATACTCTCCTTTAACTCATCTGCCTGTACAATATTCTCTTCTATCTCTCAATTTCTCTAGTAATAGGAGTAAAGAAATCAACACTTCAGATCCATCTTCCTAGCTGATAGATGTGCTCATCGAGTAACCACAATTCAGAACATGATGACAGGTTCTGACAGGAAAGACGTGATCCTTCCCACAAGCAAGGATGGGTTTTGTGCTAGCTTACTGAGCGCAGGCAACACAAGCAAATTGCTTGGGAAAACTCCCATGATTTCTTGGCAAAGTTATGGAAGAGCTTGTTGTTTCCCATGCTTTCATAAATCAGACTGATGTAAAAAGCAGTCTCTTTATATAGGTGGAATTAAAGCTCAATTTTCTTCAACCTGAGGAAATGCACATACAGAATATGACATAGGAACTGATGCCAGTCTTCATATGATGATCCTAACTATATAATCATAAAATAATCAATCCTATATGTAATTTATTATTTCCAACATGGTAACTTTTTTTGACTGATTGATGGTTCTTTAATTTAGTCACTCAGCTACTCTCATAACTTCTTGTAATTGAAACAGTTCTGACTAATATGCTACAAATATTTGAAAAAAGTTGGAATTTAGAAAAAGTGCTGCCTATTTTAACCTGCCTATTTTAATCTTCAGCACAATCTGAAATAAGAAAATCAGGGAGCTACACTTTTAATGCAAACAGGCTACCACATAAAGTCAAAGATGCCTGTGATGCATGGCAGGTGCTCATAGCATTTTCTGACACCTTCAGAAACTGTATTTATATACCAAGTATTCATAGCTGACCTGTGAGCCCTTTTGCATTTCTGGTACCTTCACCTTACGAAAGCTCTGGCTGCAGGCAGAAGTTATCTGCTTCAGACTGTTTCAGATTTTCGGTGGCCTGTGATACTCTGCATATCATTGAAGTGGTGTGAGGTGCTGCACTGATAAAATAGAGCTGCTGCTGTTTTTCCACAAATAGTTTTTTAATTTAAATAACCATAATGCTTTGCAGCTGGTGCAGGTAGTTTAACTGTAACAAGTTCACATTTTGTCCAGAACCTGGAATTCCATTTTCTTCAAAGCTGGATTTCTTGCACAAGAAATTGTAACATCTTGTGCTGTGTGTTTCTCATAGATTGAAGAGGCTAATGATTTTTCAACTTCCAGGTATAAAGTACACCTCCCAACACAACATACAGATCTCTCATCTATGCTATTTTTATCTACACTCAGTCCCTCTTAGCATTTTTCCCAAAACATTTTCCTAAGCATTTTGAATGAAGGAGAGAAATGAATGTGCCTGAAAAAGTAGTTTTTGGTCTGTTATGAAATTTAGCTTCTTTTTCTGATGTACCCGCAATTGCACAGGAAAAAAGTTGTTGTAGCTGCATACTCTTTTCTTTTGTTTTTTAAGCTTTAAGATTGGTAATATCACCTGGTATGACCACGGCAACAAACAGTAATTTCCAGAAGACTTTGGTTAATGGCACTAAGCACCATTTGAATACAATCTGCTCAGTAGGAATCTATGAAAAAAGACAACAAAACCATTTTGTGGAACTGAGGATACTACGCCCACAATTTCTGCCACCAGAAATACTCCTCTGTGGTTAGCATCTTTTCTGACAGATTCACAAACCTCACTTAGTTTGGCAAGTGAGAATTAGCTGGCAAGCATAGGTTTGAAAATGTGTATGAAAAAGGAACCAAAAAACCTAGCACTTCTTACCTTTGACAGAATATTATAAAATGAGCCCTTTTGTGTCTAAGTACTATGGTTGGTGAATGCTGATGTGCTACTGAGGAAGATAGTTCTTCTTTTTATTTAAATTGCAGCAGAATACATATTGAATCAGGAATCAGTCATTTGTTTTGAAATATCCAAACACTGCTGCTTTGTTTGTGCGTACAAAGTGTACAACATATTTTTTCCATGAATATGTTGATGCCTGCATGTTCTTGGTCACTACAACTTTCTTTAAGAATGTCTGTTCAGCTCTCTACTCCAGGAGGAAGGAAACAGAGTTCTTTTTTTTCCATCATTTTCCCTTCTCATTAGAAAAAGCATAGAACAGAGATTTAATTTAAGATTTCAGATTCACAACAGCACAGAGATGCTAACAGTAAGTGTCTGACTGCTGCAGTGTCAAGGTTTGCTTTTGTACAGTAAGTGCAGCACAGAGAAGAGAAGTAGTAGTATTTCTGAAGTACATGTCTAATATTGCAGATTGTGAAGGCCAGAGCATCAAAAACCATCTGGTCCTGAAAGAAAGGAAGCGATATTGTGCTGCGAATCTAACAGAGCATATGCTATTTTCTGAGAAAGTTACCAATGAATGTGCTCAACAATAGATAATACATTATTTAAATTAAGCCACCTCTTTAATATTCACAATCAAAAGCAACATTTTTAGAAATGAAAACTATTAGTCATGAGAATATGGGGCCTAGCCTTACCTTCTTTTTCACAGGAATAGTTTTCTTAGCTAAAATAACAGTACTCACCACAGTAAGCGTACCCAGACCAAATTTTGCTATCACAGTGACTCTGTGCACAGAAGTCGTATGACCACTGACTAGCCAATGTTTTGTTTCCCTGTAGCAGTAGCTATGGAGAATTCTGGAATTTAGTCAGATTGTTGTCTGATTCTAAAAAAAGGGTGGGGGGGAGGGGGAAGGGAGTCCTCTTGCCTAAAAAGCAGAAACATCTGCTGGAGGTATTAACAGCTTTTTGGCTGAGTTCAGCAGCAGGGCACCTTGTGGTTGATAGATTCTTTCCTCAGCAATTCAAAACAATGCAGTTAAAGCAGTTTTCCCATTTCCAGACAAGCAAACTACTGAGCTTTTCTTTTAAAAATGGGGTACCTTTGCCATCACTTAACTGTTAGGTTTATCAGTGGTACTAACTCTCAGGCTTACTTTTAGGAGCATAGCTAATGATTTTTTGCTTTTCCACTTATAGTTACATTATATATAATGTTTCCATAAATGATCCATTCATAAATACTGGCAAATCTTCCAAATGATCCATTTCACTTCTTCAGCTACCAGAAGGATACTTGGGCTTAGAAGCAAAATTACTTGAGAAGCTCTGGGATCAAATTTGAAGCTGACCAGGACTCAAATGTTCCCATTTTCAGGGGTAGTTTAAGATTTCCCTCATGTGGAGTTATTTAAATGGAGGTAGGAAACTGTGTAGATGAAAACATCTAGAGGCAGACTTTCATCTTATTTCCATTGTTTATGACAGATTGGGCAATGCTTGGAGGAAGGTGCATGTATAAACAAGCTGTAAGGTAAAATACTGGCAAGTCTGCAAGTGCCGTAAATTGGGCATGCGTCATGCTGAAAAGCCTCCTCAGCAGGGAAAAACAATCCGTGGAGATTCTGCTCTCAAAGATGATGCACAAAATGGCTAAGGCTTTTGAAAGGGGAAGTGATTCAGGTTCTGGGCTTGTTAGGCTTTCTCTAAAGATCCACCTATTCCCAATGAAACTCAAATAAGATGTGCTAACTTGCACCTTCTCTGTGGAAAATATGTCCTTCAGATAGTGTTAACTAAAATGTGTTAGCTACATCTAGCTGAACAGTCCCAGCTCTCTCAGCCTCTCTGTGTATGAGAGATGCTCCAGTCCCTTAATCACTTTAGTGGCCCTTTGCTGAACCCACTCCAGTATCTCCCTGTCTCCCTTATACTGGGAGCCCAGCACTCCAGATATGATTCACGAGGGCTGAATAGAGGGGCAGGGTCACCTTCCTCTACCTGCTGGCAATACTCTTTCCAATGCATTCCAGGATGCTCTTGGTCTTCTTTGGTGCAAGGGTGCATTGCTGGCTTGTGTTCAGTTTGGTGTCCACCAGAAGCCAAGCTGCTTTCCCGATGGTCCCCCCACAGTGCCTGGGGTTGTTCCTCTCCATGTGCAGGACTTGACATTTCTCTTTGTTGAGTATCATGAGGATCCTCTCTGCCTATTTCTCCAGCCTGTCAAGCTCCCTCTGAATGGCAGCACAGCCATCTGGTCTATCAACCACTCCTCCCAGTTTTGTGTCATCTGCAAACTTGCTGAGGATGCCCCTCAGCTCATCATCCAGGTCCTTAATGGTGATGGTAAGCAACATTGGCTCCAGTATTGATCCTGGGGTACACCACTAGCAACTGGCCTCCAGCTGGACTTCATGGTCCTGATCACAATCCTCTAAGTCCATCAGTTCAGCCAATTTTCAATCCATCTCACTGTCCACTTATCTACTCCATACTTCATGAGGTTATCTATAAGGAAGTCATGGGAGAGAGTGCTTGCTAAAGTCAAGATAAACAATATTCACTGTTCTCCCCTCATCCAACAAGCCAGCCATCTCATTATAGAAGGCTATGAGGCTGGTTAGGCATGATTTCCCCACCATAAATTCATGATAACTGCTCCCAGTCACCCTCCTGTCCTTAATATTTTTGGAAATGTTTTTCAAGATTAGTTGCTCCACCACCTTCCCAGGCAGAGAAGCCTGAAGTTCCCCAGATCCTCCTTCTTGCCCTTCTTGAAGATAGGAGGTGACCTCTTCCAGTCACCAAGACCTTTCAAAGATAAACACTGGCCTTCCAATGACATGCCCACCTCCCTCAATGCTTGTGAGTGCATCCTATCAGGTCCCACAGACTCATGCATATCCAGTTTGTACATACACCTATCCAAGTACACGGACACCTGAGATTTTGTCTTAATGTGCTCTAGGCACTTGTCTGTCCTCAGGCTGCAGCTGTCTGGGAAGTTTTGAGCACTCTGCAGTCCAGGTCATGTCTGAGCCCTTCTGGCAGTTCCTCAGTAAGTGATACTGTGCCTGCATCTCCACAGGGATCCAATGCTGTGATTGTGCTTAAATCATGTCTGAATGCATACTACTGTCATCGAATCATCCCAAAAGAGAGCGACTGCAGTCATTTTCATTCTTAAGCACAGCTAGCCATTAGAGTAGCATCCATCTTTTTTTGCAACAGCCTTTGCCCAGCAAACAAGAAACCAAGCTTCTTGGGTTTTGGCAATTTCAGGAAGTTCAAAATCACAGCTTCCAGAGAACAGTTCAAATTCACTCATTTTCTTTCCAGGCCAGTGTGTACATGTTGTTGAACAGGCCTGACTTGGCAATACTTTTAAAATCTCAGCTAGGCTAGATATGGCTTATAGGCCTGCAGCAACAAACTGACTTTCCAGTGGTGCTCAGATACCATGGCAACTGTCAATTTATAAATAGACAGCTAGCAACCCAAACCCTTGAGCCATCCAGTTGTTCAGAGCTACTGATGCTTTGAAAATTTTGATAAACATTAGGGGCTATGCTATGCATTAGGGGTTGTGTAAGCAACTACAAATCCAGTGACTTCAAAGGAGTTTGGCACACTGTCACCCTGACTGAAGTTATTATTTCAGTGTCAGTGAAATAATTCCTATCAAGTGCAAATTACTTAGAGAGAAGCTGTTGGGTAGAACTTAACTGGGCAAGTTAAACCTATTCGTCAAAGCTATGATAAGTGAACTAAAGACAGGAAACATACCTAATTTTAGTTTAATTAAGATGTTAAAGTTGGAAGTGGCTCCATTATGCTAAATCTCTATAGATAGTGTCCATGAACAATTAAAGAACCTACTCAAGAAAGCAGGTCCATGCCACATTTGAAAAATACTTTCAAGCAATTTATATTTATTCATTGCAAAAGCAATTTGTTTTATAGTCATTACATAGAGAGAGAAGAGGCTTTGCTTTGTTTATGTTTTCACAATGTTTATGTACAAAAAGCCCTGGAAATGTGACTCACAGGTCAAAGGTCTCACTGAGAGGATTCATGCATTTGCCAGGTGGGCCTGAGTCAGGATTATCTAGCAGTGGGCAGTTATTGATTTAAAGTGTTTTAGTGTAATTCATGCAGATATCCATTCCTAGGACAGCACTTTAGATGTGTGTTTTGAAACCCCTGAAATAATGGAATTTAAACACGTGCTGAGGTGCTTTTCCCTGGGTCAGTTTTATGCCATAATGTCCACACAAAAGAAGAGCATTGAACAGGTGGAGACAATCCCTGTGTTGTTTGGAGAGCACCATGGGGTGAAGTAGTGACACTGAATCCCTGTAGTCTTTGACTTGTCTTCCTTGGTTTTCGTTATGTGATAGTGTTGATTGATAAGATAGCCTTTAAACTGCAACTATCTTGACAGAGGACCTGTGAAGAGACATGAAGACTGCTAATACACTTTGGTTCAAATCCACTGTGCTCTTTCCAACTCAAAAAAGTTTTAATACCCATGTGTGGTCTTCACATTTCATGAAGGAGTTGCCTTGCTTGGTAAGAGAAGGATGAAAATGTGGTAAAATTGTAATAAACATCAGTTTGAATATCAAATATGCAGAATATTTGCTCTATTTATCTAGGGAAAAAATCATTTTCGGGGGAAATAGTATGCCCATGAAAAGCTGGTTAAGGAAGAAGGAAATGTTATTTATATGATGGTCCTTCCCCAAGGATATGATCCTGCAATAAGAAGCTGTTCTGGTGCACTTTTCTTAAAGTCAGAGCCACTCTGCTCTGCAGGATCTGACTGCAAGGTCAAGAACCATACTTGTTAAGGATTAAATATAGGAAGCACAGATACTAAGGAAAATGTATCCTGCCTAGAGTACCTGTGCCACCTGCCAGGCAGAACTTAACACACATGCTTAATTTCATAAATCTAACCACTGATTTCTACTCACATGCTTGAAGTTACTAAAGGCAAAAGTGTCTGTTGAATGAAGGCCCCGAGAAAGAAAAGAACATTGAACTCTCTGAGAGGAAGGATGGCAGGGAGGACCTCTAGAATATTAAACTGAAACAATTGGGTGAAAACTGGAAAATCTTAGTTTGTGTATCTATCAAACTACTTTCATACTGATGTTTTCTAACCTGCTTTTTATCCAGCCATCAGTACTAATTTCACTCTTTTCTCCCCAGAAAAGAGCCTGCTTGAAACCTTGTCTATTGAGTCATTGCTATCATCTGTCACTGTAGTGTTTTTTTAACAACTATATGTCTAACAGATTGCTATCTTGAAAGGCACCAAGACATCCACATTGTTAAATGCTTTGAATATTTTCTTCTTCTTTGATAGAAGAACTATGTATCAACAACAGTGAATAAAACTAACTTAGCTTTAAATAAGATATTTTTAATATAATTTAATAAAGACTCAAGTACTAAATTTGAGCAAATTATGGAATTTAGCTACGTTCTTCCGGTTCTGGAGAGACGCCAACACACAGTGCAATCCTACCATAATAAAGCATTGTATGAGAAGCATTTCTCAGTAACTGCTTACATTGGTGTTTTACACACTTAGCAAATAATGCCTTACCTTGGGTGTGCTGTGTCACAGAAAACACTAAAATTTAACCTTTTCTTCCCTGGGAAAGCTGAGAGATCACATCACCCTTATTGCACTTGAATGAATGTGCTGTAGTCTACATTCTGTCAAATTGGCACCTGAATGCAGATAACACAGGGCTATCTTTGGTAAATATACATTTCAACATGCTCAAGGACAGACAGGATATGAATAGTTTAGCAAGGTCTACAGATAGTAAGTATGGGAAATACCTCTTCAGAGCTACAGACATTGGTTGGCTGATATCAGTGATTACTGTCATGTGGTGGAGTACGGTTACTCAGACATGACTGCCACTTATCAGACGATATTAGAAATAATCTTAGGACAGTGAGCAGTTAAATGGCAGGTAAATGAATTACAGCTATACAGCAGTGATGCTGTGTGATTTTTGTCATGGATCAGAGTATGTTCAACAGGCCCTGTGCTGGTTTCAGTTGTGGGTTCAGAACTGAACTTTGTTTCAAACTTGAGACCGAGTTAAAGGTTTCTGTTTTGATGTACCAAGATAAAAATGGCCCAGGGTCTGCCTATTGGAAAGACACATCTCCTTCTCTGTCTTCTTGTGTCAGCTGAGCTCAGCTGAGGCACTTGTGTTCGTTCAATCTGTGCCCGTTCATAAGAGGTGAGGGTGCTGGCACAGAGTTTTCAACTTTGGTTTCATCCCCCAGCCACAGTGGCCAGTAAGTCTACAAAATCACATCTTTCTGATTACTTTCTTACTCTTTATGCCACTGTCACTTCAGTTGTGACATACGGTGTTTTTACCAGTCACTCTTTATAAAACAGCTTGAGCTAGAAATCAGTGGTGGTATAAAAACTCAAACAGCAGCTTTAAATCCCTCTTTGCTGAAAGCAGATCTGTTTTATTCTAATGAAGATATACCTGCTTACAGAAGTGATGGATTTGGCACTGTGAAAGACATAAGCATGTGTTTAACTGAAAGTATGTGCTTAAATCCCACAGCATCTAATGAGACTTAAAGCATGTGCTCTTTTGAACTGAGGCCCTTATCTCTAATTCTAACAGCTTGTGAAGAAACTGCTAAATCGATGACGCAATAGAAAATGATAAGACAATAGCTTTAAGGATGTCATCTTAAAAAATGGGTATTTTGCCCCCTGCTGTGATTATAAATGCCATCACAGGACACAGCTTGTCCTTCCAGGATCTCTCTTTAGCTTTTAATTTACTTTTTTGTCAAGTATTGGTCATGAAAGAGATGTGAAGAATCAGACAACACAAATATTTTCTGTGCTTCTTGGCTGTTTCTGTAGATGTTTATGGAGAAGGTTAGCATATCGGCAAGCCGGGTGAGGGTGTAAGGGAGCCCAGCAAAGGAATCTGAGCCACCAGGAAAAGCGGCCAATGACCGTCAAACTCAAGAGCCATGTTGTATAGTCTTGATCATTGCTCCACTAGGAAGGAGGTGCTTCCTTGTCTATGCAAGGTTCAGATTACTGGAAGAACAGGATGAACTACACTTGTCCTCATCATTGCTTCAGGTGTAACTGAAGAGTAACTGGCTTCAGGTAGGTGGCACTGAAAAGGGTGCAGCCATGCACCCCGAGCTGAGATACCTCCATGCAGCAAGTTAAGCATGGGCCTCATTGTGCTTTGAACTCAGGTTTGCTCAGTATGTGCATTTTACTTGCAGGTTAATGCGAAGGCACTGATTTAGTCCCACCTCCACAATACTCTTGAAGGAGAATGTGTGAGCATGCTCCACACCTTAGTCTCGGTGAGCTGTCTCCTTTACATGGTCTGAAAGGTCTAAGCATGTTCAAACCCCAGACCAGTTGACCTAAAGGTGCACAGAGCTTTAATCTTTTTGAGTGCAGGATGAGCACTTGGAGTCTGAGTTATTGCCGGGGTCACCAACAGCGTTATTCTTGGAAAGTGCAAGGGTGCTGGGAGCCAGCCTGCTCGTGCCTGCTGTCCAGCCTGTGCTTCTCCTTCCAGCGTGGGCAGAGCGGAGGGCTGGCTCATGGGCTCGCCCCCCCCCCCAGTATGCATCTGCATAACAGCTGGACCTACCCTGGCGGTTGTCTTACGATTTTTTGTTTTTAAGCAGTGCTTCTTCCTCCGTAGTCATTACTGTATCATGCATTGTAAAATGTCAAGACACTATGAATAATAAGACACGGTTTATTTTTTATGGTAGTAATACAAATCTTTTCTGATTGCATCCTTTCTATTACACATTTCACAGGTTGACTTGTTACTTCATACTCCTTGCATTTCAAAATGTGGCATGTTGGATCAGACATGACTCTGACAGTGTGACAAGTACCTGTGTCACAATTCCTTGTGTATTTACACCACCCACAATGTGACATATCATTATAAATGAACTCCACAATGCTAGGTTTTCTATCAGCACACTCGTGCTTGATAATGTATTGTACTGTTGCTTTGAGTGTTATAGCAGTTCATGCAGAAAGTACAGGATTAACTTCATTACATCCACAATGAGAAAGGAGAATATAAATGCATGCAGAATATTATTACCAATAATTATAGAGGTGCATAGAGTATATGCTTTATTTTGTTTGATCAGTTATTCCCAAAATAGAGATTACAGAATAGATATCAAAACAAAACTCAGATTATCTGAGGATAACTGTCTAGGAAGCACTGCCATCACCAACAATGAACCCATGAAACACTCATTTTTATGGTAAACAGCAGGACAGATTTTTTTCACCCCATTTGGGGACAGTGTGATATATTTTCTTTCTATTTCCATTCCAGCTTCCTTTTCTTCCACTTGGATTGACCCTGGCATCATTCTGGCGTTATTATGTTTTCTCTCTATTATTGTGTCCTTGGCCTTATTAATCCATCATTTCATTTTGTCTGACTTTTCAAATGTTAGATATGAGCTGTGACTTTTGTCTTGGCTATCACAATAAATTGGGTTCTGAAGAATCACTCAGAATGCTTTATTAATGGGTCTGTCTACCTCTTAAAGAGCAACCTGATAGGACTACCTTCTGTCTGATTTACTTGGTCCCTTCATTTTCCTCTCCATCTACAGTTGCTACCGAAATATACAAAAGCCACTTTTTTCTTTATCTGTGCAGGGGGCAGGGCCTTAGGGAAGGATCTGCGAGTACAGAACACCATACTCACGCTGCATTGACACGAACACACACATGCTCCACTATTCACTCCTGAGGGAGTGCACACTCATGCTGGAAATAGCCAAAAACTGCTTTCCTTATTTCAGTTAAGCAGTGATAAATCTGTGGCACCCCCCTTTAAAGCAGCTGAGTTGCTACTTTTAGGTACATGATAACATAAATCTGAATAATTTGTCTTAATATAATATTAAAAGCAGTATTTTAATCATGGAGTTATCACAGAGCTGCTGGAACTGATCTGGATTGTTTCCTTCTACCTCTGAAGAAGGGCTCACAGCCAGAAATTACGAGTCCTATAGGCTGTTATTAAGCTGAGGACCACAGAATAAGAGAATAAGCAACATTATTTCATTACTGAAATGCACAGATATAATTGCCATTATTTTTGCAGACTGAACCGAGAATTAGGCTTATATCGATTGCACCCTGCGGTACAAGTGGAGAAGGCCAAGCTTAGAATTAGGCTGTAAGCTCCCATTAAGTGGAGACTAAGATTCTCTGGCCATTAATTGACAGAAAATTTTGTTATTAAAAGAAAAAAAAGCAGGTGATAGCTGCTACATCTTTTTGCAAGGCAAGCTGATTCATGGAAATCATTTGTACAGTGCTGGTACTGAAATCAATTGTATGATGTGATTTTCTTTGCCCAGATCTGCTACAGAAGCCTGTTACTGGCTACTTTAGACAAAGAGAAATAGCGCAGGTTGTTGAAGAAAATTAAAATACATAGAAGCAATGTAACCAAGGTATAATAACAAGTCATTTTCTAGACATGGGAGTCAACAAAATTACAGTACTTGGTGCATGCCTTAAGTTTACCACAAGGATTGACAGATGGACATGAGCTTGCACCTGAAGAGGGAAGCTGAAATAACCATAACCAAATATAATCTAAAACATGAAAGTGGAGCTGCAGGTCTGGGCCAGGCTTCCTCTGAAGAATAAGATATCCCAAATGAACAATACAGCCATAAATAAACAAACAACATTTGGGAGATTCAAAGTAGACAGGAAAATAAAATGTACAGTGATGACATATTCACAGTCTTACATTTTATGGACCTCCAACACTACTTCCTTGATTTACACTTTTTTTTTAATGCAGAAGTGTGGAATCTGCTGGAAAATAATAAAGATAGTATTAGAATGCAGCTCCTTCTGTGTCAGAGAGAAGGAAGTATTAATCAGAGCTACACAATAACTGCAAACAGCTGAGAATAGCCATAAATATAGTTGAGAAGTAGAGCTTTCCATGCAACACCAGAGGCATATTGAAATGACAAAATGCAGGAATAATTACTGAACTGGTGATGTCCATCGCTGTTCAGAGCACTTTGCATAGCAATGAGTGTTCTCAGAGCCCTGGTCTATTCCCACGTCTTGCATGAACTGTGGAAAATCAGTGATGTTCCAGGTAAATGAAAGTCAGATGGCAAAAACGTTTGGCATAAGAGCTTGTATTTCTTTCATCACTGGGAACAGCATGAACATTCACAATGCCAGATAAAGATTTAATTCATCAAGGACATTTTAGGAATGAAGGCATTGGTGGTTATTTGTCTGCTGTAGGACCAAAATATGGATGAAGTCACTTGGCCACATTACCCAAGTGTTAAGGATGAGAGTGTTTTGAAAACATGTTCGAGGTAGTATCCCAGGGTATCCACACAGCTTTGGAAGGAACATGGTGGAGGGAATAACCGGGAGCACAAGATACGATTCTTTTGAATTTGAAATAAAAAGATATGGAAGTTCCCATCATCGAACAAGAAAATCACATTCCCTTTTTGGATATTTCTGTCACTTTTTCTTCAGAATTGATTTATACATAGCCTCAGTACAGATGTTTCTGGGGCACTGACACTACACTAGTCTCTACTGACAGACATCTGAAATGACCTGCTCCTCCTTTGGTTCTCCAGAGCTACAGATCCACTTTCTTCACAACGTCCAAAGTTGCTGGCTGTGGTCAGCTCCATGGTCTGGAGAGACTTCTTGAACGGGCTGTGCTTCAGTGCTGGTGGTTCTTTGGCATGGTTTTCTGGTATATAGAAAGTGTGTTTTGAGAGACCTTTGTTAGCAAGGATGTCTCACTCCAGAGAGAGCTTGTGACAAAATAGGAAGCGATGCTGGGAAAATATTCTAAAAGTGATGGATTCTCTCTTTGTTTTAAAATTAACTTACATTTATATTTAAATATATTGTGGCTCTGACATTGATTTGGATTTACATCATTTCAGTGCATTATGTTTTCAATATAGCTTTTGCTGCATTGGACTCGGAAATAACAGGATACAAAAATCACATGTCTGCATGGGAAATATGTTAATAGAGTCCTTATAGTAATTTCTTTTTCAGATATACTTATGCCATGGAGATGATTTAATTCAAGGCTCAGGCCTGGTGTGTCTAGTAGGAATCAACTTAAATGATTGAGCTCGACTGCACTCAGCTATGCAAGGCTCTCTGCAATATTCCTACCTTGATGGAAAACCTTGTGATTAAATTCTGGCTTTTAGACACATCAGCACCACCCAGGACTGAACTGACACTGAAAAAGCTTGCAAGCACATTATTATGAATAAGAACTCCTTTCAACTTAATGCTCCTCACATATTGGCACAAGAACATAATGTAACACATGAAGTTACTAGGAAATGTGAAAAAAATGTGGATTAGGCTGGCCCTTGTATTAACATCTAAATTAGACAGTCTAAAGCACACACGGGTGCATTTTTATGTGTATGAGCTGCATGGATAGCATATAATGGCATATAGTGGGTGCATATGTCACTGGGAGGTAGGAAGGATACCTTGGGAGATTCACCTTACTGACAAGCAAAGACACCAGTTGATTTCCCAGACAGAACCCTAATACTGAATAACTTTGAACAGAAACTGTGGATATATTTTTGAGAGACAGTAAAATATTCATACAGCAAACAACACGACATTTCTCTTGGTCTCTCTCTCTCATCTTCTGCTAATGTGAAAGTTGTCCCGTTTATGCATTTGTTCCTGACAGAGGGAAAATTTCAGATAAGAATTTCCATTCTGCTTTCTTGCAAGTTATACAAGGTGGATATTCTTCTAAGTGAAACAAGAAACTGTTGGGTAGTGTTTCCTTACTATTACTCAACCATTGCCCTATACAATGTATAGGGACTGTGTGGAAAAAGATACTGCTGTTGTGCAAAGGTAAACACAGAGAAAATGGAGAGGAAGAGGCTGGTTGTTTTGTCAGTTCCTATTATTGTCCTCATGGTGTCAGAGTAAAGGGGATATGACTGTAATAGGTGGAGACTCACAGTAGCGAACCTAAAACTTTGCTTTTCTCTTTTTTTTCCCCCAGTATAAATGACTTTAGGGGGTACACTGTGGGATTTTATTACTCAAGATTTACTGTTTTTTAACATTTATAGTTTTAGAAGTAGGCTCCCCAGATAAAACAGGGGTATATATATGAATGCTACATTAATGAAATTCATTAGCATCTGAATTGAAGGGAAGTCTATATACTTGAAATAAACCAGGAGAGATCCAGGCTGTGAAGCAGATGGTGGAGGTAGGGTGGAAAAACTAGAGGATTAACTGCCACAGTAAACTTCTCCCCATATTGGAAGCATTGTACTCATAATATGGTGCACATAAAATCTTAAGGAAAGAGCACAAGTGTAATTCTGAAAATGAAGAAATAGCTTTAGATTTGACAACACAAGCTGTAGTTGAAAGCCAAGAAAGGGAGAGTTGAGGACATTCTAACATTTATGTTGGCTGAATTATAACCCCCTGAAAGCTTTGCTGCATCTGTAAAGAGATGCAGAAGTCAGTATAACAGGGAATGCAGAAACACATTTTTTAAATGAGAACTGTGCTGAGGTCTGGATTCTCTAACGTGTTAGTCTCATAGTAAGACTCCTCATGACTGCTTGGATCATGGTGGCCTTTGCGCTTGAAGAACCTTTCCATTCATAAGATTCTGCTATGCCTCAAAAAGGCAGCAACTTATATTTAAAGTAGGCCCCCCCCAGGCTATATTCTGTTTTGCAACCAGTTATCTGTTTTCAAACATGTTCTAATTCAAAGAAATGCCATGGAGTCACTTCAGCATAGCTCAGAGCAGAGCACTCCACTGTCTGCCCAGCACTGCTGTTGGAAATGTTCCTCTGCTGGAACATAGCTGCTTTTGGAAGGAATATGAATAAATTAATCTTAAAATGATCAAGGTGGAACGGTTTAAGCTGCCAGTCCCTAGCTGAGATTGTGTGTATGCCTGCTCCCTGGCAGAGCAAAACAAACATGGTTAATTTAAATTCTTCTGCTGGGGAGGAGGAAAATTAGTTTATTTAGCTGTTTTAGCCCAAATAGTTATCAGACCATATGATGAAGAAGAAACATCCACGTAAGAGTTGCACTGACTAAACTGCTTTTGTGGAAAAATCACAGTCCTAACTGATACAAGAAAATCAAAACACAAAGTGTGTGTAGACTAAGGGTGACTCGTGTGTAAGGACAATTTATGAATGGGAGGGCTGATAAGACCTTCTTCAGCTAAGTGTCCCACTTCTGCTCCATGGAGAGCTGATCTGTTTCAAGCAGTTCCTGAATCACTAGAGTTTACAGTACAATATTTTTGGATAAACTGCTAACTCCTTCACAATTTGTTATTTCCAAGACAAATTGAACTGAACTATGGTGGTTTGGGGCCTGTGTGAGAAGCAGTCCATGCCTCTGCATAACAAAGCATAAACTCACCACTTTTCCTAATGTACAACAAACTACTCTTGGGCCAGAGTTTAAAACCTTGTGATGTCCTGATATCAGGAATAGCTTTATTGCCCCAGCAGAACTGATAAAAAGGACAATTAACATTCAAATAACTCCTTGGCTCTGATAGTCTGGTGCTTGACAAGATCTTTCCAACATTGTAGAAGAGTCACACGTGAATCCTCCTCGAATTTGCCAGTTCAATAACTGCTAAAATTGTAGAAATAGATCCATTCTGAAATGGGCTTTATCTCTGTCTTCCCTCCACGCCCAAGCTGTGATTGAGTACGCTACAGAAGCTGGAAAAATGGAGGTGAAATGAAGCGTCTTTTTAGTGGGTACAGCTGTCTTCAGCTCCAGTGGAAGCAGGCAGTGCCGTGTGAAAGGCTCGGCTGCATTTGGGTTTCATTTAAGTTTTTATCAGTGTGGTCTTGCCTCATTACGATACTTTATTTGCAGTAACACCTAAAAGAAAGACATGCATAATCTGAACTACCAGGATGCAAGTCTAAATGCTGGATGAACAGAGCTTTTGAGAAGGCATCAATCTGTCAACAGCTGAAGGACCGAGTTGGGGTACAATCTACAATAATTGAAGTCAATGTACTACAACCTATGTCCTTCACAGAGACAGGCAAAACACCAAGATAGGTTGCCCGTAGCACAGTAGCACAGGTTGCAGGGGCCCTCAGCCAAGCTATGCAGCACGTCCAGGGACTCTGGGCTTGCAAACAAGACAGTCTGCACAGTGAAAGTGCCACATGCGCACTCCAAAGTCTATCAAGCAATACTAGTAACCTCTCAAAAGACTGGTCACATAAAGTGGATGAGTTAGGAGACTAACCCAGAACTGTCACCAGATGCAGCACCTAGGTGATGCTGACATAGATGCCCAACAGACCTTATGAAGTAGATCCAGCAGAGCACCCCTTCCAGTGTTCGGTGCACAGCAGCTCCCGGTACTCAGCATGAGTCTGCCGTGAATCCTGCTGCTTATGGCCTCTGAAAAGTAGCTGGCAGTTTGGGGACAGTTCACTCTTGCGTGCCATCGCTGCCTGGGCAAGCTTACCTGCCTAACCTTGCTGCGCTTTGCCCAGCAGTTTGGGACACGAAGGAGCTGTACTCCGGATTTCTGCTTTCCGCGCTGTTGGTGTGCTGGTGACATTTTTGCTGGATAATCGGGCTGACAAGGTGAGCCCGAGCAAGCAAGGAGCGTGAGCAGAGGTGAGCAGCACCACCCCGGAGAGCAGTAATCCTGCTCCCAGCCCCGTCACCCTACTCTGCCTGACATTGCTTGCCACTAACGCCTTCCTCTTCCGACAGGCAGGAGGAGGCCAGAGCAAATCCCATTAATACGCTGGTGACGGACCCACCTGCAGCTGCATGTCAAGGCACCAACGTGCTTTAAAAGACATTTCTGAAGGAGATCCAAATGAGCGTACCATGCTGAAAGGTAAAGCTGAGCAGAGCCTTTCACCCAGTGGTCAGTGTGAAAACGTGCCAGAATCAGAGGTTTTGTCTGGATGGTCTCCCCCTTTTCAGGTGTGGACTCATTTATGGCTTTTTGTAGACTTTATGAAGGGAACCTCAGGGCAACACAGAGCTATTCTCCTGCTTAGCAGGTGAAGTCCCCAAGTAAGGTGAATTTAACAGCCTCAGTGTATCCCCTTCTGAGCAGCAGTGGCCCACAAAGACAAAAGGCACATGTAACCCTGCACAGCGTGGCACGATTAAATGGTCTCCACCCTGTCTCGCGTCCCTGGAGGAACTAAGATTTGTTGCAGAGCAGAGAGGATGCGGTCTCTGTGCTGGCTCACTCTTGGCCCTCAGCTGAGGAGAAGCTGCAAACTACGATGAATTATTTAGTACAGGGTTTGCAGGTTAATGTGTGTGTGTGTGCATGTGTGTGGACAACTGTAGTTTAGTGGGGACTGAGGCTGGAAAACTCATTTTCAACTAGGGCTGATTGAACACAGAGCAAAAACAAATACATCACTGGCTAAGACACCAGTCCCTCCTTTTCTTTCCTCTCTCCCTGCTTTCCCCTCTTCCAAATACTCCCCATTCTGCATCCCCACTCATATCTAAGTACTCAAATATAAACTAAACCATATACTCCCCCTCAGCAACTCATCTGCAAAAGAATTTGTTCCATTGCAGTGGGACTCCACAACATTTATTACATCTCTGTCTAAAATGAACCTCAAAGCAAGCATTTCATCCTCTTTCATGTAATCATCACAAGGTAGAAAATGAAATTTCCAAAGCCTAAAAGCATGCTGCAGAGAGCTTCAGGGCTCCGCATGCCAGTTTTTACTTTGATGTACTCTATGTTTAAAAAGAATGAAGTGGGGGGGGGGGGGTGGAGAAAAGATGCACTGAGTCTCTTTCTTGAGATTTCCTCTCTATGAGTTAACTCTTTAGGTGACAGCATGCGCTGAGGGAAGGAGGAAAATAATTCGGGAGCATTCGGGAGAGACGCTGTCAGAACTTCGTTTAGCACCGTGGATGGCTCCATGTTCCCTCGTGCATCTTAACAAAGTAAGCATCACCTCAAGGACTGGAGTGCAGATGTAATGATTTTTAGAGAGCATCTCCAGGATCAGCTGATAAATACCAGCTTCTCTGTTTCATGACATGATTTAGAAAAATGTGAGCTTTTTGTCAGACTAGTGAACTCTATCACCTGACCCAGAAGTAAGGAGGTGTCCTGGGGGAGCTGGGATTTATTGTATGTATTTATCCAGGGGCTGGATGTCTAGTTTCTGAAATGCCTACTGCTGTTTATTTACTAGGAGAGCAGAGTGGCACTCCTAAGGGTCAAGGGCAGTTGCATGTATTAATCTTTTTTTGCCTCTCTCTGTCCCTCTGTCCCTCTCTGGTCTGTTTAGTAAGATATTTAAACGCGTACTGTACTATGCTCAAGGAGCAAAGCTGGATGTTTTTCTCCCACTGCTCCACTGTGGCAACCAAATCCTCCCTACCTGCTTTCATCATTTGGTTGCATCTTCAAAATAAGAGCTCCCGTTCTCACACTGTTTTCCGGAGCCAGCCCCGTATCTCCCCCTTCCTCCCTGCCACCTCCTATTGCACTTACAACTACTGTCACGTCAGCTGTGCCTGCCATCTGCTTCCAGAACATTACAATGCCGCAGTCACGGGACATTTCGGAATTTACTCATACAAACCAAAGGCTTTCGGTTGTTGTCAAGGGTGGATGTAGCGCTGAGGAGAGTGAGGGTCTCCCAGCAGAGGCGTTCAGAGCCAGGCACACTGACAGAGGGAGGCTGCGTGCGCTTCCCCTGCCCGGCTTGGCTGGCCTACCTCTGCCCCGACCTGCAGCACTGCTGCTTTCTCGAGGCTGGCCTCCGCTGAGCCCAGCTGGCTAATTGTGCCAGATTATTTGCGGCTTTAGCGGTGAGCTTGAATCTGGGCCAGAATGAGACCAAAGTCATTTTTCACTTGTGACCCAATTTATGCCTAGTCTGGGGAGGTATATGGCTTTAGCAGTAACCTCGCCACTGTCTTGCTCCCTCCACAAATACAGCGTAGCTCAGCATATTTTTTATTCGTGTTGTTTGGGATAGGGACTAGTTTATAAAGTCTGAGCAGTGCCTGTAATATTGGGCTAGTCCCTGCTAAAAGCCTCTGGGTGCTGCTTTAATATCTAGCAGCAATAACATTAGCACGTCAGCTGTGAGCCAGCTGCATTTTCCCACGTTGAGAGCAGACGCTGTTACCCGTGCACTGCCCAGCTCATAGCCTCAGCCCTCCAGCTCGGCAGGGGAGGTTGCCACAGCCTACATCTGCATCAGCAAGTCATGTGGACTGCTCCTGCTTCTCTCCGAGAGGTTCTGCATATGGAACAGCTGGTGCCAAGGACCCCACGTGCACACCGTATACATTTCAGGCTTCTTCTTCTTCCTTCTTTTTTTTTTCTTTGGACTTTGCTGTAGTCTGATCCCACAGATTGAACATCCTTAGGGGCAGTGGTGCACTAATTGCAGACCTGGGGTGCATCTTCCAGCTTGGCTTCATCCAGGAGGAAAGTGATTCGTGATCCCTGAGACTGACTATGATGCAAAGCAAAGTGGGGATGATAGAGAACTTCTTGCTTCAAAAGCACACTTGTGATCCAAACTAAAATGCTGATGTGGATGCAGCCAAAAAGTATTGGTCTGCAACACAGAAAGTCAGTTCTTCTCTTGCCTTTCATATTTCTCACTTTGCAGTGAAATCCACTTACTTGGAGACAATTTAAAATCTGTTTAAAATTTGTTACCCTTTCAAAGTTTAATACATTTGGTGCAGCAGTGTGCCTTTTAAACACCCCCATTTGATCTTCCAGTTGTGAAAAGCACCTTCAAGCATGCCAATGCCAATTTTATTAATGACCCTAGATGAAATCATCACTATTTGGGAAAGGCAACAGAAAAAAAAAAAAAAAAAAAAAAGACCTTTATCTCTGTCTGTAAAAACAAACCAAACCCCAGAGGGATTCCTTTTTTTCCCCCAAGGCCTGTTGAGAGCTGGTGATCAAGCCTGCCTGTAATGTGCCCATGGCCTGGCTGAACTGTGTGCACGTGGTCTGCGCTGCCCTTGGCAGCTAAGCCATCACAAGCTCAGCGAGTAGCTGGATTTAAGCCACCTCAGGATCCTCGATGCTGCGGACACGAGCCAAAGAGCTGTGGTCAAACACTTGGCAGATATTAGACCACAGAAACCAAATGAGTGCAAAAGCTTAATTTGGCTCCATCGTTGCTGCTGAGTTGGTGTACGGGAATTAAAAAGTGTAACCTACTGTTTTGCAGTGGCAGTGCAGAAGTCTGAGGCCTGCATATGTGTTGTGCTTTAATCTGAGAGGGTTTGGTTTTTTTTTAATTTAGGAGATTTTTGAAACACACACAAAGGGGCCACATGGGACACACTGTGCAAAGAAAAGCAGTGTTGCCAAAGGATCAGAGTTAGAATGAATTGCATCCTCGTAATTGTCTACTTACCCACCGGCTGGTGCCACAATACTTGCTAGTCTCCCCTCACATGTGAGAAAGCTGATGCAGCTATACTTAATTTGAATTTTAAATCCCTGACAAGGACAAAGAGCACATCAGGAAAGTAAATGTTAGAATCAGCTGGTGCACTGGCTTTGAGGAGGCTGCTGATGGTACTGTGTCACCAAGGGCTGACAGCGATGCTGATGAAAGAGCCGACAAGGAAAGGATCAGAGAAGGCAACAGTAATGAGAGGGAAATATCAGAGACTGTGGTAAGGCTACAGTATATTACTACCCTAGATGAAAAGACTGAACCTTGGTCCCATGGTGACAGTTTGTCATCTTTACTGTCCTGTTGTGTGGAACGGCAGCAGAGATCTAGGACCGCTGGAGAAGAAGGAAATGGTGGCTGTTGGCTTGTGAACCATGCGGAAAACAGGTTAAAAAGCCACCGAATCCTCATGTCCTACTTCTGTGGGGAGTCTGTTGTGAATATACAGCGGTGAAGCAGGCACTGGTACTTACCAAAAACCCATTTCAGTGTTAGGAAGTGATTTAGATCCCAGACTAGCACAGGCTCCTTTCTGATGCTGATTCAAATCATATCAGAAAAGGATTGTACTGTTTAAATGAGCAGCAGATTAAAGATGTGAAAGCAGTGCCACTCCATCCAAAATGCACCAGAAAAACTGCAACTTATTAGGACATGTTGGACCACTGAGGGCATTAAGACATGTTCAGCTCCTTGCTCCATCACACAGCTCCTGTATGAACATGATGCGCTTCCAGGCAAGCCCTGGAGCGTGATGAGAGCCCCTTTACCTACCATGCTGCCTTCACACTCACAAGCGGGGAAAATCTTGTTAACTCAGGTGAGGAGTCATGTTCAGCACAGAGCCTGCAAGTCCTCCTCGCTGTGGGCTGTAAGACACAGGCGTGACAACAGAGCTTGGAGCTAATGTGAACATGTCCACATTACGTGAAGTCAGAAGGTGTTTGGTCTCTTTGGCTATGCCTACGTTGGGTGGCAAGTACACCCCTCCAGCAGCCCTGAAGTCCTGATTCCTTCATTGCCCAGGTCAGGACAGTCTGTCTCCTTTCTGGCCCTCTCATCTCGGTTTCTTGTCAGTGGAAACCACAGCGTTGCGGGATGATGGTGTTCCTCAGGAAATGGGGACCTCACCAGGCTATGCACCCAGGGACTTAAAGGCTTTCCCAGGTCCCACAGCTTCATGGACATTGGAAAGGATACTGGAAAGAAAATGGTTCTTGGAAAGCAGAATTTCAAGGGGATGCTAACAGCATTTTCTTCTTCTTGCCTAAATTAGCAGTGTGTAGACCTGTTTTGAGTACAGGTGATTTTTGTTAGAAAAAGCATTCAGAGTACAATTTTTAAATGGTTGGCTTCTGGCTAGTCAGAGATTCACACTTTTAAAAAAGTTAGTTATACCTGCTCAGCTACAGACTCCATCAGGTATAAACCAACATGACTTAGGCCAATATTTTGTAAACTCAGTTTGAACTTCAGCCTCTTTCACACAGCTTCAGCCCGCAGTTATCGTATCTCATACCTGCTTCCAAAATGAAGATGTCTGCTGAAGTAGCTATTGTCGTATAATAGAAAAATATAATTTCTCATTTAAATACTACAAAATATTTTTTGTGCACAGACTGCAGTGAAGCATAGATTACAGATCTGTGGGTCACACACGGATTACAGAAAAATCTGGCTCTGGTAACAAGCCATGCAGCCCTTCACTTATGTGTGTTTGTTCAAACCCAGCCCACGTATCACACTAAGACTCAGAAGCATCACTGGCTGCTGACTGTTCAGATTAAATGATTCAGTGTTCTCAGGACAGTCCTTAGTGGGCATGAATTTGGAGAAATTTATCACCTGGCTTCAAAAGTTTTTAGACCTGATTTTAAGTATGTACTTAGAGAAAGTAAGATAGGCCAGCCTTGTATGCTGCTGTTGGGAATGGAACAGCTTGTGAAATCACAAAATAACAAAGAGCAACTTTCATTTGGAGACAAATGAAAGTAAAATGTTCTGATTTGAATTTCTTTGTTTTAAAGTGACAAAGTGACAAATAACATGGCTCCAGGATTTTTCAAGGGGCTTCCTGTTAGAAGACTCAGATCAAGGTTTACTGTTTGTTCTCTTTATGCAAAGGATAAAGAATTTTTTTGCTTTTACTAAACAATTTCTTTTTTAACCGAAGCGCTGATACCTGCAGCTAGACCTGTGCTTCAACAGGCTCTTCTCACATATAAAACACTCACAGATTACAGCCTAAACTGCAATTTTGTGTGCTTTTAGAAACCGCTCTGACAGAGGCATGCCAAGTTATCTAGAGTCATTGAGCTAGCTGGCAGGGCGAAGCCTGTCAGTACACTAACACTGCAGGCATGTAACCTGTTTTCCCTTCCTCCATCTGCCACATCACTTTGGGGTTGGGTAGGCATTATGCAAAGTAATAGCTACTACCATTTCAAAAATATGTGTCATTCCCCTTCAGTTCACAGTCATTTATATCCCATCCTATTGCATCAAGATTTTGACACCACACATGTAGTGCTTTAATGAATCAGAGGGAAAAGGAGCTAAAAATATAATGGGAGCCATCGTTTTGCCTGGAACACAGTAGACCATGAGAAGACCATGGACAGATGGTCCATTAAATGCTTGTCCTTTACAGACTTGGGCAATATCACTCACACAGCAAAAACCAAGGCGTCAGGCCTCCTGCACAGAAAGGGACCCTGCAGAAGAAAAAGAAGTGCTGTGCAAAATGGCAGAGGTCGGACTCAGAGGTTTTCCAGCAGCAGAGGCTGGGGGCAGGAAACCTGGAGGACTGTGCAGGAGATGGACTGCCGGCTGCGGCTGCGTTGCACGGAGCTGGATCGAGCCGTGCTGGAGCACGCTGCTCCGAGCAGGCTGGAGCACCGCCGGGGCCTGGCTTGGGGCCACACGGGCTCCCTGGAGCAGCAGAGCTCGTCAGTGCCGTGCTGCGCCTGGGTTGCTAATCAGCACCTCCGCCCCAGGCACAAGGCGCAAGCCCAAAGTGTCTCCATGCTGTTGAAATCGGTGTTTCTCATCCCTGGATGATTTGCTAATCTCCATGCAGGTCTGCTCCAAGGATTGTGATGCCTGCATGCCTTTCTTGTGGGAAATTGACCCAAACTGGCTTTGAGTGTTGCTTCCACCCTCTTCGCCCCAGCTCCATCCCACAAATCCCACGGTGCCCAGCCAATGCACTCTGGACAGAGCTGCTATGGGCAGCATCGAGGGAACGCCAATGGCCGAAGTGGAAAGCTCCAGTGAAGGGGCGGGAGGCAAGAAGGTATGTAGTATCAGAAGAGGAGGCTTGTCAGCTAAAGACTTTCCCTTTTTAGGTGCAAAATCAGGACATGTAACAAACAAGGACAAATTGGAAGAAAATTTATCCCCTTATGCCTTGTTCTTTCTTTTCTCTTAGGCTCAGACTTTTACTGTGTTGGCCGATCATACGCCTATTAGAAACATCTGCTCTAAGTTTGAAGGGATATTTGTTTAGGGGTGGGTTTTTTTTCATTTTTCTCCCTTTACTTTTGATTCTTTGTTCCTCAAAGTTTTCCTATAGTAATGTTTTCTCAACTTTTGTGTTCTCTTTTCCTCGTTTCTCTTTCCCTATCCTATCTCTCCAGATATCTTTAGCTGTGTCTCTCCACCAGGTGCACTAGCTTGACAAGTTAGTAGACGCTTCAGATAACCAGTGTTCAAGCTTTAGAAAGACTTCAGACGATTTCTTCCTCCTTTTTTTTTTGTTTTTTTGTTTTTTTGTTTTTTTTCTTTTCCTCCCCTTCTGGAAAACCAACTGCAGAGTGGGAGAGAGGCTCTCCCTCTTTTCAAGGACACAGTGTCACCTTACTTGGAACTGTTTTGTTCTGACTTCTGCAGCTAATGGAACAATTTCCTTTCCTAGTTACTTTGATGTTTTTCTTTCTGTATCTCCCAGTGAGTGAGGCACCTGTGTGGGGGTTATTGGCAGCCAGGCACTTTATCATATCCTCTCTTAAGAAATGGGTTTGATTTTCATGTTCATTAAGGTTGCTCAACACCTGGTAAAGTGCTGCTTTTAGGACTCTCTAGCCTCCCAAGATGGTGTAAAGGGGTTTTGGCACAAGTGAGAATCAAGACCAATACTTTCATTACCTGCTGTTCAAAATGACTCTTGTTACTTTTCTTTGTGAAATTGGTACTATCAGTGATATAAGAAAGAAGGATGTTCTTGCCACTAAAAACAGTGACAGTGACCTGGGAGATTTCAAACCTCTTCCAATTTTTGCCAATTATGTACTACAAAATGTCCATTAGGTAATACAGCGTGAGATCAGTTTTCATCTCCAAAATATGACTTGCCTCTTTAAACCTATTTGAGGATTCATCTGCTTTAGGATTAATTTTTATTTGTACAGCACAGATGGGCCTGACAGTCTTGTCTTCACATGGAACTAATCCAAATACCTCATCTACAATAGTTATTTTTGCAGATGTGCTCATTTACTTCTCCTCGGATGTGTTCATTCACTGGGTGTTCACTTGATCTTCATGAGCCGTGCTTTTACATGGGTTGAACTTTGTCTATTTTGGAGGTGGATAAAGCTAAATTATGGATAGGAACTTAAAAAGAGAGAAGATTCGGTATAAAGATTTTCTGCAGAATACCATTTTGCTTTAAAATTACTGCTTACCTGATTCAGCAGAGATTTTGCTTGAACAAAAATTGGAGAGGAAAGTTGTGTTTTCCCTCTTGTAAGACATTAATCCTAATCTATGCTTAAAAATAAATATTGTATAGAACTTTTAAGAAAAACATACCAAAACCTGACATTTTACATTCCTTCCATAGTTTCAAACAAAAAATTCCCTTTGAATGACTGAAACATAAGTTATTTCCACAACATTTACACTTCTTGACCTTATATTTTTGTGATAACTTTGTCATAATTTTCTTCAATCACTTTTGTCCCTGGTGGGATGATATATGCCTCCATTAGGTGATCTTTTAAGTCCCTTTTTGTGCCTGAAGAGATCAAAAACAATGCCAAGTCTGAGCAGGTTTTCTT
Source organism: Dromaius novaehollandiae (assembly GCF_036370855.1). NCBI lineage: Eukaryota > Metazoa > Chordata > Aves > Casuariiformes > Dromaiidae > Dromaius > Dromaius novaehollandiae. Next base: position 7,593,391 of record NC_088132.1, read on the forward strand.
TGATTTTTAAAATCTCCCTGAAACAGTATCTGGCACATCGTCTTAAAGGAGACAAGGAGCATGTGTTTGCGTATATATGTGACCACAGTTTTTCAGGGTCCCAATTCTCAGTGAGTCCAACTACAGCAGAGCACTACATTACCCAGTGACAGAAACTGTCAGCCCTTAACTGAAAAACATTCATGTCTGAGTATGCTCCGCTTTCGACTAGCTCTACCTTCCCAGAGGGTCTTCTGGAGTTTGCAAAACACAGTGGAAGATAAAGAACTACTTCAATAGAGTACTTATGCATTCAGTAAGTCTCATAATAATTGGATATTATATTTAATTTTATGTTGTCCTTGTTTTTAACAAGGTAGAGATTATCACCTTTAGGTTTCAGAATCCGGGAAGTTCATACATCTCTGGTGTTTCTTCCGGCTGTCAGCAAACTTTGAAAGACATTGTAATTCACGTACCATTCACCTCATTTTCATCTCTGAAACCATAAGGACTAGGGACATCATTGTTGGCAAAGACATGAGAGACTTTGAACCGATCCTGCAGAAATTAGTAAATCCAACAGGAATTTCTACAATAAGAGTGAGTTTACACATATTTATTTCACAAAAAAAGAAATGCAAGAGCTCCCTGATTCATTTAAAGTGTGGTATGATACAGTGTTTCAACCCTTCCTCCCTTTACTGTAACTTTAATACTGGTTGTGCAGTAGGACATAAAAGCCATTATTTTACCATCTCCCACCTCTAACATTTCGTTCTCCCCTACTTCTTTCTATAGTGTCATTCCATTGGCTTCCATTTGCAAGTTTAGTCTTTTTATTTGTCCTTTATAACCGTCCCTATAACTCCTTTCAAATTACCTGCTCTTTGCTGTTTGCCAGTGAGGCCCCATCATTATTCTGCTCCTCTCTTTCTCCCATGATCATCCCTCTTTATTCCATCCTGCCCTTCTGCATGAGAAAGCTCAGCCCACTCATCTGCTAGCACACAACAAAAATCACGTTAATCAGGGTGGACACCTCAAGCACTCAGTTCAGTTTAACATCCAGACATGCCGGTCCTGATCGTTCCTGTTCATTTTTCTGCCAGCGGTGCAATTGCCTGTCAATTGTCAAGCATCTATAGAAGTTGTCTGAATTGCTCTGTCCCCTGGTATCTGGTCAAAGCTGCACTGGTTTCCACGGGTGAGTAGCTACAGACTTCAGCACCAACAGTCAACACACATTTCCAAGCTGCAGAAGGGGCTGTTACGATCCTCTTGTCTCACCTTCTGTCTAGCTTCGGCCTCAGTGCTGCACCGTGTAGTACCTACATTAAATCTGCAGCTCCATTTAACCGAAGATCCAAGTGTTTGCTTCACCAGAGCAGAAGAAAGAGCTTTCTGTGAGAAAGAGGGCAGAGGATGATCCGTCTTCCCTCCCTTCTTTATTACAACTTGTTATTTGCATACAAATCAATAGATCTTTACAGCTTCCATATGAAATCAAAGAGTAGGCAAAGTGTATTAAAATTCAAAGATAGACTCCTTTTGACATGCACCAAGTTTGGGACTCCTGGTGTCTGTTGACCCTACAAATGGTGTGCCTGGAAAAATGTGGTCGGCGCAAGGGTGAGAATTTCTATGACCTTTGTCATTTTAATATTTTCTGACTTAGAGCCTCATACACGTGTTCTTGTCAGCACTGTGTGCTAGCTGCTGAGAAGGCTTTTGCTTATTTACAGCTTCTCACATGCCTGTAGGGCATACACTTTACCCAGAGTTTCACAGATGTGGAATTAATGGGTTGAGCAATGAAGTGGGGTCCTGTGTTTCCTTCCTTGCCTGACTCCCTAGAAAAAATTGTAAGTTGCAAAGTGATATCATATTATAGAACATAAAATGCTTTCTGCCTGGAAAGATAATGACATTAGTTCTTCCTTTCAAAATTCTGCTTTCAGTACTAACATACTAACACACTCTTCACACAAACTGTGTTTCTTCCTCACTAAAATGTAAGTTTGGTTGTGGGTTATAGTGCATTTCTCCACATTTTAGGCTCTTTCCATTTCTGCTTAGAAATGGCATTAGTGTAATAAAGCTGATTACATTTGAAACAAAACTTTTCTACTGATGTCATGATGACCGATGTTAAGGGCATTTCCCGGCGCTTGAATTACTGCAGCAGTTGACAGCTTTTGCACAGGTGGCCACTAACTGCCAAGAAATACCTGACCCAAAGCTTATTATTTATTGGCTGTAAGTGTCCAGCCAGACAGTCATTATATCAAGTATGAAATAATGTAATTCCCCCTTTTTATGTGCTGAAAAGTTAGAGGCTGAACTACCTGTTGCCATGGATACAGCCGTCTGTTCGCCGGCAGCGCTGGGCACCTCCTGGCATCTCCGCGGTGAGATGCTGACCGCAGGAAAGCGGGGTCTCGCCCTCCTGTCCCCCGGGGTTGTACTTACCCGGGAGGCAACCACTGCTGGAGAGACACTTCTCCTCCCTCCTTCCAAAGGTTTTGCTCCTGGGGTCAGATATACGAACAGCGCTTTTTAAAGCACGTGCTGGTATTGTGCTGTTGTGTCTCCAGACGGTGAAGGCGAAAATAGAGGGAAAGTCCTCACGCTTCTCCTGATCCCAGATGAAACGACTCCGATTCGCACCACATGTGGAGTTAGGTTTAGAAAGACTTCAAAATACTTTCTGCAACAAGAAATGTCACCAACAAGTTTGGATATGCTCTGGCTTTCTTGTGGAGCAATACGGGATGCCTGCGACCACCTATTGTCGTGACAGTTTCCGTCCTTTGTATTTTCTGTTTTTTAAAGCAGCTTAGTCTCTTCGGAAGGGATAACTTCCACGGCTTTAGGGTATGCTCCCCTTGAAGCTGTTTAGCCAAGACGCTGCAGTCATTTGCCCCAGTTCAGCACAGTTCCCGGTGAGGAGAACACACCATTTCAATATTCCTGCCTCAAGAGCTTCGGGAGAGGCTGGAGAGATGGGGAATGGTGCTACCTGCACTGGGATATGCAGGCAGCTTGTCATCTCTCCAGTACCAAAAACTGGGACAGTTGATGGAGGCCCAGAGGCAGACACAGATAGGAGTGGAGAGTTTCATACATTTTCTGCACATATAACAGCTGAGCAGGCACTAACAGCTTTTTTCTAGAGGTGCAAGCAGCCTGCAAATGAAATGTGCAGGGACGGAGTAAAAGTAGGCACTAGTGCATCGCCTTAACATGCGCCCATTATACAGAATCAGGGCAGCCCTATCAACGAAAACTTGCCAGGCTTAAAAATGATAAACATTTGAAAATGGGTCACATTCCAGTGTAGAGAATTTTCCTGATTATACAGGTTTCTGATTAAGCGAGTTATATTATATTAACATTTTCTCAGCTTCTTTTTTCTAAGAAATAAAATCGATAATACAACAGATAATACTTGCACACAACTAAAACAAACAAACAAAAAGTACTTGCAGTTCTCTTTAAAAATATATAAAACTTCTGACATTTTCTCCAGGTCAGAGACCCTGCATTCAAATATCTGTCTATCTATTCATGTTCTGCCTTTCAGTCAGTGAGGCAAAAGCTAAAATCAATCTCTTCCCTGGGATAATTGCTCAGCAAACAGGATGCATATAATCCATTTTCATTATTAATACTTCAGTTAGGATTCAGGTACTGTATTTTACTCCTTATAACGAGCACAGTTTTACAATGGATGTGTAGGGGCTGCAGTATATAACACCACTGACAGCTGCAGAATTCCTGTCACTTGCACCAGAGCTGGATTAAATATAAGTACATTTCTCTGGGCAGTAACACAGTGTAGAGAGATAAATTTGCAATATATACCTATTTTACTGCATATGCACAAGTCTCATTTTCATCGTTAATTCTTCCCATGGACATATCTGTTACCATTTTATTTATCAGTGAAGCTATGTTCTTGCTGTTGTATTGCATCTCAGTTACAGAAGGTCACTGGTCTGTGAGATCTACTGTGGTGATGGCTTTTGTGTCTCTCCAGATCCCACTGATCTTGGAATATCTTTTCTTATGCTTTAATATAGTCTGGGGTGAAGAGCTTAAGTTATTCATTTCACCTCCTAGTTTGTTTACACTATAGTGAAGGCAAATTTTAATTTCTGTAGTAGCAATAAGTTGTATGATTCATGAAATCATGATTTTCTTTGATGCTAGCTATACCCTGAGAAGAGAAAATGAGAACTGAGAGGTCATTAAAATAAATCCCTCCACCTGCTGCCTAGTTTACATTCAGGTTTTGATGCATTGGTGGAAAATATTTTCCTGTTTCAAACAAAGATTAATTCGTAATTGCCACAATCCTCATGAGGATGCCTTTGCAGCTGATTAGGAACTGTCTTGAGAACTGTTTTCTAAATGAAAATTTGAAGTAGCAGACTTGCCATCAGCCATGAGTCATCCTGCACACACACTGCTGGATACTGCTGGATCCGGTTTGAGTCTGGCTTTGTAGCACTGGTGCCCACTCGAGCCAGATGAAACAACAGCAGTGTGTTTGTGCATGACGACAATTCTGCGAGTGCACAAAAGGGACTTTTGGGGCTTCCGCAGGACAGGTCTTCATTTCACACAAATGATTATTTTTCATGTGGTATTGAATAGCATTCCCAGTCAGCAGGATGTGCACTGAATAGGCATGCCGACTCTCCCACTTTTCTTATCCCAAGAGTGGTCCTTTAGGAGCAGAAGTGGGTCTAATTTAGGCATTGGTGGGAGGGTGCACTGCTGAGGTAGTGCTGAGTGCAGATCAGTGGAAATAATTGGGCCTCTGAGGATTTTCAAATGGCCGTTTTTCACAGGCACAAAACTTTAAACTGTAGGTGGAAAAGCAAAATGAGAGGGACAAACAGAAAACTCATTGTCAGCCACGGCAGGGGTAGGAGTGGTAGACCTCCTCAGGATGAAGGGATTCATCTCTCCCTCTTCTGTTTCAAGGGCTGCTGTCATTTCTGGGGGAGGTTTGCTGCCTCTCAGTACCCCAAGACTCATTCTTGCACGGATCTGAATGATCCTGTGTGTAAGTATCTAATGGCTACTACCTAAATACAAGAGAGTGAGAAGATGAGATTTGAGGCTGATGCTTGTGCCTGAGGGAAGAAGATATTCTCCCATAGCTTGGATGTCGGGTTTCATGTCATACTGCCACGTTTCCCCAAAGCATATACAACAAATCTCTGTATTTCCATCTTCATAAATAGATCTCTTCTGTGACAGAAAGTTGCACAAAAATAGAAGCATGTTTTGAACTTTATGGACCTCTGTTTCCTCAAGATCTGGTTACATGTAACTCTGCTCAGGAAAAATAGAAACTGAATGATCATGAGATTATTGTTCCCCAACTGTAGGGAAACCTGTTTCATCTCCCCGTAACAGAGTAGTCATTCACTAAATGCACTGATCCAGCCATTCTCAAGCAGTGGACTATTCATAGCCAGAAATAGTGATGGGAAGGAATGCACATCTGAAAGCACATCCTCCCCCCACCCTGAAGATACTGAAGAAACAGAGGGGAGGGAAAATCTCCTTCACTCATAGCAAAACTTTACCAGAAAGAAGCTGTCAGCAGAGCCCAGCACTGGGGCACGACTTCTGCACTATGCCAGGCTTTTAGCAAGACTCCTCCCCAAAAAAGCCCATAGTAGAACTACAACATCAGGGAGACAGTGAATTTAGTGTCTCTCATACAAAGCGTTCAATCTGTGAAATATTAGGCTTGACTCCTGTCAGTGGCCACAGCACAGATCCCAGAAAGAAGCAAAGAGAGGAAGAAGAGCAGACCCCGTGCGATGAAAAGCACTCTTGCAAAGCAAAGAGAGACACAGCCTCTCCCACACCCAAGCTTGTGGCCACAGGTACCGTATCAAAAGGCAGCGTGGTCTTTAGTCTGGGAGAAAGACTGTAACTCATGATCGAATTTATCCAACACAAGGACCTTTCCTTAGCACTGTGCAGTGCTGGCTCTCCCTCTTTCTCAGTCATGATTTTTTTCTCAGAAACCCGCTCAGGACTCATACAGCAGAAGGAAAACAGCAAGAGGGGATTTTCCTCACCTGCCCTCCTCAAGATGATTTCACCACACAGCAGTCAGTCTAACTAGTGTTCAGCACAGTGCAAATCATACTTTGCATGCAAATGTGAAGGCAGCAACAGGAACGAAGTCTGTTGAGATGTAGGGAGAAAAGAAATAGGATACTCTCTTCTGAGCAGACCCGGTGGGTTCACTGTTGCAGTGAGAGCCAGAGTAGTATCACTCCTCCTTTCGCCAAACTCTTGCCTTTGTCTTTACTGTCCAGTGGGAGAAATTTTTGGATTCAGGAAGCCAACAGGGAGTTAGCAGCAGAGAGATTTGTCTTCTACACAGAGAGTCAAGCAGTTCAGACAGCCCCGATATCCTTTACATGAAAGCAGAAACAGCCACATACTTTGTAGCTGGCATAAGGGCCCTATCTACCACCTCTCCTCAGCTTCAAGAAGCAGCAAGTTATTCCCTGCACATGCAATGACCGGGGATTCAGGAAAAGAAAGATTAAGCCCTCTGTCTGCTACGTTAAATGGGCCCTTTGGACACAGGCTGCTGAAAGCACTCAAGAGCTTGTTTCCACAGATTTTATACTGTGTCCCAAAGCCACAACAGTGTCTGTCCAGTGCTGCTGGTACCTTCGCAGCCTTGTGTGGAGGTGAGGGCATTCAAAAGCTCTAATATATTGCACAGCACTAATCATCATTTCACAGCATTTTGCAGCTGACACTAGTCATCACAGCAGTCATCCTGACACCTCTCCTATCCCCATGGGAGCATCAGAGCATGCCATCAAAAGAGTTAGCTTTCAGACCGGCAGCCATCACAACTAAATAACCAGCTGCAGCCTTGGTAAAAGGTTTTTATCATATGCCTCTGCGTATTTTTGAAATCCTCCATCTTGTCTTTATCATTGTTTGTTAATAAACTCTTCACAAGTTGTTGAAAACAGAGGATGTGCAGTGAGCACACTTGTCCGGCTGCCTTCATGAAGCACAAGAATATCAGCGTGATCTAAGTATTGTTCTCATCCTGGCTGTCCATTCTTTACGCATCCTTAGATAAGCTGCTGCAACACTTCATCCCTTCTGTCTCCCTCACCACTCAATGCTCATATTATCTATTTACACTGCAGAGAAGGGACAGGCTGTATTTGCACATTGAGTAGCATCATAGGGCTCAGATGGGGTTTCCAGTGGCAGAGAGTTCCCACTGCACATAAAGCTTGGATTTTAGCTTTATTCTGGACTCAGGCTGAAAGATGCTTGCACTCATTCAGGCTAGAATTCAAAGGTAACAAATTCAAATGTGACTAATAGTTACTTCTACCCTTTGCTACGCAAGCAAAGAAATTAGCAGGCTTTAAGCAGGCTGGCTCACAGAGCCTGGAACAGACTCTCACATTGACAGACACTGCTGTTTGTGCTAGCAGAAAAAAAAAGTAGCAACAAAAGCTGTGGAACAAAGAACCGTAATGCTTCAGGAAGTTTCCTGTTGCAAATAAGAAAATCCAAACTACAGACAGAGCGCAACATCAGCTAAAATTTCCAAAGAGCAGAAGGACCAGTTTTAAACTGCTCAGCACGCCCAGTCAGGGCCAGGTTTTCAATTTAGCTCAGCTCCCATGGAGGCAGCTAAACAAGAGCCAGATTTTTAAAACCACTCAGTATCCAGCTGTTCCCACTGCAGCACTTCTGGCCGGATTTTTAAATAGAGCTCAGCACCGCCCAGCACGCTGTGCTCTTTCAAAAGCTGGCCCTGAGTGGCTCTGCACCTGGGGTCGTTGTTTCGGTGACCGTCTCCTGGAAGCAGAGGAAGCATCTCACTTCTACTTCTTTGCTCCTTTTCTGAGCCCTAGCATGGTCAGGATGGTATGAACTATCAAATGCCTTTTGGGTGTTTATATAGAGAGGGAATGTCGAGAGATGCAACACAGACTGCGGCAGAGCAAGTTTCACAGTTCTGTCAATCTTCCTTGCTCTCCTGAACTGCAAAAGCCAGTAGTATGCTTTGACCTGCCAATCATGCTGGCTCATGTCAAATTATGTCATCTTCCAAATGTCTGGGAAGATTGAGTTTGGAGGCCTCAACTTATTTTCACAGGCAGACGAAGAGTCTGCAGCAAAGCTAAAAAATCAGAAGATGCCACAATTCAGGGAAGGCTGTGTGTCAGATAATGTGAAAGATTATCTGGAAGTGTGCTGGTTTGCTAGATCATCTTGTTCACAGAAACTGCAGTCTTTCTTTACGAGCACATCAGCGTGGAACTTCCCAAGCTCCTTTGTTAAGGAGAAGCCACCTGTAACTCCTAAAACACACAGAGCTCCCACACTATCTCCAGCTTTCCAGGAGCCTGTGGGAAGAGTCTGATACACAGCCAATGTGAATGGGAAGGCTAATGTCTTCTGCACTAGCACTGCATGGTTCTTGCATAAGCAGAGAGGTGCAGTTCCAGTTCATTGGTAAGGGATGAAAAGCAGAAATTCTCAGAAGGGGAGTGGTCCTCCAGAAGAAAAGAAAATGCATGGCTGTTCCCTTTTGTTTGTTTGTTTGTTTTCTTTTAAGTGAAGATCCAGGAAATACACATAGGGCAGAAAAGGGAGATTATTAAAACAGATCTCAGAGCAGAGAGCCTCAGGCTGGCCCCACTAAGGCACAGTTAGGTGAAGACATGTTTTTCCTTTCAAAGGTGGTAAATTTAAAATGTTTCTTGCTCAAATGAAACCGCCTGAAACAAGAGAAGGTGTGAAGTGCAGGTGAATTTCAGTTTCCTTTAAAAAAAGTTGATGCTGTTCATTCCCCCTTTGGAGAGGGATGTGTCTCCCTGTTTGGAGCTTCCTCCCCTGTCATTGCTCCCTCTCATTTCCTCCAGCCCCCTTGCTGTGTGACCGTGTGACACGCAGCCGTTCTGTGAGAACTGAGAGAGATATTGGCAGTTTGGGAGCTGCTGTTCCTGCTTATGTATGCAAAGAACATAATTGCTAACTGCATCATCTGTTGTAATTTACACATCCACACACAGCACAGATCAGGGTAGTCTTTGTATGGGGATGCAAAGCCTTCTTTTCTTCTTCCCCATTTTTAGGGGGAGTAAAATATTAGATGTGCTGGACTTTATTGTGCTAGGTGCTGTATAAATGTCCCAAAAGGTGGCCACTCACCAAACAATTTAAACTCTGGTTAAAGCTGAAAAGAACAGGGATGGAAGATAGGATTTATTTAACTCTTCCATTCACACCCAGAGAGCGCAATCCTTAGAAACGACTTCACTAAAATTACATATAGAGGCCTGCAGCAAGTGTGAGAACTTAACAATACCAAACACAGATCCAGGACTTAGCATTACAAAACCATTTTGCGGTCACAGATCTAGCCAAGCAAGAACTGTGTTGCTCCCAAATGTTATATAAGCATGAGGCAGCCAAGGAACACTCAGTGAACACTGCTCCACAAGATAAAAATAGCAGCTCTGTAATAATAAGAGGGTAAGGGTCTAAAAAATATATATATATCTGAGCGAACGTGAGTGGGATTACCAACCAGTTTCCCTGTTAAATATTTTGACTGTCATTGCCACAGCAATTTGGCTTCTGATGATCTTCAGAAGCAGAATCTAAGCCAGATACTCTTCTCCTTTACAGCCTACAGATGCTGGATACCTGCAGATACAGCCCCTGTCTGAAGGTGGAGACTGCACGGTCACATCAGAGACCTCAGAAACAGATGCTCCATGATAGCTGGAAGGGGCTGTAGTTCCCTTCCCAGTCCCCTAAGTAAATCTGCAGCTCCCAGTGCTGCTTGAACTCCTTTGCCGGGTTGCATCTCTTGCACAGGTTCTCCTGGTGACCCTTTAGGACCTGCAGCAATAGGCCCCCAGTGTCCAAGAACCCCTTTGAGGCTGTGGCAAACCCCACAGATACTCGTTAGGATTCTTTTGGCCTCTGAACAGACTATCTCAGTGGACGTGCTGTTTCACAAGGCTCATGTCCTTTCCTGGTGCCTGGCATGCTACATCTCTGCTAAGGAGAGCTTCAGAAGGGAATATTGACCTTCAGAGAGTGCTCTCCAAAACAACACTGTGTCCTGACCAGATGCAAGGGGCGCGCACATAGCACCCACATGCCAGTTCCCCTCCTGACCTGACTTTTCTGCTCGGGGAGGCAGAAAGCTTCGCTGCTGGGCGCTACCTCGCGTATGCCTCCGACAGCAGCAGGATTTCAGGGGGCCTTCAGTGCGCATGAGGAATTTTCTGCACACGAGCTTTCAGGTTATGCTTTGCATATTCATTCAAAGTACTTCCGTCCCGTAATGCCGTGAAACGTGGCTCCCAGACAGAGCTGCAGCCGCTAGAGGGCATTTGAAGGACACCAGATCAATGAATATCAGACCACCTGCCGCCAGGCGAAGCCACCCCGTGTGTGTGACCCACCGAGCAAAACTGTGGCATGCTGCACGCAATTTTATCCCACTAATTCTGTCGTTCTGTCTTTTTGCAGTTGCCCCTTGGTGCAGTTGGTGGTTGCAGTGGACAACCCATTTGTTGTTCCCATGCCATTCCTGGAACTGCTGCTGCAAGTGGGCAGCAGCTTAGGTGGAGCAATGCTCTGAACAGACTGTTGGTTAACGATGTTTCCTCTGCACCCTTTAAAATACATATGGATGTAAACAGCAGACATAGTTTTGTTCTTCAACCTTGTCAGCTGCCCGTGGCCTCCTCTGTTTAGTTTTCCACGCTGTTCAATCTGAAGTCCATGACTTCCTTGCCTTTTTCCATCTGCTCGCTCTCCATAGAGAGATCTGTTCTCAAAGGGGAATATTTTGCTAAAGCACACACCTGCGCTCTCCATCCCAGGCTTATTCAAGACCCTTTCCATCAGCAGAAGATTTGAATGTGGCCTCCATATCGTGGTCAAAGGCCGAGACTCCAGAACTTTCAGATATCAAACATTTGTGGGGACATCACCACCGCGTGACTGCCTGCCCTCCAGAAAGGACGGCTGGCTGAAACCACATTAAACGTTTCAGTCAAGCCTAAAGAGCTCCCCTGATGATCCTTTTTTCTTTTTGCTCTTTTCTTTCAAAGGAGAGAAATGTCAGAGAAGAAGCAAATGGGAGTATGTTTTCACATGTGCTTACGCATTGGGTTTTTGTACTGGTGAATCACCGTGGGAGAAGCTTGCATTAAAGAGATGCAGGTATGTACGGCTGGCAGCTGCTCTTTTTGGATAGAAGGGAAAGGGAGGATGAGGGTGACCTTCAACATGCGGTGGGCCAAGAAATAATCAGAATGAGAATACCTTGGTTGGCACGTGACTTCTGTCAGGTTTTTTAAGAGTCTGAGAATGACCAAGTGTCACCTCAGTTATTTCCAGATGCAGTTGCCCTGCAATATTCCTGATTCTCAGCAATGTCCTTTAAGAGATGAGCACAAGTCTTGTGGGATTAGTGCCTTTGCCTAACACTTTCGAAAAAAGTGGCAACTCCTTTTGTGGGAGAGACACTAGGTCAGTGTCAAGTAAGACAGGCTACACTCTGCAAAAACAAAAGTGGAAAAGGCTGAAAGCATATCTATCCCTCAGACATCCTCAAAGCAAAGGATCAGGTTGATTTGTAGGGGGGATTGGGAGCACCATGGGCAAAAATCAAGAGTGAGACTCAAATCACACTTTTGGAGCAGTGGCAAACACCTTGACTCATCACCACGACACACCTGGGTGCAGCCGCTACTGCGAGGGAGTGGTGGGGGCTGCTTACGCTCGACACACACATCTTCGGTGGTGTGAGCACCTCTCTGCTGCTGAGTGCAATCCCACTGAACAGGTGATGTATTAATTGTGCACTTGTGCTTCTAGCTGTGGCTACTGCATCACCCTTGAGCTTTGAGGAGCTCTTTTTGGTTGGAGCACGTCAAGTTTTCCAGTCAACAGAGGTACCGTCTGCAGATATTCACTCTTCAAGTCTCAACAGCCCCTCTGGAGTCAGTGCCAGGATTATCTTCCTGCTACAAGTAGGGACAAGAGACATTTCCTGGGGACATGGTAGCAAAGCTGCAGATAGCACCTGTGGTACATTATGCTAAATCTGGCAGCCAGCTTTATGCAACGAACCAGATGTTACAGACATTGAGTTACCTGCTTCTATTCACTGGTCAAGGCCTGACAAACCACAAACTGTTATATTCTTACCTTAAAAAAGGGGGAAAAAAGCTTGTATTGAGAATGTGTGAGTGGACATCCCACTAGGAGGAAAACAGATTACTTCTCCATCAAGCAAACTCCGATCCCCAGGACTCTGAAAGCAAGCCAGAATGATACTTTTCTGTTTCTGATAGTTGGGGATTTGAGAGGGCCAAATGACTGAGGAGGGAGCAATGGGTAACATTCTCTCCGTTTTGTCTTATTCTGTTTTTCTTAGATGACCATCACACAGCAGCAGCTGAACAGACTTCTCCGAAGTCATTATGCAAATGCAGTTTACCTATCATTCACAACAGACAGCTACTGCAGATCTTGGCACATCCATCCATTAAAGTTATGCCGGTTTCAGAGAAGTCGCAATTGCCACTGCAGATCAATAACCCATAGATCTGGGGGGGAGGAGGGAAGGCGGGGTTGTGTGACAGCATGGGGCACTGCTTGGAAGGAAGGACGAATTAACCAAATGATTTCCTAGAGTGAACAGCAGGCATTTAAGTCTCATGGTTAAAATTCCCTAAGGCTGCTGGTTTCAGGGTACTTATGTCAGTTTTGGCTACTAAGGTGATACACAGGGGGAGAAGACTAGTGTAATCGTAACCCTGTGTGTAACGAAATCTTTCATATTTTCCTTGGACAACCTTGGATACTCCTATCTGAAATAACGTGCTGCTTGGGGTGGCAGTTCATACACTTTGGGTAAGGCGCCAGGAGAGTTTGTTTGTGGTGAGTCCACAAATCAAGTTTCATCTGTTACTTTGCTAGTAGTTAAGGCTGAACAGGTGTTGGATTCTAAGGTGAGTGGAAATCAGGTTTGGAAGTGCTAAGATATAGCAGTTGTGGATATGTCTACCTTCTTGGCCTGTAGCATTTTGAGCCTTACTGTTGTGATGTGACTGGGACACAAGGCTGCCATTCCTCACTGAAGACAACATGAAGAGGTTGGTTTGCAACATCGAAGAGGAATTGGACAGTGACAGCACCTGACTGCAGCACACCTGCAAAAAAATCCTGTATTTGAAAGATGTTTGTATTTGCTTGCTAAATACCTAGTCTCTTACAATTAGACTTATTAGCTACTCATAGTTGTTAAAATGCTTTCTAAATAGCTGTTTCTTTTTCATATAGGGCTAACGCCACATCAAAATCTTCAGACCTCCTCCCACTGCTGTTCAGCCTGCTAGAAGAAAGGCCAATGCTCTGCTCTTTGTGAAGCCAAGAGTCTCTCAGGAGAGGTGTCCCAGTGGACGCATCCCAACTTTGTCAGCCCTCCTCTTCACTCCTGTCTAAATCCCACCTCCTACACTTGTATGTGCAGTGGGTAAGCAACTCAACCTAGGCATTTTTATGCTTCTCGGAATGAGACCTAATTACATAAAATATCATTTTTGGCTGCACAGCAGGACAAGGTCTAAATAACACTGTGGCCACACAGCCTATTGGCTAAACTCTCTTTTTTCTTTTCTTTCTTTTTTTTTTTTTTTTTTTGAAGATTGCAATTACAAGGACCTTCCTGGGAAGAGTGAATTGCAGGCAGAATAGTTTACTGTGAGAATGCTTTTCTTGAACTTCATTCATAGAAACAAATAATATCTAATAATGTGACTCAAGCACATTTCTAGTGTAGCTGGCTGAAGCAAGTATTTGTCTTCTGTTGAACACCTTCTGTTGCACTCTGCAAACACAAGCTGCTAGAGTGACCTCAGCACTTCTATAGCTTTTATTCAAAGTCACTGCAATGTTTGTGATTCAGTTTCCTCCCCCGTCTCAGCAATAAATACCTACACAGCAAAGATCAGTAAATCTGCCATTCAAGCAGCAAGAACAACACCATGCCAATCCAATAAATGACTCCCTCACATTGTTCTTATTGTACAAAGAGGGCTTTTTCCTGTGCTTCACCCCAGAATGCCATCCTGCAGGAGTTACTTTATAATGAACCAGCGATGTCCAGCAGAGATGGGCAACAGATCAGAGGAAAGACAGCATCATGTACAGTGAAGCAGGGTGAAAAAGAAGAGGAGGCATGATTATGCTTAAATTTTGAATCACTCAGTGATTCTACTGCTTTTCTACAAAGTTTATGTTTTCATGGAAGTGACTTTTTAAATATTCTTCACAGCCATATTCATAAGTACCTGGATATTTAAACATCATTTTATTCTTTTCTGCTTTCTAAGTAAGAAACCGAAGTATTTGGCTGCACTTTTTGCTGCTGAGCCATTAAGGGATGATTAAGACAGCTGAGGCAAACTGTTTGCAAATAACCTATAAACTTCTATTGGTCTAGGTAGGGTATATTAAACTGTTATTAACAAACCAATCAGTCAGAATGTAAGCCTGGGCATACATCATTTGCAAACTGAAGAAAAGGCTGCTTTCACTGGATGATTCGCTCATTACAAATTGTTCAGCCCTGAAGTGTGCTATAAAGATGAACACAGTCTTTAAGTGACTTTCTCTGTCTGCCCAGACAGTACTATTGTTTTAATTTACAAATGTGGCAGAAAGATGAAGTTAAGAATAACACTGTTCTGCTCGTACTATTTTACCAGTGATCTCTAAGGTAGATGTGACCTATCGGTGTTTTTGTTTCCTTATAAAGGTAGATTTTCAAAATTTATTTACCACTCAGGAATAAGGATAAAACACCTCCAGAGAACTAAAAAATAATAAAAAGTCCAGAAAGCAAAAGCTACAATCTGGTTGGCTCAGAGGTTTGTGCCCTTGAGAATTTGATTGTCTTCCTTATCTCAGGGCATAAGCTCAGCCTGTGGGTAGGGGTATCCACACATTTTCCTCCTTCAGAGAAAGCCAGATTCCACTGTGGCACAAAGTTGCATAAATAGTTTTTTTACTTGCCCTCAGTGAAAATAAGAGGAGGAGGAAAGGTTTCTTTTTTGTTTTAGATTTCTCTGTGTGGATGGCTAGACTTGAACAACAAGGTATTTGCTTGAGTAGGTATGATTTTAAACTTGATATCAGGGAGGAAAAAGAAGTGGTGTGAGCCAGAGCAGGGCAGAGGCACTCATGGTTGGCAGAAGGATGCTGAGAGACAACGGGGGGATGGATGATCAAAGAGGGGAGACACAACCCTTAGAATAACGAAACAAGAGGGACAGAGTCCAACCATTTCTGCAGGAAATACATTAACAAGAAAGATCAGCCAAGGAAGCTGAAATCAGGCAATCCCAGAACAGTGTGCAGCGTTGGAAGTGTGGACGCAGAAAGAGGGCAGTGGGCATGGGGTGAATCTTGACAGCATGGAAAGCCAACGGGATGAAGGATGGGGGGAGCTCAGCGCTGCCCCAGTCCGGCTGCACGGCGGTGGCGGGGGCTCGGCATGCGTGTGCACCTCCGCAGGGAAGAGGGCACGGCACAGCGCCGAATGTGACTGCACTGCAGCTAGCAAAGATGAGCCGTTTTCACAAGAAGGAGAGAAAGACACACACCAGACTGGTTTAGCACCAGCTATGCTTATTGTATTTTTAATCCTTGCATTGTACAAACAAACCTAGTTTTTTACAGGTTATTGTCCTCCTGCTGCTTTCCTCTGCAGCTGATGCTCTGCCAATATCTCTTACTCTAATATATAGACTACATTATAATGATGCTTCAGTGCACTAGGTGTCAAAGGGACAGCGGCAGTGACTTCACTTTGATGACTGTGCTGCAGCTGCAACAGTAGGAATAAAAGCTGTTCAAAAAGAGATGATCTGGCTACTCCTAATTAAGGCATTTAGTACATTTTGTCAAGAAACAGTAAAAATCAGGAAGTAACCCCATTGCGCAAAGCACAAAGCCTAAGGAACATTGGGAAGCCGCGATGACTCCTTTTTACTAGCTTCAAAGTGCCTTGTTGATTACTGCGTAGCAATAATAGCACTTCACAGACAGACTGTGCTCCTCCGTAACATGCTGTGTGGGAACAAGGGAGAATTTAGGGACGCAGGGCTGGTGCCTGGCCACCCCTCCAGCAGAAGCCTGACCCCCAAGGACTGCTGTGCTGGCCAGGGCCGGAGTAAGGACCCTTTCTTAAGGTAAGTCTGCTTTCCTTACAGAGGCTGAAAGGTGAATTATAAGAAGCACAAAAATGGCAGCTTTTAAAGAGCAGGCATCCCAGCTGTTTGAAAATACCCTAATAAAGGCAAGGTAATAGCTTTAGCCTGTCTCTTTAGTCTCTACCTGTTGTAAACTCCAGCACCCTGCCACGACATAGGATTTAGAAAACTATTTCTGCTGGCCTGATTTAGGAATTATCTGTGGAAGGATTGATAAGATGTCTATCTCGCATACTTAGAAAACCTTAAGACATCTTTATGGCGGAGACCTGGAGTTATCCAACACACTGGGAATACCACTCAGTTATGCTTCTATTGCAAAGGTAGAGCTAAAAAAATTCAACACAAGTGTGCAAGCTTTTGCATTTCCATAACTGCAGAAGACTAGGGAGTCCAATAACCCTAACAATGTGTTAATCTTAAGAAACTGTATTCAGAGTATTACATGTCCATTCCTCCTACCTTGTGCTACAAAAGAGGCAATGAGAGAGGCTCTTCCAGGTGGAACTGTCTGCACAGAGGCAATTTTTAACCTGTGGGCTGAAGCAATAGTAAAATACAGTATTTTACGTAACTGCAGTGCTTTAGAGCAGTGTTCATCAGCAGAAATACCATCTTGCTTAACTTCCGTGTCCAAATAGCCAACCCACTGTCAGAGTTGGCCAGCCCTCGCACGGAGGAAACACAGATATCCTCGGAGACTTCCCCAGCCGCAGCGCTGCAGGCACCGTCGCGCACGCCCCGGCCAGGGCAGTGCAGCCTTGCAAACCGGGCACTGGTGCCACTGTCACCTGGGTGGCCATAAGCATTTCGGATGAGTTTTGTGGGGACCCCGGTGTGCTTTCCAGAGCTGTTCGTCAGCAGTCTGGGAATGCATTTTTTTCAGGAAGTGTGTGGGAGTGTTTGTACACGTCCCCCAAGGACCTTGAAAAGGGGACGTAAATCTTAGTGCTAGAGCTGTTCATCTGGCTGGCTGTCCACAGACTACAGACCAAGGTACACCAGCAGTTGTTCAGATGGTTACTTTAATATTCAACATTTCTTTACTGAAATTTGCATAAATTCCTCCTATTCTAAAGCCCCTTTTTGCTTAGCCTTTCCTCAGGCAGATTCCCAAAGAGCAAAAAAAGCCTAAGTAAAGACTTCAGGATCTGACTCAGGGATTTTGTTTTCTTTGGTAACAGCAGGAGAGAGTAATTTTCTTTCTGCTGAAAGAATTTGAAAAAGGGTTGCAAAGCACATCCACAAAAAGTGATTCTTCTGCAACCCTTACTTCCTGGGCACAGTAGGCCTGTTACATCTCCACTGATCAGTTGTTCAGCTTCAGGAAACAAAACAACTCATAACCCTAACTGCAGTGTCTTGGCTTTTCACCGCATCCTTCTTAAACGAGGGCGGGAGGGAATGCCTGGTACATAAATCTTCATGTGCTTAATTTTGCATGCCAAATTATTTCTACAGAACGCAGCCAGCATTTATCTCCACTGCTGTAGCAGTTTCAGTCTCTGCCACTTGCTTGTTCAAGACATAACACGGAATTTTCACTGTAGGACACAGGAAGCAACACCCTGTGTAATAACAAAGCAGAATAGCTTAAGATGCAAACTATCCCACCAAGCGACGTTCACCTCTGAGAAGGATCGGCCAACGCATCACGCTCTGCCTGAATCCCTGTAGCAAGCATCAGCCCCGTGAAAAGGCCTCAGCCTGTTTTTCAAGGGCTCTGCAACCAGAAACAAAACTCGCAGTACGGTTACCACCCCTAGCCCATCGGTTACCCACCCTGCCATCTCCAGGCAGGTCCTTCCCTTCATCTTGGCCTCACCTGCTACTTGAAGACCCCCGAAGTGGTGCTCCAGGAGCAGGGACCAGTGCCAGAGCTGCCTGCAGCCGCGGGCTGTGCCTCTGACACTGGCCGGTGCACCAGGCGCTTGGTGCATCCCACTGGAGTCGGCTGCAGCAGGCTGGAACAGGGATGAGCCCCGGGGAGTTTTAGACCAGCTGCAGGACTGCAGTCAGTCCAGCCCACTGTGAAGGTAAAACCCTCGGCACATGTGTGGGCTCGACACAGAACACGCAGGTCTTCGCTTCACCTTAGTTAACCTTGACAAATGCTCACAGTAATGTATTCTCCTATAAACTCCTCCTGGGACAGGCCTTTGACTTCAGTTCCTAAAACAAAATGGATTGAAGGGATCCATACCGAAAGGACTTTTTTTAAAAGATTTCCCTTGACCTGTTTTCAGCAACGAGCTGAAGACTTCTGCATTAGCCAACATCACAGTGAGCAGAGAACAGATGCTGGACATAAACCCACTTTTTCTTAGATATACTAAGACAGAGTAGTAGTCCCATGCCTCCCCTAGCATCTGTGTTTTATGTCATACTGTGACACAATCTACTTACAAGTTTTAATCCTCATCTGTCATTAGTTAAAATGTTTGTAATAGGGTCTTTGACTACGCACTGAGGATTTGGCCATTAAAGATGCCCCCAAACCTGTTCAAGGCAAAACAAACAAAAAGCTGTTTAGGGAAGAGAGAATTATATCAGCTTGCAGGTGCCACATGTAAACATAATTCTCATCTCAAGAAAACATAAAGATCATCACGACAGATTTACTTTCTTAAATGGAGAACTAGGCTTTGTCAGAATGTGCCAGTTTAAGGGAAAAGGACTGAAGCAGATGCTGCAAAGCATTGCTATTTGCTTCAAGCCATAAAACAGCTCAGGCCTTCTCTCCTCCTCATTTTCCTCCTTTTCACAGACCAAAGTCAGGAATCCAGTTTCAGTTGCCACTGATCCTGTGGAGACAGTCTCTAGGAAAGGGGTTGTTCTTGACAATGACTACTTCATTACTCATGAATTGAAGCGGCTGGGGAATGCTTTGAGAAAGGACATCCCAAGCTTTAAGTGAGGGATATGGTCCTTCCCAGAGTCACTTCACCCACTGTCAAGCCTTCAGTCTTTCCCATGATTAAACTGGTGCACAGAGCAGTAGCAGGTTTCCCCTTCTCTCTGTGACTGCTTCCATCTGTGCAATTATGTTGGGGTCACTGCTGCACAGTCTGCAGCTGTGCTCAAGTTTTCTCTTGCATATTCATTTGTCACACTGATCCACCTGATGGGTCCTTTGGCAGAGGAAGCTTTCTGAGAGTGATTCTTTGAATACTTGTCATAAAAGAGCCATTTCTGACTCTAGCTGGGAGGAAGACACCGGATGGTGATTCCTCCCCTCTCTTTACCAGTGATGGAGACTTCCCGTACAATGCCCCCGCACTCGCTTCTGAAAGCACCATTTTGCATCTCACGTTGTGAGCATCTAAATCAAACTTCTGATCTGAGCCACCCTTGAGAAAAAAGCTGTCTCACAGGAGCCTAGTCTTCTGACTTAGGTGTGTGAGATCATGCAGCACAAATACCCATACTTCGTAGCTGAAGCATACTTTAGCTATGAACCTGTGCTTCGGCCGGCACTGGGAGGGCTGCTCTGCCTTAGTGCAAGTTACAGAGGCAGCAGCTAATGGGAATGACATCCCCAGGTCCAGGTGTTAGCAGTGATGGTCACTCGGGTCCTTTTTGAATTGGGGTCATCTTCAAAGCACAGAATCAGTTTATTCACAAATGAAGACACAGGATGGCCATTGGTATGCAGTCATGAAAAGAGTATACTTAGGGAGAAAAAGAGACTAGGGAAAAAGAAAATCTGCTGTATTTACTTGAAAGAAATAGCCCATCTCCTAGGCAGGTAATCTGGGCAATGGTCTGATACACAAATTTTATAGAGTTTTGGGGAGATCTTTTCTATCTATGCTGTCTTCTTCAGTTTAATGATTTAAGTGAAAATCCCGTCATGAATTCATCCATTTTCTTATGGGAAACCTTGATGCTTCCTTTCTTTCTTCTTTTTCTGGTCTAGAAGATTAGCAGCATGTTGACAGCCTCCAGCAATTCATCCTCATATTGGGTCCCTCGAGTATTTCCCAAAGATCATACCCCTAATAAATATTGTCACAATACCAAGCCCAAAGATCATACCCCTAATAAATATTGTCACAATACCAAGCCCAAATTTTAATGGGGGCTCTCACTGTGCAGGCTGCTCCGGATGCACTGGAAAGGTATGTCCTGTCCCGGTCCCCAGGAGCCTGCGGCAGATGAAGCAGGGGCATGTGGGCCACGTGGTGGGGTGGAAAGAGGCTGTGACTTTGCTGTTAGCAGCTCCACGGCAGAGACCGAATGTCAGTCTTTGCAGCCCCGCTCAGGCGCCGGAGCCTGCCTCAGGCAGCGATCCTCTACCTCCCGTGCCTGGTCATGCCTCTGCAGCTCCGCGTGTACTCCCACCACCATTAGTGATCTCCAACATATTCTGGAGCTGTGCCATACATGGAGAAGGAACAGCACTGAGCTCCAGCCTTTAGTTTACAATCTTTCCATGAAATGTGACATAGGCAATAAAGTTTGTTTCAAAGTCCTGATGAATACATGCACTTACTATCTCTCTTTCTTTTCAAGCTGAGGAGAATGCACAAGGAAACATCCCATCATCTCTTCTTTTTGATGATTGAATGAAAGTATGTATGAAAGACATTATCAGGGACTTAGAGATTTTGGGAACTCAAAATACCCCACAAAACACAACAAAAGATTACAATGCAAACCTCAGTGAGAACAAATTAATTTTCTCCATCTGCAATAAACAGTTGGACTTTTAAGACTGCTACTTTTACAGCCACAGTGTTTTTCTAGATGTAAGGGCTGAAAAGTCAGGTAAGACCAGCTAAGAGAAATATTAACATTTTGGTGCCTTGCATTTGAATTAATGATGGAGACTTTTTCATTCTCAGAGAAGTGTTCAACATAGAAAACTGCCTTCTGGCAATGCAAATAGCCCACACAATATTTTAGACAACCATAAACAAAGGAGTTGCACAGATGTAATTAAGAACAGAAGAGACAAACCTCTGTGCAGAACAGTGATTTACAGTCGAGTACACCTGCCTTGAAAGCTCAGATTAGATTGCATGTTGCCTGATTACCAAGCTGGTGTTTCAGGGCAAAACATATGCTACTGGATTACCAGGCCTGCAAAAGAGTGGGAATTAGCTAATAACTTTGGAGTAAACCTTTTAAGGTGGAACTTTACCTTTGACTGTTCCAGTGGAGAAGGGGGAAGCAGCAGCCCTGTGCAAGAACTGGAGGAGCTTCTGCACAGAGACACACGTGCAGACGAGCAGGCATACTATTTATGTAGAAAGTGGTATCTAGCTTCATGGCAGCTTGGCTTTTCCAAATACTGCACAGATTGATGAAGAATATTCTTTACTTTGATGAATTTGCACTTGCAATACCAAAGTAATGCCAAAAGACAATTTGGGACGTACACAAGATGTTAGAAAGCTGCACATAGGATGTGGAGGTCATCCTAAACTTCTAACCATGCTATTGCTAATGTCAAGAGCTCAATCATTAGTATGGTTCCCAAGTTTGAATAAAATCAGAGCTATGCTCAGACTAGATTTCTTGCAACTCAGGAAGTTTACTAAATCCCATCACAGAAGCAGACTCGTTGAGTTCCTTACTCCTCCACCTACTGTGTTCAGTTTCCGTTTCGGTCAAGACCTGACTTGAAATTGACATTTCTGTGTAATAGCTATCTTCAGGTATTTCCTACCTAATGAGAAATTCAGACAGTTCCAAAAGGTGTTTGAAGAAGCCAAACCTGATTTCAACAGGTTTCAAGAAATAGAGAAAGCTATGAAAGAATCTAAATGTAAATTTGAAGAATTTTCTGTCTTCCTTACTATTAATATATTAATATTCAAAATGTATAACAACCAGCAGATGTCTCTGCAGCCACCTGATCAACAAGCACGCATGTGGAAAAAAAGATGGTAGGGAGGAATTCAATAGGCAGGCATTTCTCTCAAAAAGGTGTTTCCATAAACGTCAAAGCTGTGTAGAAAATTCTGAAGGAGCATTCAAAGATTGACAGCGTTACAATAGCATTCCTCCCCCTGTGAAGGAAACGGCTGCTTATTGAGTTGTACAAACAGTAAAATGAATGCCTAAGAAGTATCTGTTATCAGATTGGTTAATCTGAAATACCATGTTTCTGGATTTCGCATCTTAGCCCACATTTTTCAGCCTATTTTCGTTACCAAACGTTCTATACGGCCAAGCAGGTCTTTGCCATGCTGGGCGCTGACCGGTAACCATGAAATGAGTTCCCACAGGTGGGAAAGACTGTCGCAAACATTCCCAGTCCTGTTACAACACAAGCCATGCATCTTCAATACCTCCTTTACTAATGTAGACATAGCAACACGTAAAAAAAAAGTATTTAGCATAGCAAAGCAAAACACACAGAATTCCTGCTTTAGGGACAAGCCAAGCTAGAAGGGGAGCCAGATGACAGTCCTGAGCCACACTATTTAATACACTATGGTAAGAGACTGAAATGTTCTGACTGTGACAGCAACAGAAGAAACTATCTCATAATAAAGTACCTATTTTCTATCACAGCAAGTGGATTTGTGAGACCAGCGAGTCATCGAGTTGCAGCCAGGGGTGTCCTGGCAGTGTCCACTCGACTGAACCCTGCTGATATTCAAGTATTCCTGGCAGTCAGGTTTGTGTGGTCTGTGTGCCTTTGTACCAAGACCGTCTCTCTTGCCAGAAGGTTATGCAGGAAAGATTGGCTTCTGAGCCGGGACAACTGAGGAAAACACCTTGGGGGCGGGGGGGACGAAAAAGCAGAAACATCCTGAAGCCATTTTTCCTCTTCCTGAATTCTGGCTGTCCCAAGACCAAGTGCAGCTTGCAACTGATTTAAATGCAGCCTCTTTATAGACTGCCGTAAATGTAGCTGCTCTTCCCTCTGCTTACAGGCAGCGTGAGGCTGAAGTCAGGGACGCAGAGAGGCTGCCGGGTGCAAGTGCAAGTGGCCCATCGCTCCCAGCCCACGTGAACGCTCTGGGCGTCAGCACAGGTTGGGTTTGAGTGCCAAGAAAACAGCCCCCATTCTGCCTGATGTCAAGGAGGGGAGACCTGCTGCATGCCCCCCCACCCCGAGCAGTGAGATGTGTGTGGTTTGATAACAAAAATAGGCTGAAAAATGTGGGCTAAAATGCGAAATCCAGAAACATGGTATTTCAGATTAACCAATCTGATAACAGATGTGTGCCAGGCATCGCCCTTGCTCTAGGAACCATGAAGTTTATGGCAGTTACGCCTACATGTATGTACATATTGCTTTACAGGAAGAAAATCTGAGCATGTAAATCACTGCTCTTGATTCTTTCCTCAGAATATAGTGTGCTCATGGCCACACATGAACTGACCATCTCCTCTTGACCTTCTCCTGATTATTCAAATTAGAGAACGCCATTTCATTTGGGTAATGCAACAGGAAAATCCTGCCAGCCTTCTGGTGTTTGGTTGAAGTCACGTAACACATGTGATTCTTCTTTTTCCCCTCCCAAACGAGGTGGGGGGTCATTCAGTTTGCAGGGGAAAAAAG
This sequence comes from Dromaius novaehollandiae, assembly GCF_036370855.1. Classification (NCBI taxonomy): domain Eukaryota; kingdom Metazoa; phylum Chordata; class Aves; order Casuariiformes; family Dromaiidae; genus Dromaius; species Dromaius novaehollandiae. The sequence continues at coordinate 7,617,226 of NC_088132.1, forward strand.
CCAGATGGTGGCAGATTTCTTTATTATATGATGTTTGTTTATAGAAAAGGTTTTTATTTTCCCTTTTCCTTAATTTCCATGAAACACATTTTATTCCCTTTCTCTGTTTTTACTAAGTAAGTAGCAAAATTTGTATATACATTTTATAACTATTTTATGAAAAGTCTGCAGGTGATACCTGTGATATATGATATATGATGCTGCCACAGGAAAAGTAGCTACTGTTGTTACAGACCTTCATCTTAATTACGAAAATTTTTAATTTAAATGTAGGGCTGAGCATACAAAATACAGTACTAGGCCATCTGTTAGTTTTCCATCTGGGCTCATTTGCAAAATACATTTTGTTTCCCCCCTACACACTATTTATAATCTTCCTTGGAAAACAAATATGACTAATCTGTGGCTCACTAAAGATAGCTATTTGCATGCAGCTTTTAATAGCAGTGACTATACGGTTCAGAGTAGTAACAAAATACATTTATTTTGTTTTGCATGCAGGTGTAAAAGCTCACATGGCTCTATTCACAAAAAAGTCTTTATTTCATGCTGCTTTTAACTCACAGAAAGTAAAAATCCTCAAGATGTCTGAGTTCAAGGGAAGTTCATAAATGTACTGACAAACAGTTAGTATTTTGAAGCCTATATCTAGTAATTCTTGCAGTGATTTTGAAGTGGCTTTGTGCTTCTGGCTTGCTCAGTCTGAGATGTGTCCAGAGGCCTGATTTCAGAAGATGAGCGCCCAGGTCATGATAAGGTATCTTGAGCTGAATATCCCCAAATTAGTATAATCAACAGACATTTGGTCCGAATCCACATCCCCCAGGCTGGCAGAAGTAATAGTGGTGTGGTCCCACCTCGAAGCAGCAGCTGTGCTGTGGTCCATTGTGCTGCATGAACGGCGCTGATCAAAGCTGAGGGCGTCTCAGCAGCCTCCATCCACGCAGATCCATCCGTGGCTATAAGTGTGCTCTCACATCATGGCACGAAGGAGGTGCAGTGAGTGAGGGAACATACATTTTTACAGGACAGAAAGCTGAGGCAAGAAGGAAAAATACATATTTTCAGGCTTGATGGCCTAAGGCAAAGAATGAATCTAAAAAGCTAAAAGTCTTTAGAGAAGCGTGAACCATGAGGCTGTGATTTTGAAATCCTCTCACTGCCCTATCCTGGCAGGAGGCATGCTCCCAGAGCTTGGTTTTCCAGCTGGATTTGTGCCTTGCTGCCAGCATATTCAGAGCACGGCAATGGGCTGCAGTGATGCTGAAGCTGCTTCAAGGCTGTTTTCTCTCTCCTCTCAGCAGTGCATGGAGGTGAAGGCCTCTTTCCCTGCATATTACCCCCAGCTACTCTTTTACACCTTCAAGCGAGGCATCAAGAAGTACCTTCTCAGTTCCTCTTTGCTAACACTAGCACACAGTCTTTGGCCAAATCCTCTTTGAAAGTTTCTAAACAAAACTTGGAAAATGTGGAGGGTCTGGTTTCAAGGGTTTCACAATCTGAAGGGCAACAGCGTCAGTAGTATCTTACTCTCCTCTTCCTCTTTTCTTTTTTATTTCCCCAGTGGACTGAAAAATGCCTTCATACATCTTTGTTTGGTTTTAAATGTTCAATAAAGGCAAAGGCTGATTTCTTTTGTCTAGCTGAAGTGCAGGGTTATGAATATCTACTTTGCAGCAGCATGCTGGAGTCCTTTATTGTGAACAAAACTAGAACATTTGTGTCCTAAAAATGCAAAAAAAAAGTCTAGAATAAGTTGCTAGGCTCCTGACAGTCTTCCTTCAGCCTGTTTCATCAGATCTCATTGCTCTTGCCTGTCTGATATTTTGTAAGTTCGCTGCAACAGAGAGTCTTTTTTTCCCTCGTTTCCAGTAGTATCTGGTATAACAGCATTGTTTCAAGGCAGAGCTTCTAGGTGCCACTACAATACAACTCCCACGCGCAAAACTGGCAAAAATATCATCCCTGACTATTAACTGTGAATTGGACCGTACTTGGACATATACAGCATTCCATATGCAGAATACTTACTGTAGCCTCCACAAGGCCTGGAAACTGCACACAGCAAGACAATTTTTATTTTATGCTAATATTAAGAAAATGATACCCCAAAATACCAGCTGTCTCTTTAATTTCTCCCTGTGAAAGACAGACAAGCTGCCTTATCTCAGAATATCTGCAATGAAACAGAAAATCAGAACAGATGCAGGAGATACAAAAGAGAGATAGCATACTGAGTTTAAATGCCTACAATGCAAACGTTTGTAGATATTTACTAGCAATTTAATTAACCTTTTTCCCCCTCATGCTACCTCAGTTTCAGATCTTTCAATACCATATGGCAACTGTAGAGCACCTTTTGAAAATACTCCCCCAAAACGTTGTCATATTTAGGGCTGGGTGGTGGCTCTGAGCCAAGGCACGTTCTGTGGACCGCAGGACGCAAAGGTGCTTTGATCCACTGGTGAGGCTGAGCATGACACGGAGATGGACCTAACATTTTGGGATATGCAATGTCTCTCTTGGAAGGGCTTCGGAGCTGCCTGCCCACTGCTGTTCTTTCCCAGCTGGAAAGCTTTGGCTCCTGTCAGCCAGGTACGCTGCTGGCATCGCCCTGCCCTTCTCTCAGCCACCCTTTTTGGCCTGTCTGACAGCTGCAGCTAGACCCCACTGCTCCACAAAAGCTGCCACCTGGTATCTTTCCGTGGGCTGGGGGGAAGGGTAGCGTTTTACTCTTCTTCCGAACCTGCAGTTTGGGATGGATCCTGTGAAGGCAAAGCTTTCCCATGAAGAAGAAGGAGATCTTCTTCACTTACATCCAGAACTGAAACGGAGCAAGAAAGTCACACAAGACAGGGACCAAGTGGAGAAGTTCGCCTTCCTTTTCCCGGAGCCTTTTTTCCTTTGTTCCAGGGGGACATAAGAAAAAAAATGGAAGAGCAGCTTTCTAGCAGCTCACTGCTGCTGACAGGACAGCCCAGCTCCCTTTCATCCTCTCCTCCCTTCCTAAGGCCCCTCCTGAGCCAGCCCCCGCACTTCTTCCCAGGAACCCCCATGAGCTGTCAGAAATCCCATTACTTTTTCTTGCCTCACATTTTCTCTGCAGCGAGGAGGCAGGGAGGGCAAAGGCACCTGTCCTCTCTAACAGCAGCCTCAGTGGTGGTGCATGGGATGCCTGTGAAAAGCCAAAACGCAGCAGCAGCACCAAAGAAAAGAAAACATACTAAGTCAGAACTCTCTCTTTCCCGTTTGTTGCCCAGGAGGAAAAAAAATTTCCTTACAAGCAAGCCTGGGCCTCATTTAACACTCTTTAAGACTCTGGGATGGTCAAAGGCATGAATGGCTTAACTTGTACTTGTCAGTGGGCAGAGACTGGTCCAAGCAGTTATTCGGTTTGTATGGGCTCAAAGCAGGCAACACCAAGCTCTCAGCTCAAGGTACAAGATGTACCTCAGCTTCACAGGGGTATATTAAAATTCACGTAATACATACATGCTGGTCAGTCTACAACAGCCTAGAGTTTCAGGTATTAGCAAGACTATAGGAGCTAAGGTAAAGGTTGTAGTTAGGTAGAAATAACCCAGCTTTCAGGATTACAGAACATCCACATTTGCCATCGACTCCATTGGGTCTTTTGGATGCTCCAGACCTCTGAAAATCATGTCATTCTTACTCAGACAACTGTGGCATCAGATACCTGCAAATGAATTCTTTGGCAAATAGTCTGTTGAAAGGTTTGTCTTCAAGGTTTTTGTTATTTTAGCCTCTGTTCTGATTAATGCCATACAAATGGTTAATCCTTCTAAACAGGCTTTTGCAGAATCTATTCTGGAAATTTCTTCATGTCAAATTCAGGCTTTTAAATGTATTCAAAACACTTATAAAACCGCACTGTTGTTTTTATTTAAAAGGTCAGATTGCAGATTCATGGAATTCTTTTTCCTTTTATCTAACAAGGTTAAAGGAAAACCTTCCATGGCAACCTAGAAGCAATCACCCATCCATTAACAAAAAGTTCTGATTTTTTTTATTGTAGCAGGTTTAATTTCATTTCATTTTTCAATATGTCTATTTCACATAATTTATTACTCGACACTTTTGTATTTTCTGTTATTTGAGTTGCTTATAAATAAGCGTTTGTTCATGCCAAGTGAATCAGCAGCCCATTATTAACTTTACACAGCCTGAAATACCAGTCTCTCACTTTCTGGAATGTATGCATATTCAGCAATCCCTGACTAGAGAATTAAAGACTACTTTTTTTTTTTTTTTTAACTTTTGCTATATAGAAGCAGTTAGTAAATGGGGACATTGATTTCCGGAAGAACATTACGCAGGTGAGGATCACACATTTTGATGCTGTTCCATTTGGAATTTAATCTTGAAATAATTTGAATAGTGGTTTAAATAATGACTCTCTGAACCTGTAACAGGTGATCTGGTGGCATCCACGCTTAGCATTAGAGACCACATACATTTCACATGATTTTCCTTGGAAATTGAAGACAGGAGACATTTGACAGAGATTTTTTAAAAAACACCACTGAGGTATGTGTCCCTGCAATCAGCCACAGAGATACTGGTCAGTAATGGTGAATGCTGTTCAGACAGGTGAGAAACTGTAAGAACAGGCTTGCTCACATGGGTTATGAGCCTTGATGTGAAAATCAAGACCCAAGTCTTGAAGAGGCTTGCTTGTTTTTATCTTCTAAGTTTCTTTCACATTCATCTTAGCTGATAATATTTCAACATACGAAACCTTTGGCAGGTTTCAGCACACGTGTAAAACTAGCAGATATTTCAGTAGCAAATCTGGCAGTTAGGGAGATTCACTGCTGGTAAGCGAAGCAGAGCGAACTTTAGCTTCAGAGTGCAAGGGAGAGCTGTGAGGTCTGTCTGTACCCACTGTCCACACCCTTGGTAATTAAAAGGTATCCCTCAATAGCCATTACCACTAGATATCACCTCTTCATCATCATCAGGCAGAACCAAATTAAAAACACCACATCGCACAGTTTAGGATCTCAATGCATTTTTCCCTCTTAAGGATCATGAAAGTTATCAGAAATGACCTGATTTTTCTTGGAGAAAGGCAGAGCAAAATTAAGCAGCAGCATCTTCACACTAATGTGTTTAGATATGGTCTCCACTCTTAAAAATCAGTAGCATGTGTGCAACAAGCTATGGATGAGATAAGACAATGCACAGCTGGGTCAAAGAGCATGAAGAGAGGTGTCCCCCCAGCTCTTCCCCATCTCAGCCTCTTCAAAAACAAGCATGCGCATAGACACTAGCTAGTAGGGGGTGCACACAGAGAGGTGATTCCCAAGGAAAGAGACTGGGGATAGGAGGGCAAGAGCATGTTGCCTGTGTTCATCAGCACCCCAATTCCTCATAGCAGGAATTACAAGGGGTTTTTCTGACCTTCACTTTTTGCCTGCATAAACATATCACAAAACGACATCGGCAAGAATCTTCTGAAGACTTTGATTATTTCCTCTACATGGCAATTTAGCTGTAGACTGTCACTTGTTTTGCTGATGAGTTTCATTTAAAAAGTCCTCTTCCTCTGTTGCTCAGTGCCTCTCATGAACAGTTAAAATACTGGAGCCATTGAAAAGCCTCATCTACAAGACAGAACAGCAAAACCAAGGCCACCACTGCAAGCTGTCCAAATGAATAACGAAATGCCGCTCCTGGCGCTCAGCACAATGAGCGGATACTAGGTCACTTTCCCATCAAGAAAACAAAGCTTATCATGTTCAACCACCTTCATTTCAGCTCTCAGAAGCAGAGAAGGTAACACAAGTTTGTTTTGATTCCTCAGGATCTTGCAGCTCCAAGGCAAAAAGTGGCCATAGTTTCAACTAGCACAAGAAAGAAGTCATGTAAATGCACTCAAAGGACCCAAATATTCATTTTGGTCCTACAGAGTTGTACCACATAGCTCTATCTAAAGCTATGAATTTACAGCTTAGCACCAATGGAGTTAACAGTGGTCAGTCAGTCCCTGCATATTTTGATAGCAACCAGAAACACACATAAACAACAACTTACATTTCCAAGTCATAAGTACAGTTTTAAGAGATTATGTGGCCTTGAAGATTCATTTCCCAAGAGACGGGGCGGGGACTGGTGTCACACAGCCTGGGTTTGATTTCTTTTTAAAGCAATGTTAATTTGTTTGTTTGACCTGGAAAGAAAGAAATTCATTGTATATGGGCCATTCTCTGATGCAAATATATGTTAGCCCTTGAACAGAAGTTCATACAGACATTCCACAAGCGTTCCTCCCCGGGAGGGGGTGCACAGCCCCCTGCCTTCTTCCACAGAAGCTGTGCCATTCCAATAACCAACTAATTAGAGAAACTAAGCCAGAAAAATCAGAATCTGCCCTCTGACATTTATCCTTTGCTCAGTCAGATTTCTGCTGAGCACAAACAGCTCTGAGCTCCACAGCCTGGGGTAGGTTTTGTTTTCACTAGTGCCTAGAGTAAATCAAGTCATCCTGTTGAAGCTAGCTGGAGCTATGCCAGGGAGGGGAAATCGGAGACAGGCCACATTCATCCCAGTGAGTTCATTCAATTTAAGGAAGGGTCAGAGAGGTTTTTCATACAGCTGGGTGCTGGGATAAGGAGTCTGTCTCAGAAAATGATGTTTTAATTGCAACAGAAAGGCTACTCTCCATCCTAATCTGACTGTGCTCGTATTTTTTATCGTATCTTCCTTCTTCTTCCTATCATCATTGGACAGAGCCGTGCACCCAAAATCCCTGGTAACTCTAACAGGACATTTAGAGGTGAGATGAGGCCTTTGAATGAGAATATTTCTGTGGACACAGTAAGCCTCTTAAAAGGAGAAAGCTGCTTTGGTGGGAAGTCACTTTCCCAGGGTGCAAGCCCACTAGGGCAAGGGCTGGTGTTCAGTCACCTCCTCCACTGCCATTCCTGAACCACTCTCCACCCCAAGCCCTCAAAGTCCTGGGATTCGGAGGCCAAGGCAGAACTGGAATAAAGGGCAGAGACTGTTTGAAGAACAAATACTCTTTCAGGTACATGTTAATGCTGCTCGCAGCTTCACAGACTTCTTCATAGAGGCGCTTCTTTGCTTCGAAGAGCCCATCACTCCCAGGCTGTCAGCAGCAGCCAGAGGGGAGGCGTCACCCCCAGCGGGCACCCCGAGGGATCCCAAGCAGCATGACTGATGCTGGCAGCAGAGAAGACCTGCTCCAGAGCTGTTGCCAACACACAGGGTCCAGAGCCCCAGCGCCCAGAACGGCTCAGGGTCAAATCATTGCTCGCTCTATGAGGCAAGTAGCTGCAAAGCCTTGAGAGAAGCGAGGGGAAAGGGATTTGTCTCAGGGATTTGCAGCTCAGTCATTGTTTCTTTTTCAGATGAAGACAGCCCTCACCTGCCCTCTGACACAAAACTGCCCATGTGGGAACCAGAGCCACAACAGCTCCTCTCTTCTTTCAGTTGCACAAGGCCATGCATGGCTGCACAAGAGTGGCAGGAGAGGACAGGACCTTCCTGGTCCTCATCCCTCCCCGCAGAAGATGCGGGGCTAAGTCTCCCTCCAGTCCTTCCTGATGCAGCAGCATCACCCCAACGCTCTTGACGAGTCACCAGGGAGGAAACTGAATAGCAGCACACTTCCCTTCCCCACCACCTCCTTGTAAGCTTTCTCTCCAACTGAAAGGGTTTGTCCTTGCTTTCCTCTTTGCCCCTGTTAAGCAAGAAGATTTCTTTTCCCCTCTAAACTCTAACAGCTTCCCTTGGCTATGGTTCTGAAAATTACTCTTCTCCCAGGCAGAACCTGAGTCTATATTCAAGAGCTGCTGTTCATAAACATGCTTGTATTAAAACGTTCTCTGCTGCAATGTTCTGATTTATCTATAGATCTTTATTTTTGGATACCGTTGCTTTTTACAGCTTTCTAATTTATATAGCCATTTGTTTTGGCTGTCAAAACATTTTTAATTTTAATTATTGTGTATCATGCTTCCGGGTATAAAACTGTCAGATAAATCTGAATATCTGCATAAACATGTGGGGAACTGCATGTGCTATCACTCAACAATTGCTGGTGGGCAGTTAGCAAAATCTTGTCTAGTATTTGTGTTCAGCTGGTGCAGAGCAGCACTGCTCTGAACAGGGTGAACTGCTGATTACGTGTCAAACCACGCTTAGTTATGTCCCTGGCTCTTGGTAGCACAGGAGGCTAATCAGACTGTACAGCTTCTTAGCAAGGCAGAGCTCACAGCCAGCCTTCCCTAGTCACTCACATCCGAAGTGTTCCTTGAACAGACTCAGCAAACTAGGTACATACATATATGTGTACACGCACATATATATGCTTATGTGTAAACAGACAATAAATAATATATATGAATATATATGTGCGTATGTGTGTGCGTGTAAAGAAAAGGTGGCACCATTTGTTGCACTGTGCGATTGGCAGACAAGTGACTCTTGGTGAGTTCCCTAGGTGGAGGAAAGTGCGCCTTGCATTTTCATTACAGACAAGCCTTTTTCCTCACAGCACTGGTGTGCGGTGCCTGGAATAACCCGTTCCTCTGCCAGGGAGCGGGAAGGTGCACTGCGGTGCCAGCAGCTCGGCACTGCTGACCCTCTCCATCAGCCGGTCACAGCAAGCTCAGGGTTTCCCAGTGACGATGCTTTGCTGCACAAGAAGGGACTTCCCACACTACCTGGACCTCTAGGCCTAAGTTGCCCTGGATTGTTTACAGCTTATAAAAAGTTAGTTCCTTACCTTTTTCCAATACCTCACAGTAACTTTCTGTTTGTGTAAATAATTAGAAGTACTTGGTGCTTCTGCCAGACAGCTCACAGCTTGGGAGATACAGGAGAAAGGCCTGTTATTTTATGTATTTGACTCTCTGCCTAGCTACCCCGTCTTTGTTTGCTGTCCCTGTTTCTCGTCTCCTCTTCTGTTTGCATTTGAAACTCCGCAGAGGCAGGGCTGCATTTGCGTGTGCCTGTGCATGCAGCGCCTGACTCAGGGCAGGAGGACGGCTCTGCAATCCTCCACCACAAGTAAAGAAAACTTCCAACCTACTAAGTGCAGACAGGGAAAAATGCAAGGGGCAAATAGGCAGCAGATACACCCACGTCAGTAGCTTGTACTACCAGCACAGCCACGGATCTGGTGCAAAGTTTCTCCAACTGTACTTTCAGTGAGTCCTGTTCCAAGTTATATGCTAAGTAGAGCAGATCTTTCGCCACACTTCTCTTTCATTTACTCCTCACTTGGCTCATGTCATGCTTGTGAGTCCTTTGCTATTTTTGCTCCAAAGATGTGTTGTTTCACTTTTTGTGAACAGCCTTCTTTGAGGCAAAGCAAGAATTACACTATCTTTTGATATACCCATCTTCACCTTTTGATTTTCTGCCTCAGGTGTTCAAATTGAATGAACTTTACTGCCATCTGGATATGCAGTATTTTTATCTCTGTTTGTCATTATCCCTTTGAATCTCATTAGAAAGCTTCATTCTAGGGTTTAAGGAATAAAAGAGAAAGTGTTTTAGTGTTTTCACTTGTTGTGATGTTGTACTTCCCTCTGTAGCAATCAGGTAGTGAAACAAAAACCGTCTCTGGCATGTCAGGAGACTGTCTCAGGTGAACCAAACAAATTAATCCACCCAAGGTCAGGCCCCTACTTGGTGAATGTGCACTGTTTTCAGTATCAGTGGATGATGATATGCACTAATGCTTACACCCAGGCGCAGGGTGAGAGCTATGCCTTGTCCTGCATCTGAAACCCATGAGCAGCTGGAGCTGATGAAGCAGGAGACAGGAGAAGTGTCAGCGGCAGAGCCCTGCGGAGAGATTTCTTTGCCTTATCTTCCGCAGGCCTCCTTCCAGCTTTTGCACCAGCCATAGCGGTGCCGTGCACACGTAACACACCACCCTTCTAAACGTGTATCATTTAAAAAGCGTGCTTACTGGGGTGAGTGTCTGCATAAGAGGGAAACATGCTCTTGTGTTAGTGCCAGGAAATGCTGAGGCAGACCCTTGCAGAGTAAATCTGCTAGGCTCCCTGGGGACTAATGACAATGTTATTTCAGTACAAAAGCACAGACTGTCAAAGGAATCAAGTTTAAAACAAATGGAGGGAGGTGTTTTTCCACTCAGTAGGCAGTAGCCCTCTGGAACCCCTTCCCAAAGGACACTGCGGATGCAAAATGTCTACATCCCATCAGAGGAAGATGGGATTACTGTTTAGAAGACAGAAGGTTACTCAGCAAACCATGCCAGGCTCAGGAAATCCCCTGTGTAGCAAATAGCATGAGGATGGGAGAAACCTGGCACATGCCAGGGGAATAGGCTTATATTTTTCTTACACTTTCCTGGACATCTGCTAATGGCAAGTGCTGGAGACAGGCTGCTGGGCTCAGCACAGCCTTGTTTTGAGATAGTATGGCGATTCTTATGTTGTGCTTTTATCATTGTAAGTCTAATGGGAGGAGGGAAGAGGATCAGTGCCGAATAGATGGAGTTTTGAAATTGTGGATTATTTAAAATTACTATTTTTGTCATGTGACACTGAATTGCCAATTAATTTATAAAATCTCAGGCTCAAAGTAAGCAAGATAGCCGTTCTGATTTAATCCCACTCAAACTTTTTTCTTACTTGGCATAACAAAAAGCACATTTCATCAAAGCACAGTGGCATTAACTCAGACCCTTGCTCAATTCCATTTTTCACCTGCAATCATTCCTACTAGTAATCTTATAGTGTTTATATCATTAGCTGGAACATCCGTGAAGTTATGTGTTCTTTTTCAAAGAAATCCTGCACTTACACTTTGATGAGGGTACACTACTAAATACAGTGCAGAATGAAAGTTATTGTGATAAAATTATTTTGCTGAAAGAAAAAGTGACAAGAACTTTTTGCTCTTGAAATAACTTCAAACCCAAGACTTTAGGTTACATTGACATCAGCCATTTTATGGCTAGATTGCACTTGTAGAGAGAGAATAGCATACTGGCAAGTTCTCTGAAACCTAACCCTCCTTCCCCCACCAGTCCTGCTTGCTATTTAATGCCCCAACCCTTAGCTGAGATTGTAACACCTGTAGTGTTTCAGATGTTGTGCACTGGCTTGCATCAAATTGTGGATGTTAAGGTACCAGCAACACAAGGGACATTTTTCAGTCCATTCCCACTGGTTCAGTTTCACTAGCATTTGACCTTAATACTCATTCTGCTCTCCCTGCCTTCTCACATGACCCACTTGTGGTCAGTTATCAGGCAACAAAATCCGTGTCAACGGGGATTCAATGAGACTAACTGTTCGCTTCCAATTACTAGTTGTTCAAGGTTTATCGAGCGTTGTGTCTTTAATTAGGGAACTAGGATGTAAACTGCAGTGTCCTTTACAAAGTCAGTCCTATGGGAATAATTTCAAGAGCCAATTGCTGTTGCCGTATAGTAATTGGGAACCCAAAGGGATTCACATATGAATAGTAAATTAAGGTGCACAGTAGTAGCAGGAATTTATATGTGGAATGCTAGAGTTCTTAATGACCCCATTAAAAGGAATAAGGTCATTTGTTATTTAAAGGATCATGAGACACTGCATTCTGTAAGGATAAAAGCATGCACAAGGTTAAGGAATACAAGGGTGAGACAGGAACTTTTTTCTGCTGTTCCTCTGAAAGTACTACCTATGGAGTTAGTATTTCATAAAAGAAAATTTCTTACATACAGACACAATATCTTAAAGTTCCAGGTGGTGATTACCTGTAAACAAAGCTCAAAGTTAGAAAACACGTAAGTGTTTTACATGCCTGAATTTCAAGGGAAGAGTTGATAGGTGAGCCAGTGGAATTTACACTTAGGAGAGTAAAGGAACTTAAGCAGTTATTTTTGAAAAATCTATCCCTATCAAAATTTGTTGAATCCATTCTCAAGGTATATCAGAGTATTGGGGACTGAAAAAAGTGATAATTTAATCTTCTTTTCTTCAGAAGCCAGTCTGTTCATTCTGTTTCTTATTGAGCAAAATATCTCAGCCAGCTTATTAGTCTGTTTCGAAGCACCATATTGTGAAAGTGGTCACTATTTAATAACTATGTGTAGTAACCAATGTAGAGGAGTATAGTTACTGATTTAGATAATGTTTTTTGTCAGTCAAGCACCAATTACTGTGTTAACTGAAGTGTGCCAGTGAATGACACTGCAACTGCAGTGGAAGGGTTATAGTCACTTACAGTATTTTGGTGACCAAGGCAAAAGAGCCCAACATGATGGTGTTAACTTTTATGCTACTCAGCTCCATATCCACCTTCTTAAATAGATAATACCTGAGGTGGCTGCTAATTTTATTAATTATTTTATTAATTTGTCTGGCACAGGAGGGGCAACTTGCATTTGGGTTTGGGTGTTTATGCCAAAGAGTTCACAGTTTGTGTTAACTGACAAGACACTTTCCTAATCTGTTGTTCTTCTAAGGAGGGAAGTGTGGAAGTAAAACAGTTAACTCCTCATAGGCCTTTGCAGGCCTGCCTAACAAAGAAATGTCTGGAATGGCCTTGCCAATATGACTTAGTTATCAAGGAACGTATTGCTTGTAAAAGAATGTACTATCTATATCATTAGAGCTTCGTTTTGTGAAGTAATTCACCTCGTATTGTCATTTACCACATCCTGCTTGCCCACACAGCTGTAGTTCTAGTCAAGTCATATAACCCAAACATATCAGCTCTCTCTTTATATATATAAGTGCCTCCTTTGGGCAGAGTTGATACAGCAGAGGCTCTGTGTTTGATCCCATAGCTATAGTAATAAAACTTCTGCCCTGACTTGAACTTAAATTGTATTTTGGTTATTCCATGACAAATGTTTCCAAACTGTTTTAGTGATCATCTTTCTAATAAAGTAACACAACCACGCTGAACACATCTATAAGCCTTCCAGTGCTGTTCTTCTCCCCTCTTTTCCATTTGTGTTTCCTATGAATGGTGCAGGAAATACTCAGACTAGGGACCAACGCTGTTCCCATTGCAGTCAGCATGCTTCATGTTTATCCCAAGAAGCGTGCACTTGAATTTGACTCTTCAGATATTTCCAGAGGCCATCAACAGCTTCCCTGACTGTAGTAGTCTCCCTGCACATCCACTCGCCTATGGTCAATGTTAATCCATATTAAGTACTCTTTTCTTCACCAAGAGTCAGTCAGCTGCACATTTCTCCTGTACTCATCCAAACAAATACAAAAATGCAGTACACCGTACCTCGTCCTGCAGACAGCAAGGTTGCCAGGGGAACGCTTTGACAGAAGTGAACAAAACAGGCCAGATGAGAGGTAAGGCTGGTGGTGGACAAAGAGGTCCGTTGTGGTAAGATGACGAACATGAGCAGGTTGCTCTGGGCTATGGAAAGGGACACTTTTAGCAGAGGAGAAAGGTAGGTCGTAGTGACTTCAGATCTTCAGCTCAAAGCCTTATTTTCTCTCCTTCACCCTTAGAAGAAGGCTGCACTGAAAGACTGTTTTTTCTGTGCCTGTTCCTGTCCTTCAGGCAGGGCTCAAGGGGTTGCCCTCGCAATACCAGCTGCCACAATCCTGGGAGCAACAACTTGAACCATCAAGATAACCACAGCTTCCAGGGAGCCGTATGCTGAAATGTAAGAATCATAACTGGGAATCCAGTTACCCCTGTAGGAGAAATGAGGGACCAAAACAACAGTCCTGGAAAGACTAGTTGATATATTCTTGAGCACACCATTTGCTTTGAGTTGTATATTATCCTGATCAAGAAAGCAACAAGTCAGAGCAAAATCCACATTTCTCTGGGACCATATTCCTGAAGCTACATCATGTTTTCAATGCATTCTTAAGATCTGTGTGTCTGAAAAACCTTTGCTAAGATAAAAATAGATACTAACATTATACTCACAATACAACTGGAATCAGTGCAAACAACTGGAATCAGTGTAAAGGCAGTGAGCAAATTTTCGTTGATCAAAGTCAACCATTGCCATAGCTTCTGAGCCCACATGAAAGACTCACCAATACTAAAATAGATTATTCCAGTCTCTATCTCAACTGAGACAATTGCAGTACAACCAGGTCTCAGGACTATTGCACAGCACAGACAGTTCCTTCAAATTTCCTTCTCCTTATGTTCCTCTTTTCTCAGTCAAGTAGTTATTAACAATAATAATAACCCCTAAAAAAAAAAAGGCAGCAGGGACCAAACATAGGCACAACTTCTTCTGTAATAAAAATACAACACAGTTCTTAATGTACTCCTGAGGACCTTGTAGTTGCAGCCAAAAAGTGGTATTATGCACTGACACGCTACCAACAACAGCCTTAATGTTCAGTTCAGCTTTGATCATACAATTACACACACATTTTCCAGGTGCTATGGTCTGCAAGCAGATGTCAACAGGGTCAATAGCCCATTGCTCAGCTTAGGGATTTTGGTGAAACAATAAAAAGTGGAGAAACAGAACATGATTTTCATTCATCTCAAAGTGCATACTGTGAGGGTCTCATTTCTTTTTTTGAGCTGTTCCTTCCAGGGTCACTTGTGTTATCAGAGGTAACTCAAATCAAGATACCTGGCCTGAGAAAGATGCAGAAGATAATTACCCCCTCTGAAATTTCCACAGCCTTCCCTCAAGGAATAATGGAGACAAGGAAGAGCCTGGGTAAATGGTGTTTGCCTCCTTTTAGTTTACACAATGCAGAGGTTATTCACTGCTCGCTGCCTAGGCTGAAATAACAGACAGGTGAATTTTACTCACTTCTAAACTTAGCACCTATGCTTCTCCACTCTGGATGTACTAACTGAAGGAGACAGGAACAATACAGGGAACAATAGGCAGAGAGAAGATGTTCTCCCAGAAAGGATAGATATGGGATAGGAAAAAAAACACTGACTTCTATTTTTCTGTCAGATCTTCAAACATCTCAGAAATATTTTGGAGTTTAAAGACCTTTCTAGCTCCTTGGATTTTCTATACAACCCATAATAAGAAAGTTGATTATGTCGCCCTAAAACAAAGTCTGGCGAAGTTACAGGCAACAGAAAATGACGAGAAGTCTATAGGAATAGTAATGAAATATCTCTATATTTAAAGATGTCCTGCTAGCATGAAGTTTGAATAGATATTCATGGCTGCACAAAGTGGCCAGGTCTTCTAGGCTGTGTGTCTTTTCCACTCTGCTTGAGTGTGTGCCTGGCAGGAGGGAAACAAGCCAAAAATTTTGGGAAAAGTTGTTCACAACATTTGTGTATATCCTTTTTAATATAAACCTAATTTTTTACCCAATTTGTTCTTCCTACTTTCCTTGACAACAGATTGGAAGATACAGTCAGCTGTTAATATGAAGTATTTGATGAGGTATTTAAGAACATTAAGTATATCAGCACTGTCTTCCATACCTTGCTTATTTATAGCAGAAGGAATGTTCAGAAATGATGTAATGCTGAATCTGATGCACACCATACACACCACTGTCTTCTTTTATTCATGAAATAATTTCTTACTTTAAGAGATCTGCCGTCATTTCTGTAGCCATCTTTCCAGTGAAGAAAAGACTTTAAAAAATGATGTCACATGGCATCTGTCAGCTGGGTTTTTATTTTAGGACTCTTTAAATTAACAGCCTAATCGTTGTGAATTTCATTGATGTTTTATTACAACAGCACTGATTAGAAAGAACACATTTGCCTTGAATAGAGGGTTTCATAGACACTTCTGTAGGATTTTCATTGAAATTCAGCCTTCATTACCTGGATCATTATGATAAAGTGCATTTTCGGATACTGTGGTGTCATTACCAGAAGTACTATAGCACTTTCCAAAAAAGCGATATTCAGAAGATATGTTAGAAATGGCAGGACTTGGTAGTTAGTGGTAGTTAGTATGTATTTACATTTATGTCATCTAACTAATATGCAAGATTCTCTATTGCATGTAGAACACCAAACCTCACTGTGAAAAGCATACCTTTATATTATATCTGAGTGTTTGGTCAAATACAAAGTTAAAATACATGATCTTGTGATCATTTATTTTCTTTCCCTATGCTTACTTTCATTGTACTTTACACACCACACTTTGCTTTCAGTATAGCATTGTAGAGGGTACAAAAATAGTGGATGCATGCAATGCAAAAAAAGATAACTGACTGTTGCTTTGAGGGATTATCCATGTGATCTTTTCTCATTAGCTATGCTCAAGAAGTGAGGTGTGCAGCATGGTAAGTCACAGGGTAATGTGCTTTTCTCTTGTTTTTTAATTCATCACTGAAGGACGATATTCTATATCTCTAATCTGTATTGCTCATTCACATCCGCAATAGCCAGATTCACTAGTCAACCAGTATCTGTTCAGGATAGAACCAAAGGAGATAAGAGAAAATTACCTTTAATCTGTTTGAAACTTTAAAAAATATACAGAATAGTCCTAGTGAAAGCCTTTCTGTGCTGTTGCACAATGCATACTCAATAATCAGCAGTACTGCATGGCAGAAAGCCTTTATTAATGTGAGTTTAGAACAAGCCCTTTAACTCTTTTGCAGTTTTGACAGTTGTAAGTTTCTCCAATTAGCCAGTACTTCCACTATCTATAGTCACTCTGTGAACACATTAAAAATACAAATTCTGTCAAATATTTTTAAGAAGTTGCAGAAGACCTTGAAAAGGCCAAAATTTCCTACCTAATTTGCTGTTAGAGGAAAAAAAAGGTCTCGTACACAGTCATACAATTTTTCAGTGACAGCAAAACACCAGTCTCTTTTCTTTCTAAACCACTGCCCAACATTATTCACAAGTAGCATGGTCAGTGCAAAGATAAAGTAGAGCCTTCTCCCAAAATAACTCCATCATGTGTTCTTGGGAAGGGAACCCAGGGAAAGGATTTATTTCTGTATACTTAAACCCCTATCCCCGAAATGGCAGCAATCCAGCAAGAAGAGATTTTCATTGATCTTCCTGCTTAATTATATCTGTGTGAGAACTATCATGCACTCTAATTAGGCACCTGTTCTCTCTCCACTCACAAGGAAGCAAGTTTCAATTAGAGTAAAAAAATCAAATGATTAAAGGACTATCCTTTTCACATTTTTTTGTCCTAGATAATTAGGGGAAAATTGACTTCAGCATTCAGACGTGTGTCCAGGAATGCAGTCAGTTTTTGTATAATAAAACAATGAGGCTAAATTCTGTTCTAAGTTAAATTACGCAAGTACAGAGCAGTACTGAGTCCAACTGCAGGTCTGATATTCACCAGTTTCAGTACTAGAAACCTCTGTTTCATCCTTTTACTCTCACAGATCTGGGGAAATAATACTATTCCTTCCTTTTCCAAGACATCTCAGTGCAAATTTGTAAGAGAAAAGTTACACTTTTCAGAGGCTGATATTTGTAACCAACATTAAATGCTGGAAGTGGTCTATGAATTCATTTGCTAGGTGATGAGCTGCAGGTAACCCCAGCTGTGGAATTCATGGATGTAGGTAGTTATTGTGTTGAATAATTTTATGTGAATTAGGCATAGGATTAGGCTGGTTTTTTTACAAGCATGGCCAAATATTTTCAGCTATATGAGTGATATATTGAGGATGTATGGAGGAAGACCCCTGAAACATTAGCAAGTTTCTCAAGGTTAGTCTTTCAGCAATCTGTTCAGACCCGTCTATTCAAGGACAACTTCCATAAGGCTTCCTTTCAATGTGAGGCTTGTGCTTGCCCTCACAAGGCCACTTAGGAAAATATTACCCCATATTTCCCACAGCTATTTCTTGTCCCTGAGAGGTAGCAGTAATCTCTATCCAAAGCTGATAGACTGTCTCCTCATTATACCTATATCTTTGATATTGACTTCTTTTTTACTGCATAGGATTTTATTTTCAGATCCAGTTTTCATTTTCAGGTTCTCCAAAGAAGCACCTTAACCTATGCCTCACGAAACAGCACTCTTAAAAATCATCCAGCCAAAGTCTGAGTTGAAGAGCAGGACTCCACCTCAGACACAGAGAAACCTCAGTGAAATCAGATTTCCTTCGATTTGCCCTGTCAAAGCTGAGCACCTGTACTGAAAGTCCTTGCTTTCTAGACGTAGGATTGCTTCATTTTATAGAAAATGCTTTTGAAATACAATTGAATTGGCTAGCAAAAAAAAAAGAAAGTTGTGTCTTTCAACTGCAGCTTCCTGAGCGCATGGGGGTGATTTATTGCAATGGTGTCGGCACCGCTGGGCCCAGGTGAAGCTCGCAGCTCTGCGCAATTGCCTACCTGCTGCAACGTGCTGTCATTTCAACTGCTTGTGACACACCAGACCAGAGCCCAGTCCCAGGAACTGCTAAAGGAATCTGCGGCATTTCTGAAAAGGGTGAGGATACTTTCTGACTACACAAACTATTTACTTTGACCTAACACTTGATGCCCTTTCCTCTATAGGCCAGAAAAAAAAAAAGCAAGCTACTTCACACCCAGGTAGCTGCAGCTCAGCGAGCCATGCTAACAAGATTGACAGTGTCCAAACAGTTCCCTCAAAATAGTGTTTACCCTACTGGGTCCATCACCATACCTGCTGAAACAACTGAGTGTTGTAAGACAGTGTGGAAATATTCGTGGTACTTTGTCATCATAGCTTTTGGGTGGAATAAAAGCTAGAAGCCATCAGGCTGAATTCCTATTGCCTTGTTGTGATCCTGACAGTTGACCACTTTGTAAGGGTGGTGGGAAAAAAAATCAAAATTAAAATTATGGGCTAAATTTTTGCCATTGATCTTATGTACGAGGCTGTATTACCTAAGTAGCAGCTTGGGAAAGCAAGCACATGAGTTTTGTTCTCTTTTCCAGGGTGTGCTCCTGATGAGAGCATACATCTACCACATGTCTGCAACCGCATGCATCTCCTCTGCTGCAAGGGCAGAGGTACCACCTTCACCCCAAGCAAGGACCAGCTGCCAAGTCAAACATCTGCTCAGTCCTTGCTCCTCCTCATTTGCTCCTCATGCGCTGCACTCGCAGGAGAAGTGAGCCTGAGGAGCTGCTCCTCTCACCCTCCCCTGCCAAGGGCTGAGACAAGAGAGCTACAAAACGCGCTCTTGTTCAGACACATCTCATGGGCCAGGATCCAGCCCTGGGGCAGGGAAATGTACCCAAAGCATTATTCACTAGCACCTTTCTTCGGCCTCAGCAGCATGCTGCCAGCCCCAGCGGGAGCCTGGTTTCTCTGCTGGTGCAGCAGGAACACTTCCACTTCTTGACACGGGGTCTGAGTCTAGCACAAAGTCCAATATCTTTCCAAGCAAATGCTGCCAAGAAGAGTGGTTATCTAGGGGGCTGAGGGGAGAGGAGCAAATCAAAGAAGGGAAATTATCCCTAAAACCCAGGTGAACTGCACGATGCCCCTACAAGGAGCTTGCTTCTTATTTTCCTCCTCTTTTGACTCATTCCATCTTCACCAAACTGTGACAAGCCCAGGCCTGCTGTTTAAATAGATTTTTCAGAATGTAACACTAGCTTTCTCACACCTGTTTGCATTTTCATAGAGACTAACGTAGGAAGGAAATGTTATTCCAAATCAGAACACACATGGTCCTATCTCAAATTGCATCCTTCTTGTGGGTAGGGAGGCTTTCAGATGTTTTTCATCCGCTTTCTTTTGCACAATACAGTTACCCTATCTTTCCCATACATTACTTTCATGGTCCCTCTGGGGCCATAAAGAAAGGACTATCCAAAGGAGTTCATAATAATGTTTCCCTGTCAGAAGATGGAAAATATTATTATTAAAGCTATTACAATGGTCTTTTTAAATGAGGTTGGTGTTTTATTGTCTATGGCCATGTGCAACAATATCATAAGAGACTTTCTCTGCTCTGAGGAACTTGCAGTGTAAACCGACCTGAGAGGATAAATATGCTCTTGAGCTAGCATTAGGGGAACCTTCGTGCCTGTGCCGACCTGTGGGACTGGACAATACAGGTTGCTCCCACCTAGGCAAGATGGTGCTGCTCAGACAGCTACGCTCAGGAGGCTGAACGTACTGCAGCTTGCAGATAATTGGGTGTCGGGGATTTCTGTGCGTTTCTCTCATAATGAGAGAATAAGCAAATACTGTTGCTGGAGAGAGTTTCATTACTCAGATATGGGGCGCACATAGTACTCGAAGCAAAGCATCAGCCTCATCATTCATGTGTGCCTTGCTTTCCTTTCCCTCCCCCCAACACATCCTCAATGAAAAGGCATTATCTTCCTTCAGAACAAAACTCTGCCTTTTTATGTTCAGGATAGAGATTAAGGCAGAGTGTACCACTTCAGGTAGAGCAGGCCATGGCCTGAACCTGTGCCCAAAATGGAAACTCCATGGGTTTTCAAATGTCCTGTTTTCCAAATGATGAGAAAGTTACCCTTTTTCCCCCGCTGCGTTGCATGTCTGTGCACTTTTCTGGATTATGACTGGAAAAATGAACCAAAAACCTTGCTCATTTGATATCTCAGAGCATGCTTCCAGGCTTAAGGAGTTTTGAGTGTATTTGAGTAAGCAAGGCAAGTTGGCTTGTCACTAAGTTGTGGTTTGATATGTAACTGACAGCATTAAAAAATCATTAACTGATGGAGCAAAAAAGAAAAAGAAAAAATCAATCTACAGCAACTCTAAATATTGATCACAATGAAAGTTTCCTAATTGCTTTGGCCACTGATAATGTACTAAAGATCTTTCATAAAACAAACACACTCACACACACACACGCAGAGGAATGTAATAACAGGACTCATCCAGATTGTATCCCAGCTCATGTGGCTACCTGGCAAATCACTTAAATTATG
Source organism: Dromaius novaehollandiae (assembly GCF_036370855.1). Lineage (NCBI taxonomy): Eukaryota > Metazoa > Chordata > Aves > Casuariiformes > Dromaiidae > Dromaius > Dromaius novaehollandiae. The sequence continues at coordinate 7,638,052 of NC_088132.1, forward strand.
ACATTGTCTCACATAATGTACATTATGTTTTAAATTAGTAAAGGCTGCAAAAATCCAATCGTGAAGCAGAGATCCTCTCTGCTTCATCAATTAGACCCGTACAGCAGGTAATAAAATGTAGTGGGAATTTATTCCTTCATTATACTGAGAAATCATTTGGAGTGCTAGGAAAGGTCAGGGAGGTCATATGATGATACATACAAGCTGAAAACACTTCTAGAAAAGCAAACAAAGACAATTTTTTGCCTCAGAAAGCAGATGGTGCAGTCCTCTGTCAGACAATGTATTAATGGCAAAATAGGGGGGCCCCAAAAAATTTCCAAAGTAGAAAGAAAAGATTACTTTTTAAAGTGAAAAAAGAAAACACAAAACCAGAAATACTTTGAAGCAGTAATAGTCTGAAATCCAGTCAGCTGGAGCTGAGCAAACTTGAGTATGAAGGATTTTTATTTGACTTGGAAGTTGGCCAGATTCAAAATCAGGGTTATGTTCACTAATGAATTAGAAGTGAACCATGAACAATGCATTTTGCTGAGTTATGCTGGTGATGATACAAAGTGCTCAGCTTTTAAGAGTCTTAAATCTCCAGACTAATGCTGAAAAGGAATATAAATTGAATCCAAATAAAATAATTTATCTTTGCTGGCAGTTCTTTGAGGTAGCATACCAACTTGTGAAACAAGATTAGGGATGTAGGAAGGCTATATTCTGATTGTGTCTGACATGCAGACTTCTTAATCAAGTCTATACATAAATACAAAGTTAGGAATTTTTCATGGCCAAGTTTGATAATTTCAGTCAGCACAGCCTGTAAGTTTTCACTCAACTCCATATAAAGGTTGTGATCTAAACCACTTCTCCACTACTGCATAAACCATGGTGTTTGTACCTATGACTTTCATTTAGACCCACTAACATTCGACACTGAATCTCAGGAAACTTCTTCCATGTGTGGTTTTAGCTGAAGAGATCACCTCAAACACTGTTCTTCATTTGCTGAGAAGTTATCTACTTTCAGAGTGAGGTTTTCCGTGAGCAATATTTATTTATTTTACAGATAAGCTATACACCTCCATAAAACCAGCCCAATCAACATAGCTGCTTCCTTGGGCACCTTACAGTCATATCTTTTGATGCAATGCAGAGCATCATGTCACAAACATGTACTGAAGTCACCACACTACTGCACCCAATATTATGTTCTGGTTTAGGTTCTATTTTTAAGCTTAAAAGTTATCTTTCAGGGATATATTCTCTTCGAAGAGTGGAAGATAAGACTGAAGCACAAGAACTTGCTCAGCATCCCAGGGATACCGGAGGAAGATGAGGCTGAGCAAGACCATCCTCGCTCACCCCACTGCCTCCCGATGAAGCCTCCACTATGCTCATACACACAGCACTGCAGAGACCGGGAAGTTTTTATGAAGACCTGGACCTACCACCTAACTTCAGGCTGCTCTGGCCCCTAAGTCTGGGGTGCAGTCCACTAATAACTGACAGAAGATTAGTACTTCCACAGGGCAAGTCAGCCCAGCTGGGACACAGATCCCCTCTGGCTGCCACTGGCCTTTACATAGTGAGTACGTAGTGCTTAAAAAGCACCAATCAAGTGCGAAGAGGACTCCAGACCAGGAGACAGTTCGTTCAGTGACATATATCCTTTCCCAAAGAGTGTAAAGGGCTTAGCCCACAAGGAAGTTTAATTTTGGCTGTGCAGGGACAGCTGTAGGAGAAGAGGCTCAGCAAGGCGAAAAAAATAGCTAATGAACCTTCACGCTACTGCGAGCGTGAGCAGAGGAAAAGAAAGCAGCAAGTGGTATGGTTTAGACCTCTCTGCGTGCTTGCTACTCGGCAAGCCTCTGCTATAATCACACAGGTAAAGAAATCTATTACTGGGGCAAGCAGGAGTGGCACCTTCCCCTGTAAACTATTGGAGGTCAGAGACAAGAAAGCTGAAGATCAAGGTGCAGCAGGTTGGAGGGGGGAGATAGAGGCTATAGCCCACTGGCTGGAGTAGGGAGGCATGCTCCAAGTCACTGGGAAGCTATCACGATGTGCATATGTGAGAGCCCTCTCCATTTCCACAGCACTGTTGCTGGGGTATCCACAGGTGAGCCTGTAACAACAGTTGCTGGTGAACAAGGTGCCCCTGCCATAGTCGGAGACATTAAATTGGCAAAGAAATGATAGCCCAACCTGTATGGTGCCCAGTCCCAGGGGAGAATAGGAGACAGGGCAACAGCAATCACTGCAGGATTGCAGATGGCATCAGCCTTTGCCTTTCTACCTCTAGACACACCCAGGGTTTTCCTGGAGGCTTTGAGCTGCTGCAGGTTTCCAAGGATGTGTACGCTCCCTCTTCTGCTGTTGAGAGGCTTCCTTGCATGATGCATGATATGAGGTAACCTCCAGACCATGCAATCACGTTCAACTTCCCCACCCCCCACTCCATGTGAAAGAGCCCATTAGTAGTACTAGCACCAGCCACAGTAAAATGTTGACCTGTTCGTCCAGAAGCAACAGTCAGGAGCCTCGGGTCACAGCATTCACGATCTGAGCATGCTGGAGGTGTCATTCGGCTAGGAAGACAACCAGTTTATACTCCGTTAATAACTTTCTAGGCATATCCCAGCTCATCCGGGATACTGCTCCAGGGCCAGAGGCCTAAAGATGAGAAATTGGATTTCCACTGTGATATTGCACAATGCGGCCAGAAGAAATAATTACAGTAATTCACTACTAGAAGTGACTCCAGAAATGGTCTTGATGTCTTGTGGGTGTATGAAGGTATCTGCTTCCTATATCACTGCCAGAGCGAGACACAACATCGCTGCTGGAATTTGCTAAGTACATATTCGTGGTTTCTTGACCTTTCCTTGGACAGCAACATCTCCTTCCTCAGTGCTTCCTCCGATGAGCCAAACTGCTCGTCATGTTTGGCTACTTTCTTGGCAGGAACTTCTGAATGCGGGTGGTTTCTGGGAGTCAGTACTCGTAATTTATTCCTCCCACTGTCTTGAAAAACAGTGGTCAAACATCTGATGTTTTAATTAAGGGTCAGTGAGGAAGAATGGATAGAAATTAGCAATCAGTTGGTAATGTCAACCACCAAATTTACCTTTGATAATAGTACTAACACATAACAATGCATTCCTTACTAAAGGAAAAAGAATTGGGAGCAAGCGACTGCAGCTCAGGGCTCCCGGTGAGAGCTGGTCACCCGTGCTCATAGAGGGCATCGAGCAACAGCTCCACAGCTCCCTCATCCCTGAAGGTCCAGCTCAGCTCCAAGGCTAGCCATAGCCTGATGCTCCTTTGAAATTCTGAGTAGTAATAATCTAGCTTGTCATTTACACAGTGCTTTTCTCCATGGCGGTTCACAGGCATTAATTGGCCAATTCTTGGGTCTCTCAGAGGACGGACAAACTCATGTATGCTCTCCACAGATCGGCAAATTGAGGAAGAGGAGTTAAAGGCCTCACTCGTGGCTTTCAGAGATTCAGTCTCAGTGGGGAATGTAGGATTCGGGAGGCTTCACTGCCCACAGCTCTACTCCCACCGTGAGCCCACACCTCTGTGGGACTGCACTACAAATGCCTCCTCTACATGTGCTTGCTGGGAGCTAGATGGCAGCATCATGTTCTCAAGTATGCCAGTAGATGTGGTCGTGCCACTGTCCAGGTAATTTATAACAGGTTCGAAAGCTTGTTCTTAGAGTGTTGATATGATATACGCACATAGTAAAGGCTTATTAAAGACTAAGCCACACTAATAAAATGCAAAGGTTGTCATCTAGAATGACAAATCCTACGATTTAAAGGCAGTGGCCAAATATTGGATCATCTTATACATGGTTAATAAATCAGAACAAGCAAGGCACAGAATATCTGGTGTAAAAGTTAAAGCTCTTATCCAGCTCCCTGGGTAGACACTCTAAGCTTTCTGTGCTTCGTAAACCCTGACGTCTGTGTGAGAACCGCCTTCCTGTATGCTGTTTGCTCCATGTACTGCCTGCCAGTGCTGAAACAGCTTCGAGTGATGTTTTGTGGAGGACGTCCTGTTGCCACTCCTCTTCCTCATCAGTTTGCTCAGGCATCTTTAGGCTCTGCAAGCAGGATACACACATAAGTATAATGGAGGTATTTTTTGGTTGATGCCCAGAGGATAGCTAGTGTCAGCCAAGGTTAGGCAGCTGGGTGGGAGCACACCTGGGCCTCGGCTCCTTGGAGCATGGGCAGGGGAAGTGTTAAGCAGGGAGACACCGAGAGAGGCGAGCAGTGTCCTGTGCGGCACTGACGGTCACGTGCCCTGTTTTATACTGTGTCTTTTTGAAAAAAGTTTGTCCTTAGATATTAGCCACTCTTAAACATTTTAGGTAAGGCTGTGCTCTGATTTACTCCCTGGGCAACCCAACAGAAGTCTAAGATTATGAGACAGGTAAAGAGCAGAAAATTCAGTAAAGACCTTTAGCACCTGAGCACCTGAAAAAAAGTACTTCTGTACTTCCTCTGCAAACTCAAGGGAAAGAAGAAATAAAAAGGGAGATATGTGACTTAAGAACACAGGCCATTTCTCAGCACATATATCAAGTCTTAATAACTGTGAGCAGTACTGCGACCAAAATTTACTCACTGTTCACATGAGTAAATGGTGGAGCGCATGTTTATGGGATTATGACCTCTGGTGTTTTACCTGTGACTGCGGGCTGAGGAGAAGCTGACTGTTGGATGTTCCTTCAGGTTCTTGATGTGCAGACACTTAATCGATGATCTTGAATCATTTCATTTTCTGGTAATCATCAGGAAAAGCTCTTTGTGTGGAGACCGTTCAGGAGCTGCCATTCCCAGCTCCTGAATGCCTACGAGTAGGTGCATCTTTCCCCTTTGGCAGCTGAGACACACAGGTGACAGTGACAATAGTCCCCAACCAGTGTTTATGGGATAGCCATCCCCATCAGTGTGGAAGTGGCCACACAAGGCCACTCCATCAGCCACATTACTATTCCACTTTTACAAATAAAAGAAGACTAAAAACTAGATTTACAATAACAGCAAAAGATCATATAGCAAAAGGCATTGTTAAGATCATGTTTAACAGTAAAGATTTTCCTTGGCTACCTAGTGCCTCTGGTTGCTTGTGCTTCTGCCTAATCAGTCCCTGAAGCTTCCTCTAAACCCGGCATGTCCTGGAGAGTTTTAGATCTTTATCTTTTCTGCTCTTATTGCTGGTGATGGCTACAGGAGCCTCTTCTGATGATTGCTTTGGGCACTTTGTTTTCCCCCCCTACTTTATGCAGAAACACCTCCTCCTCTTCTTCCCATCTTCTGGTTTACATGCCCCTCACCTCCAAAGACTGGCTGTGCACATGTTATATGCTAAAGAAGCAGCTTGGGTCATTTCTTCTCCTTTTTTCATTAAGGTCTCTTAATTAACATTTCTATTGCATACCTGAATTAGAGCATTGCTGGCTTCAGGCTTAAACAGTGTTTTCAACTTACTGAGTCTTTTAAGACACAGTGGTACAACTTTACTAATAATATATGCAAGAAATTATTAATCAGAAAATAATCATATGTTTTAGTAACAGGGAAATCAGTTCATTCTCGGCATCATAAAAAGTCTAATCAGGATCACTGGATGTAACTGAAAGGCAAAACTGGAAAGTGTATTACCTTGATTAGATAAGACTCCTGTAACCCCTTTTCAGTTTCAGATACCTACAAAAGCATAGCCATAACGATACTGCCCAATATTTATTCATTTAAATGCTGCACTATTGGTTTTCATCATTTTTAACCAAAATGTAACTATCCACATGATCCAACATGTTCCACTAATGCAGCAGTTTAGCAGCCGTTATAGAAGCTGGTGCTTCCCCTGGAATTCACATTTAATGCCTTCAAACCACAAGCTAGTCTAGATGAAGTTTCTAGTTTAAGATTTATTTCAACCAGTTACGAAACACCATGATGCCCTCCAGCCAGCTCATAAAGGAGAGAGTATGCTTCTCTCCTTTCAGCCAGCTTAAGCTAGGGAGGCATAACCAAAGCACACATAATGTGAGCAACCACCCAACAGAAAGAGTCATGGTACAGGAGGCTTTTTCGGTTCTACACCCATGAGAAGTTCTCACTAGGTCCATTAAGATTTTTCACACACACTATGTTGGTTATGTACAAAGCGTACAAGTTTGTATTGGAGAAGAAGCAAAGCAAACTGATCTGAAGAACCAGGAAGGGATTTGGCCCCTTTATTTTAGTGCAATGAGTCATTGCAACCCTTGCACAACTAAGAAGTGAGTACTCTGTGACAATGCTAAGTGTTATTAATACCAAACCTTGCCGTATAACACACCTTTTTCTTGTATGATCTCAAAGCACTTCACCAAAGTGGGTACCATTATTTTCAGTCCTATTGCAACACCTTGGAAAAGAATCATACTTTGTCTCTGGCAAAGGGAAGTAGCACCTTGGCACACAATCCTTGCTCTGCAGTAAAGCCGTTTTGCCACTGACCTTCATGTTTTGTTTTCCAGTCACCTATCTGAGCCACTCTGCTTTCAAAGACCAAGCCTCATTTAAGAAACAAACATTTTACGAAATCTAATCTAAACTGCAGTTGCACCAGTGTAAGTCTCTGTCCCCTCTAGTGGCTGGACCTTGTAAAGAAACGTATGGGTCTGAGCTAATGCAGCCATTCAAACAAATACACTGCAGGGCAGAAGATAAAAGTTCAAGCCCTGGCTTGCTAAAGATAAGGAGAAGTAGCAAAAACAAAGGCCAGAGCAAATTTTTGCAGCCTCTAGAAGGTGAAATGAGAACTTCATACTGGGTATGAAGACTGGAAAGCATGTGAGCAGAGTAAGTCAAGTGGAGCAGCACAGAGGTAAGGAAATGGTTTCTGAAATATTTCTTCAACTGTGGGGAATTAAACATTTACAGTATGTGCAATTATGTCCTGTTAGAACTGCAGTCAAGGCAAATGATGAGGGAGGCAATGTATGAGAGTGTCAGTGTGTGACAGTGTCACTTCTGCTAAGCTTTTTGACTTTAAAATAGCTAAGCCTCTAAGTTTGATAATTTACTACGGTTATAGCACAGTAAAATTCCCTTTTTTACTAAAAATGAGGACTCTTTCACTTACTGCCTCTTCATCTACCTACTCTCTGTTATGACAGCCCAGCTCTTCCACTAGGCCCTTAGTCCCCTGTGCAGCTGCCCCTGGGAGAGGACCAGGCTGTAGCCCTGGAAGAGAGCTGGAAGCCCAGGGGCTGGTGACATTTGTGGATGATGCACAGGTTGATAGGACAGCAAATAACAGTGAAGACTGGGTATACACACCTACATATAATACACACACACACACATATATACATATGTATGTTTGTATGTGCAATCTGCTTTGCTTGGAAAACTGGAATTATTCATGCAAAGTAAGTTTTGATGAGACCATTTAATATGTGGTCATGGTCATGGGAGGAAGGCCTGCAAGTCATGCCAATGAACATAAGAGCTGGGGTCTGCATGGCAGTCTGAGAAGCAGAGTGGCTAAAACAGGAGATGCAGCTGAACAGGAGTTTCTCATTCAGTGCAGAGGCAAAGGAGGTTATTGCAGTGCTTGGATGGGTAAAGAAGGCAGAAGGAATAGAAGCAGAAAATATGATTTTACTTCTGCATGTGGCATTGGTCAGAGGGATACTGGGCACTTGTACTGCTCTGAAGTTCACCCCCACCGCACCCCTCCCCCCAACTCAAACACAAACATCAAAATTTCAGAGAGTGCAGAAAAGAACTGTAAAATGATTTGACAGAGTGGAGGAAACACCTTACAGTGAGGATTTAAAGAGCTCTTCTTAGCTATGTTAAGTCTTTACTCATTTGACTTAGAGAGGAAAAAACTGAGAAGTGACGTAGTGTGTACAAACACCTCCACGGACATAAAATACCGGGTATTTAGGAGCCCTTTAATTTAGCAGAGAAAGGCACAAGAAGAACCAGTGGCCAGAGGTTTTAAAATGAGCAAGAAGGCACAGAGTTTTTTACAATTTTCAACTCCTGCAGCAAACTATTGAAGCAAGTGGTGGGTTCTCCATCCCCAGGACAGGGTGCCTTCCTAGCAGATATGCTCCAGCTAGGCAGCGTTGCTTTGAGCTAGCCTCAGTGTAAGGACTAGAGGTGGTCAGGTGACTAGATGAAATTATTTTAGAAACTTGTCTGAGCTTGGACTTTGTGACGCTAAAGAAATGCTTTCAGTCCTCAACTTTTTTTCCGTAAAGCATGGATTGTTGTTCATATGCCGGTGTTTTTGATGTTTCCCTAGCCAGCATGTTTATGATTTAGTCAGATAGGGTGTATTCTTTTTTTGCCTTCTCCAGCTTTTCTTCCCAATGGCATGCTGCATATTTTTAGTACCCAGACCCAGGTCATTCCTGCAGCAATATAGTAGGTTAATAACTGGCCTAAATTTATCAAAGCAAAACCTCGCTTGGGATCTTTGCAGCTGGCCTTATCCAAACACCATATTGTACATCACTGGCTCTATTTGATATTGTAACTCCCACTAGCTTTCTTTCAAAGCAAGCAGTAGGTTCTTTAATATTCTCATTATTTTTTTCTCCCATTATTGGCATGCTGGCTGCATGATGACTCCTGACACAGCAATAGCAATACTGGCAAAGATGTCAGAAAACTAGCAAAAGCAGGGCAATGCAATATTTTTGCCTAAAGGAAATTTTACAGAGTGGATTGAAAGTCTGAATGGTGTGTTATGGTTGCATGGTTATAATTCATGACACACTGTTTTCTGCAATATTAGGTACTGTTGCATTGAAGAGAGTCATTACAAATACACAGAAAGTCATCTGCAGTGGCATTGCCTCCATGCAGCCTGAGAATTTAATAAGATGTAGTGCTGATTCTCTGCAGGCATGCACATACAAGATCCCTGCCTCTTATTACCGAGCACTCCAGGTCTCTTATTACTGAGTGCTTTGAGACATGTGGAGCAAAACTGGGTCTCCAGTGCCTTAGGCAGCTTGCGTGGCTCCCACGTGAGCTGACAGCAGGGGACCACATTGGCATGGACACCCTGGCAGCCGGACTTCCTGGAAAGGGAAGAGGCGAGAGATGAGGACAGGCTAACACATTGCTACTTGCTCCTAGTCTGGACCCCATCTCCAGGTCAGCTCCACCCCATGGTGCACAGGGGGACCTCCAGGGAACCTCCACTGACTCCCACCTCTAAGCAAGATACCCTTTACCGCAAACCTGTTGAATACATGCAGCTTGTAAACGTGAGCAACACTCCTTCAGCCCACTTAGGAACAACAAGAATAATAGCTGTGGCTAATCCTGATTCTTCCAGAAATGTGAATAGTGCTATTAACACTCAGTGATAGCAAGCAACAGGAGGGCAGCTGGGTCAAGCCGTTCACTTGCATCCTCTGAAGCAGGGCTCCAGCTGCCAATGACTTTCCTCTAGCTCCAGGCTACCTCCAGCTTCCACGCTGAGCCCTTGCTGACAGCCAGCCTTCTCCTCCCCAGGCAGCCTGCAGTGGACCGACCCCCCTTTTAATGCCATTAGAGACTCAGGCACATCCCGGTGCCTCTGTGCAAGGCTTGCTCCTGCTTGCTTCCAGCATCATCTTCCCTCAAAATCAGCTCTGCTTTAGATGCCGAGCTTTATGCTGCTACCTCAAACTGAACTTCTATGAGGGTGGCAAAAATTCACTGCTAAATATCTTGAACTAAGTCTGCTTTCCAGGTGAGCTCTTCAAAGCCTTTTATTCCAAACATGGCAGTACCTATCCCAACCCTGGCAGCTACCTCAATGGGGATCCAGCTTGCGAATCTCCAGCAGCAGCTGGTGTGCAGAAGGTTGTGGGAATGTCGCAGTTATGTCTTCAAGGCCAGTTGTCCCCGTCCTACCCGGGTGCCCTCAGGGTGATGGCAGCCAGGGCTGTGACAAGGGATCCTCCTTCTCTATCAGAGCACCTGCGGGCAGCAGGCAAGGCTGCAAGGAGCTGGGCAGCGGCTGTGGGAAAAATGGCAGAGGAAAATCATGCCTGAGTGGAGGAGGGCAAACTAGATTCTCATAGAAACCAAGCTTTTGGGGAGTAAAGAGAACTTTCTTGAGAACATGAAAGATTCAGGACCTGATACAAAGAAATGAAATCATATATAGTAAAGTTTAGCAAGGTGTGGCTTTACTGGCAACTCTATTACCATAACAACGTCAATCCTACCTTGCCTTCTCCTGTACACAGCTATCTCCTCCTAGTTTTGCTCTAGGGCTCCCTGTCTGCAGGAATGACCCCACACAAACTGCAGAGTAACTACCCATAGGCGCTTGCTAGCAGTTCCATTTAACCCCATGCAAGCACAAGACCCCTGAAAACAGGATAATACAAGGGAGGAATATGGCATCTCCGTGCAGGCTCCCAGACTCTGCCCTCCCCACTCTCAAAGTCAAACAGCTCTGTTGTGAAAAGAGTGTGGATTGGCACGGGCTCTTTAGAGACACTTGCCAAACAGCACAAATTAAGGTGGGTCTTGCTTTTACTCCAACTTTTATTATGTTTACACAATACTAAGTCACAAGTGCTTGCTAATCACTTTGAATAGCATGAACTTTTCGAACATTGCACTTGTGTTGATATGCAAAATCCAATAATTTCTTGAAATAAAAGGTCAGTTGAAAATCATTGTCTCCTCCAAGCCTTCTGTATTTGAGTTATGGGATTATTCTCTTTACTGTAGGAATAATAAGGATTATATTTCACTGAAGGCTGCAGTTTATTATCCATCTCTTTCTTTTATACCCCAGGAGAGGTTATCTCAGGTTTTGCAGATTTCTAAAGCAGAAGAGAACTGTAGCGTCAAATCCAAATGCTATGTGTGTGTAATATGCATTAAATGAAATAGGCCAAAGGCAAACAAGTCAGATATCTGAGAGAGGTAGTTCTGTGAACTGGGTTGAAATCTTGTTGATTCTCACTTGGAGTGGATCCCAAAACCCATAAATATACAAGGAAAGCAGAGCTAAGTATTTGCGGTTGCCTCTGGAGCTTAGATTTGTGAAGTATGAGCTTTCTCCATTTACACTGTCACTTCTGCTCTGTATCGGACCTCCCTGAGCTTCTGCTCCTGAAGCAAGGCTAGAACACTTTAGAAACCATGAATTACTGATGAATACTCTCAGGGCTAAGACTTCATGATCCTCTCCTTCTTTACCACAGACGGGCTGGTCTTTCGACTGCAGTTAGAGGTTACGAAGAGGGAGAGATGCCAAGCTACTGCTGTGTGTCACAGAACAATGGATGTGGAGTGGAGTGGGAATTTTGTGTGGAATTTTGTACATTACAGCTCTAGTTTGTCAAATTTCGGGTCAGTATTTTACAGCAGATGCAAATGGCAAATGATGTGATCTTTTCAAAGTCTCCCACACACATACATGCACACTTGCCAGGTAACACATCAGAGTGTTTTCCTGACAGGCCTTGTATTCTCACACCAAAAAAGGCACCAAGACCAGACTTTGACGAGATAATTCAGGTTGGAAGGTACCTGATGGTGGGTCATCTAATCCAGCCTCCTGCTCAAAGGACTACAGTCCCTCATGGCTTTATCCAAGCACACAGGACACCGATGTGGGTATTCAAATGACATGTCCTGACATAGGATGGAGGCACAGATGGTAACTCTCAGCTCTGTGCTGGAAGCAGATGAAGGTGACAGAGAACTTGCCAGTTTACAAGTAAAAGCACCCAAATGTTCCCTGAGCACCAGATCCAGTTGCCAAGAAGAATCAGCTGAGAAGAAGTAAACCACATAGTGGCTTGGTCCAAGGTTCCCATGCACTGCAGCAGATGAAGTCACTTGTGACCTGTCTGTCCCTTTCTTTCCTTCCACAGTTTGAAGGACTATGATATATAATATATATGCTCCTTCCCAGCACAGTTTTCAATCTGAAGAGTCTTAAATGACCTTAAAGCTTGATAGGGAGAGCTGCTTTTATTACTCTGATTACTCTGAAAAATGGCACTGATAGAGAAGCAAAGTAATCTGAAGACTTGCTTTTTTGGAGGCACCTTTTGAGTCTAATGAAAGTTAACAAAAGCATTTTGTTAATAGACTTCACACAGTGGCTTGTGATTATTCAACACCCAGTAGGGTATATTAAGTAGTGAGAATGCAGTCAGATCTGGATTAACCTAATACGCTTAGTGAGTTTCCAGGATTTGTAGAACACAGTGATTTTCCTGTTTATCCTCAGGGCCTTGAACTACTGCTGTCAAATAGTTTCTTAGACGGCTCAGAAGGGCATTGCCACTCATGCCAAAGGATATCTACAAAAAAGCATATCCCTGCCAGAGATTCTGGCTGGCTATCCAGACTTCTTGGGCCTGTTTCTCTTTTCCTGCCTACCAATATGACTTTATTTGCCTCTGACTCACCCAAGAGATGTATCACAGGGTCTGCACATTTCAACTGTGAACCTTGCAACAATAACATCTTCAAAGGAATGACTGAGCGTTTCCTGCTTTCAAATGGGCCAGTAGCAAGAAATACAAAGGTATGTGGAACCAAAAAAGAGGAGGCTAAAAAGCTACAGTAAATGTAAAAGCTCATATTCTTGAAATGATCTTACTGAAATTGAAATCATGAGGGAACTAAGCTTCTCAGAAAACAGTAGTCATTATTTCAATGAACAGTTTCTAGATATGTTGATGAAACAAAAATGCAATAAGAATAACAACCTGCTCAGAGGAAAGCAAGTGAGTTTTCTCTTTCAGTTTGTTCCTGGCTCACTCCTCCTTTCTCTGACACTTCTTCTGTCCTCTTGACTCTATCTGTAAATGTGATTCTCTGGTGTTATTTCTGACCACCTGCTCTTTGCAGCTAGAAGTCTAAATTTTGCATCATTCTCAGTGAAGTGTATATGATACTTTGACATCCCTCAGCTCATATGTAAAAGCCTGTAAGTGTCAAGGAGTGAAAGCCTGGCTGTCTGACTCTTGGCTGAAAATGACATGGATGTCCAGCCACTTTAAGTAGCCAAGAAGAAACACAGTTGTTTTCCTTCCCTCCCAGAGGTCCCAACTAAGCTGTTCTCTGCCTGAATTTCCCTAGCCTGGCCTAGATATGAGAAAGGAGAAATCCCGCAGATATTTTTAACGCCAAGTCTCCAGCATGATTAGACAGGTTTGGTTTCTTTAAAATGAGTGGGTGGAGACCAGGGAAAGGGAATTGAAACTGTTCTGGAGTAAAAGCAACCTCGGCTGCCACAATGGGGTGCAGAGATACGTGATATACTGTGATTATTGGAGGTTAGAGGCTTCCCTCTCAGACCATGACATATTTCATTCTTTTAGGAAACAGTATTATGTTACAGGTGTTATAACTTTTCTTTAGAATCAGACTGGCCAGGGAACTGTAAATCTAAATCATGGCTGCCCTCAGGAAACCTGCCAGCCTGTAAATACAGTGAAATGAGTGAGATGAAAGCATCTGAGTGAGAAAATGAATTTTAGGCATTCCACTGAAGTCTATTTAGTTTTTACAGTCTGGCCAAGCATCTAGAAGCAACAGCTGGGAAGGACATACTAACTCCCAGTGACTAATGCTGGGAAGCCTACGTTAAGCTTGAAATCTTTGCATAGGGGTCCAGTAGGGAGGAAAAAGCTTATTCCCTCAATATCCCTCATATTTTGTTCCATGCTGCAAAGGCACAGTGGACTACCTTAAATAGCAAACCTTCCCACTTCTGAAAGCTTATCTGATTATATTGACAAAGTCTGCAATGAGAAATTCATGTTGAAAGGCAACTGAAAGTGTAGGTTGACCAAAGGAGTAACTCTTCAAGACACTACTTGTTTTGCAGCGTATTTCCTCCCGCTGGCATATTCTTCTGCTTTTCAGAGTGCTTTCCTCTTTCTAAAGGTCATCTAAGACCTTCTCAGAGAGTTTTGCTTACCGCTTCAGCCTAGCAGGGGCAGGCGAACACAAGCCAACAATGTGGGAACAATTGAGAATGTTTTTTCTTGTTCCTCATGCTGAACCTGAGCAAAGACCTTCTAAGATACAGAATGCTGTCATTCATTAACATGTTTACCTCCACCTCTGCTCCATTATTTTTCATTTTTCGCACATTCCTGCATGTCATCTGGGCACAATAGATAAAGCTGAAACACTGTAAGAACATTTCCTGTCCAGACTGTAATAGACTTATGAGTCTCATCTTGGCTCATTCTCACAAGATTTCCAGAGCGCTTAGACAGATTTCAGAAAGAGGAAGAGCATCCAAGAAACACCCAGTGCTAATTTTGCCAATTGTTCCTGGCAAGTTAGTGACCTGAAAAGTCATCTGGACTCCTCTAACATCTTTCAGACAGCTTCCATAGCTCGGATACCAGCCCATAGTCCATAAAAGTCTGTGACACCCTCCTGCGTACTTTCCAGGTACTATTTCTTTCTATCTCCCTTAAAAAACGCCCTGTGAAGGCGGCCACGGAGTTTTGCAAATGCAGAGTTACTGAGCAAGTACAAAAGGAGAGGTCAACGACTTCACCACTGCAATTCCTTTCCTCTCTCCCCAGCTACCAAGAGGTTTCCTTCATTGCTAACCTGTTGTTAAGACTCCCACTGATCTCTTACACAGTTGCCATCAGTTAGAAGAAACTTTCACTGGCTGATGTGAGACTAACAAGTTGTCCTCCAGCCTGTTCTCCCTTCCACAGCTGAGAGGGACAAGCTGCTGCTTTGTTTAGCTCTGTCAGGCTCATTTTGCCATGAAGCTGCTCCGCGCTATCAAATCCTGCCTCCTCTCAGACGTGCAGCATTGGAAAGCAGGGCTGGCAAGTTTCCCCTTAAGCCTGAGCTTCCACCTTTGTTTCTGGATGGGAAATTAACTACTATTTAAACTACCTGTACAGGGAACCAGAGCCAGCTTGTCTCATCTGGGAGGAAATGGGAAAGAAATAACACTCGGAAAAAGAGTGGGACATGAGATGGGTCCTCTTCAAGAGGGGAAAAGAAAGACCTGCCATAGGCATGAATATGGAGAAGAAACTTGAGCTGTCATTGATTGCCCTAGAAAACAGATTTCCCAAATATAGGGCCATGTTTTGATTTCTGGACAGGTGTTGTTTGGTGCTGGCACAGCACTCCACAGCACCATGTTTTTCAGACATGCAGCAAGCCACCTACTCTTTAGCTCAGCAGGTCCTGGAAACAGAAAGGCTCTAAAAGAGAATTTAAACTCAGTCACTTACCAACTCTAAGCAGGCAGTCGTTGGAGACTTTAGACTGAAGGGCTCCCCAGATTCATTATCTAAATTATTGAAGTCCTGAGCCTGTCCTGAGCATCACGGGGAAGAGGCTATGTCAGTCAGCACAACACAGATACCAAGCAAAAGTAAAGTGTTTTCCAGAGAAAAGGGGTGAGAAATGCCTAGAGGTCTTACTGATGAAAAGTTTACTGCTGGAGGCTGGGGCTTGTCAGGAGGGGCTCAAGGCGGATGTGGCTGGGAGGAAACGTGATGGAGGCGGCAGGGTTTGCACTGGTGATTCCCACTTCCTCAGCCCCTTGGCGAGGGTGCCCAAAAACGGCCACGGTGCCCCAAACCCCAAGCAGTCTGTGCTGGGGACCTGGCAAGCCTCTCCATTTTATATTTGTTCTGGTCCTGACACCGGTGGAGGAATGAGCGTCCCTCCACACATCTGGGAATTTACTGAGCTTGGGCTATCCAGCTGTCTCGTGAATAATGAGCTCCTCGTGTCAGGGGAGATAAAAGGCTCTTCAGCCTTTCCTACAAGGTCAGCAACTGGCAGCAGGTATAAACAGGGCAAACGTTCAGACGGCCTTTCAGCTGTCTTTCTCTTTGGATAATGAAGGTTTCATCTTTTTTTTAAGGGGGATGTTGGAATGCAGACAGCTATTTTTTCTTCTGAAAAAAAATCTCAGCTCTTGCTATTTCTACTGTTGTTATTTCCCTTCAGTACACTTGTTTTCAGGTATGCAAATATAAAATGTTTACTGCCCAACAAATCTAACTCACTGTTCAATATGCACTAACGTTAAGGTTTTGACCTTGGAGCAACAATTAATTTTAATTAAAGACTCCAAACTAAATAAATAATGATGTATTCCTCTTAAAGGCATACAGTCTCAGCAGTTCAAAGGACAGTTAAATAGCTAAAAAATTTATGTATGTATGCATAGAGCTGTACATGCACAATTTTCAAATATTTGATGTATTCTTAAAATGATTACATTAAACTTAATTGCATAAATAAAAATATATATATGTAAAGCATGTATATTATATAATAATATTAACTGTATATATCATATATAAAAACCTACTACGGAAATAAAGAAGCAACGACGTGTCCTGCTTTATGTAAGTCCACTACAGAGTTGCAGAGCTGGAGTGTGTTGCTATATTTAAGTATGTCACAGAGCAGAAACAACAAATCCATTCACCTAACCTGTATGCAATATTGTGAGAGGGGCTAGTACAATGAGTTCCAAAAAACAGTTACAACTTTGTGATCATACTGTAAACAGTTACAAATAAGCTGTTAAAAGCTTTTTGAAAAAGTCTTTCAAGACATTAATGTCTGAAGCATAATTCATGCTTTTGTAGAAGTCTAAGAATGCTTCTGATGTTAATGAATCTAAAGTAGCTGTTGAACTCTTCAAAACAATTTTAAAATTCTTCCGAAACTAGATAGATTAGATAGATAACTAGACAGATAGGTTACAGGTGAAAACTTTAGCAGGGCTCTGAATGAAGTTTGGTGGGTTTCCAGTCAATTCTTTATGTCGCACCAGTGTATATGGAAAGTCATACAACACGATGTCATGTTACAGGAGGTGGAAATGCTATTGCATCCCATTATTCAGCCGTGCAATGGTAACTGAGGTTACAGCTTTCATGGTTTAGACCCAGATCTTCACTGGGGTTTCAGCACCCACCTCCTATATGGCACCTCCTACATGAACTATTTCCCATCCAAATCTATTTCCTTCTAGGCAGCACAGCTCAAGAAACACAGATCAAATAGTCTCTTGGATATACCTTGCGCCAAGACTACACAAAGAGAGATACAAACAATCCAACCCAGTTTCCCACTGTTTTTGAAATGTCTAGGCTTCCTACACATTTTACGGCTTCATCATACCTTATATTATGTTCACCAAACTTAACTACAGATAAACCAATCAAAGAAAGTTAATAACATGATCTGTTAGTATCTATAGTGAATATCAGCATCTACAGACAGTGGAGAGGGGAAATTTACTCACAGTTTAAGTTAAATAATTGCCTTCTCGTATAACAATTCTTAAGCTGTTTGAACCATAAGACTACACTGATGAAGTCACTGCTCCAAAGACCAAGCTCAATATTTATGCCTGTTCCCTAGGACAAACACTTTGAATGTACAGAAAGCAAAAAATATGTTTCAGATCATCTCACTGCATGGTTCTAGCAAGTTGTCGGTAATTCTGTGTTCCCTGTTAATTCAGAATTGTGTGTCACTAGGGCCTCTCTCACAGATAAAAGGTTTCTTTTCCTGTTCTTTGTTGCATGTCTCTGATTTCCAGATAATTGAAACAAGAGATGCTGAGTGTACTTAGGAGTGATACTTTCTAAGCTGCTCTTGGCTAGAATCCCTGACGCAAGGCTGGCCCTTCTCCTGAATTTTTTAAAACATGTAACAAGCTGTTGGACTGATAAACAAGCTGACTGCACTCTGAAAACATGAAAAAAAAGAAATTAAATCTATTCCAAATGCTCCACTCATACAGAAGGGATAACTTTCTTTCTTTCTTTCTTTCTTTCTTTCTTTTGTTAATTGTTATTCAGGTAGTTCAATACTTCTGTGTTCCTAAAAAATAGTGACAGGGTTACTTCAGATAAAGTCCAGGGTAAAGAAAATTGCTGTCCTCTGCAGTACTTTGAAGAAAGTATGTCCTTCAAATGTGCAACTTATGCATTCACATTTAATTAGCTATCAAGCTGTTCTGATGCAACTAGTTACTCAGCTCAGGAGAATAAGGTTAATATCTGAGCTCTACCACAGACTTTGCACACTTGGGCAGCAAAATTTTTTTTTCATTTCTTTTTTGCTTTCTCAATGTGTTTGGTGAAAAAAAAAATCATAAGCCTAACTTCCAGCATTTTCTAAAAAAATGATTTATTGCTGTATTTCCTTCTTTACTAGTTGCATAGTAACCATGCCAAAATGTATCAACCAGGATTGGGCCCCAGTCTGTACTATGATACGTGCTCGGTTCCTGTATATGATAGTCCACGCTTGTGTAACTAACCACAAAGTAAAGCACACCATGCAACGCTAATAGGCTTACCATTGTTTGAGAGAGGAGAATGGTGGAGAGCAGTGACAGTACCTGTTGTTACTGGTGCTGAGCCAGCAAATCAGAAGCATTCAAACAGTGAGTTTTAATGGGAGATTTCTAGTCTATTTCATGTGGCTTACGTGAAGTATCAAAAAAATATATATATAGCTATATCAGTTCTTCCAGTTTGCATCACATCAAAGAAGAGGGAGGTGGAAACAAGTGCCAGCAACAAACCTTATCAAACCTCGTAAAATGCCAAATTCAGATGCAGGGTGCAGGTTTGGGCCATTTATCATTTTGTTCAAAAAAACTGATCTGCTGTTTTCTGACTGAGATATCATGAATGAGTTTGTTTCCTGTGATCAAGCTGAAAATGGAGATTGAGAAAGCAGAGCGTTTGTAAGCATAAAAGTGTGTGCTTCCTCATGGGAGTGTTGCTCTCCTTACCAGACCTCTTTCAGACTTTAGATCTGATCCCACCTGGAGGAGAGCTGGAAAAACTCCAGGGCCAACACCTCCTGTGCTGGTCCTTGCTTTTGTAGCTACCAGAAATGCCAAAAAGCTGCTGTGGAAATGGTTCAACTTGCAAAGCCACAAAAGAAGGCAAGCAGGATATTTCCCCGCCGAACATCTCAACGAGGACTTTGCAGAGGAAAGCATTGCTCAGCTGAGCCCGCAAGTGCTCCAGCTTTGTCCAAGACATTTTTGGACAAAATGTTCCTCGCCGCCCGTCGATGCTGTGCGCCTTTTCCGAGGCACCCGCGGCCGCTGCACCCCTCGTGCTGCCCACGCGGCCCGCGACGATCTTCCCCGGAGCCACAAGATGGCAATGCGCACTGCGCTACTGCCCGAACAGCTCCCGGAGCTGCTGACCCAAAGGCTGGGGAAAGCCTGGGAAAAGTGCATTTTACGTATTTGCTACAGATATTGGCTACTTTATTCATTGCGCCTACACGAGCTGTCCGGCCTCTGCAGCCCTCTGAAAAGTAGTCCGTGGAGTCCTGCCTAGGGTGGCAGATCATAAGTTGAAAATCACTGAAACATAAAAAGACGAAGGGATTTAGTGTGAACGAATACATTCTCTCACACAGAAATTATCCTGTCATCTTCCTACTCCGTTAGCAAAGGAGAATGAGGCCCTAATTCTCCTCTCATCTCTTTTGGTGGTGTTAGATCTGATTGGGGTCCCGACTGACTTGCAAGATGATCATGAATGGACTTCTAAGACATTGAAGCACTCAGAAAAAATATAAACAGTCTCAGAGTGGAAGTGCAGCCCGTGTGAATGCCAGGAATAACAAGAAGGGGCCTGAATTTGCTACATTGCAGTGACTTCTCTGTTATGCAAAGTCATTAATTAAGCCCTAACAGCATCACATAAAGAACAATGCCTCAAAGACCACACCTTCTGCTGCAGCACTTGAGTTACCACCTCTGTCTGAGTGATATGGGGTCTTAGTCCCCACTTCCAGCTAGAAGAATGTAGTTAAAATTAATATAAATTAACTTAACCTCACAACAGAAAAATAAAGTTCCTGCATTTTACACGTTTGCACTGATTTCTACTAGAATCTGATGTTTTCCTTTTGATTAAGTGCCCAGCAAACAGATTTAGCTTCTCTTCCTGATGATTGCTTGTCTTACTAATACTACAATCCTATTTCTGGAAGACAGCATTATGCATCGTATGTATCTGACTCTGCACCATAATGATTTGTGTCTATCTTTACTAGGGAACCGCTAATAAAATAATCTTTTATCTGACTCCATTAGCCCCCTTCCTTGCTGTAATATCCCTTTTATGGCCAAATAGAGTCTGGTTTAGATTAGATTTGGTTCTTCAAAGCCAGACTCTGAGATTTTTGAACAGAAAAATCAAAGTCCATCTCCCAGTCGACTGCTCAAGCTGGAGCACCGACCTGCAGTGTCTGAGTTGCTCCTCATTACAGCTCTCCCGGGCTTCCAGCTCTAGGGCTGAGCTGCATCACCTTGCTGCTGCTGGCACCATGCTTTAGTGCGAAATGGAGACAGGCCCTCAGCTACCAGTGGGCCTGGGTTACCATGTTTTCCAAGTGCCTCAAAAGCTTTAAACCAAACTTCTCGGAGAGTACCTTGTTACAGCTTGTAGATGGTGTTGCCTCTTCTCATTTTTGTGCTGACAAAGTAGAATAAATGCATGTGAAAATTCACACGCTAACCTGGTAGCAGGCTGCCTGTGTACACCTCCACGCAGCCCCGGCTAGACTGAGTGGGGGGACACGCTGTTAGCTTAGTTTGTGTAGTCCAGAGAGGTGATGTAACTACATCAACTGGAAAACTTCTGCTAAAGTATATAGTATCTGTTTAAAAACAGCTATGGCAGCTGAAGTTTGTTGGCTTCAGTATAGCTGCAGGGGCTCTGTAGTGTATAAAAGGCCACTGCTGGTTTAGATAAAGCAAGACAAATAATATTTATTTTCTAAACATTGTGCAGTGGTATAGTCATCTGTCAAAAAAGCTGGCATTTCGGGAGGTGTATCCTGTTAAAAGAAGTGCAACATTGATTTATTGGCAATGTTTACCTATGCAAAAACAATCCTTACTTGGGAGGACACTACGTTAGCTAGTGGCTTTTGAGCTTTGGATGGTGTTCACCACATCTGAATTTAACTTCCTGTCTCTCATTTGCTTGCTCACAACACCACTATGGCAACTAAAGCACACATGTACCCTGAGTAAACGTTAAGAGCATCCTCATGGATGTTTAGCTGAGCTGGATTTCATCCCCTTGACACTGACTTTTCATTGCCTGTTTTTGTCTGCCCCTTTTTCCTAGCTGCAGTAAAGAAGCTGGGGCTCTGAAAGCTCAGGTAGCACGAGAATCAGGCCACTATTTATAGGAAGGTGTTGAGCTGGGATTAGCAGTCTGCCTGGCACATCCAGCCTGTGGGAGCGAGTCTCGCATACCCCGAGAGGTCCTGTCTCCCAGCTGGCCCCTGCCTTCCACCCATGGGTAAAACCACGGAGGCTGTGGCTTATTTTATCCAAGAGCCGATAGCATCATGGGCAATCCACCACCTGGGTACAGGATTAAAAGATACAGCAACGGCTATATCGGACAGACTGGTAAGTCTCGGTGATCACAGAGGTTTATTTAGAAAATAGGTATGTTGTTTGAAACCTGCTTAAAATCTTATGTCTTATCTTGCAAGAGGTGGTTCTGCCCTTGATACATTTCCTTAAAGCCCACTGGCTGAAGATGACAAAATAAACTGCCTGTCATGGGCCAGCCAAAAATGCTGATCTAACCCTGTCTGTCTCTGGCAGCGTCCAAGAGCAGACGCCTAAAGAAAAGTATAAGAGCAGGGCGAGCGCGTAAAATCATCAAACTCTTCCAGTCCCGACCCATTAGACCCCCAGGGCCATCCTGATCACAGGGCATATCTTTTTATTCCAGGCCTGCCTTAGAGTTTTCTCCCATTAACCAGGATCCTCAGCCCTGCTCTGTAGGATGCAACATATATTGCCTGGTGGCTACCAGACTGTGGGGGAGGAATAAAAGGTGGCTGACCTCAGTACCCCGTGCGTGGGCCAGCAGACACGCAGGCTTTTTAGCCACAGCCTTGGCCCGCGTGGTTCCCCTGCGTCACCCGGCTTGTGCCCCGCGCGGGGAGCTCGGCAGATGTTCACGGGCTCTGCGCAAGGTGCTCGGCGTGGCACCGTTCCCACACTGCTGCGGTACGAGGTCTCGGCGGTGCCCCGACCTCCTGCACCACCAGGGACCGGGTTTGGCTTTGGTGGAGGTTTATGTCCTCTACATACTGCACATTTTTGGCAAAAAGAATTATAGCTGCTTTGATGGCAGATTGTGGGTATTTGTGTGTTTTGTGGAGTGTATTTTCAAGGCATTTCCATTTTCAACATTTCCTTATGCAATAGACTCCAAGAGCACAAAAAAGAGTTAACACTAATATTAGCTGCACAGTTGCTTTGATTAGGATTGCTTTTTGAATGCTAATGTTATCTGACCTGTAAGCAGCTGTTACCAGTAAATGTAAAATAAAACCAGGAAATTGAACTGTTTTATACAATAAAAATAAATCTGCTTTTTTTCCTGCTCTTAATACACAAAATATTTTTCCTTTTCTTTGAATAATTCAGCTGTATTATTCTTACACGGTTATGGTCACACTTCTCACTTTCCTTTTCTTTTATTTTTTTCTTAATCGTTCTGCTTTATTAGCCAGACACTTTTATTCTTGCAGCTAAGTATTTTGGGGTATTGATGACAGTGACATAGTAAAGAGGCTAAGCTGCACTGAAATAGATGAGATCTGTTACACTCATTCTGATTTATCTGGCTCCTTTGCTGATTTGCCAGCCCGAAATTTTTGGCACTGTTTCAGACCATGTCTCTGGCAGAGTCAGGATCTTTTTGTTGTTGTTGTTGTTGAAAATTCTTGCTCCATTTTTGTTACAGATGATGTGGTTGAAACTTCAAGTGCCACAAAGTAAAATCTATATCTTAAATCCAACACTTTTTCATTTTTTCCCTCCCTAAGGCCACAAAAATGGAAGCAAAGCAACCTGAGGAGGGATGATAGTTCACTTCCATTTCTCGACCTGCACAGACAGACTTCATCACCTGTTTGCCCACAGATGTTCCTTAGAATTACTTTTATTCTTTGGAACATAAGCATCTCGATGCAGCAGTGTTTTGTGGATTATATGCTGTACTGAATCACTGCTAGGACTGCAGTCACATAGAGGTGCTGAGCCATCTTTAAGCTTGGTACCCCAGCCAGTCCCAACCATCCAGCCCGGAGCTGTGCACGCAGACACACTGGGTTCACAGTCCAGCTCATAGACATGTTAGCTTAGAGCCCTTACTACTTCTTTTGGTATGAATTCATGCACTAATACCCACAGAGAAACACAGCTTTTCAAGGACGCTCAATGCTCTGTGAAGAAATTTTCGTTTGCCACATCATTGCTCTTCATTTTGTTTTGCAGGAAGGGGATGGGGAAAGATGTGCCTTGCCTCCCAAGCAGAGGGGAAAAAAAAGACTCAGGCATCTCAGTTATAAGAAACTGGGAGCAAATGATGCTGCTGCACATCACCTGGTGCTTACATACAAGAACAGACTGAATCCATGTATCTTGCTAAAGACCTTTCCATCTCCTGGTCTGCTGTGCGTGCACAAGCACCGTTGAGGTTGGCAGACTTCCTACCTCACAAAGTGAACGTGAGCTACAGCCACCTGGTCGGTGCTGGGCTGAGGAGATGATACAGACAAAGAGAAAAGCCTTCTTTGACCTCACCTCTGCAAGCTGAGGGGATTGCAACATCCCATTCCTACCACTTGGCACGCTTTGCCAGTTCTCAGCTGTCCTCAGTGAGTTATCTCTGTTTGTAAGGGGTTTTCTTCATGAGATGTTATTCCAACATGAGTGATTATCCATTTGTTTTTTCTCTGTGTTTTATCACATATGTAAGCCAGTTCATAGAAAAATACAGGTCCTACAAAAAACGGCAGACTCATCAGTACAGATCAAAAATCCAAGTCTTGCTACCAAGAAAGGACCTTCCCGGTATACTTTGGATTTATCACGTACTGATGAATTTGGTTACAAAGTAACTTCAGCAGGAGAAAAATGAGGGTAGCTTTTTAAACCAACTGCTTTTCCACGGAAATATTTGGTGTATGAGCCATTCCTGAAACTAGTCATTTTTCCATGGGCATTCCATAGTCCTGGGAGCCATTTGTCCAGTGCAGAAGCACTGATATTTCTACAGCTGGTAGCTACTACAGAAGGTAAAGCTAGTAAAAATTATGTTCTATTATAGAGATAATCTGGATAGATTTTGATGTGCTTGTATTTGCTCAACAGGAAATGTACTGATACCTTTTCAGCTTGGTAATGAAAAAGGATGAATTCAAAACAAAATGCAAGGGAAATTAAAAAATAATCCATTTTAACAGTGTTTAAAGACAATACACACTGCACTGAAAGCAATATCTTTTCTTTATTAATATGGTTTGAGAGTATATCAGAAGGAAGCTATTAATAAGATGTTCTTCCTAAAAGAATAAACAAGAAATTATAATAAATCTGCTCCTGATACAAATTTATAATTGTGTTATTCTGAGAAATGGCTTGTGCTAATAAATGACTCACCAGAGCTCTGTGTCCGAGCAGGCGAAATATTCTCTTATTAAATGTATTGGATCTGCTAAAATTATTTCTAAACTTGCCTTAGAAAAGTACTTGATATCTACACAAAGTTTCGCAATACAGATGCATTGGACTTTTAAGGGAATTAAATTAGTAAGTCTGCAGATGGACCAGGTGGAGCAAGATCAGAGAAATGCCAGACTCCATTCATGTCAACCCAGTAACTTTTCCAGAAAGGAACTTGGGCTCCTCCTCAAGTCGTGAGTGCCCAGACACGCTCCTTGCTGGCCTGAGAAGTTCATATTGTTTCTTGCTAGGCTTTGGGTGGAAAAAACGCCTGTGTCTGTTGGCAGCACTCAGACGGCTGACCTGTTTTTTGAGGGTTATCTATGACAGGAAAAGGATGAGAGTTCAAAAAAGAAGCAAAACTAAATAACCCTTCCCAACTCCACAATCAACTTTTTAATGTTTGGCACACGCTATTCCACAAAAAAGCTATGCGGACAGAAAGTCAATATTCATATTACCAAAAAGAAAAAAAAGAATTGCTCTTGAAGAAAGGATGTATGCAATGATCATAGGCCGTAAGCAGCAGAGGCATTGCGTCAGATTAAATTTAATTAAATTCAGACTGATTGTTTGATTGAATGAATGAATTTGATTAATAATTAAAATTAATTTGCTCCTACAAAGTGCTAAACGAAACTGTGTTCTGAACATCTCAATGCCTCAGCTGTTATGAAGGTCAGGAGCTGCTTGTTTAACACACATCAGCTTTGGCACAAAAATTTTGCCTTTGCCCCAGATCTCACCTGCCAGATTTAAAAGCACCAAGCTTCCTAATGAAACAGCCCCTGCCTTGACCATCTTGTTTGTGTCCATAGCTGGTCCTCAATCTATTTGTTCAACATTTTCCTGGAGTCAGACCTTGGGGCAACTGGCTGAAAATTTTGATAAAGGAAATCTGCTCATAAATAATTTTATTTTTGATTTTTTAATGCAAGCAGTATTTATTGCAAACCTCTTGCATTCCTTAAGGCTTGAATATATCAATTACTAAGCAACAAAAAATAGAAAGCCCATTTAAAAGATATGATTTCACATAGTGGAAATTATCCTTAAATTCCTAAATAGATAACTGTATTTTCAAAAAAAAAAAAAAGAAAAAAAAAAAAGTTGGGTGAAGTTGATTATTGTCCTCAAGGATGGTGAAGATAGTTCATAAAAATATTAAAATATCTTTCTGGAGACACTTCAGAACAATATCATAGACTTTTCTATGTTTTCATGAAAGCAATATAAACTTTCGGTTTAGTTCAGTTTGTGATAAGCTACCAGCTATGATGTGTTCTTTTAGAAATACTATTGGCCATAGGTCATTGCCGTATTAGGCACTGATACTGTGTATTTCACCTTATGCTTAAAAATATGGCAGCTATAGACACAAGTACAGTTTGTTTACTGGGAACAGGTTTTTAGGTGTTTTATTTTAGCTCAGTTTTCTTTCTGCCTCTCTACTTTTAGTGATCATTGAAGTCTAAGAGCTGAGTCTGCTTAAATGTCATTCTTTTTCTTAATTCTACAGATAAGCACAAGTAGCCATTTTTATGACGTTTCCTATTACCATAATCCAGACATTGCCCATGAAACTTCAGATACAAATTAATTTCAATATAAACCACCTGGGGACAGAATGGTTCTCTTCTGAGACATTCCTGACAGTAACTATTGACTGCTTGGCCCCAACTCAGCAAGTACTTAAGAAGACACTTTGCTAGGGTCACTTTCACTCTTAGAGTTAGTTGAGATTACAATTTAGCTTTCATTAAAGCACAGTGATTAAGAAAAAAAATCCTTAAAGCATTTAGGGAGAGAAATGATTCAAACCTCTTCTGACATAAACACTTCCTCTGGAAATAAGTTGGACAGGTTAATAAAAAAATCCAGACTAAAAATAGCTCTTCACTACAATTGTCTTCTGTGCTTTACAGGAAAAAAAAGACAATTGTCCAGGAGCTCAGATAAATGCATTGGGTGCACAGTTGCTTCAATAGCTTACTCAGCTTCTAATTTAGAGAGTTAGTGTAAAATTGGAGTAGAAGAGTACTTTACTAGACCACAGGACAGTGGTCTAGTAAAGTCAAACTAGGAAAATTTGTTTCCCAGAGATGCCATGAGAATGAGAACTGAAGCTACACTAGACTTCTTTTTGGTCTACTGTGGTCTATGGCCCACCTTTTCACTAAATAACCCCCCTTTCCTGCAGTGAGAATATAACATTTCAGTGGCAAAGCAACAATACAGTACCGTATGATTGCTCTCAATATGCCAACCCCTGCAGTCAGGGCTCAGCCCCACATAAATTTTCACCTACCAGAAGCAGGAGGCAGCAGATGCGGAGGCTGGAGCCAAGGGCATGTTGGCTGTGGAGGACGAAGCCACCACGGCCCAGCAGACACGCTGTTCCAGAGGTGACAGAGGAGTTTGATGGAGCCCATTTTCATGCCCTAGTTGGTGGAATCTCTCTGGCTGCAAGAAACCCACATTCAAGTCCCTCCTTGCGTCAATTCATAATTTTGGGGAGGAGTAGGGTTTGAAGTAGCTTCGTAGCTGGCTGACATGGTCAAAAGCACTGCTGGAAGCAGACTATTAGGTATGTGAGGAACTTCGGTATATCCGAGTGTAGATAGTGAGCAAATGCTGGTTAGAAATTCCTAAATTCCAGCTACATTCTAGCATAATTTGTGGGACTAGTACTATGTCCCTTTTTTTAGGAGCCCAATCCTATAAGCTTTGTTCTCAACTTGAAGAATTTCTCCAGACTAGACTAAACGAGGTCATGCTATACTTTATTATTTCTGTACATCCTTTTTCTTCTTCATTATCTTTCAGACACCACTTTCTGTAAGCCTTGCTCCACACAGTAGCAGCCATTTGTCCCAACAGCCCCACTGCTATCATTATCCTACTCAAGACCAAATCCATTGATTTTGTCTTTAAAGTTAGTGAGTGAAGGTAGCTTAACTCATTTCTTTTGACTGAAAAGGAACAGTAGAATATTATTAATTCCAAAGACCACATCTATTCAAAAAATCAGTGCCACAGGAGCGGAAATGAGTGGTGGGAAAACCAGCAAAATGCATGAAAGACTCAAGAAGTCTAAACTTCTCTTCACATCTCTGTGTCTTTGCTGCTCATCACTTTGAGGCTAGCACACTGACAAGATGACACCTTTGCATGAAGGTTCGATTATAAAAGCAACCCCTGTTCAGCAGCAGGAACAAAACAGATGCACATCAATGTTGGGGATCCAACGCTGTAATTCCAAAGCGCTTTGGGAAATGGGCAGCTTGCCCAGGAAGGACAGGTGAGGGCAGCAGGGGTTCAGAAAAATGCAAGGGAGAAAAGACAGGGACATGCAGAGAGAGGAAACAGGAGACCAGAAAGAGGGGACTTTAGGCTGAAAGCAGCCTTCACACTTAATTAACCGGATCTGCTAAAGACCCGTTCTCCCTCCCCCAGCCCTTTGGAACTGCAACACCAGGAGCTCCAGCACCCAGAAAAGATGTAAAATAGCAAAATCTGATGTTTTAAACATTTGCCATTACCAAAAAGGTAAAACAGCGTTCAAAAAGTTACACTGTGTGCAAGGCAAGAGGGAGACCAGACAGTGTCTGTCCAGAGCCCAGATCTTTGTCTGGCATTAGTGTGGTGCCATAGTGCAGTTGGGTGTTATTTATAAAAATAGCTGAAGAGGCTTTGTGATGATGGGTATTTTATTCCTTGGGAGAAGCAGCTCTAAATCTCCCTGAGCCAGTCACAGCACATAGTTTTTTTCCAAGCTTCGCAGCCAGAATCAGAATGCAATGCAGCCATCTCAAATCAAGACTTTATTTAATAGTTTTGTTTTGATACTTTCTCATAGTTCACTTGGAGCAAGAGATTTTTGTGCTATTAGTCATGCCTCTTTTTCAGTAACACCTTCTCATAAGCATGTGAGGAAGATGGTAGCCTCTTATAGTTAATAACTGTAGGGGAAGACAAGTGAAATATTGTCAACTCAGTATGAGTGACTTGTAAAAATCCAAAGACCATGAGGCACTTTTTCTTCTGGATACTGCTTTAAAAAAACAAATCCCAAAATGCTGTGCATTAGACACAGTGGCAGACATATCATATTGTTATCGTAGGAGCCATTGTTAGCAAGTTAAAGTCACATATCACTTTTCAGTTTAAAATGGGGGAGTATCAAATGAACAGCCAGAAACAAAACTTGTCAGTTTTGCCCAGAAAGCCATTATTCTACCTTCACTAAGTAAAACTAGGTGATTAGTTTTCAAAGGGATGGGCTCTTACTGTATATAAAAATCCAATACTGTCTAGTTCCTTCAAACCCATAAAATCACTGTAAGGACAGAAAACAAGAGTCTGCTATAACACTTCTTTCTGTCATAAGATAATAACATGTTTTCTAACTTCAAGGACTAGGAATGTGGAAGAACTTTAGCTGTTTCTTTCTCAGGTATGTGACCCATCTTAGTGCAGCTGGCTTTGCAGAAATGTCAGTTTTATTGCTTTTGTGACATCTTGTTGCTTTTATCAAGCAAGACGTTCATGGCTCTGTAGATTACTTGTGTTCAAACAACAGTTACTACAGCCAGATGGTGGAAAGGTTTATGAGTAGTATTTTGATCAGGACTATCACGTCTGTTTTTCAGGACAGAACCTGAGCAGATGGTACTGCTTACGTTATCCCATGCATCCCCTCTTTGGAAAGGATCTTTTTTAACATTACTCAAACAGACAATTTCATAATTAACAATGTGTAAATTGATTTACTCTGAAAAGGCAGCCCTTCATGTAAAGCATGTTAGAGATACCAGCAACAGCAAGGGTACTATACCACTTGACAGATGTAGTCTCCAGATTAACTTCTGAAAACACCAATTCTGTTGCATAAAGAAGGCTCTACATACTGGTAAGGAAACAGAGACCTTTTTATTGGCTCAGCCACATACTTTCTTTCAGGCTTACAAAGTTTCATACCTGCATCACTTGAGAGAAATTCTGTATGGTTTTTGCATACAGCAAGGAGAAGGCGTAGAGTGAGGTGGTGGCTAGGAAGCAAGAGGAGTAGAGATACAGGAATTTGTTTAACCTTGGGCTATCAAAATGCTCTCATCTTTGTCAGCAGGATTTTGCATTTGCAAATGCTAGCTATAGATGTCTTAACTGTCTTTTAATCACAGTCAGGAACAGTGACATTTCCAGCAGCTGTGACGAGGCTGAAGGCACTGGTACATCTCTGCCACTCCATCAGCAGAGAGGTGCATCTTTTGATCCAGCAGCAAGGAAACACAAAAATACCATCAGAAATAAGAAATTGCTGATAATAGTCAGAGATTGACTGATACAGTAGTGACAGAGCTGTTATCACTGTCCAGGATCTGCAGAAGACAACTCAAAATAATAAGGATGTGATAAAAGAAACATGCCAGTTCTGGCTGATAGCATATCTGAAAGTGGGCAAGAGCTGTTGTTCGTGTATTTGACACAGCAAATAGCTTTACAAATGCCACAGGGACCTCCATGTTTTTGTCACATTGCTGAATCTCTGCATCTCTGCCGTTTTGAGAGCAACTTTACCTGCAGTCAAAAAATATTGCTTCATCAGTGAGATAGTGCAAGAGGCACCGGGAAAAGTTTTGTAGCCTTTGTCATTGTGATATTGAGCCAAATGATCTATTGGTCTCCTGCTACACTAAGAGGTGTTACTCCACAGTGTCCTATTATGGTCATTTTCTGACAGGTCACAGGCAGATAAAATAATCTTCCCAAGGTCTCCTAGATGGCTTAAGACAGAGCAGGAGTTTGATCACAGCAGGTTCAGAGATAACAGATTAACAACGGGGTCCATCTCCTGGTTAGCTGTTCAGTGGCAGGTGCTTCCAACCCTTCACCCTTTGATGAAAACTGCAGCCCAAAGACTGTTGGGATGGGATTCCTGAGATTGCAAGGGAGGCCAGGTAAAATCATGATTGGAAATACAGCTTAAATCACCATAGCAGCCTAGGAAGTACCATTGTGTCTACAGTCACTGAAACAGTTTTCTAAGTTCACTTTTAAACTATGTTTTTCACACTGTTTGTTTATGTGATGTCTGGAACAAGAGCTTTGATAGAAGTATTTGTTTTA
Organism: Dromaius novaehollandiae; assembly: GCF_036370855.1. NCBI lineage: Eukaryota > Metazoa > Chordata > Aves > Casuariiformes > Dromaiidae > Dromaius > Dromaius novaehollandiae. The sequence goes on from NC_088132.1 coordinate 7,668,772, forward strand.
TTTAGCACCTGCACTGAAACTTTAGTAATGCAGCACTGAAGTGTTCCACATGTTTCTCTTACTTCAGACTAGTTAAGCAAGAGCATTCACACATTTCCTTAATCCCAGGCATCATAAATCCTTTACAAGTCCCCTGTTTCATTGTTCTTGTCTCCTCTCCGGGGCTTAGCAAAACACTCGGCATGTACAGTTCTTCCCTCCCAGAGCACACATGGCTTACAATAAACCTCATCATTGTCTTGTTCTGGAGGGTTTAATGGTGCTACAGACAAGAAAGTCCATATGGGAGCAGGGACACTGATATCATAATCAGTGTCTTGCCCAAGACCCCATGTTGCAGTATCACTACATATGGAAGTAGCTTTCTAAATTTTTGGACACTGAAACACAGCTATAGCAATAGAAAATACTGTCAGAGCAAGAGTTCTTAGGCGTTTAATTAGCCTAACACTAATGGAGAACATTTACTTTTGAAAATTCAAGAAAGTTTCTTTAACCAAACAAAAGTTCTGGCCAGACTTCATTATTTCTTATTTGAATAGGCCTTCAGTAAGAAAATGTCTTTCTGTATTTATGGAGAGTTCCACCAGCTTAGTAACTATGTCTGGAACATGCATTTACCCATGTTTTAAGACTGGAATATGCCACTAGAAAAACACAGCATTTAAGCTGATTAGTCAACAAGGTCTTCTCTTCCATGGTTTGCTTCTACATATAAGTAAAAAAAACAAGGACTCCGTCAACATGGGGATTATCCCAGTGTACTCTTACCATGCTCACTGCAGACCCAAAATCAGCTTTCAGAGCATTTCCCTCCACCACACACACCTGTAATAGTATTCAACCTCTAGATATCTTGTTGTATAAATATTCACAGACCCTTCTGACCCAAAGACACATAATCAGGTCCAGTAAAAAATGCCTTAGATTTTCATTTTGACAGAGTTTTGCTTGTCAGCAGCTCTCGTATATCACAAAAAGACATAGGGTACTCATCAGGATTTCTCTAAGGTTATTGTTCTTGTTCTCCCTTTAGCTCTCTCAAGACCTTTAAAGTGACAACCTGTAGATAAAACCTGAGCCCTAATGGAGTCAACGTGACATGTTCAGGCCATTTCATTACGGTCAGGCCCTTGATTGCTCCAGGCAGCCACATGGCAGTGCTCAGACTAATGCAGGCTGCTCATTCTAATCATTTTATGTTAAAATGTTAAAAGGTAAACTGTATTACTAAATCCATGCTCAGTGGAGTCCACCTAAAGTAAAGATACCCCACTCTCAGAGAAGACTTTATCAAGGTGTCCTGAAAAAGAGAAAACTCAGCTCCCTGTAAGAGCTGAGTGCACCTTTTACTTCTACCATCTTCCCTCTGCCCTGAAAGCTGACCTTTCATTGTTTTGCTCTGCTTACCAGTAATGCTTGTCTCTACACCTGTGTAGGTCTGAGGATTTAAAAGTCCAGCTTACTTTGAAGAAGCAGGGTTGTTCGTTGTTTCGATGAAGTGATTTCCTGTGTTGCATCTAAGAATAGCCTTGCTTTTTGCTTAATGCAGCAAATAGAATGAATCATAGAACTGAAAAGAAAAAGAATAAAGAGAAGCTTTCTATTTCATAGAAAAATGATGCTTTTCCTGAAAACTGAAGGGTAGAAAAAGACGTAGAAATATTTTGCTCTCTTGCAATTTACACAGCTTGCTATCTGAAGTTACAAGTGCCTCTAGTACCCATGAAAAATAATTACTGACAGGATCAAGTTTTCAGTGGAGGGTTCTTAAAAACATATCTTAGTGTGAAAAAGATACTCAGGACAACTATTGTGATCCTTTTCCATTTTAATTTCTTTCCAGCTCAGGGTTCTTCCACAAACCTTGTGGTAGATCATCCTGGTCTGGATGTCTAAAAGTGCTCCTGATAAACCAGTGAAAAACTTTAAAATATAAACAGTCGTTTAATCATGGATTTTAAAAGAAAACTTGTAACTTTATTTTTCCAAGCAAACTGGACAGTAGTAAGACCATGGTAAGCTTTAATTTATAATGCTACGGTTAAAAAATGAAACAAGGAGCCCCAGATAGATATTGAAGCTAAAAGTATAATCAAATATAACAATTCACATAACTACAGTGACAAAAGTAATTAGCTAATTTGTCTAACAACATTAATGAAAGAGCAATTATATATGTTGAGAGAAATATCAGCCAATCAAGATAGCATATTTTCCATTTTTGAAGATTTCTTCTGCAGACCTGCAAGAGCAAAAGAACTGGTCTTTTTCTGAAAGCCAGATCATAATCTCATTATTTCTAACTCAGGTGTTCCTTTAAAGTAGACAGATGAGGGATGGAAAGATACTGTTCCACATCAGACAAGGAGATGCTGTTTCATGGGTAATACAGATCCTAATCTTTCCTAGGACTATCTTAATGTATCACAACTCTATCCAAGTTATTAGATTGCACCAGTCAGATTTACAAAAAGAGATGTGTGTGTAGGAAGAGAAAATGCTGTCTGGCATTTTCTTTACAATTTACCTTCTAGTGAAAACTTCCTGTAACACTACTTCTTGCAGCTGGATTAGAGGGTAGGAAAAGGCTGTGGGGGGCTGTAAGTCATCACGGGGCATTGCCATTACAGCGCTTTGTGCAGTGATGCACCCACAAGTGGCTTACATCGCACTACAGGATTGTGTCTGGGAGAGACTGGGCAGACACCTTCGAGCTCGACACCTAGATCATGTATTTTATTGATGAGGACATCATGGGTTAAAATACCTGGAGAAGTATTTGATTTTCACAGCTGAACCAAAATACAACCTCTTATATCAGTTAGAAAGGGAAGCAATTTGCTGAAGGTGATAACTGCACTAAGCAATTTCGGATGTTTTTTCCATTATTTGTTGTAAGGATAAGTGAGACTAAATACTGAAGTGTTGGGAGGAAAATTTTTCATAAGAGCTTATAGGTCCTGGAATAACTGTGCAAAACCCAGGCTTTATGGGCCAGGTAATATGGAAGCCGAGAAGATTCACTGTGCAATGAAGACTAGCCTTACCTCTCCCAGATCTGTTCTAAATTTAGAGTCCTAAAATTGCCAAAGTATCTTGTATTGGTGCCATTTTGTAAATGGCTTGAATGGATATATTAATTCAAGATACCTTAGATATCAGAAAGTGCAGTTTTACAAGGCTTCTGGGGTCAGCTGATGACCCATATCTGGGATGCTAGGTCCAAGCTGACGTGGTTCCAGGCCAGGCACCAGGAACTGTAGTGTTTGCCTCCTTGTCTTAGAGCCCCTTGACACCTATACTCATCTCTGACTGAGCCTTTCAGATTCACAAGGCCAGAGAGCCATGAAGCAGGCAGAAGTACAGTACTGAGGCAACATTTATTCCAGTGTTTCATATTGAGATGGAAAAAGCTATTGGGTCCATGTATAGCAGATTCCATAGAAATCACACAGCACAATGTACCAGACATTTTCAGACAATAGCTTTTTTGTTCTGCTTCCCACTTAAACCCTCCCAGTATGCGAGAGTTCCCACTGTGCACAGTGTCAGTCCATGCCACCTGATGCTTTTCACTACACCCTGCTCATACCTCGTACCCACAACTGATGCCAGAAGGCTCAGAGCAGCACAGACAACTTTTTGAGTCTTCCTGTTCCACTTGAGTTTTCTCTCTGGTTCTGTATATCCAGGGCTAGGAAATTCAGCAGAGGTAATCACTTAATTAAAACCTAAGTTAACCTCCCTTTTACTTTGTTCTTTTTCTGTGAGTGGGTTTGTCTATTAACAGTTGACTTCTGTCATCCCTGTGCTGACATTGCTGGGAAAGCATTCACTTATTCAGATGTAAAGAACACAGGACTAGTCTCCTGTCTTTCCTTTTAGTTTGACATTGACAGTGGAAAGCTGACAGATAACTCAGCAGGGTAATTTGCTCAAAGTAGCTCTTTGGATAATGGCATAGGGGTGGAGGGTAGGACACACCTTCCATTTTTTCCCCCTTTGTTGTCATATTTTCAAAAATCACCAGCAGTTGCAATGCAGGCTGGGAGATTAAATGGTATTTGTCATAATAAACACAGATGTGGAAGGGCTTTTTCACCCTTATGCTGTGCCTGCAGGAACTTGCATAGCATTTTGCAACATCTTCACCAATGGAGGGGTTTTTTCCTTCCTTTAAACTTCAAAATAGAGGCAAATACCCATGTGTAGCTCAGACTGTTAACTGTTTCAGAGCTTTGATGCACACTGAGTGCATGAAAGAGATGTAGATTTCTGTTGAGCGGGGGCTTAGGCAAGACCTGGTTTTGAGGAATCTGGGGAGGTGCATGTGACACATACATCATGGGTGATCCATGCCAACTTCTTAGCCCAAGAGCTTGCTGCTCAGTTTTGACACTTTTATAACCATGATTTCAGTATTCAGACTATGAGAGCAATGGCAAAGCTTAAAGCAGTCTATCCTGGGCTGATCAATACACAAAGTATGTATTTTCCAATTGCGGGAGCTTCCAGAAGTTTCCTTCCTAACAGCTGTCCAATTGGTTTGGAGTGCTTTTGCTTTACTGGCATTTATAAAGTATGGAGAGTAAATCTGAGTGTTTATGGATAACTTGAGTTCCATTTTAATGGCCATCTTCTGCCTCTCTCTTTTCATGTAACACAATCCAGTCATTTCTGTAAGAATCTTGTCTTCTTGAACTGAAACTGTTGTTCAGGTTTCAGGATGGGCATTCTGAGCCCTGAAACAACTTCACATAGGTTGCCACTTTCTCAGGATGACAGAAATGTACTTACAAAGGCATGCAGGGAAAGGGAGAAGGCATTCATGGGAACCATGACGTTCAAGAGAAGATCCTGGTGCTCATGAGCGGTCTGCATCTGCCTGGAAGTTTGCTGTCTTGGTTGCTATTGTAGTCTGTTATTTTTCTCAAAAAGTTATCCATCCCACAAAAAATAAGACATCTACTTGATTTCTGGAAGAGTGAATTTCACAGGCTGATAGTCTGATATATACAGTAATGTTTCTGCCGTTTGTATGTCTTCACCTTGCTGCTCATTAGATTCACAAGGTGCCATCTTCTGAAACAGGGCAAGAAGAAAGCAATACCTTTGTCTCCTCACAGCTTGAAGCTCCTAGACCTGCCTGATTTCTGTTACTGAACTACTTTTAACAACTTGCTCTCTTTCAGCCTCAATAATTGAAGCATTGTACACATTTCTGTAGTTTGCCTATCATATCTTTTGTGGAGATTCAGTAACAATAGCACAGAAAAGCCATTAAACTGACAGCTCAAAAGAAAAATTATAACCATCTTCAAGGGTTATTCACAAGTAAAAAGTATTTTCAACTACAGTGCAGTTCTTTCATTACTTTCTAACAGGTATGAAATAATACTATGTAGATATAAGAGCTATGGGGTATCAAATGAGACAAGCATGTGGCAGGTTCCAAACAAATAAAAAGAAGTTGGTTTCCATGCAGTCTGTAAATACACTGTGAAACTATTTGTCACAGGGCATTTTGGATGCTAAGAAACTACAGAGGTTCAAAAACCAGCTACAAACATATGGAAGAGAAATGCCTCCAGGTATATTAATACACAGATACGACCTCAGAAAGTTTGACTCAGATATTATCTGAACTGTAACTCAGTGGAGGCCTAAAAATTATTCTGGGGAAACGTCACTGTGTTCTTTCTCTGGTCTCTAATTTCTTTCCTGGAAACTGCAGTTTGTCACTATCAGATGCTGAGAGAGATGAACATTTTGTTTTGATCAGAGATTGCTATTCCCATGTGCCTGTCTAGCTGCAAATGCACAGGAATTAGGACAGCTAGGAGTCCTTATGCAATGAATTGTCAATGAAAATTTGACACAGTTTGTCACTGCAGCCCGGTTGAAGCTTTTGCACTAATTTGGTAGTATACAATTTGCTTTTGGGGTGAGAATCAAATATACTTGGGGTTCTTGGATTTCGAGGGCTTTGTAAAATGTCTCTCATCAAAGTGACATCACAAATCAGCAGATTTCAAGCTTTATCCCCAAAATGAACAGCAGGGACCACTGCAGTCCCTCACGGTAATCCCGGGATCTTTCCCCACTAAACTGGGCTATCACCACAGAGCCACTGTTTCTTAGTTCATTTGCAACATGATGCCTGCATACAGCCGATGCAGACGGACATTTCTGACCACTCATGAAAACCAGGCTGGGGAAGTTCTGTTTCACGCACTCCGGTCATTTCCAGGAAGCTCGCAGCAACTAATTACACTAGGAGAGGCTTAGGTACAGAAATCAGATCCTACTTTTCATTCTTTTTGTTAGACTAGAGAGATCCTTTCTGACGCAAATCTCAAACTTCCAGAGCAGGACTAGGTTGCTGCTGCAGCAGAATTGCACTTCAGTAAAGTTCTGGCCAGATTTGACAAGAGGTATGCTTGTTTTTATTCTTTGAAAATAGAAAATAACACTTCTCCTCTATAACAATGTGGGTTTGCTTATGTTACATGCATATCTAAAGTACCGCTGATGTCTCCATTTTAAGTAAATATGTAGAAAGACACAGAAAGTTTCCTGTTGTCTGGGAATAAAGAATGTCTCGTCAGCCTGCGAACGATGGTGCTTCTGACACTGCTCTCGTCCCCTTGTAGCTCTCATGGATTTTGACATTTAGCAGTGTACCAGAGACCAGTGTACCATGCCAGCAGAAATCGTGTCTGGATCACCTTCACAGATGTTGAGGGTGGGCTCAGGGACAAAAGGATGATCAAGGTAAAAAATACGGCTTGTTTTTACATTTTCTGTTTTCCAGCTTTGCTAGCTCTCTCTGCTTAAACTGCTGTTGTACGCTAGCGTGCCCCTAAAGCACAGGCTGTAAACCAGCGAACAAATCGGCCAACATTAGTCGGACTGCCTGAAAAATCCTTCCCTGGTGACCCGCAAGTGGCAGCTCCATTCGCAGCGGTCATCTCCAGCCTCCCATACAGCTGGCGCTTCGGATATTGTCCGGGGCTGTTTTTTCCCTCATTTGCTTCTTCTGTTGAACCCTGAAGATGAGTGGGTGGTGTTTAAGGAAACCTGTGATTGTCTTTGCATCAAAGACTTGCTGGCAGCATTAGCATCTTTCAAGGTAACTACTACCATTCCCTGTGTGATTTGCAACACAAACCTTCAAAATGAAATGGGATCAGACTGCAAACGTACTAGCACCTCATCACTGAAGTACAAAATGCAAAATCCCTTTCATGATTAGAGTTACATTCTTAAATGCTAAGCAATTAAAAGAGCAGAAGGAATCACAGAGCTGACAATGTCTACACAAGTGCAGAAGATCAGTGCTTCTTTACTAAAGAGTGGTTTGGGATGTGCCCGGAATTTTCTCAGATAAAGTTCTAACGTTTGTAAAGAGGTCTAATAGACTCTTTTTCCTAAGAATTTTGCCCTCTCTTATCTTGCTGCAGCTTTTGTCCTGTGTACTTTACCGTGGGAGTCAGGCAAATTTAGTTTTTGTTTTTTCTTCTTTTTCCTAGGGTTATTGCCTACTTGAAAAAAATAGCTTTTTGTTTACTTGGAGTTGTCTTTGGAGACTTAAAAAAGTCTACAGCTGAAGTTAAAGTGACACAGTGATGAGTGTAAGGGGTCTTGTTCTGAAGGCTGTCTTCATAGGAGTCAGAAATTATCATGAAAGAGATGCATAGAGGAACTCGTAGAATTACTTTACAAGAGGGTTACTTGCTTCATTTTAGACCAGCAAAAACTGTGAGATTCTTGCCCCCAACAGTTACACAGTTCCTCTTTCAACCAGTTATTTCCTGTACTATTTACTCTACTATTTGAACTTAACCAGCGTGGCAATGCCACAAGTTACGGATTCACGGCCTGGGGGAATTTAGGTGCTCCCTCACCCTAATCTAGAAGCAAATGCTACTATCAAACATTGGCAGCTTACAGATCTTTTAATTACAAATATGTATCAGCAATAGCCGGTTTAATGTACATATCCTCTTAAGTTCTAAAGAATGATTTGGGGGAGCCAGATTTTTTCCAGTTTTCTACTTACAGTGTGTCTGTAGCCATATGGAAACTGCAAAACTTGAATTCAGGAACAGGAGTATTGTACAAATATTGTGTCTGGAAATGATTCTTTCTAAATTTCCATTGTCTATAAAAGATGTTTTTTTTCTTTAAACCAGGTTGTTGCATTGCCATATGGTAAGTCTGATCCATTATACTTAATCCTTTGCACCAAAAATTACTGGAACTCCTACTAAATGAGGAAAATCCATTGCTTGAGCTTAGTGATCAGAGTACTATTTTATAAGACCCCAGTAGTTTCCAGTGCAAATGAGATACCTATGCAGAGAAGATATATTATAGAGTACAGAGATTTTCTTTAATTGAGCAAGCTCCAGTCTAGGAAAAGTTAGTCGCTTGGCCTCCATGTGTTACCTACAAGATGTGGTTATTTACGCAGTTTTATTCTTGAACACGAGACTTCAAGCAGAGCACCAGCCAGGTCATGCAGTGCGGTGTGAAGACCGAAGTGTTTCTCAAATGTGTGCTCCTCGCAAGTCCTTTTGGGCCCACTCTCTGTCCTTTCCCGTTTGGATGGACACTGAAACTACCAGACACATCCAGTGCACAGTTGCCAGTGCAGCTTCAGTCAGCTGTGAACTCTGTCTGCATGTCGGACAGGCCACTGCCCCCAGCAGAGGCCACCTGAAGAGAAGCCAATTTGTGCCCAGAAGCCAGATCTGCTCTTTGTCCCTCTTATCTTTCCAAACACTCTGAAGCATTCTGCTTTGTCCTGGGGACATGATCATCAACTTTTGGACAGTAATAATCTGTCCCTTGTGGACTTAGCATCTTTGAACAAAAACAAATGAAAATGTAAGCTGAAATGGCTGTTTTAATGTTTTCAATCTACACCCTCTGTTGGAATCTATTCTGTCTTAACTCTCCTCAGTTCTTTGGAAAACACTCCCAAATGTCACCTTTTGGGCTGCGGTCCCTCCAGAGAGTGAATTTCCACTTTTACATTCTCATCTTGACTGTAAGCTCAGGGGAGTCACATTATTTCAGCGAATCACCGAAATTCTGCTCTGCAGTATCAATGGTATGAAACTGCTCTCCTCCAAACGACACACTAGCCACATCTTTCTTTTGGATGCAATCTCCCAGGTATGTCACTGGCCCTTCAAATGTTTATGGACCAAGTGGTATACTTGAAGGAGCATTTATAACCTCTTCATATTTCACTGTTTCTCTTCTTTCTAGCTGGTGCATCTTGTCATCTCTTGTGCAAAATGTCAGCTGTTCACTCTGGCTTCTACTGATTGCTTTTGTCTTTACATAGAAAATAAACATTGCCTCCACATATAGCTGTCTGCTTTTTACCAACTTCTCTCATCTTAAACAAATAAGCCATAATGTTGGAAAAGCTCTAGCCTGTTCTTGCTGGCAGAAGAAAGTTATTTATTATCCTTACTAGTAAATTATAATTAATTTGAAATTAAATAAGTTGATAAGTAAGTGTGCAATTGCAGAAAAAAAGAGGCTAGTTCTTTGCCTCCAAGACCTAACTTTAGCACAATTTACAGAGTCAGCATGGTCATTTTACTCTTCCGAAGAGGCCAGGTTTAAACATCTTTCATTATATACTTCCCCTTGGTGCAGGTAGCACTGGGTGTTAGAAAGTATTCCCGATATCCATACCTTCATTTTTCCTGTTTGGTTTTCATCCTCTCAATCCTACATGGAACACATTTTTTTCTATTGTGAATCCATCATTAAAAGATAAATATAGAAATAGTTCCATTAGAGAGAAATTTTTGTCTAAAATGAAAATTCAACACAGCAAATTCTGCACATATTCCTTTTACCTAAAACACATTTTCACTTTTGCCATAGTTAACAGATACTGTCATATTTTACATAGGTACATTGCTATATGCTGTAAGAGTCTCATGTACAAGGCAAATGTATACTTATAATTAAAAAGCCTTCAAAAGAATTTGGCAGGATTTTAAATGAAATCCTGTAGAAGTCTAAAAAAATAGACAATGTTAAAGGCAGAGAATTACTCACATCTAAGAGCATAACCCAAACTTAAATACACTGTTGTTCAAAACCTGAAAACACATGCCGAATTACTGCTACTTCTGCTGTTCATAGCAGCTTCAAGCACACGCACCATGAACCAGCAAAGTCCATACCCCAAGAATGGTGGCAGGAGCTGTCAGCTGGATGGTCCTCAAAGGTACTCCCAAACTGAGGACTCACAGGGGATTTGCTTTCTGAGTATACCCTCAGAGCAGTAATCTTTTGGCCAACTTTGCGAAGTCGTAAGTATACTTAGAACCGATTTATGGCCACTGTCCCCACCTCTGACTTTTCCCAGGTGTACCCAGGCACTCTGCCGGAGAGGCAGCCCTCAGCGCATTATCTGCAGCATGCAGGTATCTAACCACCTTTCTCACTTTTCTTGGATTTGCCTCACCGTGCAGTGACACAGTATGATCCCCAGTGTTCAGAGGTTTTTCCACAGTCTTTAGTTAGTTTGCGGACTTTGTGACAAAGTCTAATATGCCAGAGTAAATGTTGATACAGATTCTGAGTTGCTGGTTCCCAGACTGAGATGTCTTCAAATTGCTGTAGCTGTGCAGTTATCCTACAGCTATATCCTACTTCTATCGTCTTTCTCTCTGCAAAGCCAGAAATGGGTATTTAAAAATCAGTGTGCCCCGACCAGACAGTCTCTTTCTGTTACTTCTTGTTTCTTTGTTGCAGGCTTTTTGGAACACAGGCACATCTTTTGGTCCTCTGCTCACAGGCCCGGCTGAATAATCAAATCCTAGTGTTTGACATTTTCCTGCAGATACCAAGGTGATACAAATATACTAAATTTGAAATCCAAATTTGCAGCACAACACTAGCACATACTCTTTTCCCTCCCTGTAGGATTGTTCATTTTTATAGGCAATTTTAAGTTTGGGGGTTTTTGCCTTTTTGTTTTTCTTGGTGAAAGTTTCAGGCCTGTACTTTTGAATCAAGCAGTATTCATCCCTTCTTAATCAAATTGGGCTCAGCTTCTTGTGGGTGTAAGTCAAAAAGGCATACACTTTCTTGGAATAATTAGAATAGTGCAATGAGATACAAACCATTTATTTTTACCACTGAACAGTGAATTCCCACAGACTGAAATTAGTAATGCCTGAGATGATGGTGCCAACGTTGCTAATGCTTCAAGAACAATGTGAGGGGGTTGTCACTAGCGAGTGGCAATTCACGCTCTTTGGGTGAGTTTTCTGCCAGTATTCCTCCACAGCTGATGGGGGAATATCTAGCATAAAATTTGACTCTAAGGAGTTTTGTACTAAGCTTTGTACTAAGTCTCCTGCCTCTCACTATGATACATTGGCAGCTTCATTCATACACACTCCTCCTAGAAGGGCAGGCATCAGGGTGGGAAAAAAAGTGTGGAAAAGGACAATAAAACCAGGGGCTGCATTACCTTCTGATGTTCCTCGTGGAGAGCTAGCAAGGTGAAGAAGATAAGGCCTTTGAGCCTGGGGATACTTGTTTTTTCCTGAGTTAGCTTTCCAGCTACTTCCTTTTACAGGGGCCTGCTCAGGTTAAGGCAGCACACTGAGAAGACAGTGCCGGCGTGCCCTTGGCTGGGGCTGGGACCACTGGTGGCATTCACGTGAGAGGGAGAGGCCGTGCTAACACTGCAGAAAACCGCCTCCATAGCCCTTCCAGCAGCAGCCGGAGCTCCTTGCAGAAGGCAGCGTGGGAGCGGAGCAGCCCAGCAGCCCCCGTGACTGCGGGGCCGGAGGGGATGTCTTTCCTTCCAGCAGGGAGGTGGCATCCAGCCGTCTGGTTTCTCTTGGTGGGCAGGGCTGGTGGCATGTTCTTGGTGGGCACGTAAAGGAGCGTGAGGTCTGGATTTAGATCAGACCGTCACAGGGCTAAACTGCTCCTGATCTCACCTTGTCCTGGTCTCTCGTGTGCTCCTTACAGAGCCTGGCAGGAGGACGTATCCCCAGCCAGGGCTGAATCCTGCCACCTCTGCCTGGGAAGGGGAAGAAATTCGCACCGGTGGGAGCACAAAAGAGATCAGAGTTAAAATGTTGAGAACGTGCCCATATTTGGCTCCAAGGGTGACACAGATGCTAGCAGCATCAGAAGAGGCCTTCTGCCCAGTGGGGTCCAGCTCAGATGTACTGAGAGAGCATTCTGATCTCCAGCTCCTTGGAGCCAGGAACCTCACCGTTGTTCCCAGGAGAGGCTGGTGGATGGGCATATGCCCACCAGGAGCAGAGCTGAGGTCACACATTCCTCATAAGCCTTTATACGGCTATTCCAGGGTGCACGTCCATTGCGACCTGAGCCCTGGCACCTCTCCCCTTGTGCCTGCCATTGCCAACTTTAACCCGTTGCCCGGTGCAAGAGGCAGGGCTGACACAGGCGGCGGGTTGCAACGACAGATCTCCAGATAGCGCGTCTCTGCAAGCGAGCAGGTGCTGCCTAAAGCCAAGGACATATAAAGGCAAAGAAAGTTTATCCTGTCAGAAGCCCTCACATTAATCATCTTCAAATGCCATACCAATCAGATGTATTTCTCCCCATTAACAAGCTTATACAGGCAAGCTTGTTTGACTACAGCTGGTGGTGAGCATGAGCTAGGAGCCCTCTGTAGAGTGTTTAATTTTTTAACTTTTCTCCTTTCCAAAGGTGTTGAAAGGTCCCATTTGCCTGTAACACTGCCTGCATTGTCTGCCCTTCAGAAAGCACGGTGTCTGTCAGCCTCCAGAGAGACTGTTTTGTTGCTGCCCCTGCGGCCCTGCCCTCTACCGCATTTTGTGGTCACCTGCGACAGAGGACAGCAAACAGTCTCCTAAGCCCCAGTACCTTCCTTTCTTACCTCCACAAAGTAACTTGTCACAGCCATGAGAAAGGTTTCTATTTAAAAACAAAGAGCTGTGACCGCAGAGCTGTGACTAATATTGGAATTTAGCAAGAAGTCAGCTCTTGTTTCAAGAGGTTGTGTTGCAAGTTTGGGAACATTTGCTACTAAAGCTCTTGATGAATGACTCCAGGAAGAAGGAGTTAGTTTTTCTTACTTCTTCTTCGCTTTCAGTGCTCGTTTTGCACAGATGATAATGAGGAGTGTCAGGCAAGCATGTAGCAAACTCTCTTCTCTCTCTTGACAGAGCAAAGCTATTGTTATGTCAGTCTGACACTGAGAACCCACTGGACTTTTGCAATAAATAGATTGAGAAAGAAAAACAGGAAAAAAGAAAGTAAGAAATGTAAATCACTTGGCTCTCTCAAGGCTGAATCATTCAGGTTATCTCACAGATGTCCACCTTCCACCCTCCTGCATTCATTTTTTCCTCCCTCCCCCACGTACAGTTTCATTCACTTTGAAATATTTTTGAAATTCAAAGTTTTTAAAAACTCTCTTTTTTGTGCTTTTGCCATCTTATATTTATCGTAGACACTGTCAGCATAAGAATGAACAATTCGCAGCGCCCTATTCAGACAGAAGCGGTTGCCTAGATGCATACTGGACATAACGACTGGGTTTCTGCAGGTGCTTGGTACCAACAGGTCTCCTTGGCTCTCTGTGCTGCCCCTGCAATGAGGCCATCACCAAAGTCTTCATCTGAGTTCACCAAGCTGCACAGCAGTAGCTCCCATAGAAGGTGAAACTCAGTCTTCAGTTCTTTGGATTTTCTTGGAAAAAATACCATTTTTTATTTTGGAGTTGAATTTGATGCTACTTTACACCGGTTGAAGCCACTTTTCCAAATTGCAGCCTCTTGTTCTGTCTCTTTGTAGCAGACAGATGGGAAGCCTTGCACCTTACACAATTATCTGAGCTGTGCAATTTAGTCTAACGGTTCGTGCAATGACTGTTACACTTTCAGAAGGCAAACGGATATCCCTCTCTTCTTTTACAGGCTGCTATTCTCCCTGTAGGACATAAGGAGTTTCTTCCCTGTGGGAAGGATGAGTCCTTCCCTCTGGTCTCTGCCTCTCTGCTAGCTAGACCCTGCAGGTATCATCACTTCAGGGCGGAAAGATGCTTTGAGTCTTGTCTGTTCTCCTGCACTTTCACACACTGTTTCAGTTGCCATGTACTCTCCCTGTTTTGCTTATAGATGTTCTGATTCCCTGGAAATTGTGTTGAAGGAATCAAGCTACACTGGGAGATCAGCTTTCCTCTGTTTCAAAGCCTGTGCGCTCTAATCTTGTTAATGGTGACAGATGCACCCCTTCAAGGAGGCCCAATGTCCACACCTCGGTTACTAATCATGAAAGAGGATCTTGTACAAGAATTTACCAAATTAACACTTATTTCATCTGGCTCACAATTCCCAGGTTGGATTTTTGGAGTTGTGGTTTCAACATTAACATGAAATCAAAAATACTCAGCCTGCAATGAGTCTCAAAATGAACTTAGCAGAAAGTGCAGCTGATTGTTTCACCACTCCCACCATTCATCTTAGTGTTTATTATTGTAGCAGACTGCTCAAAGCAGGGTAGTTACTCTAGATACACAGAAAAAGGCCAAGCCCCCAGCTGCGCTGAGGTAGCCAGTGTGCTGCTACCCCTCAGCTGGAAAGTGGCCAACATCAGCCCATACTCCACTGATGGAGAGAAACGGGTAGTGCAAAGCTAGCCCCGGTATGCATAGGGTGTACGCATCCTTTTTTTAAGCATGCTCATGGGTCCTGTTAGTTTTTATGCTAGATAAACTCTGTAAACCCCAGTTCAGCCATCCTAATCCACCATTCCACTTTTTCCTTCCGAAGAGATGCAGTTCCTCGTGTTAGAGGGCTAGAAGCATATGCTCTAGAGAGTGATCTGACTCTTTCTCTCACCTTTTATTCTGTGCTGTAGTAGAATTAACGCTGACCATCCTCTGTCTCACCTACAGCATACTAAGATGTCATTAAAATAACCTTAAATTAATAAATAGCTTAAATTTTTAATATTCTGATAAAGTATCATTAAATTTAACTTGCTTCATACACTGAATATTTAAAACTGCTTAGTAAGCATGACATAATAAAGCTCCAGAGGCACCCCACCACCAGTCCTGCTGTGATAATCCCCTTCGCATTCATTGGTGTACTATCATTTATCAAGAGAAAGATGACGCCTAATACTGCACGGACCAGGAACAGATTATGCAAGATTTATAAGGGCTAAGGCTGACCCTTGCTGGTACATAAACAAGCAGACAAAACTTTATCTATCTTTGACAAAGAAAGACCTGTTTCCACAGGAGTCCAAATGCCCGAAGTTTGAAGACATAATAAAGGAGAATATTTATTTGGACCATCTACTTCCTCAGAAGGCATGTCTAAGTGGAACTGACACTAGTAGCAGATATATGCACAGACTGAGGGTGATGTTTATCAAGAGATATTTAAGTTGGTGGCTCTGCGTCATTATCTTTTGGCTTGGAACAGCTCCAAATCAAAGTAAAATTAAGTATGTTAGAATGAATTAATTGACTGATAATTAAATGATTCATAAGAGTCATCATGGCATGCCCTTGCCCCGTGTTCATCTTCTATTCATTTTACATAGCTGAGCTACCATGGACTTCCTTGGCCTTGCACCTGATTAACTGTTATCAAAAGGAGATTGGAAGCATGTTCAGTACTTAGAAAGTTATGTGTTTGTTCCAAGGCCTCCTGCAGCCAATAAAAGACTCTGCCTTCAGTCTGGCTTTGAATAAAGGCATATGCAGTCAAAACAAAGCCCAGGGCTCACTGGGCTAAAGGACTGCGTGTAACAATGTTATTTAGTCAATTCTTGTTGTGATAATTTACCTAAGTCATTATTTCAGGCCTTACAGCAACATGAAAAGACCGTTGCACCAAACAGCTCTGTATTTCCACATAGGAGCTTTTATACTATCCTCATGCAAAAACTTCAAGGCACCACAGAAGATTTCTTTCTGTTAGAGTTTTTAAATGATATGGGTAAAGTGTGATTTTTATTTCAATCCTGCAGAAACCTGCAAAACCAGGTGCTTGCCATGCCGTATGCATTCTCAGTTGAGTGACAGGGTTGAGCCAACGCAGCAACTTCTCGCAGAAGCACTGTGTATTTTGGAA
The DNA here is from genome assembly GCF_036370855.1 of Dromaius novaehollandiae. Classification (NCBI taxonomy): domain Eukaryota; kingdom Metazoa; phylum Chordata; class Aves; order Casuariiformes; family Dromaiidae; genus Dromaius; species Dromaius novaehollandiae. The sequence continues at coordinate 7,684,917 of NC_088132.1, forward strand.
GCCTGGGCACGAAGGTGCCTGGCCCTGACACATGATCCCTCACGCAGCAGCAGCAGCACACAAGCGGATCTGCGAGGCAGCAGCCACCACGAAAGGGAATGGCACCATGTCAGGCTGCCAGCATCAGCGTGGCACTGTGCCACTGGTGTTTGCGGTTGCCTGCAATGAGTGGCCATGTTTTAAACTCAGTGGCAGTACTGAAAGCTCACTCATTTCTCTCTTGCACCAAAACATTGCAGTGCGAACTCCTTTTCTATTATTGACTTGGTGTTGCCACAGCCTTGGCTTACATTTATCTTCGAAGAGCAGGCTTGCTGATGTGATGCCAGCAAATCATCCTGACACTGCAAATGGAAGTTCTGCAGGCTTATGTCTGGAAAATGCACCAGCTATGCTACCATTCACATCAAGGAAATTTCTCACTGGCCTCCCCCTAGAAGTGCATTTCCCTACCTAAAAGCAACTCTTAGTACATACCCTAGCTAAACCTCTGTGTCTTTGACTGCAGTGATTTACAACTCCCTTTCCCAGGAGTATATAAGTCTGTCTCCCCACAATGTTCTTCTTGTTAATACCTTTGTAAGCCTGGATGATAATTTATTTGAGTTACAGAAATAATTCATTTAACCCTAATGTGATTTTTCTATCAAGCCATGAAATCTGACTTTTTTTCCCCGTCACCGTGTCCAACTGATTGAATATGTTTTCTATCTTCATGATTTACACTGTACCTAATTGTAGCATGAGCAGGTTAGCTCCTCAGAAATAACTAACAGGTGTACAATTATGTGCACTCACATTACTCCCATCCGGGTGATTTCACACTCCATATCCAAATGCAGCAGTTTATTTTTCTTTTTTGGCAAGTAGTTGAAAACTAACTCAAGGTGGAATGTGCCCTGCTGGAAATCAAGCTGCAAGTATGAAACTTCTTCATGGTCTTAAGGCCATGTTTGCCTCATATCATAAGGTACCACAGAAAGTTGTCAGTCAGGTGACTTCATTTTTTGTGCATCCCATAAAGCACATTTTTAAGACAGACCATGATCTAGGCAATTGTTAGGAAGCTATGCGGTGTGAGAATCATGACGCCTTCCTGACACAACACACGCAGTGTCTTAATTAAGAGCCAACAACTTTGCTAATAATTACATTTTTTAAAATGACCTCATAAAACATTTTGAATCTGTAGAAGGTTTCTAATTGTTGCCAATCTTGTTACTATGCAGATTAGAGTCTTCAATTTATTTTTACATTTAACAGAAGTAGGTCCCCAAATTGAACCTAATCTATGGTTTTTTGAATAGCTCCTTCACAAAGCCCTTCTACTGGCAGCTTGTCTGTGCAGAGCCGTAGCACAGGCTGCCATGCATTTGAGCACTGAATAACAGAGGCAGTTTGGTTTTGGAAATGAGGGGAATGTGAAGATGTGCCCTGCAGTAACTGAAACACCAATCCTGCACCAGCTGAAACAACCAAATTTTAAAGCCAGATTTTAATCATATTTTTGTTGTTTGTCATAGATCTACTATCTCTTTTCTCTTTGAAAGCCAGACTGACCAATCTTTATTGCTTGATGCTGAGCTTGAACTTCCTTGGACAGCAACTACAGTAAGTCTTCTTGCTGCCTTGTATGATATCCATGCATGTTAATAACATACACAATGCAATATCATTAAGGTAAAGATTTCATCCCCTGATTTCCATGTACTTTGTCCTAGCATTCAAGAAAATTTTAGCTACTTGAAAAGCTCCCTGGTTATTATTTTAATCATGCAATGCTCACCCACCAGAGATGCACAGCACAATTTCTGAACATTGAACTGTCCCTAATTTCAGTGCTATGTCACTGATTTCTCTTCTGCCAGAAAACTAGCCACAAAATCTCAGGACTGTGCTACCACTGGCAGATGCTGGTATGAGAAACAGGAAGCTGATCATAAGGAAAAAATCTGCCTGAAATACATTAACCAATAAAAAAGGAAAAGATATGCAGTGGCCAGTGTAACTTCAGAAGCTGTTTGTATTATTATTGTTGTTGTTATTATTATTATTATTATCATTATTTGTTACTAAATAAGTTTCCAAGTGCCTTTGAGAGAAAGGAGCTGTCATGGGCACATGCAATAATTAAGGAAGTTAGAAATATGGGAGATTCACACAACAAGGCTTTCAGTTTGTCCACAGTGGGATCGACCAGCATTTACATACTGCATTCAGTGTGAAATGGACTGTGAGAAGGGCAGAAGAGAACAAAATACACAAAGGAAGGTGGTTAAAAAAGCTGAAGAGACTAAGGACAAAGATGTCTCTCCAAAAGCAAGAATTTATGCTTTCTACTTTATTGAGCCTACAGTTCACATACATATTGAATATATAACTTCTGAAATATGTATCAAACTATGCACACTTGGCACTTCTGGAATCCATAAAGATCAAAGAGCAGCCCAAATACGATCAGAGCTTCAAGAACAAGTGGAGAATATATGGCTGCCCTCCAAAGGTCTTTCTCTGGTTTTGTTCAGCAATAATCAGGAATAATAGGCATTACAAGATGGCCACATACATGCTGTGTCTGTTCAGTATTTTGCACATAGTTCACAAAGGGCTTTCAGAATAAGATATTATTGCATGTTCTCTGGAATAGGTTTCCACACTTTGGGTTATACAGATCTCCTTTAAAGGAAAAAAGTCTTGAAAATGCTGAGCTACCTTAATTCCTCTGAGGGAGGGAGAGGTGGGCAGTGAGGCACGGGGCAAGACTCTCCTCCTGGGATGGGTCAAATGGGAGAGGACCTTGTCAGGCTGATCCGGCAGACTGAGTCAAGGAGCCTGCACCTGAAAGGAGGAGTTACAAAGCAGCCAGATAGTTATTACAGAGAAACAACCTAGTACTTCTTTTAGGCAGGAAATCTGGCAACCTACTGTGACCACGCAATTCCTTGGTTTCTGCATTCTTCAGGACAGTCAGGGACTGTCCTGTGCATCAGCAAGTGCAGTCCAATTCCCCTTGCCTCCCTCAGCTGTGCCAGCTGCAAAACAGAGCTGAAGGTCAAGTCCTTGACACATTCCATGTCAAAGCAAGAGACGGATTTGTTGTCCTGTTGTTAGCCTGTTATTCTCAGCAGTCTTTTCAGATTTCAGGTAAGGCCACGTATCTGAAACATGAGAATGTGAGTGACCGCGAGGCATAGAGGAACAAACCATTTTCATCTCTCTATAGGAGAGAAGAGTGTGGGGAGTTCTTGCTCTTAGGTGTGTCTTGCGAGATGCATTTGAGGCCGCTTGTGTTGTGTGGGTACTCACATTACGTGTCACCTGGGACTGCAGGGAAAGCATCTCCGCCAAGCTCCTCGGCTTGGAGTGAGTGCCCTGGAGTGAAGTGAAGAGCTAGAAAATATGCAGTGCAGCAGCATGGCACAATGGAAGTCACCACCGGATCCAAGGATGGAGAGTAGTGTAACAGAGAAGTGGAGAAGCTTTATGCAACTGATTGTCCTGAACTTAGGCATCAGCAATGTATCCCAGCAAAAATAAGACATCTGGAGGAAGATTTCTTTCTGACAGTGACCACTTCTGAGGCACTTCAGGTGTTAAATGATTTTCAGTTAACTTGGAAAAATGAGGCTAATTGTGAAACGGAGGTAGAGACATTTGCAGAAAGCTGCATTCCATGTGAAAATAAAATAAACTCTTTTCATCCAGGGAGTTCAGAAAGGAGGGAGAAGGCAGAGCACTTGTGAATAGGCTGCCACAAGACCCAGACCTGGCTGCCAAGAAAATAAGATGCAGCAAAAGCTGCCCAGTTTGGACTGCAGGTTTAACAAAGTGGGCAGAGCACTAGCAGGATGTCCAAAAGGCAACCCAGAATAAGGGAGGATTAGAGGCACAAACTGAAAGTCCTCAGAAAGCATCCCTAGGGCTACATGCACACTGGCAAGCTCCACCAATGACCAGCAGCAGGAAAAAGGTGCACAGACTTCAGTGGATCACATCACTTTGCAAAAGGTTGCCAAAAGTACAGCAAAGTACATATATTGGTAGGAAAGATGAGAGCAACAAAAATAAATCAGGAATGGCTTAAATACAGTTAATTCTCTCTCAGGCAGAAGAATGGAGTAGATGTGTTTTTCATCCTTTGTGAAGAATCTTCTACAATTCTTTAACAGAACCATTTTCCTAGGGGAATTTCTCACTGGAGAAACAGAGAGCAGTGCACCAAAAAAGAAAGCACTGTCAGCCTGAAATAATATTAATCATTTATTAAGTTAAATTCAGGCAGTGGTAAACAAGCCCGTATACACCAGAAACATTGATATTTGCTCTGAAACGAGGCTAAGGACAGTATAATGTAAATGGGAAGTTTCTAGGCTCTATAATGATGATCTTAAGTCACTCAAGGAGTATTTGAATGGAATATACAAACAACAAACAGCAAATGAGAGAAAGTGACATCTGTTATAGTACAGAAACAAACTACCCACAATCATATTCACAAGTCCTGGAGTCTCTGCGGGGACAAGAGGATCCTAATAACTGAAAAAGGTAAGTCAGCTCTCAACAGGGTGGAGGATTGTGCTGAAAAAGTCCAAATATCATACTTTTCTATGGAAAGAGATCATACTGCTAACCTAAAGTGGAAACCTAGTAGCACAAAACTGGACACCCAAAAGAGAGCTCAGGGTAAGACACATCACTGTCTGACAGGAGCTATCACCATATGATGGAGTTGCCTTACAGCATGATAGATACCAGTGTACGATGGAAGCCATCACCAAATGCCAACCCCAAGAGGTGAGAAAAAGGAGAAAAAGACTGAAAGTTGTGCAAGAAACAGCATGAGTTAGCTTCTAATTCAGAGTGCTGCTAAACCCTCTGTTATCGTGGCTAGCTTGGTTTTAGGACTCAGTCCAGTGCTGGTTAGAGCTAGCGCAAATCTGTCTCTCCCACACAGCAGTCTGCAAGGCAGATACATCACAAGTTGGCTTTAGTCAGCAAACTTTGGGCTGCATTATACATTCCCACCAGATTTGGTGCAGGCAGTAATACCGTGCTGTGATTAAGTGTGCAGGGTCGAGGCTGGTTAGGTCAGTATTTATTTTGCTACCTGGAACGGAGCCTCCCTGAACAGGAGTGGTTACAGACAGCTTCATTGTGGAAGCAAATAGCAGCCCTGCACAAGGCTGTGTGAGTCGGAATAAAGACCTAAAAGTTGATTTCCTCTGAAACTGTGCTTGAGGATCTCACAGAGGGAGGCTGTGTGTTCCCTGGATCTCCCACTCCAACAACTTCTCCTTCCAATTCCACAGAGCTGCAAATCCTGCTTCATTAAGGGGTTGCTGAGGTGAAGTAACCGTCACAAGATACTCATGATATTTTGGAGCAGGCTTCACTTTTCTGCAACTCTTTTCATGGCTGGGGAATCCTTTCAGGCCAGGTGTATTTATCAAATTCACTCCCTCTAAATTTATTCTGGTATAGCCTTTCAACTCATTCTAAATACAAAAAAGAGATCCAAAGAAAGCATGGGATATTGAGGTATATTATTTTTTTAGGCAGAAAATGGTATGAAAAAATGTCCTGGTTTCAGAAGAATAGGAGCTTATGTGTAAGACAGTCAGTAAAATATCCTGTCACAAGTGAGAAAGCAGATATGTGGATACATCCAAGGACCTGGAAATGAGCTGAGTAGAGCTTGGCAATCAGTACAATCATTCATACTTGAATTCCTCACCTTCTGAATAGCTCAGCTCTTGTACTGTATTTTGAACTTTAACCCTTCTCCCACTAGTGGTTTGTTGACTGGCCTTGCTCAGAGGCAAACAGAAGACACTCTTTTTTCTTTCGCTTTTTTTTTTCTTTTTTTTTTTTTTGGTTAGTGAAGACTGCTGTCAACAAGAATGCATAAATGCATGGTGTCAAGGAGGGTGGAAGATGAAGAGTGTTCAGTGCAACAGACTCACCACTGCTGGTTTGTAAATAGGAGGTCCTCATTAATGTAAATAGCAAGAAGGACTTGCAAAGTTAATGCTGTCCCAATCAGGCCAGAAACGTGTAGCTTTGGCTCTGAGGAAAGGAGAGTGCCGCAGCTCATGACGTACCCATTATTTGTACAATCTGATGGCTGTTCAGGTGGAGAGGACTGATTTGTGGCTGAGATGGCACAAGAAAGGCTGAGCTCTGTTTTCAGTTGTGCCACACCTTCTTCTGCTGTCTCCTGAAAAGCAGCAAGACTTGGGGTATTACAGGCAGGAAAGCTGAGTACGTGTCCAAACCCGCCCTGAGAACCCACTTTCCACCACATACATGCACACCCACACTTTAACATACAAATTTCCACTGAGGCAAGGCTTTAACTCAAGCTTTAGAGCTCAAATGCTTGGAAGAATGACCATGGGCAAGGCCAGTTTCACCTCTGCACACAGTCTGGGAGGCTGCACAGGGCCTCACGGGAGATGCAAGCCATGTATGCAGAGCCTGGCTTCAAGCAGACCTTCCTGCTGGCCCTTTCCTTAGTAGGCTTGACCTTTCCTCGGTAGGTTTGAATCTACCCATATCTATTTTATCAAGGGCTTGCAAGAGCCTAAGTCTCATACCTGGGCATGAGATTTCACATGCACAGTATGGACACTGTGTGGTATTAGTCACAGGCAGGAATTTGCAGAGGAAGTCTGTGGGATACAGGAGCCTGTCGATCTGGTGTAGCTCACAAGTCCCACTTTCCTCCTGCAGTGTGGATGTAACTCCTTGGTCTGTCTCTCGGTAAAATGAGGGTACAGCTTACCTGTAACATGTGGGAGTAATAAGCCTCCACTAAGTGATGCTTACAAAGTGCTTTGCATTCCTTGAAAGGAACGTGTTGTACAAACACAAAATATTCCAGTCAAACTTTATGTAAAGGTTGCATTTATAAATGGTATACAAGGGGGTAATAAATGATTAACAGATGTTATAGCCATGTTATAGAGATTAACATATTCTAGATGGTTATAAATTATCTATTGAGTTGTTGGACTCTTTAAGGATCTAGAGAAGTAGATTAACCATGGATTAAAATATCAATTATGTGTTAAACTCATTTATAGATATATCCTTGGCAAAAAATGTGAATATTACTTTCCATGGGGTTTCATTCATGAAGAAAGAGCAGTGGTGACTCAAGACTACCATTTAACTGCTAGAAAAAAGACACAGAGAGGGAAAAGTATTTTCAAGCTAGTATTACCCTTTCTTTTGAGAAGCTACATTTTGCTGATAGCAAAACAATTCATATAATGGAAATTATAGGCTAGGCTCCCCTATGCCTCTGGACTAGACTCTTTGCAGTCTTTTCCCATGTAACTAATAAAATAAGTTTGTTATTTCATTCTCCTTAAAAACTGATACAGAGCAATAACGAAGTATAAAAATACAAAAATCCTAAGCCTCAAATTATGCAACTCCCCCAGAGATCTAACATTAATAAAACTAGTAAACACTGTGGTAGCAAAAGCAGCCTTTGTACCTAATTATTACATTATTGTCAGTCTCTGTCAGCAGTGCTGCTCCAGTTCAACTATTGTTACTTAAAGACCTCCAAATTTTTAGTTTTGAACTACTCCCATAAGAATGATTATTCCAGCATTCAGCTTTTTGTTCCCAGCCTCTATTTTTCTATTGCTTTTTGCCATTTTCTAAATTCTGCACAAGCACTATTGGGTGTTTATTGTCATTCAGTGGCCACTGTACTAAACCACGAAAGCAACTCTTCCCTCATCTACTCTGCTGTAAATCAGGAACAAGTCAGTACGGGTACTGGTGGTGTCCTGCAATAAAAGAGAAAATGTCTGTATGTTCTGACTTTCTTCTGAATAGCCATTTGAGTCCTGTCTTCTGCCTGGTTCTGCTCATGTGGGTGTTACGTGTTTCTGTTAGTCATCATTACCACCATCATCATCCCATAGGGATGTGCTTGGTCTGTGCTTTAAATCAATTTGTCTGCCATCTTGGCCGGTCTTTGGGCTAATGAACTGTGCACTCAGATACCCTCTCCTGCATGCCAGTATATACAGCCTCACTGAGCTTTGTTTTTAGCCACCAAGCCTCTACATGGCGAAAGAAAATAATATCTGCTACTTGTGTTTCAGGAATAAAATCACAGACATTTGAGATAGGAGTGAACGATTACAGCGAGCACAGCCTCCCTGAAAAGGGCCACACTGATCACCAGTTATCCACCCAAAATCATCCAAAACATGATCCTGTTTTTTACAGGTAGTGTGTCATATACCACTAAATGACAACAGCTGGTAAATAACGACTTTTATACAGCCTGGGGTAACCCAGTTTAACTAGCCCCAGCAATTGTCCCTTCAGCTTTAATTCGTGAACTGTAACTCCTCCCTACGTCGTGAACTCTGGTGCAGAAGGGTGAACGCGGAGGAGAGGAGGTGCAGACTGCCCTGGTGACTTGGGAGCAGGGCCGGTGCACACAGCCCCGCCCGGGACCGCGGGGAGCAGGGAGCGGGGAGCTGGGAATTCTTCATCTTTCCCAGTTCAACAGCAATTTAAAGGGTGTCTTGATACTTTCTAACAACACAAGACCACATTTTATTAGCGATCTCAACTCCTACATGCATGCGTTTTCTGCTCCATGCCCTTTATCTACCTCTCGTTACATATGTGCTTTATTTCATGCTTTTATTAATCGAGGTCTTCCCCCCTTCCTTCTCCCATGCCTTGTGTTTCAGAAGTAACAAAAGAAACTGTATCAAATCAATAAATTCCTAGCCGAGAGGCCAGCTCCATCTAAGCCTTTAGACCCACTGGGCATTGGCTTGCTGAGTGTAACCTGAAATCTTAAAACACTTTCTAGACGAACATTAAGGTACAAATGAGGGCTGGTTTGTCTCTCAAGTCAACACTTAAAATGAAAAAGCTGATGATGTTTTCATTGAGGTGGAAAGAGTGACAGACGGCCTCTTGACAGAGGATTACCAGGAGAGAGAAAACAGAGCTAAAGTTCTGTTTTCACTTTCCAACTGCAGAATGAAGGAGGGAGGTCGGGGGGTTGGGGAGGAGGTTAGAAGTGGGGAACTGCATTTTTCCTTGTGTTTTTTTGTTGGGCTCAGTTACATATATATCACCATGGCTAAATTAAAAGGCCTGTATTCTGCTGATGGATGGGCAGTAGCTTTTGCACGGAACCACAGGAACTCTCAGGATAACATTGGCAATACCTGCTCTGAAGAGAAACTGTCAGTATGCACAGGCTGCTAAGCTTCCCTTCCAGTAACAGGCTGGGACTCAGTCCATGCAAGCTCTTTTCCGTACTCATCTTTCTGCAGCAAAACATTTTTTGAAGTTTTTCAGGGCCCAGTCCTCAACCAGGCGCTTACAGCCAGGGGAGCTGAAATTCACACCGAACTCTCCTGTAAGGGCTGGAAATGGGAAAAAGAAAACTCACACACCTCAGGCAAAAACAGGGCTACTTCTGGGGTGCAGCTGAATACTCTGAGACAGAAACAAGAACTGCACTGAAACTGTCCATGAATAGGTCTTTCCTAGGTGAAGGGAGCAAGCATGAGCAATGACAGGAATGTTCACACTTACAGCGTTGTTAACTGAAAACAAGGGGTGATTTTCATCTTGGGATGTTCTTTCTAGTCACTCACATACTTGGCACTAGGGAAGCCTATTCGTGATCCCCTCTGGGGTCTGGCTTTACTGTTTAGTTGGGAGTTATAATACCATGCCATCTCACTGCTGCAGCCCTCATCTCTGGACCGAGCTACTCCTTTCTCCTTCCAGACCCTTGTATTTTGTTTGACTCCCAAGCAGCAGCCTGTTCTCATCAGCAGAGACCTCCAGCCTCAGCTCTTCCAGGAGGAACAGCTTAATTGTTTCTGGTCATAGTAATGGTCCTGGACTCTGGGCCTTTCTCAGGGGTAAAGAGGACCTGGGGCACAGGAAGAAGCAGCTGCTCTCTCAGCAACTTTCTGGCCTGTTTCCATTTGCCAAGCTTTGCCCACGTATCTTTGGAACGGGGACAACTCTTAGAGCAACTGAGTGTCTGCCCAGTCAGGTTGTTTTCCAAGAAGAAAACAACCATTGCTTGCTGAAAACCAAGCTCCTTTTTAGGGTCCCTGAGGTCAGGCAACTCCTGCCATCTCCTGAAAAAGCAAAACAAAACAAAACAAAATGACCCACTCATCATGTCTGACGGATCTTGGCCAGGTCCATCTCTGCAATCTCATGGCCAGAGTAAACACTGCAGAAAGAACCACCACACACATGTTCCAGCAATGCCTTTCCTCTGCCACACAAACTCATGCAAAAGAAAAAAAAAAAAAAGAAGAAAAACCATTGTGGAAATAAACAAAGTTAAAGATGATTCAATAAATCACACATACAGTGAATGTGAATCCAGGTGGAAATGTTTAGCGTGTTATAACATACATTTTCCTTTTAAGAAAACAAGGTAGAAATAAAGACGCTTTCACAGAAAGTTTGAGCCCAGACTAGCACTCTCAAAGCATCACAGAACTGGATGGCGATTGTACAGTGTTTGGCATCAGGGTATCTCGCATGTGTTGCTGCTCTTCCATTAGATATCCAGTTAGGAATTAGACCATTGGGCCAATATGTAACAAGAGGCAATATCAGAATAGGCCTCTACCTATAGCAAACTGCTGAGAGAGGAGAAATAGGGCTAGAAGGTCTGGAAGAGATCTGACCCCCTGTACAACGTGGCAGCAGGACAGCCGGTACTGAAACAGTGCCAGAGGGGGACTGCAAAAGTCAGGAGCGTGCATGACGGAAAAGTGTGGTGCAAGGGAGGAAAGGAAAATGCTGGGGGATAGGAGGCAAAAGCAAAAGTTTTGATGCCAGGAGGAATGCGAGAGAAAAGGCAAAAAAAGGCGGGGAGGGGGGGAATTGATGAGACAGTGCTATGGAAAGAAAGCTCCTTGAAGACCAGAAAGGTGGAATGCCAGGCAAGAGAAGGGAAGGAGAAAAAGGAGGGGGCAAAGAAGAGAGAAGACAGACTGGACAGAAAGGATGGGCTATTATTTAATGGGTTTTAGACAGAAGCTCTAAATATGTGTTAGAGGAGACATGAAGGATCAGGAGACTTCTCTACAGGTTTTTTTTTTCACTTTTGTTGTTTGCTAGTTGAAGTAGTTGTTCCATCTGATCATTTAAATCTCAGCACTGGTGGAATTAACTGACTTGTCAGTCAGTTAAAAATGCAGCTGGGTGATTATTTTGAGCTTAATTACTGTCAGGGTGTCCAACCTTTTGTTCTTTTTTAATGCAGAATTGCAATCAATTACTGGCAGAAAAGGAGACAGAAAACAAAGGGAAGATTAAAGTTCAGTAACAGAAAGAGCATGATAAGTCAAAAAAGCAAGAGTGAGCAATATAGAATGGAAAAAGTAAGGACATCCACATGTATTTATATGGCTGTTTTTTTTGCTGATATTTGGTATGTTTTATTATATTTTCCTGGCAGAAAAAGAGAAGCTCACAGAATAGAGGAGACCAGTTTCAGCCGGCGAGGGAGGGGCATCCCAGACTGACTACAATCAGTGGAAAAAGCTTGGACATGTAGGTGACCCAGGGACAGCATTGTTCCAGTGGGAAATTGCATCATCTGAGGCTGTTTCCTGTGTCCAAGGCGGGTAAAGGCAGCAGGGCAAATTTTTCTCTGAGGCAGCTTGATAGTGGCCAGCAGAATTACAGTACAGGCATGTACGGCCACAGCAGTTTTGAGGCATCCTCCCTTTCTGCTGAGGAGTAGGGCAAGTGAGAAGCGCACCTGCACTTCACCAAGTCGAGCCATGGCTGGGGGAGCCCGTTCCTGGCAGAGCCTGGGAGGGAGACGAATGCACTCAGCTGCGCTGTGAAACACACAACACGCTGTCTGCGCACGGCTCTTATGGGAACCACCTCCAGAGGCACCGTGGAGATGCTTCTCTCTGGGGACACTGGTTGTCTTGGGATGTTTTTCCCACCGCCCGAGCTGTCCAGCACCCTGCCCCTCACCACTGCCACATCTCATCTCTGTACAGCACGGGGAGGGAGCTCCCGATCAGATCTTCCTCTGCCTCAGACTCAGAGCAACCCTTTCTTCATATCTCTGTTTCATAAAAGAAAGCGTGTACGGTATGTAAAAGGCTCCCTGTTTCCTTGCAGTTCTCCCCTTCACATGTCTCATTACCTCCTTCATGCCTTCATCTTCAGGCCCCAAAATCAGATTAGCCAGCATAGTTGGAGAAAACACAGACCCCTGTCTCTGTTTGGTCCATGATCTTCAGTACCCATGAGAGTTATTAAATTTAGACCCCAGATCCTGAAGGTATCTTCTATGTTATCTTGGAGAAGGGGGCCAAAGAAGTCAGAGCTACTCTGACCACTACAGAGTACAATTAACTTGGTGAAGAAAACTTAGAAGTGTAACAGACTAGAAGTATAATACTAGAAGTATTTTGTACCTGTGTGGTGATGTCTCTTTCAAAGCTCCAATGACTAAGGTGAAAAGAAATTAATGCAATACTGGAAGATATCTTTGCTTCCAGCAAAACAGGTGAGGGGACCTCACGTCCCCAAAATTGGGTAGCACTGTCAGCTTTTTGTTTGCATTTGTTATCTTTCCAGGCCCCGTTCAGAATGGTGCTAGAGGGAAGGCAAATACATAAAAGTGGATGTGTTTTTACTAGCTATTCAGAGAGGGAGAAGGAAAAACAGAAATTGACATGAGATGGAAATGGAAATAATGTGAAATCAAAGTGCATAGTTTCTGGAGCTGACAGCAGGCCACAGGGAAGTTCACTTCAGAGGTCTATTGCTCTTTCTTTTGCCTTATCCTGATGTCCTCTTTCTTTTGCATAGATGATGCAACAAGGAGCTTTCCTCCGTGTGCTTCAGTATTCAGAGGAGCATAGGAACCCGTGTAGACAGAGCAGATATTTGCATCTGTACCAGTGACAGTGTAGCAAGCTTTGAAAAAAGAACTTGCCTCCTAAGATGTCTCATCTCAAACATTATTTTTAACGAGGAAAAATATTTTTTCACCCACAAGGAAAAACTGGATCTCTAGGCAGCAGGTTGAAAATAGAAGTTGGGTTGGGATCAGCAGACAGGATCCAGCTTGCTTTTCAATTGGTTGTCTCCATCATTGACTAAGAACATATAATGCAATTATACTGAAAAGAAAGCAGCAATAAGACTAGGTGGGATCAGGCTGGGACCGCATGAGTAGAACATTCTTATTTTATGGGCAACTGTTCCATTTTTGAGGTATCAATCTAGTGGCTTTTTCTTGCTTTAGAAATGTGTCCCTGTCTGCACTGCTACGGATAAAGGCCCTTGCTCCTCCCCAAGCCTATTCCCAGTCTGGAAAGCAGCAGAGAGAGGAAGTCAGAAGAAACTGTTGTTTCATAACAAATCATATTTTTTAGGAAAAGGAAAAAAAATTCTATCAGGTCACATCGTGTTCTCTTATGCAAACATAACATAATAGCCATCAGGTGGCAGACAAAAGGTCCATTTAGCCCTGTATTTTGTCTCACAGGGATCAGTACTGGAAGCCTAAGGAATAATATAATAAAAAAGCAATCATACAGTAAGTGCTTCCTACATAATCTTCTGACTTCTAGATATCTGGAGCTCACAGGCTTTCAGAGCTGGAGGCAGCATCTTCATGTTAGACACTTCTTGATAACTCTTCTTCCTTGAATTTATCTAGCTGCTTTTACACAGGCATGCATACTGCACACAAATATACATGTGTATTTTTCTTCAGATTAGAGGAGTTTGCCTCTTTTATGGTTCATACTGTATTTACTGGTGGAAGTAGTAAAAAATACTATTTGAAATATATTTTATTCCTGCTGAGGTTCTTGAACACTGATGAAAATATCAATCTTCACAAGAAGAGGTATGAAATGAAATTTCATAGTTCCACTTTGCTCAATGTGTAAATATTTGGTAAGGTGTTTTATTTATATAGTAGTATTTAATTAAATCTCCTAGGATTAACAGATGTCCTAAATCCTTTTATGTGCAGCCTTCTCAGATATTGCCCAAACTATAATAAATTATGCTAAGTTTGGAAATATAGGGGAAAATATTTTTTAAGAAAAATTCATAAAAACACATCTTTGTAGAGTTTGGGAAAACAGGTACTGCGTTGCAACTATTCATTATAGGAGTATTATCAAGAAACAAACACAGCAGGAGCTACGCAGCTGGAACTAAGGTGCTCTGAATAATTTTGTTAAAGAACATTGTCAACAATATTTATATTATGCCCAAAATGTGCTAAGTTTTTTACACGCTATTAAGAAGATAAGATCACATACCTATTGTGGTGTTTGGCAACTCACTCAGAGCCAAGAAGTCTGGCCGAACTCTGCTTTACGCAGCGTCTAAGCCCTTAACTGATGGGTGTTGCGCAAAGTGCCCTCCTGCTCAGTGTAACCAAGCATAGCGTTACCTTGGCTTTCCCCAGGGCTTTCTAAAGGTGCAGTTCCCAACCCCTACAGTCTCAACAGACAGCAGTAAGACAGGCAGTGAGACACGGGAGTGAACAAAAGGAAAATGACTGTGCTTCTAATGCAATGAGCCGCTGAAGAACACACACCTTTAAGTTGTAAAGGCCTATAAGGAGTCCCCTTCAAGGCAGATTTCTCAGTGGGTGAGGCCAAGGTGGACAGAGTGACACCCCTTTCCAACACATGAAGACTTTGGCTGGTCTGTTTGTGCGTGGTTTGGCCCTGCTCAGATTGCTCTGCTACGTCTCAACCAGCCCAGGGGCAGAGAGCCAGCAGGTGAGCTCACAGATGCAAAGGAACACATGAAATATTACTTATAGCCCTAACTACATGAAAACAACCACATGCAAATGTGCACGTGTGGATATAGACTCTCTAAGGGGATGTATTTATAAAATAATGCATACAGAACACATATGAACTAATGTATATATGCTTATTCTTGTTTACTTCACCAACATTTTTTGTTGTAAAAAGTTCAAGAATTTTTAAAATGCAGAATGTTCCTTGCCTCTATACTTCCTTTTTAACCAGTTTTCATTTTGTTTGGCTTTTCCAGTCTTCCTGGGATTTTACATTAAAAGTGAGCTAGGCTCAAGGCAGTATTTTGTAAATCAACAGGACTGCTTCCTTTGAACATTCAAAACACACAGACCGGTTTCACCCCTACAAAACATCATAGGAAATTTGACTAACAGAGTTGCCATCCCAGAAACACACGATGCAGGAAGAAAATTTGTTGGCTACCAATCAAATTCTGGATTTATGCCCTCATGGGAGGTGGGCGGACTCAGGATACACAGAGGCACCATGAATGTTTCGCCCACAGCAAGAAGCAGAGAATCGGAGCTCATGCCCAGATTTAACAGGGTTCAGCCACCAGCGGACCAGCCCACGGGAGACGTCCCCTGCTCCGTGGCCCACAGAGCGACCTGGTTTAAAGAAAGTGACCTGGAGGCCACACGTTTACGACCAGCGGTGCAGAGGGCAGGCAGCTCTGCAGTCCTTGGAGCCTGGCAAAGTCCTTGCCCAGCAGAGCCGTCGCGGCTCTGCGACCTCCTCTGGGCTCTGCTTCCTTCCAGCGCCGCGCTACGCGCTGATGCTGGTCGCTGCCCACAGGTGGCAGTGAGCCTTCACTGTTTGCCGGAGAAAAGCACCAGAACTCCCCCGAGCCTTGGGTTCTTCAGTGGGCAGCCGCGAGATAGTCCCCTTCCTCCTGAAGCCGTGTGAGGTGCTCTCGCTTGGCTTTTGGGGAGCTGCACTAGCAGAGGGGTGCCTGGGTTTACCAGCTCTGTCTGCAAATGCTGCAATACTGTCTGCATGACTGGGGAGAGTTTACAGGCTGGTCAGAATGTGGGTGATCTGCTGAAAAATGCATTCAAATCCAGAATATCAAACTATCGCAATGTCATTTAAAGAGCTACACTCTGCTGCTATGCTGCAGAGATGGTGATCATTTAACTATATATATATGCCTGAGTATGTTCCTGGGGGAAAAAGACAGAGCAAGGGGGGGGGGGGGGGGAAGCAACTGAGTGCATTAGTAAAGATCAGAAAATTGCTTATGCTATTCAGAGCAACAAACTTTGTTATCAACAAACGTAACTTTCCTCAGATTTTCCAAAGGATAAAATTACAATTGTTTACACTTAAGCACCTCTCTCTCCCATGTCCTTTAGCACAACAAAGTTCATTAGGTTTCCTATGAAACAGTGATATACATTTCTGACGTTCCAAAATACATGCTGAGTGCAAACTTTTAAACCTGCATAGATAAATAGATTAGATTAAAGGAACAAAAACAATGGTGTGGAGCAGAAAAACAGCCAGTAAGTTATATTTAGCCAATCTGTACATTGAAGATATTTGTGTGTACTATATAAAAATCTAGGTAAATGTCCCTTCATTTTTCTCCCCAAATCAGTAACTACATGTAGTGTGTAGGGTTTGGGGGGGGGGGGAGGTCCCCCTTTTTCTCTCCAGCAATTGCAGGAAACTTCAAAGTAACATCAGCAAAATGAAAAAGCCAAACAAATGTAATTTTTCTCAAACAGATCCCTGCCCAAATGTGAATTGCACTATGTGTCTTTTCTCTGCTCTCTGACAGCTGTGAACATCTGCCAAGCAACTAGAAAGCCTTTGCATATGGTGCCACCTGTATCTTGATACATACAGCAAGCCAACTTTTGCCATCATATATGTCTTTGCATCTCTGCTGAATCCACTGGGGCTGCATGCATGTAACTGAGAGTTTAATCCCAGTGAAGCTCTGTTGTGCTGCCCAGTGACTAAGTTTGGCGGACTTCAGTGGAGTCATAGGGATGTAACTGAGACCGGAACTGCCCTATATATCGGTAAGCACCTTTGATAGTAAATCCTTTTACCAGTATGGTGCCCTGAATGGAAAGTTTCCTCTAAAGATGGCTATTCTGACAAACAGTGGATTTTGCTACTCAGCACCTCCAGCTTGGTGGGCTGATTTTAAGGCAAATATTGCAATGTGGTTTCTGTTATTTTCTTGTCAAAAGGCAGAGTTCTGTGAATCCTCTGCTACAACTTGCTGGACTGACGTGAAGGCTCAGGTCCGGTGGGAAACACCAGTTCAGGAGCTATGGTAATGGGAAATGCACCTGGGAACGAGCCCAGGAGGTCACCAGGGCCCTGCCTCCCTGAGGTGACAGCTAGACTTGGCTTTCCATGGGGCAGCAGGTTCACCGTCTTCAGCACCTGAACTGAGCTGATTTATTGTCAGAGGATAAGTCTCTGAGCTGGGTGCCTCTTCACTGTTCTGGAACGATACTGGTGTTCGTCTCTAGGGCAGATTCGAGGTTGATCCCTGGGTGCTGACAGCGTGGGTACGGGAGACAAACTCCACACGGTTGCGTTCCACCAGTCCTATGGCCACAAGAGAGAAATGTTTTCCTCTCAGACTAGCTAGAAAGAAATACAAGGCAGATAATGTCTGCGTTCTTCGGAAAAGAATCTCTAAAACCAACCCGTGCTTGACCTATAGGGATTTAGGGCATCATCTTTAGCTGTGAAAGAGATAAGTCGAGGGAAAGAATCAAATGGAAATTTGCTTTTTTGTATGCTGTTGAAATAAAAGAAATCCTTTAAGTCTTTTTTTACTTTGTATACTTCGTGCATTTAATAGCCTTTTGTGCAGAGTCAGTTTCACATGGTCTGTATACGGCAATTTTATGCAGGAAAAAAATTCACATATGAAGCAAAGCCAGAATTGTCTGGCACATAGCTCATAGGGACAGATGGTGCCACCTGCATCCTCAAGTAAGAATAGTCCCAGCCAGGTTTGTAGACAATGACCTATTTAAATGAGGGGGGGAAACACACTAGCTCTCTCCTCTGTTTGAATGCAGAACATTTACAGTAATAGAAAATGACGAAAAGGAGGCATTAGAGAGCTGGATTTTCACAATGAAGCATAGCTCTCAGAAAGAAAACATGGAAAAAAGATAAGTTCTCACCTGCTATTAAAACCTGCTATTTCTTTCTTGCCACACAGCTTCTCTGCTGAAGACGTGTTCAAGCCACAGGTTCTGGATTTGGGTAGAAATTCTAAAACTCTGGTCCTCTCCCCCTCTCTTTCTCCTCTGACAGAGGTTATGCAGCCTTCAGGTTTAGTTTAAGCTCTATCCTAGGTTTACTGTTGCAATCATGCACTCTTTGTGATCTCCTGTTCTCTCACCACTGAAATGAAAGATGTCACAAGTTCAGCTCAGAAGGGAGCACTGAGAGCTGAAAAAGTATTTGAACATATACTTCTTGAACAAATAGTGAGAACAACCGAATGAAAGGTAAATAAAGGAAAAAGAAAGGACGAACACGTGCATTTCTGTTTTAGTACGAAAATAATCCTGCTTACAGGACAACTATTACGTTGATAATTACTGGACTCCATGTCCTGGTAAGGAAATGTTTGTATTGTGCATGTGTATAATCCGTGTTTTCTAGAATGATACCTAGAAATCCATATTCATTCACTTACAAGAAGAATCAAGTATGTGTGAGTTTGTAGGGGGATACAGATAGACAGCAACACACATATTATACCAAGGTTTATGCCTAGTAGAATACAGAATTTAAACACTGAACCCAGGCAATTACTGACAATAGTCTTGCTTCTTCTTCAGTGTTGTTAGTAGGTAGCCTGATAAAACTTTATTTCCTTCAAGAGAAAAATGAAAAACTAAACAAATTTATGGCTTTAGCTTTTGGTATAAGTCTTTTCACTTTGATTTCTTCTGTATGATACAGGAAAGAAGGGTCTGTTCACGTCTTTATACCTGTTTGGTAGGCTTAAATCCCACAGGTGCTACAGGCCCTTGCACCTAGCAATAAAGGTAAAATCCCCTAAGCTTTAGCTTTAGCTCAGATTTTGGAAATATAATTCATTCGTCATTTTGTACCTACAGATGATTGTAAAAATTTCATCAGTCACATTTTTCTGCTGTTTCTGCCACTATTTTGGATTGGGCTGAATGGAATTTCACTGGGCCATCAGTTTTGTGGTACTGTTTTCTTAGTCAAAATAAAGAAATGCTAAATAATCATGCTACCCACAAATGCATGTTACAAAATTTTTATAAACTTGCTAATAAGTTCTCTTCCATTTGAATTTCAGGATAAAGTTCAAGGCAGTCTTTAATTTAAAGCCCAGTTCTGTCTACTTCTAGTCATAGTCGTTTGTGGTGAAAGATGTGGAAACTGGGGTGGAAAAATAAGCACTACTCTGCTCTCAGTGCAGTCAGCTACCATGAAAGCAAACATGTCATGGGAATCTGCACCAGTAGGCTCAGGGACATATTGGTGTACTCCTCTAAGTGCTACAATCTGACACCTAGTCCTGAATTTTGGGGGATATTCTTCATTATAAAATGATGGGAACATTGCCTGAAGACCAACTAAAAACAGAATTATGGTTTTCTATGCTCTCTGTGGAATTTATAAAGAAGCTGCATAAGGTAAAGTAATATGGACATTTATAATTACTTTTATATTTCTGTGGTGCTTGTGGTAGTTAAAATCTGTTTATGCTCTTCTCTTTTTAGTCTGGAGACCATGAAATAAGTTTTTAAAATGTATCAGTAGTACATATGTTTTCATAAACCATGTTTCCATTTTAGTGTGCAGATGTATAAGACATCCTTTTTGCCAAGAAAGTCTTGATAAACTCAAATTACATGGAATTTAATGAAAAGAAATGAATGAGAGCTTTACAATTTAGCTCACTGAATTGTTTTAAATAACATATTTAAAATATCTGTTTCCAGTTTTTCCAGCAGAAAATAACTAAAGCAAAAAGTAGCCAAAGTTCTTCTTATGTTTGAGTTACAACAAAACCACATGAAGGAATTTTTAGCAAAGAGCAGTCTGCAAACAGCACTGGACAGTATCGTGATGCTGCACCTATAAAGCTCAACACGGTGTTAAAGTCTCACATATGTAAGTATGCAATAAGTCAGTGAAGAAAATGCAGGCTTTAAAACTGCTTCTCTTTCTGAAAATCTTGTTTCTTAGACCTCTCTAAGAGGGCTCTTGAACAGCAAAATGATCACATAGTTATAAATGACCATTTTCCTTCAAGTACTTTTGACAAGCTATTTTCCAGCCTAATACTACTGAAAGCTTGATTTTTCCTAATAATTGGATATATGAGCTCCACCTTTTCAAGGGAAGCTGTTTTCAAGAAGAAAGTATATATGACCTTATTTGTTTCTTCAGTCTTTTTTTTTTCAGACCCTGCTGTATGATACAATACCTGTTTCAAAGATGATATGCCAGAAAACCTATAGGTAACACTTTCTAAACCCTTTCTAAAACTCTGTAAGATAATGATTTCATCCCAAATTTTACACATGAGGAAGGTAGCACTGGTTAGTATGACAGGCCAGCAGACAGACAAGGCTTTGTAGAGAAAGGTGAGTTTCAGGTAGAGATTTGAAGGAGGATGACAGTCTTAATTTTTTAAGATTGACAAGACTACTCTCAGTCAAGAGAGGCAGCATGGAAAAAAGCACAAAAATGCTGGTTTATAAAGTTAACAACTGAGTGATGGCTGTTAGCAGAAGAGGTGAGAATTGACATCTAAGTCACCAATGAGAGATGAAAAAGTGGTGTGCAGAGGCTGTGAAGGGCTCTGAAAGTAAAATCATGTGTTTTATGCTAAACATTGTAGAGCAAGGAGAGGCAGCGAAGGGAGGTGAGAGAGGGGTGATTTAGTGAAGTTGGTGGGCCAAAAAGAGGGCTTTTTGTGGGAGGATTCTGAAAGTAGATATAAGCTTATTCTTCCATTTTGGAGTCTTTTTTTTTTTTTGGGGGGGGGGGGGGGGTTATATTCAAAACCTTGCCCAGCTAGTAACAAGGAAATTTCATACCGCTGCTAACCAGAAGTAACAACACAGGAACTCCGTACATACAAAGCTAATTTCATTTACCAGCTGCTGAAAACCCATACATTCTTTTATTTCAGAAACTATGAAGTCAACTGTGCTCATTACTCACCTTTTGGAGCTATACCTACAGATGCCTCTAAACTCACCAGCTGACCTACAAACACTACATCTGCACACTAAGCTGCAGAAATTGATAGAGAGACTTAGTCACCTTCCTAGTAACACATGCAAAAAGTCAGCAATGTTTTGGGAAGGAAACACAGAAAAGGTTTCACAGCTGCAAGTGAGTAGCTTGTTCCCTTCAGCCACATAGATGAACCTCTCTACCATTTTGTCCAGCAAACATACCTGCATATAAAATGACAAGCACATGCTGCTCTGCAGAGCCAGGACAGTCCCATTATATCAAAGCAAAGCGGGTGCTTTTTCTCAACCAACAGTGCTCTTGGTGGAAGGCTCAAACCAAATGTCCTTGTTTATTTTGAATACAAAAGCTGGTGTCACCGACACCCCTTAGAAAACCTGCAAATGACAGAAGGAAGAGGGGCAGCTGGCAGAAAAACCTGCAAGGGTTCAACCAGCCGGTGGTGGTGCCGGCACTGTGCAAACCATGGCCCAACATTCCTGCACATGGCTTGCACATAGCCTGCGAGCTCTCTGCACCCTGCCCGGGAGAAGCAGAGGTACTGAGGCTCTGTGTGGCAGATTGTACGATTTAATCTGTTTATTCACGCTTTGTGGTGTACGCAACACAAAGGCTAGCTTGCTAGAAAGGGGAGCGGTTGGGCAGGAGGAAGGAGGCCGTCTTGTCCTGACGCACCCAGTCCAGGGAGCATGAAGTAGCTTGGAGGAGAGGGAAGAACGGTATCTGCCTGGAGAGCAAATGCACCTGCGTGGTTGAGACGAGAATCTCTGGAAAGCACATGCCCCTGCAAGGATGCAGTGAGTAGGAAGAAAACCGCTCACAAAGATCTGTGTTCTGTCTGGCAGATCAGAGTTGATCCATTTTGAAAGGTTCGTTGCTGTAATTTGGCTTTTAAAATGTTGATTGCTCTAGTTTGGTTTCTAACAATATCTCACTTAGGAGATAGGAGCTCTTTTGAGATTTTGCACAAGCTCACTCTAGAGACAAGGTGCAGGTGCTTCCACCACCCATCTCTGGGGAACCGAATGTCCTGCAGTATATGCAAAGTCCCCTCTGTGCCCCACTGGAGAAACAAATGCAAATGAGTGCAAGAAAACAGTGCCAGTGACTTCACTTTTTCCTGTTGCAAAATCGTAATTCTCAGCATATCAGGAAGATGTTTGAGTTACAGGAGAGGGCAATGAAGTAAAACAGGAAGAACAAGTGAATGTATTTAACAGTACATTTTCATTCAAATGAGTCTGTTGTCGGTTGTTTACATGCAGAGTAGCATGAAGGAAGTTCGCGAGATGCATGCTTGTAAACAGGTCTTGTTACAAACTGCTCTTATGTGGCAGTAAATAACGCCTCATCCCTTGTTTAATGTGTGGGAGGAGGGACATTATGAGTATATGCGGGTGAAGGAATTAAAAGGATCGGGCAAGGGTGTGAAGATGCTCACTTCCAGATCCCCACGCCGCTCTCTGTGTGCATGCTCGGATGTCCAGGAATTTCAAGACTCATGTATTGGATACTGAAGAGGTTGGGCACTGCAAGTTTGGGTCAGGGAGAATGACCCAATGTCATTCTCCTCTCAAGAACGACCAAGCAACACCGATGTTACTGCAATAATCCTGCCTCCTCTCCACAGAGAACTCTTCCCCAAGAGAACAGCGAACTAATTAGACTCAAGTGCCAACATGTGCTGAGTTTTATTTAAGAGAGAATCTTTTAACAGATTGTGGTAGGTAATAATACCAGTCCCATCAGAAGAACTGGGACAGGATAATTCTTCTAAATGGCAGGAAACAGCCAGAGAAGTTAGTTGGTGTAGCACTCTTATTTATACAGCTGTTTTGGAGTTGGTCTGGCTTCAGAAAAAGGGCCTTCTTGCATACGTGTTTAAGAAGTAAATATTTTCTTCAATTTGCATTACCCATACAAGGATGATAGCACTTCAGAGGAAGGAGAAATTATTCTATATGAGTACAACAACCACATTCGCTCTAACCGTTTTTTGACTAACTCCCAGCCAGCATGTACAAGAAACAGCTATACAGATCTTTACTTTTTCCTAGAAGTAGGGATTTAGGTTTGGGTTTTGGTTTTTTTTCCCCCAGATATGTTCCATTCACCGTGTCTAATTCACCTCTTCCTTCTTTTCATTCCTTCTTCACCCACCTCTCTATCTATCTCCCTTATTTGTATATCATTTCCTAGAACACTGCAAATGGCTCTTTAAGAAGCAAATATGCAGGAGTGAAACTTTTCCTGCTGAGTTTACGGTGATTTTACAGAGAGCGAT
Organism: Dromaius novaehollandiae; assembly: GCF_036370855.1. Classification (NCBI taxonomy): domain Eukaryota; kingdom Metazoa; phylum Chordata; class Aves; order Casuariiformes; family Dromaiidae; genus Dromaius; species Dromaius novaehollandiae. Next base: position 7,708,293 of record NC_088132.1, read on the forward strand.
GAATCACTGCACAGCACTCTGTTCACCTGCAGCAGACGAGCAGCGCTCCACCCCACCACCACGAGTGACCAGGGCTTTCCCTGCAAGCGCAGCCGGTTTCCTGACACACCAGGCAAAGACTTCTACCAGCGTGTGAAGATATCGGTCATGCCGTGCGGAAGGTTTGCCCTGCTTACTATACACAGTCATTACAAAACTGTAACTGGACAGAACTACAAAGGATGTGTCTTAAACTGGTTTGTAGGGCATAAATTCTTCTCTCGGTCCTACTGCTCAAATGTCTCTGTAAATATTGACTCACTGCTGTACATACTTGAAATGTACAACTTCGGTTGTCTATTATAACTTGTTCGTAAACACTAAACAGAAAACCAGCTCTAAACACGATGGAGATAACATCTTAATGATGTTGGCAGCTACGTACTGAGGTAGAAATGTCCCACTTTCCACCCACGTGGTCCTCAAGTTAAATTTCAGTGACCTTCAAAACCGGTGTTTTCAAAAAATGGCTGGCAAAACTCACAAGAATACAGATATGCTGTACACGTGCATCTCCCTCCCCTTGCCTGCCCAGCTGCAAAGGTAAATGTGTCGTGCCCTTGGGGGAAGGTAAGAGGTTGTGCTGAAATACAGTCTGCAGCAACAGGAAAACTGCTATACCTCAAAGCCCCCAAGAAAAATGAAGAACATTCAGCCTGGGCTTCTGCACAAAAATAGCCTCTCCACACTGGAAATCATCTATGTGTTGGGGACCAACAACAAAGTAAATTTAGGACATGGCTTCACACAGGGTCTAATGGGGGGTACTGATTAATATATATTCTGGTAGGTAACCTAGCTAGCTCTCAGCTGTTAGTTCATGGTAAAATGTTAGCCAAAAAGCCACATACAGAATGGAGAATCCATGTTTGCATCCGAAATGTCTTAGACTTTGCTGAAGGTCTGGCACTGCATTTTTTTCCTTCCAAGTTATCTAAGAAAGGACAGAAAGTGAAAACCTTTCTCAGGCTTCCTCCCATCCAGTATAACTTGTCAGTGCCAAAACCTACCACACGCATAAGCAAAATGCTGGCAAAGGGAGTGCCCTTCATTTACACCAGAAGAGGAGTTGGCCTTTTCCTTACGGCTGTCCTTCAATTGCAACTAAAAATCATACATCAGAGAGCTGTTCTGAAGTAAAATCAACGCTTCATCCCAAAAGCAGCTTTGAGAAGTGTTAGGAGAGCTTTAGCGGGCTGACAAAAGGATGAATGCCTTGAGACAGTGTTAACACAGGGGAAAAGTGTCCACTACATATCAATTGCCCAGTGTGGGTCCCTTAAGGTCACAAGAGAAATCTTGTGTTAGTGGGAAGAAAACCTCCCTGTCTTTAGACAGTAACTATCTCAGAACTGCCACCCCCAGGCTTCTCAGTCTATAATCATTATGCCATATATTAATTCATGTTGCAGAGCTGGATTGCCCCTTCCCACGACAGACTTAGGACCAGGGTTGACGTGGGTTTCCACTCCCCTTTTGGGGTGCTAATGCTTCCCTCCCACCAGTCCTCGAGCCCACACCGCAGCCCCTGTCTGGCGCAGAAGAGCCCCATTTTCTCCCAGGGACCAGCTGAAGGGAATGGAAAGCCCCGTGCCTTTGCATGCCGAATGCCTAATACTAAACACTTAGTGAGACCTATTTTTTTATATGTAGTTCAAAGTCCTGGTATGTGTCACCTAACACAGTCAGCTGTATTGCTCCAGTCACTCAGATTCATAGGAAATCTGGGACCTTTCCACCACACCACACCATACCAGGACAACAAAGGCTGTTTTCATAGACTTTGGCAACTTTTATGAGGCTGAAATAATTGCAAACATTTTGGGGTGTGCCACAGCCTGTTCAATTCTCATTATAATTCCTCTCCATTTAAAACCGTTTAAAATATGTTACTTTCAGTAAGACTCAGAATTCCTATTTCAATAAAATAAAATAAAATAAAATAAAAAGGTTTCTAATACCTACATCTATATCTTTAGCTGTTCTTCTCTGCATTTATATGAAGCAAGTGGAGAAGGACAACGGCTGCACTGTGCTGCTAAGTGAGCAGGAGATATAAGGATTGATTTTTTGCAGCTTAAACATCACTTTGCATTCTGATTTTTATTCATATTAAGGGGAACACTTTGTGAAAGGAGTCAAAGGATGAAAAGTAAAGTGAGATTGTTGCATTGCCCCTTGTAAACTAGTAAGATGCTTTTTCCTTCTGCCCTTGTGCAGTGGAATCCATTTCCTAGAGGCCATCAAATACAAGATATACTCCATTGCATTCAAATATAATAATTAAATGGTATAAATACTAGTGTAGCTTGTGTCAACGGCAAAACTCTCACTGACAGCAGTGTCACATAGAGAATTTGGCAAATAGCAGCAGCAGTCAAGCTGTTGTATTTTAAAATCATATACTTGATAAAACTGTATACATAACGGGTTTTCACATCCCACTGTGTATTTTAGATCATGGTGTCAGGTCCAGAAACTCTGTTACAGAGCCTGATGTCACATTCCTTTCTCAAAAATCGGTTTAGTCAGAAAAAACTACCTGTAAAGTATGAGTGTTCCTGTTTTGACAGAGGAATTGAGAGAAAAATCTGTAAGACACAGAACATACAATGTATTCTTGCAAAGAAAAACGATACGTGTGATGTCAGCTTACTGAAGAATTACTTGGCAGATGCTGGAGAAACAACAAAACCCGTAAAACGCAGCTCAAACTTCGGATGATCTTGCAGCTAATTGCACTGCAGCTGTCCAGGAGTGGGCCTTGGAACACACCGAGCCACTTCTTTACACCTCCAGAAATATTTATTTCTTAGGCATGCCTAAAAATTGTGGGTTATTCACATCTGAATATTTGCAAAAGTTTATGCTTTGCAACCAAGAGCAAGCCAAGACCAGGATTCCCCCATATTCTCTCATTTCTTCCCAATTCCCTTGATAACCGGACAATAGAGTACAGCTGGACAGAATTTTAAGTATGCATTTCTTATGCCATCTGCACGTTTTCTCTGACAGACTCTCCTGCCATCCCCCACCACATCATGTGGAAAGTAGGATTCAGCAAACAGAACAGAGAAAAACTTTCTGTTTCTTATAAAATTTTTCATTTTTGCATGGGAGCAATGTAGCAAGACCAGCTGTCCTGCTGCTTACCTCCTTGCTGTCGAAGGCATGGCAACTAAAGCTAGTTCAGGGATGTTTGTATATTAGCTCACAGAGTGTTGTAATGACAATACTGAAAAGAGACGAGCCAGACCAGGCCCTTCTGCAGTTTTTGTAGTCTGCGCTGAGACACAGGCTGCTCGGATGGGAGATCAGTACCAAGACTGGGCAGTGGAAAGCTATCTCAGGTGTTTTATTTGTACCTTCCACAGATGTGTAGGTCGCCAGCTCTTGACTACCATTTTGCTGGCTGTATTTGAAGTTTGTTGGGCATGGTGTTCGGGAGGTAATGGTTCTGATAGATCAGAGCTCAATGCTGCAGTTTTCTTCTGCTTGCTTGCAGAGTGCACTAGGGTTTGCTTTCATTGCTTAAGAGGTCTGCCAGCGTGCAGTAACAAAATGAGAGCACCAGCGTTCACAGTGAGCCTGGTCAGTTGGGTGTGGGTTAGAAGAATGTCCATTTACATCGTTCTTGGGCACTTATGTGTCCAGCTCCTGACAAGCTGCCAGAGCCGTCCTCTGTGTCACAGAACCATAGTGCTTGTTAGTTACAAACATGATTTACATGTGTGAAGAAAATGAGGATAAACTGCAAACAATTTGCTCTTCAAAACAGCTTTCACACACTTTGTGGACTTTGTGTCAAAAATGCCCCATTTGTTGCTCCAGCTTTTTGGTTAGTGTTGCTCCATGCTGCCTGCATTACCGTGTGTATTTCACAATGTGCTTCTGCCTTCACTTGAGCCAGGGCAAGAGCCCTGCCAAAGATACTGACGAAACTATTCATCAGTGTTACCACTCTGCTGCCTCCAGTGCAATGAGACTGTTTCCAAAACTTCTGTGTTTTCATCCCACTTTGCATTGAATAGTTTCCCTCGTGTTACTGAGCATTAGCAAATACTGAAATATGCTTCCAAGGATCACATTTTTTATACTGTCTGCTTCTCTAATCAGTTAAATTCAGTTAAATTCATAGTCCTGATCAATGGTCACTGTCAAAAAAAAAAATACGTTGTGTTACTCCTCTTGCACTATATGTCGCTAACCACAAAAAATAAGTGTGAAGTAGAGGTAAGAGGTGTAGATAACATCCAAACATATCCAAATGCAAGCCTTTTTTGGCAACCTAAGATCAAATTATACTCACTAAACTGTTTTATATGCTTTGGTCATTTGAGAGGGGTCAGGCAACGGAAAGACAGAAACTGTGAGGACATTATGTGATTAATATGTCCCTACCTCTGTATACTTCACTTTCAGACCTTCTAGAATTCTGTTGTCTACAAAAACAACCCAGATATTTTTTGTTTGTTTTGGCATAGACAGGGAGGCTGGCCTTTCTGGAAGAGACATTTAGCTTGTGACCCTTTATAGACTATGTTCAACTCTTCTAAAATAAAAGTGGCAGTTTTAAACATTTTTATCTTTAAATATTTGTTATTCACTGCATAATATCATATGGTGTGGTTTTGTTACTTCAGAGACATTTGCAGTACATGTTCAGCAAATGAATAAAAAGGCATATACCAACACATTTTCTGAGTTATAATATTTATGTCCATCTCCATAAACACTCAATTATGTCTCTAATCTTTATGCAATATGGGTGCTTTCCACTCTTTCCATACCAAAATGAACAAAATGTGGTGCCTTTATTTGCAAAAATGTCTGCAGAACTCAAGTAAACAGCAATATCATACCTGGATAGACTTCAACTCTAGTTACAAGATGTTTAATACTTACTAATAGATTATATTAGTTTTATAAACATCCTAATCATCCTTATGGCAAGGATGATCATTTAGGGCCAGGTTTCTCACATGACAAAAAGATCTGGCAAGAACAGTGGAAAGATCTATACATGTGCTATAAAAAGATATAGTCCTTCCTACTTTTTGAACAGAATAGTGTCCAGTCACTTCTTTTTTTGGCCATCAATGACCATTAGATCAGTTTCCATGCTGATTTGACTTGCAGAGCCATCAGTTTATGGCTCTGAAGTTCACTTTAAAGAAAACCACCCTGGAAAAGTAAGAGAAAACTCTGAGTGACACTACGAGTCTTGCCTGAGAATCCCAACTTGTTACTTACATATCTTCACCAAAGCAAGGCAGTGCTTCACTCATTTATATGGGAGGACCTAAGGTATTCGTTTCCCCTTGAGGTCTAGTATGCCTCTATTAGATTGGTTACATGAGGTTTTCATACAGACAGCAGTGGTAATAAGGTTTGTTTGGGGCTGGTCTTTTTCCTGAGTAACTCAAAACCAGTTTTAACAAATTGAGACTACAGCTCCTCAATGGGAGTTCAGTGTAGTTCATCACCTTGTAGGAAATGCTCATAATCTATTTGATTGTTAAAACAAATTTCAAATTAATTTCAAATTACATAAAAAGAGCCGGCCCTTTCAACCATGAGTTTTAAGAAAACCACCCAAAGAGAAAATGTAATATAAATGTAATCATAGCTCCAAATGAAAGTCCTTCATCACAGCCCTAAGAGCCTGGTCAGGAACAAGAAGTTCTCCCTTCTGTATTTCCCCTGCATGGAGATAGGATTTTACTTCATTCTTTCCCGAGCCACACACATGGTGTAAATTTATTATTTACAATGCTCACACAGGAAAAGTTTGACTGATGAGATAATATTTCTACAGAAAGACCTTATTCCAATTGGAAAAATGCATGTAACATAACCATACATGCTAATTGAAGAACTGTAATGTCAGAAAGAAATGCTGTTTGAAGTAGCTACGTTCTGTTTTTGTTTTTCAAGAAAAGCTACATGAAACTGAAGACAAGCCATGGCATAGAATGGAGCAGCTACAAGATATTACACTTCAATTAATTAGAGAGAGAGACAGAATATACAGCAAACCTGTTCCCTCCAGTCCATCTTACTTTGCCAGCAATATTTTTCCATGTGCTGCAGCAGGACCAGCCTGCCTAGAAAGCCTGTTCCTCTCATAGGAGCCAGGGCCACATCTTCCAGGTATCCTCTAAACCTACACAGCATCATCAGCATTAAAATATGGACCAATATAAGCTAAATACACTCAATTTCTTACACACACACAAACACACATACACAGTGTCAACTTTCTGGTTCAGGAGGAAAACTATTCAGTGTACATCTATGGCATAAACTCCCTAGTGTAAAAAAACCCCACTGCTTTGTTACTTCAGTTTGGATTTTAAAATTAGATTGATAACAATAATTTCCAGAGGCCTAAAACTCCCTCAGTTAGCATGAGGACTTTGTTGTATCTTGCTTTGGTCCATCTGAAATATTGGTAGTGTCTTCCACCATGATTCTCAAATGAGGTCAATTTATTTCCTTTTCTGAAGCTGTGGTGCCAAGAAGGATTTTCAATGTGAATTTTAAGCTTAATACACATTTTATATAGTAATAACACTGAATATTTTAATAAAACATGTGAACTAGTGAAGCAGAATATACACATTCATACTATGATTACTGTAGTTATCTGTAGTCATGAATTTCTAATGTTTCCTTTCTGTATCCATTTCCATCAGCAGACCTTTCTGAAAAATACCTCTCCACCAAAATAAGGCGAAAAAATTCAAGGCAGAAGGGCCTGTCAGGAAAAAAAGGCTGATTTATTTTCCCACACACACACAGTGCAGATGATCACCTAGCAATGCTAGCAGAATTTAAAGTGGGCTACGTTTTGTGTGTATTTGTGAGAAAAGAAAGGACCAGACACTAAAACTCTCCTAGTCTTCCCCTAATTCTGCTGAATTTGGTGGGACATATAGGATCACCCTTTTCAGCTCTGCTAGACCCTGTGCAGCACAGTACAAATCCTTATGCTTCCTCTCCACACCTCTTGCAAAGGTACCCCTAACCTAAGGGCACAGTGCATTTCCCAACATTAAGCCAATGATATTTTAAACAGCATTGGAGAAGCTGAGGTCTGAATCAGGAATAAATGAGGGACACTGTTCAGTGGCCCATGGAGAGAGAAGTAATGACTGTCTGGATTATTTTTCATGGGATTCTTGCCTTTCTATTTTAATTAATTTGCACACATAGCTGACTGGATAACTCTGATTACTTCACCATCACAGCTATCATCATAGCCATTTATATATTTCAGGCTTTGTCACCAAATTCAGATGACTTCAGGCACCCAGTGCAGACAAGCTCTTACTCATTGTTTTTAGACAGAGTGGCTGGGGCAGTAATAGCAGTATCTGTGGAGCAATAGAATGAGTAAATTCATTCATTTCTTCAGTCTCAGCTGTTTCTGAACCATTCCCAATAGTTCCCTCCTTAATTCAAATTTGAAATGTTAGAAGAGATACTCTGTAGTCTGTTCCAGCTATAAAATCATATTTTCCTTCTCATTCTGAGTGTCTGCAATTGTTCTCTCATAGCGTTTAACCTTTAAAGTCAGGAGGTCATTTGGAAACTCTCCAGTCTGAAATGCGAACGTCCATATTTAAAATACAGAAACCCTTTTAAAAGGTTGAAGGTATTTTTATTTGAAAGCTCACTTTATAATGACTGTTGTCCATCAACCCAGAACTACTTTCTCGCCAGGGATCTTTATTGTTTCTTTCTTATTACATGGTATAACAATTCTTTGGTACTCATTTCCTGAAGAAGATTACTTTTCAGTATCAAACTTCGCCAACGGGCCTTTTTTGGGCCAAAGTCTGCAAATCTGCATTGCAATGAAGCGGGGCGGCTTTCCAGGCAGTGCCGACTGTAGAGAAAAGTCTGATGTCTGTTCTACCGTTTCTTTGCCTGCACATTTACTGCTGATCATGAATGTATGCACTCTGGGCTGTACTCACCTAAGAATTAGAGTTTCTTGCAATGAAACACAAAACCAAGAGAAACTCGGCTGGTTTTGAGTTTCATTACAAAATCAAAACTCAGTCCAATTTTGTCTAAAGGTTTGGTAAGGTTCTCAAAGTCTTTGAAATAAACTGGGTGCACTTATGACTCAGCCTAGGCAGATTTATGGTTTGATATTGAAACAGGCATTTGGAAAAAAACGAAAGTGCATTACAATGAGGCAGAATTAAGGTGACATATTTTAAATGCACTATAGTGACTTGGGAGCCTCTGTCCCATGTTCAAAACTAACTCGTTCACTTCTGTGAATTTTGCCATGAAGCTAATGTTTGGCATTGAGCTCCAAGGCTAAAGAAGTGAAATTTGGCTTGATTGTATGGTGCTACTGTCATGTGAGCTGTTCACACAAGGTATTAGCGCCAAATGGAAATTTTGTTCCTTCTCATGCGAATTTAATAGCTTGGTTATTTTCAAAAAAATCCACTTCCTTGGGATAGACATTTGAGACACATCCAGACCAAAAGCAGAAAAATTGACCCCATTTCTGTTAAGTATAGAAGAGAAATAAATCAGTATGTGGGCACTCTAAAATGCAAAGTTACCTGGCACCATGTTTGTCCCATACTCCACAGAAAGCGTATAATATGAAATATTTTACAATATTGTTGAATAGAAAAAAGCTGAATATCTCTGAGGTTGGACTTGATACTTTGGTTCCTTCAGAACTTTGAAAAAGATTGCAAAACATGTAGTTCAACATGAATGTTAAACTCATGAAAGAAAGGCTGAGGCCAAGCTTACTTCAACCAAGGGAATATTTACCTATATATGAAAAATGGAGCAGTTCCAACAGGAGAATGGTGACTGCAGTTTTGGATGTTTCCTGCTTTCTTTCTGCGGATGATTACAGTTGTGGCTTTGGTCTGTATAACTTTTCAGTTTGTTGCTTGGTATTAAAAAGAACACTATGGGTCAAGGTGGGTAAGGGCATTGTGGATGGATCCCTGGATTTTCTAAATTTTGCTTGTGTTGTGTAGTTGTGCATCACATCTTGCCATCTCTACAACTGGTTGTAAAGCTTTCTTTTTCAAAAAGCAGGCACATTTTTGAAAGTTCTAATGTTTCTTGTAAAGGACCCAAATTGTAATTACTCCCTTCAACCATCTTTAATTTGTCAGTTCTTTGTTAGTTCCTTGTCTGTTTCAAGATTGTAATTATTCTGTTATCGTAATGGGCTTGAAATTTTTATTCAGCATCAGATTATAGCCAAATCTTCAGATCAGATTATTTTCACTGTGACTTAAAGAATCTCTGAACTCAGCAGCCCAGCTTTCTTTAATGCTGGGCAAAAGATGAAGGGTTGAGAATTCCAGAGTCCCACTGGGAGAGTCACAAGTGGTCAGTAGGAAAGTCTTGCATGCATTTCAGAAGACCTGAGATACCATTTCTAGGAATATGTCATCCAACTAACATGTAAAAGGAATAAGTGTTTTCCCAGGCCAAATAATGGCACATCTAATATAACACTGGAGCTATCTTTAAAACCTTTCTACACCACATAAAAAAAGGGAGTAAAAAATAAAATTAAATTAAAAAAATGAAACAGACTATATCTTAGTCAGTGAAGCTATAAATTTAATAGGTCACTGTTGCAGAAAGGCCTCCACTGTCCTCTTCCATATTGTAGATCACATTACTGTCATTATGATGGGTGGTGCACAACATAACCTGTTATTTAATATTAAGCAAAGCCAGGTTTTTGCATTTGCATCCTGCGTTGAGTCATGCCAGACTTACATACAATGGGGTGCACATCAACCTGATGGAGCAGCACTTGGTATCAAGCTGATATGAGCTGCCAAATGAAAGACATTATGCATACTTCTGCTGTTCAGAGCAAGCACAACAGTTGCTTGCTGGAACACATGGGTTCTGGAAACCTTATGAAAATGGTTGGGGGGTTTTTACATTTCAGATGGTCTACCGATGGATCAGACTGTAGAGGTGAGTTCCAGCCGAAGCTCTCAAGACAGATTTGGTTTCTGTGAGAAATCATACATTCCTATCTCTGACTTATTTGACAGTGGAAGCTGCCTATCTGCTCAGTTCTTCTCCAGTACTTGGCTTTCTACCTTAGATAGGTCGAGTATTTCCTAGCAAGGGAGATCATTGTCCCCTTGATTCCTCTTCCTTCCAGCATGACTTCTGTCAAGTGGGAGCAGTAAGACTGCAGAAGGCAGGTATCCCTTTTGCTCAGTGTCCTCCCCTGCAGTGAAAAATATATTGTTGGTTTTTACTAGTGTTCCAGTGAGTCTACCTAATTCAGGCACTTCCACAATTGGTATCATTACCTCGCAAATCTGTCCATCAAAACCCTCAGAACTGACCATAGAGTATCAAAGAAGAGAGCTTTTCTTTCTGCAACTGCTCATGGGTCCCCATCCATTTACAAGCCTCTTATGCTACTCAGCACTTTTGCATATGGTAAGCATGGTCCACCAACCTTGTCATGTCACCTCACAGCCCCTTGTTAACATATGGTCTTCTAAATGTAGATATTCATCTGCTTGATTTTCTTTAAAGCTACTAGTAAAAATAAGAAAAAAAATGAAACCCTCTAAATATGAAACAGATGTACAAGTGCACCTTGGGATGGATGTATTACAGAGACAAACCATCACCAGGCTCCTCAAAATCGCATTCTAGGGTTGTTTTATTATCACCCGGTCATGTGGCATGCACCTGTGCTCTGATGGCTCTGCAACTGGCTTCAACACAAACTCTCACCAGGTTCAGAAATAGCTTGTATTTTTAACCTCTCTTGTATGTTTTTATTTTATTTTATTTTTTGCTCTGCCTTGAGCTTTATGGCTCTCAGGGCTTCCATGTGCTCTTATTGCAGCAGGAGCAAGCATCAAGACTAATTTTACTGAAATTTTATATGTTTTAAATAAAAGGACAAGAGGAAAGTGTATGAATACTCTAGGAAAGGGAACTAGTGACAAAAAAAAGAAGAAATGTCCATAAGTCCACCAGGGTGAGAACCATTGTGAGAGAGCTGATGTGCTAAAAATGTTAATTAAGAGGAACTCGGCTGCTGGGATTCACAGTGACAACACAGGAGGCACCTGCTCCTTCAGCTGCAAAATGCATTGAGTGCCTCCATTCTGGGCTGCAGAGTTTCCAGATTAAAGAACATAAGTTCCTGCAGACCTGCTCCATGCGGTTCGGTTTGTGCTTGGTGCCTGGTCAACAACCCCTGCACCCCAGGCACACCGGACCGGCACCCAACTGAAGTTTTGGTGAGGAAAGACCTGATTTGGTGAGCATGCTGAAAGCACATTTAAAGTTTGCCAGTACTGCTGAGACCGAGCCACATTGCTCTGCATTTAAAAGACATAGCCTTGGTGCTCGGAGTGTTTTTAGGTGCCCTGCACCTGGGACCTGCTGTCCTGGGGAGTGTGGAGGCTGCAGCGTCACTCCATGGGAGCTGGGCTGCCATTCCCTGCATGCTCCTGGTTTGAACCCACCTGAGTTTAGAGTGGCATGGAAAGACTTTTGCCTTCGGATAAGCGGATTATTACATTGTCCATCATCCTCACCATCTTCCCGGGGAATAAGTGCATTCTGCATTCAGCCTGGTGGATTGCCATGATGCTTTTGGGTTAGTAAAGCTGAGAATTGTTACCTACTGGTAGCTCTTGAATAAATTAACAGGAGTTGGAGCTCTCCGTCAGTTCCTAGTGGAGAGGCGTCTGCATCACAGCGGTTGTCACCTGGTATCATCTTAGCTATGCCAGTTACTCATCCAAAACAGTGGCACAGAGTTCAGATTTTATCACATGGTGAGCATATCTCACCTACTGGTTAGTCTGAAGACTACTGTTTATTGTCCTTACTATCTTCATTACTGTTAATTCAAAGAATTTACATAATTTTTAACCAGGTTTCTAATAGTTAAGCTAGTTTCTAATAGTTACATTTTTATTTTATTTGTTACTGGAACAAAAGCCAGTTTCCATTCTCAGCGCTTAGTATCCTAATAGGGATATTTAGAGAGCTCCGCTTGTAAGGTACAACTGGTGCTGTATTTATGAGTTCTTGTACTGTAGCAACTTGTCAAGTGTGAGCCAGCTTCCTTTAGTGAGAGACATTGTGCCCTGAATTAAAGCCTGACTCGAGGTATCTTTACAACAGCAGCAAGAAGCCAAATGCAACACTTCATAAAGAGCTAGGACTTATTGAAGAGGCAAAGCTTACTCACATAGAAATTAGAATGTGGGAGTGCTAATTTCTATTTGATTAAAACAGAGGTGTGGGTGATTGAAAAAAAGGGGTCGGGAGCATTGATCTTTGAAAAGTAGATCATAAAAGCATGAATTGCCTCCACTAACAGCAGGTCCAGGGCAGTAAGGTCTCCAAGTTGACAACTGCGTGCCCTGTCAGGCAGGCAGCCCACCCTACCAAAAGCCGAAGATAGCTTATATGGAAAAAGGTATGGAGAGATGATTCCCTGCTTTCTTACATGACTTACCTCTAATACCTGTAGGAGGGGCTGAAGTGGTTTCAGTTTGTTTTATTTCTGATAGAAACATTCAGTGAAAGAAACAACTTTGATCTTCCTTGAGGCAAGTTACTTAAGCTAACAGCAACTGCCAAGGCAATGCTGTATGTCAATTTACAACAGGTATTGCTCTACCTACTGTATCTATCTTACACAAACATCAAACACTTTCAGTTTTGCAGTTTTCTTTCCAGTGGACTGTCTTACTGCATTTTCAGTGCATTTTCCTTCTTTGCATTGTCACTATAATTCTTAAAACAATAGACCAGTCTGCATTCATATATGAATATTGTATTTAAAGCAGGAACAGATTTTTTTAAGATTTTTCTGAAAAGCAGATACTGAGACTCTTATTCAAGAAATCATCTCCTTAAATCCAGATCTTTTTCATAGACAATACAGGAAAGACAGAGAGAAAGCGCACTTTCTATCTTCATTCATGTCCATAAACTTTATGTCACATTTTTGGGTTTGATTCCAAAACTATTATGAGCACTCTATTAAATTCAGCAAAACTGAGATACAAAGTACTTCTCAGGATCTAGTCCTAAAACATAGAATGATTTAGTCAGGTTCAGAAGTTGTCTGATATATCAAGTTCCCATTAGCAGCCTCTGTGTATTCTATATATAAAAAAAAAAAAGCACCTCATTTCTTCATTTGTTTCCAGGTTGCTCTACCAATCAAATTAATGGATAGAAGCATAAACTCAGGGGTGTGCATAGGCTAATCAATGCATAAACAAGCACTCATAAAAACAGCAGCTTAAAGATTAAGGTGCTCCAAAATGCAGAAGAAAACCAGTATGCAGCAGTTGGTTTTCCCTAAACACACAGAGTACTCTAGAAAAAGCACTGAAATCTCCTTCTTTAATTGCGGTTCAGGAGAATTTTGACAGAATAGGATCCCTTCCCCAACCAACTTTAATGTTTGTGTTAGAGGGAAAGCCGTGGGGGGACAGTGTATCTGTGGGTACGTGAAGGAGAGGGAGAGAGACAGAGGGAGAGACTCCCATCAGGAATGCCTGCAGCAGTGGCAGGGCAAGAGGCAATGCTGAATCGCTAGTCTGGATTAGGTTTAAGTTGGGGATCTGGTTCAAGGCTGAACTGGGGTTAAGAGTTTTGGGTTACTGTACTGAAATTTTGAGATGCTCCTGTGAAATTATAGCCCCCAATGATGGCAATTGAAAGATAGCCCAGGGAATGGGTTAAACTCACTTGCCATGAATCCGGTGAGAAGACTGGATTTTGGATAAGATTTGACACGTGAACACATTTCAGAGGGATTGTTAATTCTGGGTTTTATCTGCCAGCTTTAAGGTTTCAATTATGTGATGTTTAGATTTGTAGTTAGAATTTACCTGCGTAGGAGGGGGTAAGAGAAGGGAAATTCACCATTTATTGTAGTAGTTTGCTGCTTCCCGTCCCCACCCCAAGCTGAGGGCAAGGGGAGCCTGGTGTGTTTTTTGTATTATTATTTGTGGCTGAAAAGAAGGGTTATTATGTTTAGATTAAGAATGGAAGGGGATACAGTGAGTTACAAATGTGGCAGTCCAGGGAGGAAGCAATTTTAAAGAGTCAGGAGATCCAAACCTGCCTCACCAAAGAAATATTTGCTTTCTTTTTAACATGTAACTAAACCTTTCCCCTTGAGGCCATTCAGTTAGTTAGCAAGCCAAAATCTGACTTCATTATTTACCGGCTGACCTCAAGAAGAGAGGACAGGCAGCAGTCTCATCTTCAGCCTTTCCAGGAGAGGGGATGCATGAGACAGCAACGCTACCCGCGAATGGGGGGAGGCATTTCTGGAAAGGTTTCCAAAAGGGAGCCCATCACCTATTTTTTCTGCCCCCTGCCTCTGTCTCCCCTTCCACAAAATGCAGAGGGACCGCGGTTGCCTCAGGCAGGGTGTCAGCACCCCTCGCAAGAACGCAGCCCCAGCGGCGGGCTCTGGGGCGAGGGCTCGTCGCGACACTTCCCGGTCCCTCCGACCCACCCACAACTATTTTCTGCCCCATGCTGTGCCTCCCCTTTTCCGTTTCACCCCCTGCACAGCACATATCTGTCAAGACTGAAATACCTGGCCACAAAAATCTGTGCCAGGGAGATAAAGGTTCGTCCGAGCACCAGATCTGCGGTGAGTGGTGACCGCTGTCATTACAAACACGCTGGCTCGAAGACGCTAGTCATCATCATTTTAACCGTTCTGAATCTTGGAGGAAAGCTGCCAACTGGTGATTTTACTTTGAAGAAGTTACCAAAGCACTGGGCAACCCTTGCCTGCGAAGGGGATGGCACCAGGGGGGTGGGTCCCCAGGGCAGAGGGGTTGCTTTGTGCTCCCTCGGAAACAACATCATTGCTGGCAGCCTCACGCCTGGGAAGATGATCCCAAGAGAGCGAGAGACCCCCAAGATCACCCCCCAGCCTCCGCCACGGAAGTGGTGGGGCAAAAGGCAAAACTTGCGGGACACAGGGTCTGGGATGACCCCTTCCCGGCCCCGGCCACAGGCCTGGTCCCGCAGAGGCACCAAAGGCTTGGGCAGCCCTCGGTCCCGCTGCTCTGCGGCTGAGGTGAGGACTACGCTTTGCACCGGTGCACAGCTAGGGCCGGACAACTGGTTTCCCGTTTTTCCCGTCACCCCTGCATGTGGCCGTAATTCAAATAAAGACTAATGAAAACCTTACTGAAAGAGAAACCCAAATTTCAGTCCTCCCCATATGCTCTGATATGCAATTAAAACAATGTAACAACGCGGTTTTCCTGTAAAGACAATGTGTAAAGGTAATGTGTATTAATTGAATAATGACGTGGAAAAAGGACTGTGCAAGAATGGAAGCTGTTTTCATGAATGTGTGAGGAGATCTGTATTAAATATTTATTCAGCACCAATATAAAGTAAATATCTGCTTTTGTGTAGAGCATTTGTAAGCTGTTTTACTGGACTAAAGTTATTGTAAAAATCAAATATTCTTATGGTTTCATTATTTCCACACGCTTTTTGTTGGAAACTTATGCTAGAATAGAGGTTTGGCATGTAATAACAGAACTTTATCACTGTTACTTATTATAACTATCACACACACGTATCCAGAGTGTTTTCATTACTTTAGACATCTGCCTGTTGACATACAATTTATAATATACAGAACCTATCTGATAAAAACTCATTTGGTTGGATGTGTAAAATGTTTTTGTAAATGTTATGTTCTGCAAGAACACTGATTTTATGTGAAATATTTCCTGAAGCCATTTCAGTCATAACTTCACAAACTCAACTTCTGCAATGCATACTTTTTCTTACAGAGAAATTCTGATTTCTGGAACACTCTGGTGTGTTCACTGAGCTCCAGCATTCTACATACTATTTTTTATTTTTCCTCCTCAACTCATGCACAAATTATGATACTACAGAAGTGCTTTGGTCTGCTCTTTTCCTTCTGAAATTGTCTATGTATCATGGTCAGATCTGTCATCAGCCAGCAACAAACAAATTGATTAGGAGAAACAGAATTCCCCCCAGTTGTGCAAGCAACTCACTGAGAAGAACAGTCCCTTTATTTTTGGACTCTTTCTCATCCTACTAAACTTCTAGCAATGGCAAAGATCAGCAAATCGCCCTCTCTAATAAAAGAACAGCACCATTGTGTTTGAGCAATTTAGTGTTATCCATACAAATTTCTATGAATATCATTGCACTGCCAAAATTCCTGTGTAAAAAAGTCTTGTTCTTTTTACTATTTACATAGAATGTGCTTAACTCTTTTCTTCTTTTCTGAGGGTATTACACTTCAATGAGACAACTTCCCTGCCCTTCCTTGGTCTGTATAATGTAGTGGGACCATTTTCACTTACCTCAGTGAGAGCCGCACTGAACTTTAAGTAGCATCTGTTTCAATAAAGTCTGCATCTCCTTACCAGGAAAAAACAAAAACAAAAACTACTGCCTTAAATTAAACAAAAAAATAGAAAAATGTATGCCTGTAAACCACAAAGTCAAACCACAACTGAGACTTTTCCCTGCATTCTTCTGTAAAATATGCAGTTATCATTCATTTTCTCCATCCTCATTTTTCTTATATTTTAATTTTACATATACTTGCTTCTCTTTAAATCTGAGAACAATATTCTTACTGTGTTTTTTAACATTGACTGCAAAACAGCAAAGCATTTTACATCACTTAAAATATAGCTCTACCAAGTTGGGAATGATTTTGGACAAAACCTATATTCTTAATCTAAGCACCCCTACCTTTCGTTGAGACCTGGATATATAATTGTCCTTTACAGGTTTGACAACCTAATTGGACTGTCACTCTATGGAACCACCTAGCTTGGTATCGCTATCCTTTGCTAGCACCTCAACAACAGTACTGGGCCAATAACAGCTCTCAAGCTGTGTCGTACCTTACTATCCTGTTGGCCTCAAGTTTAACTTGTATATTTCCCCGTGTATATTTTCCTAAGCTATGTCAGAAAGTCAGCCAACAAGCAAATCTATACTGATGTATTATAAACATTAATGCATAGATTATTATTCTATGAAGAACAGTATTTTGTGGCTTAGGCCATTTATGGTCTTCCTGTTGTCCAGTGCCAAACATGCTTACAGCAGCATTGTAGATCGGTTGTCCCTGGCAGCAGCGAAAATCTGCTGATGCTGAACAAATAGTTGGTATTCACAGTTCACCATTGCTGTGCTAGGCAGAGGAAGCTACCAGATCTCTAACCCTGCCCCTTTTCCATGTTCCTCAATCCTTGTGTGTCTGTTGTCTCCATGAAGAATAACAGCACAAGACTGTGTGAGGGGAGAAAGGTTAGGACACGCTCTGCTAATCCACATCACTTTAGGGTTGGAGGCGTTGGGCCACAGAAGCTCAAATAGCTGCTGAAAGCACCCTTCAGTGTGGACTACACAACATGACCCAGAAGATATCAAGTAACTTTTTAGGAAACATGCATTTCCAGTGACTTCAGTAAGCAACAAACATCACTCCTTGCTCCAGTCAAGGAGGCTGACAGCTTCTCCTCTTTAGGGATGACCTATTCCACTTAGGGGAGAGGAGTCTTTCCATGGCAATGCCTCTGAACATACTGGTGGGTCCAGTAGCCAGACAATGCCCTCAGGAAACTGTACGCAGAGAAGAGAAAGGCCAGAAACCAGAAGAATGCCCTTCTGATGATGCTCTGATGAAGAACAAATGGTAGAGGAACACGAGGGAGGACATAAGGCTGTGAGGGGCCAGAATTATGCAGATTATGTGAAAAGAGGAAAGTCTTCAGCACAGAGTTCCTGGTCAGAAGCTCCAAGTCCCAGCACCAGGCAGGCTGGGAGGGACTTTGGGAGGTCACTAGCCCACCCCCTGCCCAAAGCAGGCTCAGCCGTGGGGCAGACCAGGTTGCTCAGGGCTCTACCCTGTTGGGACTGGATGCCCTCCGAGGATGGAGCTGGCACACGGGCCCGCCTCAACGGGGGAAACGTTTCTCCCTGTCCCCACCAGAGCCCCCAGTGCTCCCCCCACATTGACCACCCCAGCCCTACCCCACGCGGGCTGTGACAAGCCCAGCTGCGTCTCCCCAACCCCCTCCCCATCAGTGCCAGGGCTGCTGCAAGGTGCCCCGAGGCTGCCCCTGCTCCCAGGAGCCACTTCAGCCCCGCCAACCTCTCCTCCCTCTCTTGGGGCTCCAGCCCCAGCTGCCTTGGTCACTCTTCACTGAGTTTATCTACATTTTTCTTGTATTGGGGGCCCCAAGAAGGAGGTGGTGCCTGGAAAGGGCCTGGTGAGCACTGAGCAGAGGGCATAACCCACATCCCAGGGCTGACCCATGGGACCCCGCTTACTAGTAGCCTCCTGGGTCTGACCCATTAACCACAACCCTCTGAGACCAACCATCCAGCCAGCTTTTTACCTATCTAATTGTCCTCCTGTTCAGACTGTAATGTCCCAGCTTGGATACAAGAATATTGTAGAAGATGATATTGAAAGCTTTTTTAAACCGAACTGTCCACAAATCCAGTCATTTAATCCCAGAATGATCGTGCACAATTTAGCCTGGGTCAGTCCATGCTGACTGTCCCCCGCTTTTTCTCCTTCTTTAGATTACTGCCATTTTTATTTGTATGCTTCTGTTGAATTTGAGTCTGAAACACAGCTAGAGCCTGCATAAACATTTTGTTTGTGATTCTTCATGCCCATGGGTGAACATCCCCATCTCTCTCATCCATAGTTTCAGTGAAAGTTTAAAAGTTCTTGAATGCAGGAACCATGACTTTACACAGGTCTTTATAACATCTACAGCTTAGCCACTGTTTCGATTAAAGCTTTGGTAGTGGTGCAATAGAGACACCGAGAGATAACACTAATTTTGTTGAGTTTACAGTTTCTGTGTGCATAGGACTCAGGTCAAACCTGCCTGAGGGAAAAAACAAAGAACTCCCAAGAAATAATTTGTTTGATAAACAAATTTGTTCACATTTGTTTCTGTCACATGAGGTAAGAAAATGCTTTGCTTTAATTTCATGCTCTACAACAGAACATTAATTCATACTAAATTACAGCAGAATCCCTGTGTTACCTTACACCCACAGCAGAATTATCTTTTGCGTGTTCAGTCTGAGCAAAGCGATCTCTGTGAATGGAGGAAAAAATAACATGAAGTGTTAGGGCAAACATTTACGGTGTGAATTTGTTGGAAGCCCACACTATCTCCTACGACTTTTAGCTTTACACAGTGTTTGATTTGCTGTACCCAAAAGAACCCCAGCACTTGTTGATCCTGCTATGCCATACAGTACATGCTGTTTTCCGTATGTCAGTACTGTAATCAGATTGTATCTGATAGCATGACTTTCTGATTGCTCTATTCATCAGCTTGTTTTAAAAGTCTTTCAAGCCCTGTTTGTATGACTCTATTCATAACCCAAATCATCCTAGCTACAGCAAGCAGGATAACGTGGATTTACATTAATCTGAGATACTCAGCACAGCATAAGCCGGAGATTTAGATTCAGTTTGGTTCCTAAACATTGGGGACCCAGTTGGAGTTATAGCTTACATGCAGAACACTGCAAAGCAGTGTTTTACCTATATTTTAATAGCAAACATAATACTTTCATATTTCTTTAAATCCTTTTCATTAAGTAAAATGTTTCATGCCAAGCTTCCTCCAGGCTCACATTTCAGACATCCCGTTTCAAGCTTCTGTACAGTGAGGCACTCGGTGGTTAACAAACAAAATACCTTAATGCACTTCATCTGTAGCTGCACCCCAGGAACCGGCCTTGCATTGCTGCACAATAATATTATGTATCTGAATGAGGCTTCAACCTACCGGTGCCAAGAAACAACATGTTTCCAGTGTGGAGAACATCATCAAGTTACAAGCAATGAACAGGCTAACAAGCAACCTGCCGCAGCATTAAACCGTGCTCTAACAAAGGAAGGCTATGTCTGGCTGGATATCATCACGAACCTGGACAGAAACAAAAGTTTAAGTTGCTCTTTCCCAGTGTCGTCATCACGCCTCCCTCCCTCTCTCGCACACGGACACAGACGCACACACATGAACACACACTTGCAGATGCACACACACCCCTTCGGCTCCCCTCCCTTACAGTCGGAGCAAAGCCACCAGTAATGGCAGAAGCATATGAGGGAGCCAGTTGACTTCTTGACCCCCAAGTCATTTTGTAGATGTCACAAGGATGCCAAATGTGAAGCAGAAGGCTGTCAAAGATGAGCTGGGGCTAAAAGCAAGACTATAAGCTGTAATACAAAGCAGAAGGAGCCTCTGGGGAACAATCTGTCTTCCTAAGAAGTCTTGTGAACTGCTTTTTAGTATCAGGTGCATCATCTTGAGAAACCATCGTACATTCCAAGTGAAATTAGTTTAATGTTCCCACATAAAAAGGACCACAGCCAGGTGGAGGATCAGGATAGGAGCGCACAGTGTGGAACTAAAAAGTTTTGCATGCTGCTGGAAAGAATTTATGTGGAAATTTATTACAGATACATTTCGTATGTAAATCACAGCCACTTATTAAAGTGGGTGTGAAAGTGGGTGATTTTATGAGTGCTAAATACCTCTACACATTAGCCTTTTGGACAGGAATGTTCATTCCCACAAGGGAATTTTTACAGGTAGTGGGAAGCAGGTACTTGGACTCTCACGTTCACAGTGTCATAACTCACTTCAAACATCCTAAGCCTGTTCCCAGGGATATGGCATGGTTTTCTTTCTCAGTGATGTTAGCTGGATAAGGATCAGGTCCCAACTGAGTTAACCTTTCTGTGAAGAAAGTTTCAAGCTACACTGCTAAAAGTATTGCAAATGAGAGGAAACTGAGTCAGAGAGAAACAATTAAATGTAGGAGAACTTAGCATTGAATCATTAATCATGGCCAATAAAGTGTGCTACATTCCACAGTAATCAAGCTGTTTTGTAGCATGGTCATAGCCCTGCATCCACTTAAAGACCTATTGTTTTAGTGATATATGTTCTGTCTCATTTTTACTATTCCAGCACTATTGCTGGATATTAATACATTACCAAAGCATCTGACCTTGCCCTGAGTAACCCTGTGAGAAGAAGTGGAGGAAGTGTATGTGTGTTATGTCCTTATGCTGAAAAACATACTTAATAGCTGTGGTTTGAATTTTACCTAACAATTGCATTTACAGCTTCTAGACGTAATAAGCCATGTCAAGATGGGGCTTTTCTGCTCATTTGCTCATGACGAGTGGTTACCACATGTTGCTTACCCATCGCACCATCTCCAAGCTCGTGAGCGCTGTAAGCGTCAAAGCTATGTTACAAGCCATGTGTTTTAGTTCTGTTACAGTGGAAATGCAGTTAGAGCCTTGTTAAGTGTGGTATGTCATGGGCTACAACGCTAGAGAGAGTTTAGGAGGCATGTCCACTCAGCTGAATCAGTGTGAAAAGTGCAACACGGATTAAACATAACTTTTTCTCTGCCAGTTTAAGTAAATGCTCGGGGTCTTGAAGTTAACCTGTTTGACTGAAGGATAATGCTTCCAGGTCAAGTCATTCTGCAGACAGCCCCCTTCCTTGTTCCTGTCTAATGCTAACATATAACGCCATTATAAATGATTCCATTATTATTCTTGTGTGAAAGAGGGGGATTTATTTGCTCGGCATTTATCAACACCGCAGGATAAAGAATAGCCTAGCTGAGGAACGGCGGGGGGTCCCAGAACGTATTTACTTGATTCAGTTTTCTGAAAGCATAATCTATGACATCTCATGGTTCAGATCATTGGCAATGCCTGATGAAAGCTTAATCCAGAATTTGTAAGACTATAGTGTATGTCACGGGCAGGAGTGGAAGGTAGGTATGAGCACGCAGAATACAGATTTGCTTCTTTTATGCTTCATCATTGTAATATAATACAAGTCCACCAAAAAAGTTCATTCCATTCAGTAATAGGACAACACTTGCATGCTAAAGCATGTAACCATTAAATATTATGTTAGCAAAGCTCTTTTAAATTAGAAATGTATTTCTGTAGTCTTGCCTGTGTGGAAGAATTAAACCAGCAAACCTACTGTGGAATAACTATTCTACTGTAACTCTTCCAGGCTAATCAAGGTCTTCTGGACTGTTCCCCTGATGTGGATATTCTATCCAAAATAAAAGTGGTATTATTTCAGAATAATGACTTCTCTGAGCAGAGTAATTATTCTGGAATGAACTCATTTTGGAGAAGGTGAGGAGGGCAGAATGTCAAAGTGAGTAAACTCCTCACTCTGTGTTGAGAAACAAGGTTTTGGGCCTTGCTGTTGTTCTGTGCCAAAGGACAACCACAAGTGACCCAAGTGTAAAGAGCTACTGGGTAATTTGGTTTGAAAAATCATGGATTTGAATGCTGGCAACATCACTTCTGTATGTGGGGTTTGCTTCAGAAATTGGCATGCCTTAACTACACAAGCCCAATGGACCATCTAAGTTCACACAGACTGAAAAGTCACTCTATTTTGGATCAGACTGTCCAGACAGGGAGTAATTTGGAGGAGGTGTACTCCAATAGTTATTTGGTAGTAGCTGTTCTGGTCAATGAAGGCAAACCCACAGGGCACTCATACTTTAGGCTTGTCCACCACCAAGGCAACTTGTCAGGAGTTTGACTTAATGTCGTGACATTGAAAGTGCTAAGAAAAAAATATCATTGCTGTGATCAAGCTTTAATTTTCTTAATATCCTTTGTGCAAGTTGCAGCTGATGCAGGAAGAGTAAATTCTTTTATCAGCCTGAGCAGAATTAGCAGACCGCTCATTAGCTAAAACTGGCAATCCTCACAGACCTTTCCAAGATTAGCCAAAATCCAGGGTGAGCAGTGACTCCACTTTAACTCCCTTCTCTCCCCTCCTTTGAGTAACCAAAGGCAGAAATGGCAGCTTGTGAAAGCAGCCTGGCCAGTAATTTCAATGTGGAGAGATCTAAGAAACAGGTGCAGTCAGTGGGAGTTGGGGAACAGCTCACTGAACACTTCCCAGGCTTCCTGCCTACGGGGACCATGTTTGACAGGAGCCTGAATTTCAGGAGAATGCTCGTGAAATCACACAGGGTTTGCGGGGGTTTTTTGGTTAGTTTTTCAAAATGGAAGACTTTATCTGCCCTCTGTGTTTTGTAAGTTTTTGCATCTGAATAAAAGCAGTAGCAGCACAGTTCTGTATTAATCTAGCTTGTAAACTAGGTGTCCTTTGGCCCATCAGCTCAGGAATGCTCAACTCCAGGTGGAAGTTAAAGATCCCAGGGCATAATCTGAAACAGATAGCAGCTGATCTCAGTGTCCTGACTTGTATTCATCCTCTTGGTAAAAAAGGTCCTAGATTATCACAGTAACACGACTACTGCTGCTGACTACGTAACAGCTTTCATATTTGCCTGCCTGGCAAGTGCACTGCTAGAGTTACTTTCAAAGGAACTTTTGAATACTTCCAGTGCTAACACTGCTGAATAAAAGCAAAATCCAAGCCTTTTCCTCTGGGCTACATATATCCATATACACCTAAATGTGTTGCCTACTTCAAGAGCAACTTCTTAGGACAGTTAGTTGTTATGCTGCAGACTAATTTTGCTTTTTGAAGCACAAGTAGAGCATTTCTAAATTCTAGTCAAAGTGCCATGGAAGGAATACATGTAGCAGACTTCTTTGTCTGTATGGTAATACCTGTATATTTAACATAAAGGGCCTTAGCAAAAGAATTGTTAACATAGACAGACTTGCATTAGAAAGAGCACTGGTGGCCAGGGCTTGGAGTAGCACCACTTTGTCCTGCTCTTGAACAGGAAGATACTTGGTGTGTAAAATACATCGGTGTCTGCTCTTGTGGACTTCGGATATCTCCGGAGGAATTATCCTGCAGTGGAAAAACTGCAGTCAGAAAAGTCTAGTTCAGAGAAGGCCTGAACACTGAGAATTAAAAAAAAAAAAAAAAAAAAAAAAAAAAAGCAGAGCAGAGTTAGAGACGAAAATTTCGCCGCACACCTCAAACCTGAGGAGTCCTGAGAGAGTACTTGCCAGCCAAGCCCGGGTAAATTTGCTCTCAAGGACGACGACTTCGCTGGTGTTTTAGCAGAGCCACATCAGGCCTGCAGTTTGCCATGCCGCAGGGTCCAGGCCTTCTCACCCACACTGCATCTCCAGTGGGAGGGTAGGATTAGGTCTCCAGCTTTTCTGGGGTAGGAAGCTGAGCCTGAGCTTCAACCCCTGTGTCCAAGCAATTGCACACTGCACCTGATGGCAGCTCTGTGGATACACCACAAACAGCAGCTTCTCCCTGTGCAGAAAAACCCTTTAATCTCATCACATAGGGGACAAAAATCAGCACATGTTGATGCTGAAAACATAGGTACTGCCCACTTCCTCCGTTCTTGCACGCTGCTCGAGAGCTAGGCCCTGCTGGCCCTCCCTCGCTAGCCACCTTCACTTGGTAGCTAATGGGGTGGCTGTTTTCCATCTTAAGGATCAAACAGCAGAAGAAGTAAGTACGAGGGATAAATAGAGGCGACAGCAATGAGAGGAAATCATTCTGCAGGGAGATGCTGGCCAGCCTCGTGTGTGATATGTGTTACGGCTCCAGCAGGAGCATGGCTGGAGCTGCTGGAGCACGACAAGATTTGTCCTTTGTTAGACCAACTGATGTAATTGGAAGATCCAGGCAGCCAAGATTTCAGGTCTTCAGGGTCTAAAGGCAAGAGTGAGGAAGAATTTGGGAGACTGGAAATTCCTTTGTCTCCTCCTCTGCCTCCTCTCATTTTCACAAGGATTGCAAAAAAGGAAGCCAAGGAAGGATTGCTAAGTGAAGGCCATAGGTTGAGAGCTAAAAAATATCAGGGATTTTCCCCGGATGCAAAAGCAATGAAGTTACTGTAATTTTGTAGAACGATAACCATAAAATGTTTTGTATACATCAGGAACACATTTATACTTAGCTTTATAAATTGCACAGTAACAGAAAATAGTCTGCTACCAGACTTAACAGCAGACTACTGCAACAACAGGCTACGCAGACTTTCCCATATTTACTGTCCTTTGCTTATTCATCATTTTGTGGATTTTCTCTCATTAGAAGAGCTACCAAAAAATGTATTATTAATGAAGGTAGTAAAACTCTGATGACTTTACATACATTTGCATACTTAGCAAATCACTTGAAAGTGAAAAAAAATCATTTTTTCAGCTTTCAGCTATTCCCATCTCCAGAATTAACCTTGTCTGTGTGTTTTCTTAAATTGTGGTATAAAACACAGCTTACTTTGGTTTAGTTAGCAACATCTCTAGCTCTCATTAGCAGTTTTATAAACCCATTTTTGTTCACTCCTCTACGTACTTTCAGAAAAACAAATGATCCCCTGGCACACATGAACATAGAGGTATGTTTGTAAACATACGCTTACAGAATTATGTTCAAATGTGTGTATGAACACAAGGAGACACTGAAAACAAACTTTCAAGACAGACTACTTAGCACTGGGAATACAATTGTCCTTGTATGATGTAGGATTTAAACTGTTACCAAGAATTTTAAAAGAAAATCGATAGTTACTACTCCCTGGAAATTGTTTTTAGTTCTTATTTTTAATTATTTTTATCCTTCTTTGTTCCTTTGCTATGTGAAAATGTGAAAGTTTACAGGAGTCTGAGGAGTCAATATTTAATTATTTGCAAACTTTTCTTATATTTTATACAACTTTGATTTAAGAATTCAAAAAGCAATAAGTATTCAAAAAGTCAACAGCCTTCCATTAAATACATTTTTTTAATTATTAGATTTAAAGTTAAAAGTTAAAAATTTCAACCATCCAGGTTTGCAGCACTTCTGAAAGCCAAATTGTTTAGAAACAACATTGATTTAAGGATCCTGACATTATTTATGCATCCTTAAAATCCTGACCCATCTCTTTTCAGACTGACATGCAAAGCTGCTGGAGGGAATATATTGAAGTTATTGCTGCAGAGGTAGGCTTTCTTTTTCAGAATCTGTTTCAAAAAAATGAATCAAGAAAAGGCTTCTTATCTTTCATCACACGCCCCAGTCCCATTGGCTTGAATAAAGTTTAGGCAGAAGCATAAATGTGCAAGCACGAACTGAAGTACTACCTTGAATAGGAATGCTTTCCTGAAGAGAGATCTCAGTGTAAGAAATTTACTGAAGTTAGAAAATATCTTGTTTAGAAGCACAAACAAGTGATTAAGTGAAACCATAAAATGCCTAACTGCAATTTTGCTTTCCCCAACCACAGGATCCAAAACAAGATATTCATAATGTTCCGTCTTCTTGTTAAGGAAATTTCTTGCTTCTCTGATCTTCATTCAAGGCACCTTTGCACATGTAAGTGCTCTCTGCTAATGTACAGACATTTGCACAACAGGGCTTCACAAAGAGCAGAGGCTGCTGCTTGCCCCAAAGCAGACTTTCCACTCACAGACAGAGCACATTACATTCTTACAGAACTGAAGCACTGCAAGTTTTAAAAGGGGATACAATAATATTATGGGTGATTAGGAACTTTAATGCTAGGCAATGCTGGAAATAAGAAACATTGACTTTGTCAAGGTTAATGATGTTATCTTTATTTACAGGAATAAGGCTGAGTTATTTTCTTCTCCTGAAAAGTATTGGGAGAGTCTTTGATTACAGTATTATGTGTCTCTTAGCATTACTCTAAAAGCTTGTTTAATGTAACTATAAATTTCATTATGTCTCCATTCTTGGGATTGGTAGAGTCTGTACATTGGCTCATATTCCTTTGAGAACCATGTATCATATAGTCAACCACAGGTCTGCCAGTTACTGACCAACTAAAACAGTTAATAAATAAAAAATAGTGGATACAAACAGGACTGTGATTAGAGAGAGAGAGACTGGGAGAAAAAAAATACAGTTACCTGGCAGCAACCAAATAAGCTAACCCACCTGGAGTCCCAGGAAGAGTGGATCCTGTACATATGCTGAGCCTGAACAGCTGGCAAAATCTGGTGGTTCCTAGTTTGTTGACTGCTTCTTTCAAAGAAGTTTCAGTTTTCTTTGCAGATAAGATCATTCAAATTCAACCCAAACTCTCTACCATATTGGTGGGGGGAAAATACAGCAAAGAAATACACAACTGCTATACTTAGTGAAAAGATTACAGCCAAGCCCCTGGATAAGAATAGCTTCAAACCTAGCAGAAATTTAGAATCCTACATATAGCTGAATCCAGGCCCAAATTATGTTGCTGGTCATCACTGCTCTCACAGACTGAAACAAAACCCCATCTAAATACTTTCTGTCTTAATTCCGGTTCTGAATTTTGTGGCTTTGGTCTATCATTACTGAAATGTAGCTGCAAATGTTTGTGCCAAATCCCTGCTGCCTTCCTTCTCCCTTTTTTCTGTTTAATAAATCACCATAACGTTTTACTTACCATACATAAAATTCCTCTACAGGCAAGAAACATCTTTGTGTTTCACTTCTTTAAAGCACAGAGAATGGCAAAACCTCAGCTACAGTTTTATATCAATTTATTAAAAAAAACTATTTAATTTTTAGGTCAAAATCATTCTCTATTTGAACAAAGTATCCATTTTCATAAATGACCGTGGCTATTGGGAAAATTCGACAAATACGGGTAAAAAATCCTGTATATGTAGTTTACTTACATGTCTTAGATTTTATTATTTAATCCATTTTAAAAGCAGATAATAGGCAAATGTTCTAAAACGTTACTTATTTTAGTGACTGGGCATTCTTCTGTTGTGAAAATTAAAATTCCTTCTGAGGAAAAGGAGCTGGTGTGAATCCCATCTCTGTTTACTCTTTCCAAGGTCCTTCTGAATTCCTCATGGTGAGCTCTTAGGCAACTATTCTGGAAACACTGAAGGTGACTTGAATTAACTTGGCCAACTTAGCACTGACATGATCTAGAAGCATGTCCACTGCCAGCTCGTGTGGGTGAGCTTTGTGGGTAATAACTTCCCTTTAAAGACGGACAACAGGCAGCAAAAAGAGGAGAGTCAGAAGCTTCTCGCTCTGCTCCAGCTAGGTCTGAGAGCCCACCTCTTCATCCCATTAATGCATTTAGTTGATATTGTCTGTGATTCCTAAAGAGGCACAAAAGAATTTGCTGGATCAGGGCCTTTAAGACTCAACATGTGTTCCCTATCTGCATTCATATAGTCTCAAAATAACATAATTTTCCAGTTTCTGTGCTAACGCTTTTGTAGCTAAAACTGATAATCATCCCAAGTTCCCTTGCTGGGTTTTCTAGTCCCTTAAGCTTCAGTTTAGTAACATTTTGGCTGATCAATTGGATATAAAACCCTTTATTTTCTGTTTAAATTCCCATTCCAATAAATAAGGCTTTTAGGCTTAAGTCTACATAAGTCTCTTTTGAAACTCTAAGCCAGAAAGTCAAGAATCTAAAACAAAAAAAATCACCCAAAACGCATTTTCTACTTTGTGGATGTTTTCAATGTTGTGATCCCCCCAAAAAAACACGTTGGGGTTAGAACCAGAGAGATGAGAGCAGATGTTACAATTTCTATAAAAGAGCCTTCTTGGGAAACAAAATAACTAACTTTTAACCTAAAAACCCAGACTTTACTTAACTAGTAGTTTTCATTAAAAGCCTTAGCAGTGAGACATTACTGCACTGTAGCTCTGCCTCAACCCAATTTCATATTCTGTACAAATTATTCTAAGCTTCCTAAGATCCCTTCATATGATGCAGCCTAATCAATAAATCATGAACCAGTTTTAGTTATTCTGTAGGTAAAGTCATATTTCTGTATATTTGTATCCAGGCTGTCGCCCTGTGTTTGCATATTTGTATTGTACCTTAGGCAGATTTAGGGGTTGTTATTCTAGACTCATAGTAATTGCAAGAAAATCCAGTTCCATCTGTTTCTGCCAACATATGGAAATTAAATGAGAATATCAACAGAAAACGGCACTTGCTCAACATGAAGTGCATGCCAGCTATTGTGTTTGTTATGGAAACTTGTGGTCAGGGAGGTTGAGAGAAGTCAGTAAACTGCCTGTCTGGTAAGAAATCCGGGCGCTGATGTTGTTCATGCCAGTCTGTCAGTTGTCAGTTGCTAGATTTCAGCTTAAAACAGCTATTTCCTTCACTTACAGATGATGTGTTGCTGAATGAGGTCCATTTCACCCTGCACTATTTAATATGAAGAAAGATTTTCATTGCACCAAAAAGCAGATAAGGTTTTGTTGGAAAAATGAGGGTCAAATCTGGAGAGGGACAAGGAATATGCAGGACATAACTTCAGATTTGGTGGGGGAATACAATTGCTGTTTTATCGACTAAATAGCAACTCTCAAATAGTTTTCATTCTTAATCAAATCATCACATACCCATGAGAAGGTACAACAGTTGCACTGTTACCTCTGCTCTGTTTTGCAATGGGTTAGAAAAATGTAAACTATATTTAAAACACACATGAGAAGAAAGAAGTGAGTTGTCTCCCAAGTGCCCTAGAATTTCAAACCGTCCTCAGTGTGAATCGATTCTGCACAAAAATTGTCCCCTAAAAACGCCTCCACCTGATGAACAACCCATCTTGGGGTTGTTCACTGCTCACTTTATGACCCCTGTCAAACAATGTTGAATAAGCTGGGTTTTGCTTTGCAGAAATGTCAGAAATGTTACTATTTTTCACTGCACAAGCTATTCTAAAGCTCTTTTTAAGTCCAAGGACTTTATAACAGGAAGAGCATGCTCAGGAAACAGTGTGCAGCACTGTGGGATAGGGATGGACAATCTCAAGCAAGCAGTCGAGCTTGGCTTAAGCGGTTGTCTGTCCTCAAAAGGGGTCTACTGTCTCTCTGCCCAGACATGGCCTGTTCATGTGTACACTCCCGATTAATCTCAAACACATGTAAAATGAGTTTACTAGGACCAGCATGAGTATCTGAGACAGTCTGGGCACATTTCAGATAGATCCTCTGATTTAATTAATTCTTTTTTTCTTGAGTCCTTGTTTCTTCCCTGCCCTTGCGTTAGCACTGACAGTTTTTTTCCCCCCCTCTGATGCCTAGAAGATCAGATAGTGAATCTGGTGTCAAGTGAAACCTACCACATGTGTCTCTTCATTTTTCTAAGCCACTTAACGAGATGGTTCAGGAAGCCTCATGACAAATAGGTCAGGAAAACAAAAGTTCTTGTCTTTTGAGTAACATCTTTGCCTTTCTCCTCCTGCAGAGCTGCATATCATCTCCCATCAGCTAAGCAACAGAGCTGTTAAATTCACAGCACCGGGTGCTGCGGGTGCATGTCGCAGCAGAGTGGCGGGTGGAGAGCACCGTCGGCTCTGAGGCAGTACCCCGGGAGGACGCCTGTTGTGCGTTGCCCACCGTGGGTTTGCCCCCGCTGCGTCAGTGGTGCTTTTGCACGCCTCTGCATTGGGATGCCATCCATGCGGTCAGCAACACGAAGACAGGGCGCTCCCTCAGTTATTTCCACCTTCCTCCCCCACCTTCTCCTCTGCTGTCTTAATTGTGATAAAAAGCCTGTGGCTTTAAGAACACTTAACTGTAATACAATTTTCATAGCTCAAGTTACATGCTAAGTAAGTGTTTTATATACCCTGTTTGTGAAAGTCCAGACAAGCTCTTTGTAGGAAGGTAAATAATACTTAAAGCCCTGATCATAATCATCATCCATCTCTGCTCTGTGATTTAATTTAATACCGATTATCAAGTGTTTTATTTTTAACAATTCATGTGGTGTTTGGCTGCCAGAAATGTGTATTCATTGCTAGAGACTCAGGAATTAGGCAAACCTAACATACGGGATTGCATGTCACAGTATAAAGCTGCTTTTAAGATGTTACTGCCTCCTCAAAGAAGAAAAAAAAATGTTGGAAGGCTTTATATTCAGGGAAAATTCAGTATCATATTATCTGGGTTTCATCTCCACCCAAGTTCTCACCCCATTTTCCTTTTCAGACATGAGGAAAGGAGCAATCTTTAAGAATTGTTTTTCTCAGAAACTGATTGCTTCTTTGGTTATTTTAGGTTCAAGATTTTACTGCTATACAAGCTCCAAGCCTCTTCCCCATTTACCCACAAGTTTAAGCACTCTCCAAGACAAAAAATGAACTTTCCTGGTCCCAAACAGCTTGCGGAGGAGAAATATAAACAAAACAGTAAATATCAAAAAAGTGAGTGAGAGAGAAAGGAATGCACTCTGGGAGCAAAACGAGATGATGGTGATGAATTCGGAGTCTCACAGCTGGCCCGAAGTTTCTTTTTCTTCTTCTTTCTTCTTGTTCTGTTTGAAAGGGTCAACATAAATTCTGTACTCTCCTACCTTCCCCACAAAAGCCAGCTTCTTGGTGTCCCACATCAATGTCAGGCTTCACACTTCACATCCGCTCCCTTGTCTGGCCCTCCCAAGACTTTCAGTTCCTTCTCCCTCCCCGCCTGACTGAGGCAGTTAAAAAGTAAAAGGTGACAGATGAGTAGAAGACATGGGCCTTCACGGGAGACTGAAACGAGCAGTTTTGCTCTCCTTCCTGCTCGGCGCATCTCACGTTTCATTCCAGAGCCTCCATTAGCTTCAGTGGGGCAGCGCCGATCTACACCAGCGCAGCACCTGTCCCGTTGCGTGTCGGCAGCCACGGTGCGTGCCTGCGAGCCGCACACACGGGGCACACGCAACACGCATGGCATCTGTGACAAGTAACACATGACGCTGCGCAAGCTGTGGATTTCCCAGTCCCCAGCCCACAGAGATCGCTTCGACTCTGTAATATCCTTGGTATAGTCAAATATCTATAGGACTGGACGTGTAGGGAACCCCCCAAAAGACTCTGGATGCTGAAGTTTCCCACTGTAAAAATGAGCTGCAGCTGAAGTATGGAAAGACACAAGAGCACAACTCTGTAAGAAGAACAAGACACTGAGAAGTAAAAACAGGAATGCTTGTTTCTTTTTATCCCGGCAACTTCTGATTAATTTCATAATATTAAACTTTTTGTTGTGTTGCCTTTTTAGATTTAGCCTGCGTGACCTAGCAGCTGTTTCACTTGGCTCAGGGCATTTATGACTTTATTTTGGACAAATCTTTAACATTTTCATTTGATTTTTCCCAACTCAGCTTTGTGCCTCAAAATTTGTTTTAAATTTTACGGTCATTTTTTCCCCCTTTCTTACCCTTCTTACAGCTGTAGACTTTGGAACCTAACAACTGTGGTGTTCCTTTTCTCAGCCAACAGCATATTTTGTAAGGTAAAGACGAAAGAAAGGAGGACATTTGGGAGGGAAAGAAAAGGGAGAAAAGAAAAGAAGAAAGACAGACAGACGCAGGAAAGGTCATTTTACTAACTATTTGGAGCTACTCAGAACAAGCTAAAACCTAACACTATATAAATACTGAAGTACACAGTAGACTAAAAGTATTCAATAAACATTTACTGTGAATGGAGGCATTAGGAAAGGCTTAGGCCCTGCCTGAATTCCCATGAAATTTATAAATATTTCTTTCATTTGTTCTCCATTTACAATTAGTTGCGGTCAAGCTGATCAAAGACAGAAGAGGCCTGTTGCATGTGAACCAGCATCCCTCACAATGACATTCACAAAGCAGAATGAAATATGAAATATCAGGTTTCCACGGATGTATGAACTTGTAAAAAATCTGAAAGAATAGGAGGTTTTTCACACTGAGTAATGTGAAACATTTGGTGCGGATTGTAGGCCTCTGAAGAGGAAAACTGAGAGCCAAAATCCATCAGGCAATAAAACAGAAGCAGGCAAAAGTTAAAACAACAGCCATTCACTACAATCTATTGATTTAGATAGCATTATTGTCCCTGCTACAGCAGTCATGGATTCTAGCAGGAGCTTCCATTTAAATGATTATCAAAAACAAATGCTAGCACCACCACAGACCTGAAAGCAGGCTTCAATAACCTTTGTGTCAGGAATATATTTTGTCTGCCCCACTGCACTAAAAAAAAAAAAATCTTTGCCATAGCCCGTTCACGCTGCTCCCAAGCATTTCCAGCTAAACAGGTGCTAAGGTTAATTGGCTAAGCAGCCTGAAGCTTCCAGTTTTCAAACGAACTTTAAGTAAATAAATAACCCCGAGTGGATCCAGAAGGATAGACTTGCACAAAGCCTCAAAGCTGCGCGCTGCAGTGCTTGGGGTTACCTTTTTTATCTCTTTTGCAGACCTGCGCCTTTCAGAGAGCGCGGACCGTCGGCCTTTGTGACTAACACAGTGTGCTTTAATTGCTTCCTATGTCTTTTGCAGCTGTCAGCTCCTCATGGGGTCAGGGCCGGCAGGGGAGGGCCGCGCCGAGTTTGCATCCTCTCCCCTCCTGCAACGCTCTGCAGCAGGAGAGGGACATCGCCCCGGCATCTGTGGCCGTCACTGAAACGAGGCGAGGGCCCGCTCAGCGCGAGGCGTTACTCACCTCGATCTTCAGGCACCAAGCCTGAGAAGAGAAAAATGTCTCTATTTTGCTGGAAAAGGCGCAGAGGAGTGGGGACAGAGACCCACATGCACCCCCAGCCCTATTTTATATATATATATACATACATCTATAAATATATGTATATATAGTCTTAGGTGTGCTGTAGAAGGCGGTCAGGGAATGGAAGGTCTTGCAGTTAAGAGTACTGCCAACCTTAAACGCCAAGAAGTCATGCATCGAGGCCCCAAAAGTTACAAGACCAGCTTACCAGAAGTAATGGATTTTGTGTACGTGTTTTGTTAAACCGATGCACTTGGGGTTTTTGTACTTTTCTCAATGCCCGCAAGAGCTAGAAACTTGCTGCTTTGCAGGAAAGCTGGGAGTCTAGAGTAATCACACATCTCTGAGGACCAGGGCTTTAAGAAAAACATCCAGTATTACAGGACTTACAGCAAAACCCTTGGAGACACCAACACTGGGCTGCAAGGTGGAAGATTTGCATCCGACTCTCCGGGCTAGACAATGGCATGCTGTTGACAGGTAGCTGCATGGCAAACTTCAGCTCCCCATAGTAAACCCAAAAACGTCAGATAACTCCTCCGATCCTGTTTTTCCTGGGTGGTTCTCAAAGTTCCCACGTAACTTCAGTCAAGTTTCTTGCTAGATCTCTGCCTCAGTCTTCCAGACACAGAAGCATTAAAAAAAAAATAACTCAGACAATAATAAGTATAGGGATGTATCTGCTCAGGTTGTCTTGTAGTAGGGAATTGAGCAGGAAAGTGCTGTACTGTTTAGAGAGATGGTGTAGGTTTAAAATGCTATATAATAAAATAATGAGCTATGTCATTTTCTGGAGTAATAGAGGCTAGGGCTCTTAACATGAAGTGATACTGAGAGAAAAAAAAAATCAGAGTTCTGATGTTATAATATGGACTAAATAGCATTATTCTGTTGTGGCGGGCGATTCTTTGCAAAATGTCCCTGACTGGTGACATAACTGGTAGGGCAGCACAGAGGAGTGTAGGAACTGCGACTATTTTCAAAATAAGTGTCTCGAAAATGAAAGCAGTGAGGAGGGATTTCCAACCTTGTAAGTGAATAAACTTCAGCGTCTGTCTACCAGACAGGCAGGTGTACGCTTGTGTTTTTAATATCTTCCTTTGCAAAAGTGAAAAACTTCCACATTGAGGCAGATAGGGAACAGTTTGGATCACAATGGGAAACAGCCCAGGAAAAAGGGAAGTAGAGATATCCAGGGAAAACAGAGTGACAAAAACAAAGTTCTGGAACTTACCCAAAGCCTCCTCTGAATGGACTTACCTTTTACATCATTACCTAGAAAAATGGGGTTTTATGTTTTTTACAGATGCAGTCCACAAATTTAGAGACCAAAAATAACCCAAGAGACAGTACCTCAAGGACCAACTCATTTTCCCTCTCTGAGTGCCCATTTTTTGCAGCCCTCCACTTTATAAATCACACTAATTCATAGTCAGATCTTAGGATAATGTCAGGTCTCTGTCACATGAAAAAATGCTAACATCCAATGCATTTCTTCTTGCGTGACCCCTGTCCAGCCACCAAATGTCTCTGATCTATCCCCAGAACTCCATCACTTTCCACCATTTCTTCCTTTTACGTCTTTCTGAGGAAACTCGATGTACTAGTTTGCTCGTGACATTTTTTTCCTCCTAAGAGATTCAGGCTATCTCCAGCTGGTGGTTGTGGTCTACTCTTCCACCCCTTTTCACGGGTAGTCTCGTTCTTCCATTATCATTGTTTCTACACACATCTGGGACCTATTTGGAGGCAAACAGAAAGACGTCTGCAGAGACAGTTGGGCTGAGCTGTCTTCTGAGCACAAGCCATACTGTGAGTCATATTGCCTAGGTGTCTACTTCTCTCTTTTCCTTCTGTCTTTGCTACGCCGTCATCAATAGAGGTGTAAAAGGTACAACTGATGCTTTTGAGAGCTGCCAGACCTCAAGTCAGATTTACTGAGCGTTTTAAGGGCCTATCAGCTTGAATCTGAAAATAATAGAGCTTTCTGAGGAAGCAGATGAAGGA
Organism: Dromaius novaehollandiae; assembly: GCF_036370855.1. Lineage (NCBI taxonomy): Eukaryota > Metazoa > Chordata > Aves > Casuariiformes > Dromaiidae > Dromaius > Dromaius novaehollandiae. The sequence continues at coordinate 7,743,895 of NC_088132.1, forward strand.
TTCTCTTTGTCCAAAAGGAGCTTACATTTGCTAAGCTTCAGGCTTCGTGTTTTCTACTTCCAAAAAGGCAAGCATAAACATGTGCACTCAGGGAGTTCACCATCCCTAAGGACCTTTCACAAAAGAGATGTTTGTCTCCAGATTAACACTAAACAAAATCAGAAGCTGAAGCAGGCACACATTCCTCAGCACAGATGCACATCTTTAGCATTTCGTTCTTATTTATTGGCCAGAAAAATGCACTATAGAAGAGGCCTCTGGGATAAACGGACTTGCTTCCCCTCAGGGATGGATCTCAGGACTTTACTTTCATTTATTTTCTTGGAGGAAGGAAGAGAGAAGCCAAAAATCTCCAATGAAATGCTATCCATGCCATAAAACTGAAAACCATTTACATAAAAAATTTAATTGAGATTATCCTTAAACAATCCTGCAGCGGCTGTGGAAATATGTGGTTTAAGCTTTTACCCATTTTGGTTTGGTCCAGCTAACTGCTCAGCTAAAAATTTCCAGAAGAGTCTAACCTTCTTCACATGACATGTTGTGGACTATACCAGAACACCGTACTATGTGTTCTTCCAAAAATCAATGTTCCCATTTTTATTGGCTAGCATGCTTCAACATTTGTTTTTGCTCAAGTTCATTGTAAATACATATGTGTGTGTGTGTATATATATATATATATATATACACACATCCATATATATACATTTTAGAACTTTTTGTGGCAAGATAATATACCAGTTCTATATGCAAGCCTGATTTATCAGGAGTTATAAAGGTCAACGTTCAAGACACAAACAAAAAGTGGCAACTTTTGCCCTCATCCTCTGCACAAGTTTGCTCTTGCCAGCAAGTGAATGCTGAGGAGACGTATTGGACTCAACTAATGAGCACAGCTGACTCTCTTCGGTCACGGAGGAAGAACAGCAGTCACAAAATGGGCATGCTTCCCACTCAAAATGCACATGCCTCATAGCAATGCTGGCCACTCCTAAGCTAAAAGAGCATAATGGTGGTGTCATGAAGTAGTTCCTCTGTAGTGCATTGATATCTGACATCAAGATACATTTTAAGCTGAGAGGTAGGAGCATAAAGAGATAGTGGTAGATAGAAAGAAAGAGAGAGAGCGAGAGAAGCGAGGGCCTCAGGAGAGGTGACGGTGTGGAAAGTGAGATATGTTCTTACATTCGTTTCACAAACGGAGTCCCTGCATGAGGCTGCCGTATGTTGTTGTTTGTGCATCCCTATCCTGTGGTCTTTGAACGCCCCTTTCTTGTCACGGAGTGTGATTGGGGTTTTGACACCGTGAGGATTCTCATTTCTTTTTGCCTAGTTTGCCAGGGACGCATGATAAAGTTTGCAGGTTGTTTCATCAGTGGGCACTCTCACGCACCCCTGCTCTTAGGTTAGTTGCTTTCAACCTGTTGTTTCCCAGACATTATTACCACTATTCCCTAGTAGTAATAATAATAATGGCTTTATTGCATTTTGCAGTTCACAGTGCAGCAACTGATTGCATTTTACTTGTTCTGTTATTTCTGAAGAATGTCAGTAAGATCCCCTTTTTTTTTTCCTCACTCTGAGTACTGTAGAACAAAAATTATTTTCTAAATGTTGCTTGTCTGTTGATACTGCCTGCTGGAAATGCATACTGGCTTATATGAGATTTGGGATTAAACTTGACAGGAACACTTTTCCCTTTATGATGAGATCAGAACAGATTCCTGAACAAATCATTATGGCTCTGTTTCCAGAAAACATTACAGCAGAGCTTTGTTCATGCTACTATCATAAAGGGTTTCACCAGTATTTCTATTACAATCCTTATTTTCAAAGGTTTTTAACTCAGCCAGGGCAATTCACTGTGGGCTGAAAGTTGTCATTTCATGGTGTTCACACCATGAAGAAATTTGTTTCATCATAAACTCTGAAAAATAATAGCACAAGTTGTTCTGAAGCTGGAAAGATGTGCACGCTAGTGGAAGGCAGTGGATTCGTACAATGCCATTGTTTAATCTACTGGAATCAAAATCAAAGGAACAAGTTTTTTTGTTTTTAAGCAAAGATCAGCCATGAGGAAAAACATGATGGAAATATGGCAGCTATCATAGCTGTTACAAAATAAGACCCTCATCCCACAGCCAGGTCAATGTGGAAAAAGCTTTTCTGCCTGGTGGAGCTCACCACGATTCAATGCATGCTTCAGGGTCCTCGCAGGCAGACTTTAAACTTACAGCTCCCACATCTGCATTTCCAATGGGATGTGGTGACCCACAAAGGGCAAAGGAGAAGTTGTGGGGCCAAATTCTCACTCGGCGTGAACTGTCTGTTGTAACCTGGCATGAAAAGTTCATTTTGATGGAGCCATAGCAGCACCAGTTTACTCAAGGGGTCCACGTCACTGTGGAATTAGCCCTTCGTCTGTTGCTGTGCAGATGCAGCCGGAGCCCTGGGAGATGCTGAGGGGCTGCTGGACTGAGAGTCTGAACTTCGTCTTCTGCAAACCTGAGATCTGTTAGCGACTTTGCAGGTCAACATTGTGTCCTTCCCCACATCTGCTTCCCTTCCAACAGTTTGTGTTTGGTGTTCATGCCGTACCGTTCTCAGGGCAGGACGTTTCTTTTACTGGGTGTTTGTACAGCACCTAGCACAGTGGAGCATCAGTTTTACCTGAGTCCTCTAGACTTCACTGTACTGCAGGTAATAATAGTAGAAATGAACAATAAAGTCTCTGTAACTCCGCTCATTCACTTCCATGAGAAAAATCTCATCCCCCCAGTCTGGAGTTCTGCCCATGATAAATCCACAAAGTATGAATTGGGATCCAGACTTTCCATATTGTAGCTCACGAGCTTGGCTCCAGGGTTTTGGTTATGGCCCATCTTTATTACTAAAACATTTCTCTGCCTTCCTCTGAAACATCCTCTCTACACCAAACATGATTTCCTGGGATAGTGAGTATAATTCACATTATTGCACATACTTTTTCTGCTTTAATTTTATCTCAAAAAGATATTAAATCTACATTTATTAAATGGAGTCACTTTTCCAGCCTACAGGCATCAGCCCAGTATCTTGAAAGATGTAACAATGAGGTTTATGATTGAAACCTTTTTTAGAAAACATGAACAAATGATAACCAGTTGTGATAGTTTTCCACATTTTTACAATATCTAAAAATATGTTCAAATATCCAGAAATGATCTTGTGATTTGATTTATTCACAAGTCCCCTGAAGTGTTTAATAAGTACAATATGGTACAACTAAAATCATGCTTATTACTGCTATTAGCTTGGTAATTCTCCAAGATGAAATCATACTTTTCAGGTTATAAATATACATTTTTATTGTTGATTTTATGCTGCATTTTGAAATATTGCTTCTCTGCTTTCATATTTTCAGTGCTGTATTACAGTACTATAAATCAGCCCAGCAGTAAAGGAATTCTAATTGATATCAGGTGATTTTTTTTTAAATGGGGAAAAAGTTAAATTTATATCCCTTTGAATGGAGATAAATTCTCCTGAAGCTCTTAAAAAAAATCAGATGTGTCCAGAATGTATCATCTGATTTATCTTTTTGAAAGACTAATCAGATAAAAGTATGCACAATAAACATCAAAGTGTACATATGAGCACAAAACCACCATAAAGGATACTTCTAGATGTCTAACTAAGTACAGAGAATCCTTTCCCTTTTTTTTTTTTTTTTTTTTGTCTCTACTGTTTCAATTTTTCCATCCCACTAACTACGCATGCTTGCGCTTCTGTTCTGCTTCCTGCTTATCCACATATTTTATCATTCTTTCAAAAAAAAATCTGGCCATGGCAATATATTTTTAACATCTCAGCACCTTTATAGAGCCAATCTGGTCCATAAACCATTGATTCTGTCTGCGATGGACCTGTCCAAAGATGCTCTCTATGTCCATCTGCACCACATCCAATACAGTAGTTAGACTAGCAAGCCACAATCAGCTCTGCACTGTGAGCTAAGTGCTGGGATTTATCCTTAGGGCTGGTGCCTCCGGGCAAGGAAAACATTAGTAGATTAATGGGCTTGGGGTAACAAGGCAGAAAACACATACTGTGTGTAGAGTATTTCACAAGAACATTGTGGACTTTCCTTTTCCCACAATTACACAAATGAATTCTCAGAAAATGCAAGTTATCCAGGAAAAAAATAAGACAATCAAAACAATTAATACAGATTTGGTTCCTGTGTGCTGACACAGTGGACCTCAAGAAGGCAAGTCACGGGAGACACGCGGTGGATTAAGGAGTGTGAGTATAGTCCATGCGCGAATTCGTGGAGGCCATGAGCCTTGCTCATGGCTTGGAGGCCAAATGTGCCTCCCCTATTTTAGCTCCTATAGTCCCTACAAAAAGGGAAGTGCTTCATGGATTTTAAAGCATTCAGAGGGCGCTCTTATGGCTTACTGCAGAATCTCATATTCTCTTATCTGAGCCTGGTTTGGGGCAATGCAGGATAGTTTTGTAGCCCCTTTAATTTTCCTGGTATTTTTGCTTTCCAGCCCACAAAGCAAAAATCTCACAACACATCACCCATCAATTGAAAGATAAAACACATATGCAAAAGAAATAGCCCTCTTAATTTCTCAGACCTCCCTGCACTGGGTTAGGCAAGCTCTTTAGCCAAATTGCATTTCGGGGGGGGAAGCCATAGTGTTAATAGGATTCATTACTCAATACTGTAGGCTATGTAGAGTTACATTTCTTATTTTGCTTTTTCTTTTTAAGAGTGACTGAATTGCTCTGTGCACACTTGATGCTCCTAAACAACAGGAATTTGACAGAGGAGCTCTGTCATGAAGGCCAGAAGTAAGATTAAAAATGAAATGGATCCAAATAAAAATCATGTCAAGCAAATATTCAGCAGAAAGGCATCTCAGCAAAGATGAAATAAGCAAAAGGATATATATGCACACCTTGGACAGCTGCTTAGGGCCAGATGAAAACCAAATGGAGGAAATCAGGAGTAAAATAAGGCTGAACAGGCAGATATTTGGAAAGATAAAAGGTAACATGAAAAGTCACCCTTTATTTGGTAAGGAAAGTCTACATCACAGAGGTGACAATATGCAGCATGACTTGGAGATATGATCCTATGCCAATAGGATAAAAAGGACAAATTTGACATCCACTGAGACTTTGCTCCCTGAAGAAGAGTGGAGACAACCACTGAGGATTACTGCGATGAACAGAAATGCATGCCTGGAGTAGGAAATCAAGTGATAGTGTTAGAGATCTCAACAGTTTGAAGCTCTAGCAGTTCACTAGTAACGTAGACATTGCTGGATGTTCCTGTTACAAAGAAAAATTGATGTGTACTTGCTTTTTGTCTCTTCTTTACCTGGCACACTGAGGGTCAGCTGCAGGGGAATATCTCTGCTCACAGCTCCAGCTCCCATTCCAGCCAAGTTCAAATCTGTCACCTCTCTCAGGTGCATGCTGTAAGTATTCTTCCTCCTGTACTTTGTTTTTCTCTTTCCCTCTGTTTTAAGCTCCTTCTCCATCATGCATCAAAACAATTGCCCTGCTTCAGACCAAGGTTGCATCTAGACCAGTAACCTGTCTCCAAGAGTGGCCATAGGTAGATGACCAGCAAAGTGCAACAGGGAAAACACATACAACACTTCCTCCTGCCTACTCTATCTGTCTGCAAAATACACATTTTTCTGTAAGCATATATTGCCTAGCACACTGTCCATTTACAGTGAATCTAGTTTTTGGAACATTATGTGCATTGTCAGGTAACCCCACTGATTTCATAGCTGACTCCTTTGGGTTGGTTACTGAAAGGAGAATCATGTCCAATATATAATGTTAATTGCTGGGATAACTCCAGTGTCTATGCCAGAATTGTGCATGAGGTAAAGTTAGGCAATCAGGAGAAGAAAATATAACTTACAGGTTGTATGTATGAGCTAGATTGATTTTGTCTTATCTGCTGTTAGCCATCTAACAATATCTGGTCCACACCAGCATAAGAAGCCTATCTTAGGGTGTGATGAAAAATCCTCTCATTCTTTATACAGAGAAAAAGGTATTGGATAATTCATTTAGAACAGATGTCTAGCTTTTATATGGCTGATATTATATAAGATGAATCTATATTCCCAGCGTAGGCATCAGCCTTTAAGAAAGATCATCACAGAATCACCATGATACCCACATAAAACATCCAAGGGAGCATAATGAGTAATTGCTCTGCCTTAGTTTCAGGAAACCTCTTCTGCCCCCAGGAAGCTGTGCTGGAGCTGAGGAAAACAAACAACCACGACAACAGCGACCGAGTATGCCAGCTTCTTAAAAACTGCAAACCAGTCCAAGGGAAAAACAAGGCTGGCGACAGTACAACAACTAAAAGCAACGAGTGCAAGACGATTTCTCTGTAATCACACCTGGGTGGGGAAGAGGGGCCACGCTGGGGCTGAGGGTCTGGTGGGCTGCGGAGTGCAGGCTGGGCGTGGGGGACAAGGAGGTGGGTGCAAGTCCCCTAGAACCCCCAACCCGAGTGATTTCCACGCAGCTCCTCTCACCGCGGGTGCCAGGAGGACGCTGCTGCTACTGCACGGGTGGCTGGGGTCACTCGGTGGGCCCCAAGGCCTGCGGCGCCTGGGAGAGGCCGGGAGCTGGCCCCACGGCAGTCGTAGGCTGGATCAGTTAGTTCTTTGCTCTTCTGAAGATTTTCTCTCTCCAGCACAAAATTTCATAAGGTAGCAACTTTGAACCAGAAAACATAAGATCTGGGGATTCCTTCTGGAATTACAGGTGCGGAACAAGGGCAGCAGTAGGTGACCAGAGCAAGCAGAGAGGCTTAGCCTTAGCTGGGATCCACTCCAAAGCCCACTGAGGACAGTGATTTCAGTGGGCAGGCTCTTGGCAGCGCGTAATCGCGTTCCCACCAGAGCTGGGCAGCCATGGAGCATCTTCTTTCCTGGCTGTTTACTGGCAACTGTGAGAGCATTTACTTATTTTGGATGTTTATAAACTCTTGTTGGAACACAAGGCCTATATGGAATCATCTAAATCCTGATCTTTTTGATCTGGAAAACCTTCAGTAATTGAAAAAAATCCATTTCATCTCTTGCTTCAGAACATCATGTATACTTTATAACCTAGGAACCCATGGCTCAGATTTAATGGTAATCATATAACATCTGTTTAATTTTAAAATTTATATGGAGGCTTTTTTGGAAATCCCTCAGAGTTTTTCAACTTTCTGTCTTCTCTAGGCACACAGAGGATGTAGAAAATTAATTTCCTGTGTAAAAATACAAGATGACAGAAGGTCCAAGGTTAAACCTATTTACAAAGAAAATCACTGCCAGTGTTTAGAAAATTCTGCTTTTATTTGAAATATTTGGAGGTGTACCTGGCTTCCCATGTCCTCATGGTATTTAAGCATATAAGGCTTTCTGTCCAATAAACTGTAGTGAAAAACCTTCTCTGTATTGATTTTTCCCTGATGAATTGTGAACTGTCTATTCATATGGTGATCCATTTATTTTAATAAAGAGGACGAACCTGTAGGAGTTTCTTATTTTCCCACCCCTCTGGCCTCTTGTGAAAGGACTTAGCCTGCTGCAGAGGCCAGTGTTCAATTTAGAGAAGAAACCAGATGCCACTGGCTGACATCTACATGGTTACTTTATGGCAGAGTTAGTTTACAGCAGAGTAGGAATGTTTCTCTCCTTTCCTATGCAAAATGAAAGGGGAGAAAATGCAAAGCCCAGACACAGCAGAGACCAATATAAGGGTCTCACTGCAAGGGAAGGACTGACCCTCATTTCTTCTACTCCCACTGAAGCACCGAAGTGAATTAGGACAAAAAAGTTTGGTACACTTGAAGAGAGGATAGTCCAGGGCCTGCTGAAGGACATCATGAAGTCATCAGTTCAGTCCAATTCGGTGCCTTATTCTTTGGTTAAAAACTATGTGAAATGAATCAGTCTTTTTTTTTTTTAATCCAGTTGCACAGTGTCCAAGCTGTTGCCTTGCAGTAGGTAGTCCCACCACAGGAAAGCCATGAAGCCAGCTGACACCTTCATTCCCCATCTCAGAAAAGAGAGGAAGGGCTAAGCAGAAATCCCTTTTACCAGCAGAACTGGCTAGATGACAGTGAGGTGGACTGATACCTGACTGTAGGACTCAGCTCTGCCAGACTGGGGCAAGACATGTGGGAGACAGTGTCCAGGTCTCCCAGCTCTGAGTGGTGATGCCAGGGCTCCCGTGACCCTCGGCTGGGACCTCCTCACCGTCCCACCCTCCTTCACCTGGAGGGCTCCAGGCTCCCAGACCCGACTCAGAGCATTAACCCAGGAGGGCAGGAGCTCCAGAGGCCCGACCAACAAGAGCGCCTGGGTCTTCAACCACTAGCACCATGTGAGAAACGCTCGGAAAGCTGCCGTCTGTGCCTGCACAGCAGGAAGCAAGCCAAGCAGCAGCAGCAAATAATGAGTTCTCAGGTGTTCGTCAGGATGCCATCTACCCTGGATGGTTTCTGTGTTTCAGAGTACCCCAGGAGAGTCTGGAACTGATGGCTTTCTTTGATCTTGGATATTTCTCTTTTTTTTATTTCTTTCCCAAGGGAAATTTCAAAATATCTCGTTTTCATTGTAGCTCAGAATAAAAAGGCTTTCAAAAGATTTGAATTTCCTACAGAACTGTTTAAAAATAAGTTTATTTGAAGCAATGTGGCTGCTCACATTGAAATTTGCAAGTAGCTTGGACAATGCTTTACTGAAGATTGGGCCAGGTTTGCATGTGGCATTTGGCTATGGCTTTGCTCCTTCAGTGACACTTTCAGAACATCATGCTTTTTTTTGCATGAGGCCTACCCAGCAGTTTCTGAGTGTACTGTAGGCCCAGGAAGGTCATCAGCTACCCACCCAGTAACACTCTGGAATCAAATATCCCTGCAGTAAAACCACTACTGTTTCATTGCTCTTAATAATTATGCACAGGGGTAACAAGTATGTGACTCTATTGATAAAGTCCAAAACTGAATGCAATTCAATTCATTCAGTCATCACTGCACTGACCAGATGTTAAAAAAAAAACAGTAAAAGATTATTTTTGTCAATAAAAGGAGTTCATACAAGTTAATATGAGTAGAGTCTGTTGCGTTAAAAGGTGTTAGTTTTACAGTCCTTTTTTTCTGAGCAGAACCACACTATAACATGAATTTATTCTAAATTGTTAGCTGTTTGATCTTCTTCTTTTTCCTTTACAGTGTTAGCCTTCAGGGAACACCTAAAGACCTAATAAAGGACCTCATAGCGTTAGGCATTCTACATAATGCAAATTAACAGTCAAGGCCTTAAATAAACATGCTATGCTAAGGCAATCTGGCCAAAGAATTGCTACTTCTCTTTCTTCCCCAAGTGATTCCCCTTCCTTTCAAATTCTGGTGACATGCTTAGCAATTCAGGTTATTACTAAAAGCAACAAAGCATCTCAGCCTTTGCTGCAATTTGGAAAGAAGATCTCAGCAGTAAAATGATCCACAAAATAAAATGTACCTGGATTAGCTGAATCTTTGGAATGGGGAAGCTCATCCACAGGAGAGGATAAAGAAAGTATAAACACTGGAAAAGGTTTTGCTGTGGCAGAAAAAGGAGATGTCAGTGTAGCTTAAGCTCAGGAGGAAGTCTGAGAAGACTAATAGTACAGTATCCAGTAACAGAAAGCAAGGGCAGATGAGGAAAATACTTGTATTTAGCTGCTTCTCTCCTCATTCCATTAATGCTCTTTATCAGCCTGAAGGATCTCACTACATTTCTCTAAAATTGCTCAATGAAATAGCTTCTTCCTTAACTGAAAAATGGTCTGGCAATCATTGAGCAGAACAACAGACAGGCCACCTGCTATGCAAAGCATTATTGGTTTGCCCTGTGTCATATGCAGTTTTAAAGAAATATTAGGATCTGCCGTGAAAAGAATGAAAGGAAAGCTAAAGTTTCCTTCCTTGCTGTTGTGGAACAGAAAATTAGGGGAAAATATTGAAGTATTGTATGTGGTTTCTCATCTGGATATTATTAGTTTGCATTTTTTTAATCATGTGCAGTACCATACAGATTGTTGATTGCTACTGTTTTTCTTAAACGTCTTCCTGTTATGTATAAAATACAACGCAATTTATTTTTGTCCATCTTTCATATCAAACCACTACAAAACACTTTCCCAGATGATTTTAGTATGTACTTGGGATGGCCATAAAATAAAATAATAATTTGCTGTTTTATGTGTGCAAGGAAGCATTAGATCGTGTACTGTATTAGATTACTAAGCTGTAATAAGTAGAAAATGTCACAATAACCTAGACAGAGAGAATAGCAAGACTGCACTTGAGACCTCTACTTAAAGATGAACTGCAAAAAGTTTTAAAAATAAAATGCATTTGAGGCAGCCACAGGAAGCTAGAGATAAAACACTGATAAAAGAAGAATCCAAGCAGCAACTTATGGAAAACTGGTGCTGCTGAGAAGCATTAAAAAAATCTGTGCTGCAGTGTTCTGTTCTTCTGCACGCCAGTGACACCACAAGGACCATAAAACGTCACGGTGAGCCATGCCCTCTTTTATTCCCTCTTCTCAGGCCCGTGTGTGTGCAGGTCCCACTTCCGCTGAACAAACGCCTGGGCCAGCACCCCACACCCAGTAAGTGCTCACAGCTGCCCCGCGCCCAGGGGCCTGCGGAGGTGCTCCCAGCCCCGCAGAGGGTTGTCCCAGGCTGCACCCGAAGCAGCAGACACTCGTGCTTCGCTCTTCCTCACGACAAAGCTGAAGAGGCTCAACATATAGGCAGCAACGGAAAGTGTTGCAAGAACATGCCACAGAGATAAAACATTTTCTGTTTAAAACTCTCTGGGGTGACAGCATGAGGGAAGGCTCCCCAGGAATTTTCTTCTTTTTTTTCAGTTTCCTGGGCCCTTTTAAAAAGGTATATCATATTCACTACAAAGTTTCATATTTTGCAATCTGCACGAATCACACGATGTGCAGCTTCTACTATGCCATTTGTTGTGAGGGTTCATTGTAGACCCTCTAATGAGCCTGCCATACTCCTCCAGCATGCACAGCACTGTCTTCTCAATCATGCCTTTCAAGAGATTAAGATTCAGTGATGCAATACAGCCCATGACACAAAGACTCTTTTCAAACTTGAAAGAGCCAGTTGTTTTTACAACCTCCAAGCATGCACAATCTTTGCCTCACATGTCCATGCAATAAGTGGCCTAAAAGTTTCATATCCTCCTTGCAATATGGAACTTGACCCTCGAAAATCCCTTATGACAATTCAACTAGTAGAACGGAAATCTTTTCCCAATACCCTAAGGACGCTGGCAAAATATTTGTACTATTTCCATGTATACACACTCCATTACACTGTCCTCCTTGCATATTACACAAACTAACAACATTTTCGAAGCTGTGTATCCTCCCGTCTGCTCCATACATAAATTATCTCAGCTGCCTTCAGACTCCTTAGATTAAATTCTTCACTTTCTCTCAGCTCCGTCCGGCAGGAGCTACATTTCAGAGTGCAGCTAAAACCTGTCTCCTCCTTAGGTCAGCTCTCATTGCCTGAACAGGAGTGTCCAGACCTGGCAGGCACAAGCAAACTGACCTTCGTGGACTCTGGGAAGAGCTCAAAACTTGCAGTTCCCAGGGCTGTCATCTTTAATACACTGCGGACTGTGATATAACTATAGCAATTGGGCCAGCAATGTGTTTGACCATTTACAACCCCTTATTGCTGTTCCACCAGTGGAAAGGAAGCATCCTTATTTGAACAGACCTGCAGAAAAGTCACAGACCCAGAGAACAGGAAGCTTTTAGATGAAAAGCATTAGATGGAATCAAAAATGGACAGCACTAAACAGGACCGTCCCTTTCAGTGCAACCCCCGTAGCGATACTCCCTGAGCTCCCCTTGAACACAGGCTGGTAGTAAGGAACTGCCCACCTGGGTCCAGCACACTGTCCATCTAATCCCATATCCTTTCTCCGATGGGGGCCAGCAACAGATATTTCAGTGTAAGGCAGAAGATTCACCGCCCTCCAAATGCCAGAGGTCAGCTTGATATCATTGTCACCCCTAACACTTCATTTTCAAGCACCACCAATAAGGAGTGTTTTTTTAATGAAAACAAAAACAGAAGTGTAAACTCTATAATACTTTTTTATGTGAAAAGGCAATAAAGAAGTTTAAAAAAAGAATTTGAGTGGAGAAAAGTCCTATTTCTTTTACTGTATCAAAAACATAGGGGAAAAAAAAAGAAACATAACATTTTCCGCAAGATTTTGACAGGCTTCTTTTGAAAACAAATTCTAGCCGTAATGGTTCACCCCCTTCTCCATTATTGGCTATGACTGACTTAGTCAAAGAATTTTTCTGCAAGGTTTGATTTTTCTTAAAAAAGTGTATCAGACCAGTGTCTATAGAGTGAGTAGCCCAGAAAGGCATTTTAATGCTGGTCCATCTCTGTTACTGATCCATAAACACCAGATATTTCTGAAGGCAAATCCAGATAAGTATCCAAATGTCTAATGCATTCTCTGGTATTTGGTCATATACTTATATATTCTGGGAAATCAGATCAGAAGTTTACAAAGTCTGCATTGTTTGTGGTAATAATCATTTGGAAGTTTGGAGCAGAGCATTAAAAAAGTCATTTTTTTCCCTTGAATTTTAGTGCTTTCAGTTCTACATAGAGAAATAAAATTAACTAAAGCTTCTTAACACATAAATCAACATAAAATAGACGCATGACTGGTTAGAAACATTTTCGCTGAACAAGTGAGATGTCAGTGGTTCTTTTGACAGCAGGAGCACATTTATGTTGACTGTCCTGGGTCCGGTGCTATTCAGCATTTTCATGAACTACTTGGCGTAGACAGCATTCCCACTAAATTCATAAACAGTGAAATCTGGGCAAGATAGTTCATCAGGAGACAAGACAAGTATTCAAAATGGTCTTGAAAAGCTGGAGGATAAATGTGGAATAAACAAGGTATAGTTCAACCAGGAGAGACGCAAGGTTCTTGGGGAAGAAAAATCATCTGCATAAGAAGAGGATGGGGTGCTGCTGGCAGAGTAGCAGTTTTGCAGAAAAAGGTTTGGGGGTTGTACCAGCGCATAAGCTGCATATAAGTCAGAACAGGCAAGCTGTTGCAAAAAATGCCCTACCAAAATGGCTAAGCAGGAAAGTAATCTATGGGACACAACTTAATTCTTCCATTCCACTTGGTTCTGGTAAGCTTCCAGCTCAAGAAAGGTTTGGCCTTGGTTCAGGAAGTCATGAGAATGATTACCAATGAGAAAACCATGATATTTAGGGAAAGGCTGAAGTACTGCATTGTTTAGTTTGGAGAAGGGAAGACCAGGGAGAGACAGCAGCAATAGTCTTCAGCTATGTCAAGGGTACCTGCAAAGAGGAAGGAAATAAACTCTTCCCTGTGTCCACTGAAGACAAGAAAGCAAGTAAATTAGTTTAATGATGTGCAAGAAAAAATCATGTTAAATGTCAGGAGAACCTTTGTAATGGCAATGGCAATGAAATACTGGACCGCGTTCCCCAGGGAGTCAGAGGTATCTCTTTCAGGGGAGCTTGCTGAGGACAGGCTGGACTGTCATCTGCCAAAAAAAGATGCTGACGTAGCTGGTCCTGGGCTGGGCACAGGGATAGACTTGAGGTTCCTTCCAGCTCTGTCATCCTGCAGGTCTTTGCAGCATCAATTTCACATTCCCAGTGACAGCTCAAGCAATGAGTATGTTTTTATTGTACTCACCCACTTCCCCATCCCTGGTCTCGCAGCACAAAGTAATCCCCCCAGTCACCCTGACGGTCCTGGGGATGAGTCTGCGTTTGCACAGCGTGCTGCAGGTCTCTCCGCAGGTACTACAGGCTGCAGCGGGAGCGAGGAGCTGGCTCCGGATCTGCTCTGACCTGCCCCAGTCTGTCCCACCGGCCCCAGCCCAGCCGCTCCCTTTCTGAGGTGGCACCTCAGAAATCAGCTGAGTGGCACCTTCAGCTTTTCCTCCCACTCTTAGGCGATGCACACGCTGGCCCATTTGGAAGAAAGCTGGCCCTAGCAATTTTTTGCTCTGTCCTGTCCTCGTTCCCCCTGCCCCACGGCTTTCGCTCCTCCTGTATGCACACTTTCCCCTTGTAACAGCCAAGGGACATGGAAAACTGCCTTACTGGGTTTTCTTTGCACTGCTCAGTTGTTTTAATATAAACCCACAGGTCCTCTAGTTAGTGAATTCTAGCATTTCAAGCTGTAATATAATGTGCCATAAACGACATTCCATGCAATAAAATGTTGCAGAAAGATATACTTTTACTCCTAAAAGCAGTGGCTGAATTCTGCTGAACTGAATTTAGTGGAGATTCAATCAGAACTGAGACCAAACAAAGGAAAAAGATTCCAGGTTCACTGCAGGGTTCACTTGCGTTTTTTCCTGCCCCCAACAATAAGAGGATTACCTTAAATCAAGAGCATCAGTGTCAATGAGAACCAGAAAACTTAATACATAGAAGGGCAAGGAGATCAAAGCTTAGCACCTGGAGAATTCCACATGCTCTGGATTAATAAAACAATACACTCCGTTACATAAATCTTGAGCAAGGTTATTCATGCACACACACAAAAAAGAAATTACTGTAGGGTTCATATAACTGATATTTAATACTGGTGCTCTCTCTATCAGAGAATACCCTCTCACACTGGAGGAGTGTTGACACAGAGCAGTGAGACGTTATTTTGTTTTAAACACTTTTAGTCTAAACTTGACATTACAGTTTTTGGACCTGGATACTGCACATCTGCAAGCCAGCGGAAATACCAAAATCTTGCATGCTCCTTTGATTGTTACATTTAAGGTATCATATATGCTACCAGCTCAGCTGCTGCAAGGCATTAAAGTCAGTTACTCCAAGCTTGTAAAGTACTTTGGAAATACTATAGACAAGGATTAGAGAAGATGAGTATTCCACATGGCGTCAGAAGAGATGATAAACAGAGGGTAAATGCAGTGTAGTTAAAGTGATATATTGACTACATGTGGGGAGCAATAGCATGAGATCCCTTCTGATGAATATTTTGTTGAGTGGTTTTGAAACTGTATGCTTTTATCAAGCCATTATATTTCTAAGAACAGCTCTGTTTACAGTACCTTAGCCTACAAACTACTGACAGGCTGCAAACCGGCAAAGCAGAGGAGTATGAACTCACAACACAGCTTCATTTAGGCTCTGCGTGTCAGTATGATTTGGAAGGGATGAGAGGGAGGAAAAAGGGATAAAAAGAGGATAGTTCAGACACAGTTATTACCTTCACGAAGAAAAATTATAATCAGCATAAAACTATAATGTCCTTCATACATTATCTTTAATCATAAGGGATTCCAGTTCGATTTACCAACAAGGATGCAAATTCTCCCTCAGATATGAAAACCACGTCCAAGCATCAGATATGCACACACAATCACATAGAGATTTAAAAGAGAATCACCCATCTTGGCAGCCCACTCACTGCAGGAAAGCAAGCAGCGCTTTAATAATGGAGAACAACACTATAGAAAAATCCCAGACAGGAAAGGAAGAAGCATAGGGATGCCTCTAGGGCTGGCAGACCGAGGTACCTAGAGATGCCCAAGCTAGCTGACACACTGGAAGCAGCATAGCTGTGGTAGGAAACACTTCTCTCTGCCTGTTGGAGGTGTTTCTCAGCACAGCCAGCTGCTTCTTGCACCTGAGCTCATTTGCTGACAACTCATTAGTGTCTCTACCCCTCTCCTGACTCCACAGATCTGAGCCACTTCTGTGGCCGAACCCACCAGCACTCTACCTTTGGGGCATATGCAGGACAGAGAGAAGGGAGGCATTCAATGCGCTGGGGGACAACGTGCTGCAGGATGCACTCACCCCTGCTGCGGGGCTGGATCACTGACCCGTGCAGCGGGTGTCCGTGCGGTGGTGCATCCAGGAAGGGTCGCAGACGAGGTGTGTGCAACCCGCCTGGCCTCAAACGCCACGTGGCAACAGCAGCAGTGTTTGCCATTGTACCTTGCACCGTATTAAATCTCCTCTCTTCCCCTCCACTTTTACAAGGAGATTGGGGTAGGTTTGTCTCATGGGGAACATTGTGAGTGCAGTGCGTGTTTTTGTTTGTGTACCAGGGTTACCTGTAGTCTGCTAAAATTTGCATGGAAACAACTCTATGATGTGGCTTGAAGAGGGGGATCCCTATATGTTAATTAACTATGCTCTGCCCTCTACTTCTCATTCCTTTTGAGCCCACTCCAAAAAATCAAGTCTCATTTAAAGATGAAGACATTCAGGCTTCTTTGAATGGCATTCAGAGTGCCTGCCAGTATCTGTCTCCTAGGGATGAACCCACCCAAAACCAGCTTTCAACCAGGCAAAGTGTCCACACAGCTGCTATGGAGGAAGGCAGGTCTCTGCAAGACCAGATGAAGGCTCACGAAGGGCCGTACAGGACTACATTGGTGCAGAAATTTCTCAAGCTGGCTTTTAGATGGCCCAGACAAGTTTAGATCAAGGGTGCTTCGAAGCACTGGCAAAAAGGATACAATAGTTCAAATGTAAATCTAAGCAAACTGTTTTGGTGCAGAAGCAAGCTGAGGGTGGTGTTAACTCACCTTTGCCTCTCCAGTACTCTATAGCATTCCTTAGTATCCTTTAGTATCACAATATCTGAGAACTGAGCCATGGTTTACCATTATTAATTGAAAATAAGAGACCTGAGAAAATTACCAACAGGAAGTTGGACTAGATGTTCTCCTGAGGTCCCTTCCCACCTGATTTTTTCTATGACCCTATGATCTTTCTGTGAGTTATTTCTATTAAAAGAAGATGGAGAATTAGTAGGATAGAAGGAAAGGAGCAGATCAGTATCTCATTCAGCAACATAGAGGTTTGAACTGAAATTAGAGGGCAACAAGACTGTCAGAGGAGATCAGAGTTGGCGAAACACAGGGAAAATGGCAAGAGACAAGAACTTGAAGGCATACTGACGGAAACAGTGGCTGTGTGTTCACAGTGGATGCAGACTCAAGCCAGAGGGACTTTCCAGGGCATGCTTCATGGTATGAATCTCTTCACATAAGCAAGTATGAAAGCTGAGCCCAAGCTTGTATTTTTGGGCACCTGAGGGATTGCTAGAGCTGCCTGGCACAAATCATATTCTTCCCTCATCTGACACCAGCGCTGCCTCATTATTTACATTGGGCCTGGACCTGCCCTCTGGGGCCACGTCAAACCCTCTCACCTTATGCCACCACTCAACGCTCCTCACTGGGAAATGAGCTGAGTTTTAAAATTACTCCTTTAATTTTCGGTAACAATTGTTTGAGCAGCAGAGCGAGGCTTTTAATCTGCTTAGTGACATAATTTACCGCTTAGCATCAGCAGCAGTGATTGCCTGTCTGCAGGTTCCTTCCCAGGTTCTGCCACAGACTTGCTTTGCTGCCCAGACTGCTCCTCAGCTTTCCACTACTTAAAATGTATTTTATATGGAACTGTGATTTCGGATGGATATTGTGAGACTTAATTAATAGCACTCACACCTCTGAATTCTTCAGCTGAAAAATATGGAAAAATATGGCTATAAATTAAGATACAATGACAAGTAGCTTCACAGTCTTGAGATAGTCCCTCTCCAGTAGTGCTGCAGGGAAAATGCAGGAATGATAATAAATACATCATAAACATTAAAGAGCCATAAAATAGCTACATATAGACCCAATAAAACCTAATATAGAAATAATTCAAGCTGGGCTGAAAAGCAAATACCTCCCACTCCTGAAAGCTTTAGCAGTACCTCAGGATCCCAGGAAAGGGGGCTGATATCACAGCTGGGCTGAGTGTTTATTGAGACTGAGACTTTCTTTGAAGGTCATTCTGCCATGATATTTTAAAAAGCCCCTGGAACAGTCATGTATCAAACTTAATTTTCCTTTTTAACTGAAATAGTCCACTGGAATTCTTTAATATTACCAGCTCAGCTTTCAGACCTGAAAGAACAGAGTATCTCAGAGAATAAACAGAGATTGCACCATTTAAAGCTGAAACGACACGGACAAAACACTTCTTTTCCCTCCTTAAATTGTGTTTGCTATGGTTACAACTTCGAAATCTCAGAGGCTCACTTAAGCTGTGGGATGAATATATTTTATGGCAAAGAGATTCCATGCCAGGAAGCTCCAAATATCCGAAGAGTCCCAGTTTAGCATTCTGGTAGCACTGTAAAAATGTGCCTTTGAGCAAAAGTGAGCATATCAGGTTCTTAGAGTTATTTTTCCCTGCAATCACAATAAGGAGGCAGAAGAGACGTGCAGGTCGGAATGACTTTTCCATAAGCACTCAATAAATAGATTTATAATCATGTGCAAGGTTACTCGGCGGAGGGATTTTGCTAAGTCGGCTTGCCCAGGTTGCCGGCCCCTGCCCAGACATGTGGGGCACAGGCCAGGAGCGGTGGGGACGCCACGGCGCCCCGGATGCCACCAACGCTGGGGCCATCGGGGCTCCAGGGCAGCTCCTCTGCAGAGCCCCGAGGAGCCCTGGGCTGCCCTGGAGGGCTCGTGGTGGGGCAAAGTCGGGGTCCTTCGCCTGCCTCCGGTGGCAAAACCTGCACAACGCACAGGCTGCTGACACCCTCACCCTGACCACACACTGCTCGGACATAATTGCCTCCAACTGTCGTTCACATGAATCTCGGTGGTTTGAAAGAATTTATGGCATGGGTGAGATTCTTTTCTTATTTCCACAAAGGAAATCAAAGATATTTCTAAGCGTTCCTATTCAGATGAAATAGACTTCGCAGTTGTCAGCAGCTGTCTCCTGAATTAGTTTAGACCTACCACCCTGTCAAAGTCCACAATCTTTAGGATCCTGCGTGACAGAGAAGGCTACAAATCTTGAAGTTTTGCATTTATTCAGTGAAAAGGCAAATAATGTGGTAGCCATTTTAGAAGCACATGCAAAAGACTCAAGTGAACTCCATCAAATATCATCTGAGGTGTTTGGGGTGAAATGTATACAGTGCCTTAATTTATTATGCCAGAGGAAGAAAGCAACTAAGGTATAGAAGAATGTAATCCTTCTTTAAATATTATTCCTGGGAATACTTTTATCACCAAATGTTCAGCTTCAAATTGAATTATATATTTTCATCACAGGGCCACATTCCTGGGGCTCAGCTCTAAAATGCAATTGTTTACACAGGCAAAAAATAGTTGATTTTACAGCATGGCAAAGAAAAAAATGGAGATTTTGTTTCTGACTTTTCTCAGCACAGCCTCCCACAAGCCAGCCCTCTGTAGCCTGTATATAAAATGCGGTGCGGTGTGGTGCGTTAAGGGTTGCACGTGCTTATCAGACACACCTCTAACAAGGACGACCCTCCTGACGGGTAGGTACGTACCATGGCCTCTCCCAAGGAAGCACGATGAAGCAGCCACAGCCTGACGGAGGTGTGCAGCAGCTCACACCAACATCACTGAGGGCATTGCGGCTTCCAAAACCAACAGCACGGTGGGGGCTAGCTGCTGCCTCTGGCCACCTACAACTGTACTGCCCAGCTGACCACGTTTGGTTGATACTGGGTTAACTGGGGACACATTTCAGTCCAAGCCTGGAGTGACTAGTCTGCCTTGAACACCTGCCTCTTGGGAGGTACTGAGGCCCCTGCGCCCAGATTTCAGCCAGGCAGGAGCAAACTTTTCTGCCCCCAGACAAAACGCACAAAGAGGCATCCCTGCTAATGCTCTGAGGGACGTGGCACCGGTCCATAATCCACACACCGAGAAAGCACATTTCTGCCTCTCGCTGTCCGACCTCGGAGAGCCTGGCCCTCAGCGAGCCTGTCAGCAGGAGCGATGGTCCTGCGGTCAAGGCGCAGCTCTCCGAGTGAGGAATCCGTAGCTGAATTCCCTGCCGGGCCACAAATCTCCTCAAAAACGTTTGGTGTCGCGTTTATCTCTCCCTGCCCTCATTTCCTCGCGTGCAGAAGGGGGATAGCGGAGTGAAGGTGTCACAGGCGGTAAACGGGAAGAGGCTGCTGTGGGATGGGATGGGGTGGGAAAAGGCGCCCGGAGCTCCAGCCGTGCCGGGGAGCTGCTGCGGCTCTCAGCCCTCCCAGCTCCGGCCGGGGGTGCCCAGTGCTCACGGATGGGGCGTGCAGAGCAGCTGGGAAAGCTAGCTGAGTTTCACCGATAAGTCAAGAGTGAGCCTTGCTTTCAGCTATAAAAGTTGCTTCGTAAGCAATGTGGCCAGAAACCTTTTTTATTTCTTTCAAACCCCGAGCGAGCACTGCCTGAGCTGGCCCCTCCTCGTGCACGAGAAGCGTTTCAGGGGAACTGTTCTTACCTGAGCCGGAGTGCCTAATGTTTAAGCCATTCTCAGACATGGCTCCTATGAAAATGTCATTTATTTTGCCGTTTCCAGCAAGTCCAGGTGTTCATTGTGGTCATACGCTGTAGCTAGGGGTTCGTTCCAGCCCACAGTTCTGCTGGCTTCCATTAGGCGACGCTAGATCTGAGCCAAGTCCTCTGCATGTTTTAACAATATACATGTTTAACAGAGGGGGTTTATGGCAGGCCACGAATGCTGCAAACTTGAGTACATTAGAAACAAAAATAGAACTGAACCAAAACCCCGTATATGATCCAAACCTCACAGCAGGAGCCTTTCCATGTAACAGTCCGGGGGAAAAAAAAACAACATAGCTCTGCACACTTCTGAACTTTCAAAACGTTCATTATAGAAGCTGAATCCAAACTTTGCAGCTTGCATCCATGTCTAATGAAACGAAGGCTGGACTTAAAAGATGAAGCACAGTAAAGAGCACACCATTACTCACACTGATTTCCTTAGACAGCTTGTAGGATTGCAATGCAGGAAATTCACTGTAATTTGTTCAGTGATTTCCATCCGCCCAGCAAAATCCAGCTTTTGAACCATTTCTGTAGAGAAGAATGTTAGCTACTTGCTTGGAAATCTTGATTGGCTGGGAAGAAAAAAAAAGCTTTTCTTCCACTAAATCTTTTTGAGATCACAATTTTAATCGAAGGCAGGGGAAGGATAGAACACGGAGCATATATTGGCACACGTGATAGACAAAAAAAATTAAATGTTTACAAGATAATGTAGAAAGAGTTTATTGCATAATTAAATCACAAACTTGATAGTGCCAAGGTATTCTAATACTCTATAAATGCATATATACAAATGGGTTTTGAATTCCGATTGAATTTCTGCAGAACTGCCAGTTGGTTAATAAACATAATGAAGATCTCTCATCTTCTATGACTTTCCTGACACTGAAAGCTAGACAACTTAGAGTTTCACAAATCTGTAACAAAATTCCAAATAACATCATCGCTGTTTTAAATGGTGTATGTGTGTGTAAGTGTGCATGTGTGTAAAGAAATACTTAAGAAACCTCATCAGTCATCATTTCTGGTGTTGTGAGTTAAATGTACAAGTGCCTTTGTTTACTTTGCCAGAAGAAAGAAAGCAACTAAAGTATGGAAGAATGTAATCCTTCTTTAAATATTATTCCTGAGCATACTTTTATCACCAAATATTCAGCTTAAAATTGAATTATATACTTTCATCACAGGGCCACATTCCTGGGGCTGGGCTCTAAAATGAAATTGTTTATATAGACAAAAAAATAGTTGATTTTATAGCATGGCAAGGAAAGATTTGGGATTTTGTTTCTGATTTTCCTCCCCACAACCTCCCTGAGTCTACCTTTTTACAGCCTGTATATAAAATGTTACGCAGTGCAGTGCATATGTAGAGCAGCATATGCACTGCCATATCAAATACAAGCATGGAATTCATTTCCCTTTCAAGATTAAATCGTGTCTTGTAAGGTGTGGATCTCATAAGTACAATGAGTTTCAGGCTGAACATCAGGGGAAACCTCTTCTGAATTTCAGGGAAAAGTGTGCGGTAGTAAGTCCTGGTCGTGCTTATAAATCAGTGCTGTGGTGTCAGAAAATTAGGCAGCATTAAGCAGAAACTCTCTACTGTCTCTCTGTCCTTCCCTACAACCATTCTGCTCTACTGTAACACACAGATAATGTGCTTTGGAAGTCAATACAAAGTATGAGTCCAGATGTATGAGACTGGTATTACCTCAGATGCTTCAAAAGAGAATATATTATCACTCAAGAAGATTTTTGCTTGAATTCGTGCTGTTACAGCTGAGCCATTTGTTTATTTCACATTGTTTTTCTCCAGATTAGGATGGGTGGGCTCCCTCTTCCAAGGAACACTTGCCCCCTGCCTCGTTCGGTGATGTGCAGGCAGGGCTCAGGCTGAAACCGAGTCTCTGCAAACCACCGTGGGAGACGCACTGAGTGAAGAGGGTATTTATCTCTTCTCCTGCAGAGATCTCATCATTTTTACAGTCGCATCCCAACAGGAACCCAATGGCCAAAAGGACACTTGAGCCAGCACAAACACAACGTGAGCGTCAGACGGCACTCAAAGAGAGTTCACAGCGATCGACAGTCAACGAAAGTCTCGGGGCCGGTTCCTCTCCTCCATTGCTGTCTTTCCACATGCAGTAAGAGCAGTGCCTTACAAAGTGAAAAACTGGGCACAGCTCTAAAGGAAGGCTTTCACAGATGCTTTAGCATCAGAAACATGTAACAAAATGGACTGGAAAGTCTGGTTCATTTAGGAATGGCACACAGTTAGAAAATCATGAACAGTATATATTGGGAAGGATTACTTAAAAAGTCTTTAATATGAGTCCTTGCTATTAGGAAATGCCTTCTTTTTCTTTGAGTTAAAAAACAGCAGTGATATTTGCAGACTGTGTTTGTGGAAGGATTTCTCCTTAAAAGATGGTTAAATTATCTCTCTATGATGCTACACAGTCCTACACCACGACAACCAGGACAGCAGTAAGTGGGCTAGGCTGAAGGGAGGAAGCAGTGCTGCAGGAGCATACCTGCTGATGGGACAAGTCGTGCTGAAGCCCCTCCATCCACTCTTGATGCAGTTTTGCTTCAGCCTTACTATGATTCCCCGGATCAAATGGCACCAGTGCTCGTATGTTTTGCGGCTGCACAGAGGACTAGCCATTTGTTTGGAGCATTTGGTGAGTTCCTGGAGCTGAACTTCAGGGTTGATTTCCTACAGAAAAATCTAGTTTGCTCTCCCCAAAACTGCTCTGCAAATTTAACAAAAGTGAGGTATGTGGGGGAAGTTAGAAGACTTGTTGTTCAAGCACATTAAAATACTGACATAGCAACTGCAGAGTATGAATAGAAGGTGCCCTGCATCACCATGTTAATAGCATATCTAACATGCAAGTAGGAAGTGCTTTGCCTTTCAAAATGGTTCATTTGTTCTTATCTAGTGTCCTCATGTCATCTCCCGTGATGGAAAAAAATAGAAAAGGTAAAATTACATCCAAGTTTCCTCACTTCTCAGACTCTTGTGTTGCCTGTGATTTTATGTTATTGTCTGGCCCAACTGAAAAGAGAAAAACAAGTACAAGTCACAGGCAACCTGGAATACTACATAGATGTTGCATTAAATGAGGGATAAACCCTGCAAAAGATCAACAAATTCATACTGAAGCAGGTGAAAATGCATGAGAATTCAAAGGATGGACTTATAAATGTGACTTCAACAGCACGCCATTTGCTAAAAGATATGTTCTTAATTACTTCAGAAATTACAGGAAAAACTCCACCCACAGGGGATCAGAATATATTTCTTAACTAAAACTTAATTTTTTCTCTTGGAGAAAAGCACAGATACCATTTTCACTAATGAAGTATTTCCTCCTGCTATTGGAGGGACAAGGGGAGAGGAAAAGCGGAGAGGAATTTGTTTACACACAGCATTTCCCCAGAAGCCAGTTCCCCTTCCCTGAGGAGCAGCCACCACATTGCAAGCTATGGCTTTGCCTTCTCCAACAGCTCCATCCCCCTCCTCAACTCCACCCCCTGCCCTTTGGGTTTTGCCGGGCCAGTCAAAAATAAGTAAGGAGAAGAAGATTTTGCTTTGATTGTAGAATACATCCTTTTTATATCTAAAATGGAAGACACAACCTGGAACAAATTGTTCTTAAGACATTTTGCATTTTCTTGTGCTTTTTCCATTATCATTTTTATAGCTGAGATTTCTGTGAGGATTCACAGTGAGTCATTTTATGAGGTAGCTCTGTACCATCTGCACTAAAGAGTTTCCTATCACTCTAGACATTACGTATCTCCTTATGGCAGCCTGGACACTGTAGCGAAATTGCCAAGCCAGGTCACATGCCAGTGGGCCATCATTCATCCAAAAAAAGGCGGGCAAAATCTGCTTACAATTAGGTTCAACCCTTGGTTCTGGATAACATGTCCCTGTGGCAACAAATTCTTTCCTGCCAGCCCCCCACAGGGCTCAAAAGCAGTCCTAGGATGGTCTGTACCTGACCAGACAGAAGAGGTCCTGGCCTCTCTCTTTCTCTCTCATCCTTTTTCAGTCTTCCTCTGTTTTTTTGTAAGCAACAACACATTCTTGTATCTTGTCATGCTGATACTGAGCATAGCTCCTGCTCAAAAAGTTTATAAAAATATAGTTAAATGCCAAAATTTAAAAAAAAGGGGGGAGGGGAAGGGAGATGGCATATAAAATACATTAGTCTGAGTCTCTAATTTGTCTCTGAGAGCAAAGGAAAAATTTTCTTGAAAGTACTATATAAATAGAAATAAGCCATATCATGAATAAACTAAATAGGACTACTGCATAGAGCCCTGTCTGCCATTAGAAAAGAGAGTTCAGACACATTCAACCTTCCTCTTGCAGCATACTCCAATTGAAATAAGGTAGCTGGTGTGCGGTGGATTTAACCCTACCACTAGATTATGTGAGATTCGGGAAGTCTGTCTGCAGCAAAAGCAGATATTTTGATCTTAAAGATGATGTGAAACTGGTTATTGGAATCTACAAGTCAATTTGGATATTAGAGCAAATCATTGGGAATTCCCTCCTCTTTTCTTTACCAAGACCTGAGATCAGCCTTTCACAGTTGCTCATGACAATTTTGGTAACGTGCTCCACTGCAAGGAGTGTAGATCCCTGCCTGCTAGTGGTGGAGTGGGAGCTGCACACGGGTCTAGCCGGGAAATGCGTTCAGATGACTTTTAATGTGAAACCTCTCTTAAACAGACACTTACAATTTTAGCCCAGTGTCTCTTCTTATTTTGGACATCTTCTGCTGCAACTAAAATCAATGTGGCTGCTGGGAATGCAAGTCAGAGCAGCATGCATCCCCGTCTGGAGCATCACGCCAACAAATCTGGGTCTTTAAAGTTCGGTGGGTGAGCTCTGCAAAGCTCAGGGATATCGCAGATAGGCCCTCTCACAGGGGACTCAGTTCACCTTCGTCAGCCCACTGCAGATGGTTTCTCATTGCAGCCAACTTCAGTTGATACTGCAAAGACTGTTTAAATGGTGGAGTATCTGAAAGTGGTCAGACTGGGGAGAGGAAAATAACCTCTTTCCTATAGATGACTCCCCCCTCACCTGTCTCATAACCCAGTTATGAGAGGCAAGCAGAAACAAAGTGCAATCACCTACAAATCAACAGTTCAGAGGTCTTGTCCGTGATGACCCTCTTCTTGGAAAACACTCTCCTGAAAATTAGGGCTGCACTATTGGTGTTGGAACTGAAAGTAACAGCACTACTTTAGGAAAGAGGAATACAAATGAGACTTCATATTCAGAGGAACCTACATTCATGGAAGGTTTTGCTTTGCGACTTTTGTGAATCACTCAGAAATTTCAGGGAAAAAGAAAGCTTTGTTTGTGTACTTAAAGTCTGTTTGCATAACTGTGTTTTCACGGTATGTTTCACAGTGCTGGAGTGCTACTGTTACGGAAGTGAGGTGCTGGGTCTATGGATTTAGGGATGTACTTCATTATTGTGATCTTGAGGACAAAGCGAAGCTGTCTGAGACTCAGGGTGCTTTGGTGTCAGTGAAAGTTTTCTGTTCCAGCTGTTTTGTTCTCTCAGAAAACAAAATATTGAACCGGCTCAGTATTTTGGAAAGATGTGTGGCTAAGGCTGCAGAGATTCATTGAGACTTATGCACTTTGCAAGCATGGTTAGTTAACTCTGATCCAGCTGGAAAAAAGAAACTGCTTCTCTGTTACCTGCAAGCTGCTACATAAATTAGTCAGCAGGGGAACACAGCAGGGCTTGGTGTTTCAGTTCAAGTTTGCTTCCAAGCATGTGCTGTTGAGCTACATCTTTCTGTAGAAAGGCTCTTACAGTGCTGCTAATTCCTGGATCTTCTGAACTCAGCTATGTCAGTGCACATCCAAACTGATCTGCTGAGACTGCTGTGCTCAGCATCTTGCACGGGAAAGCACTTGCTGTGGCCAGCACTGCTCATAACTCGCTCATTAGCTGGCCGGTCAAGTGCATAATGGCTTGTGCGAAGAGCACTGCTCGCCTCTACCCTCAGCATCAGTTTTGCATGTAGGATCACTGGATAATCAAAAAAGCCCGGAGGACCATAGGACTACCGTGGCCTGAACCAGACTTGTCCCAACTGCTTGGCTTGTTAGCTCCCTCCTCAAGTCTGACCAGCAGAAGAGACCTCCTGGAACCACATTACGGATTACTGCCACCACCCCACAGGTGATTTGGTGGAGCGAGTTTAAGAATAGCTGAGACAGAGAACTGCCTCATCCCTGGAGACGCAGCACACATCCAGTGTGTGGAAGCAAGCAGGTGAACAAGAAGATCGCATTAATGTTGGGAACTCTCAGATGGAGGGCAGGAGACTGAAACACTGTAAGAGATGAGGTTGGAAAGGTTGTAAAAGAGTTCAGCAAACTTAGAAGACACAGGTAAAGAGGAAACTGCAAAAGTCAGAAATAAGTTAGAGAGGCAAGAGAGAAAAGAAGGAAAGGAAGACATCTATATACTGAAAATGAGAGAAGAAAAAGGAAACCAAAAAGCATGCAAGGAAGAAAAGGTGCACAGAAGGAAAAGTAGGTTGGAAGGAAAAGCTTTTATTTCATTGTATTCCTATCTTGTACTCAAGGAATGACCCTTCAGATTTGGTGCTGTCATGATTTCTTTTCATAATAGTGATTGTTTGTCTGAGGAAATCCCTAGTCACAGGCCATAAAGCCACTTGTGCTGAGTGCTGAACAAAGACAGAACAAAAAGACAGTGCTTGCCCCAGCAAGCCTCCAGTCAAGCTGTCTCTGGCTTTTGAACAAGTGGGGTTGGTGCTTTATGCTCTAGATTATTTTTGCTGAAGAAAGTAGTGAGAAAAAAAATTCTTTGACTGCTGCTATCAGGTAAGGCCAGTCTTCTCCAATGAGCTAGGCTGGGTCAAGGCAAGGCCAAAAGTCTGTAAGCACTGGAAAAAGCAGAACATGGGATGGGGAGAAGATAAGTCAAAGGACTTGCCATTGCATGCTGCTTGCTAGAGTCATGGAATACACAGTCGTGCTCCACTTATTGCACACTGCAAGGTAGAGGGACCATGGCAATTGCAGCAACAGGAACCTTGCATGAGCAGAACTCTGCACGTGGAAAATATGGTGGCAGCTGGGGTGGATGTCATTTCTCCTGTAAGTTTGGGCTTTATCAGCTGTATTTTTAAAGAATGACTTGCAGGAAACTTGACAGGTTTATGCCCACTATTGTCAGTTTCTTGCAAGCATAGCTCCATGGTTACATGTACGTCTGTATTTCATCTCTCAGATAATATTTCAGAACAGTTAGCTTCTTTTCTTTTGGACAATAAGAAGAAAGAAAACACAAAAAAACATAAAGTGCAAAAATTCAGGGGGAAAAAATGACTATTGTACCCTTTCATTAACAAATTATTTTGGAGGGGATCAGCTCATTCACCTGCAACATTAATAGTGCAGGGGTGAGAAAAAAGAAATTTTTCTATCACGTGCACTTCGAATTAGCAAAAGAAGAAAGGTAACTTTTCCACACAAAGACATAAACATCAAACTAAACTTTGCAGGAGCCATGCTGTAAAAGCTCCCCAAAACAGACGTTTTTACTTCACTCTGCTATCTAAACCCTAGTCCAGTTTGTTTGTGGCCTTCCTTCTCGCCTTCCTCCCACTTTGCATGTGCTGAAAGATTCTAATTAGCCCAAGCTGCCATATAAACACAAGTATAAAGAACACATTTACCAACTGCGCCTGTCTAAGCTCTCTGGGTGCTACTGACTCTTGACTTGCATAAGAATTTAAGAGGTGTTGCCTGTCATCTTCTTCACAGCCAATGCCTTGCTTTTGAACACACTGGGCATTTGGGGGCAGAAAGTGGGGGATCCCAGGGAGAAATGTAACAGCAGACCTATGGCTTCAGGCTTAATAATTGCTGAACAGCTGAATTACAATTACCACAGCTCAGGGAGATAATAATAAACAGAGCTGCCATCAAATTAAGTGAGGCACATTCCGCATGTCTGCACCTCTTCTATACGCATGCGTAACTGGAGGGAGAGGAGCAGGGAGCATTCACATTGAGTGATAAATACCAGCCCCTGGGGGCTCATGTAAAACAAATGGGATAATTTTGGAGAACCTAACTATCATTATTACCATTATTTATTATTAAAAGCCATGCAGTAAGAAAAAGCGGCATCAGGTGATTATTGCTATGTACATAGAGAACTTTCAGCATTTAATGTAAAATATTCCCTCATGTCAAACCAATAATCACCCTTTCAAAATGGTGCCGTAGAGAGTCATATATATGGAGTGCTGAGTATAAATCTTTTGATTCCCTGTTGTAATGTGCGAAGTGTCGCCTCTCACATGAAGGCTGCTGCTGCAGGGCTTTGTGGCAGCTGAAAAGCACATGTTGTGCTTCCCCCGCCTTCTCCTTCCCCTCTCCGCGCGGTGTTTCAAAATCTCTCTTGATAAATGTCTTCAGAAAAATATTTTATGAGGTGCTTACCTATAAAAATATATCTTTCAAGGCCATGTACACAATGAGGCCTTAAACACTAACCACACACAAGAAACACTGTTCATTTAGTCCAGAACGTAGATCAGAGGAAATCGAAACCAATCAGTACCCAGTTAAAGCCAACGTGGAACCTATTAGCAGTTTGTTGTGATCTGACGTTATTCACCTGCTGCTGGGGAGAAGAGAAGCCCCTAATGGAAGACGTGCTTTTGTTTAAATGGCTGTTTACGCCTCAAAATGTAAGGCTTGAAAACATGAGCACATGAGATCAAAGACAGGAGACAGCTTCCGTATGAGGAGAAACTAAATAGACTCAGACTCCTCAGTGCAAAGAAAAAAATGCTGAAGGGAGAAGATGGTCAAGGTCTGATAATAAATATCGTGAATGGTTCAAGGAAACGAATGGGGAACAATTATTCACTCTTTTTGCACAGCACAGGAACAAGCTGGCAGGTTTAACGCAAACAAGTCAAGTATTTTTTCAACTAGCACACAATTAAATTGTGGAACTCATTGTCACAGGACATAGTTAAGGTCAAAAATAGAAATGCATTCAAAAAAGTGGAAAGAAGGTTGCATTACCAATATGCCTGTACACTGGTAAACCTGCAACAGCCGCTCTTCTTTTGGGAGAATGCTATTGAGCCGTCATGGTCACAGAGAATAAATCTCATATCTCACAGCTGACACCTCTGCCAGTGTAGCAGCTTCTTAATAACTTGCAGAGGCACCAATTCAAGTGTGACCTACAGGGAAAGATTTCATCTCTGAATCCCTGGGACATGTTTCTAGTGTATTTAATGTTTCCAAAATATCCTGGCTATTATAGTCTCATTTCAGCAGCAGCTCATTAGGGTTATTTTAAGATATTTTCCATTATTTTATGTGCGTTCACCATATCACACTGGAAGGCAAACAGCCTGTGATTGCCTGAGAGAAACAGTAAATAGGCTGTTAGGGCTTCAATTCAGATGGAAATTTTGAGATGTGTTATTTTCAAGAGAGATCAAATTTCAAGGTAACTTCTCAACACGTACCCTTCATTCTCCATTTTCAATAAATTATCAATATCCCCTTAAATCCTGAAGTTTTGTTTTCTGTGATAAAAATGCTACTTCTTTTTGCTCATATTATACCTAGAATCCTTGTGCTCAGAGTGAATCATAAACCTTAATATGTGGCACTGTTACAGCCTGACTCAGTGTGGCAGCTCTATTTATCATTTCAGGTGAAATTATTCCAGCTACATAAAACAAGGAAACATCAGCAGATGAGGAAGCAGATGTTACATCTGTTCCTGTTTCACGGTACAGACAGCAAGAAAATATTATCTCGTCAGCATAGCATGTTCCTAAATCTAGCTGATTCCAGTGCAGCGACTGTAGTTTGCACTGAGACCTGCGGGGCTGCAAATTGCTGAGATATGGCTGATAGCCTGTTTTAGTTGTCCTTTATTTTAAAATGAATATAATGACAATATTTAAGAAAACAGCAGCCAGGACAGACAGAAACAGAGCTGCTGAGGAAGATTTAAGAGCAGGGAAACAGGTAAGTTACTGCTCATGGGGCCCTTGTTACTTTGTCCATTACCTGGAACTTGTTCCCAAAGAGGTGTCTTAATTATTCACTCGCTAGGAGCTAAAAGCACTCGGCTCGAAAATGAAACCATTGTTCTAAGGGAAAGGCTAAGCTTTGTTTTTCCTGCTGCAACTCTGAGCATTGAAAGAGGGACATTGCTGCAGCGTCTTGCATACCTTTGGCATGCATCATATCTAGCTTCAGTGGTGTCTAATAGTCTGCCAAGTGCTGTTCCTGCTTCCACTGTCCACAGGAAATTCTTTACACTCTTGGATTACAAAGACATCTAATTCCAGGCGGGAAGGCATCAGTGGTGTCTGAGATGTGACATGTCGTGGGCAATTGAATTAGGTTTCGCTATTTTTAACAAGTCTGCAGTAAGTTTGATTTTTGCAGATCTTAGAAGGAAGAGTAACAATAGTAAGGTGTTAGACTTACTTTGAAATGCTGATAGTATGCACTTGCATGAAGTTCATCTACTCCAATACAGACTTGCATAGTCCTGAAAGTTATATATAGCCTTGGCTTGATACAACAGGAGCCATTTGTCTATCGCATTAGTGACTTATTTAGAGGCCTTCTTTGGGATTCAAGCTTTTTTATATTTCCAAGAACACAGGAACAAATTGCTTCACACTTTCCATAAAGATGTCCCAATATCCATCTGTGTTTCTTGGGAGGGACAGGTTTGTGCCTTCGCCTTTGGTAAACCACATTAGCTAGAACAACAGCTAATCAAAGCGCGGTAGTACCATTTCATATGTCTCATCCCAGGGGCACTGGGTCAGCGTCATCAGCTTGCGAATTCATTAGTCAGCACTGTAAGAGCAGCAACACTTGGTCAGAACAAAGTTTGTCTGCACCTGTGTGTGGCCTTTGGCAGAAGGAAATGCTCGGGGGGAAACTGTAAGGTCAGAGTAATTAACGTGCGACACTTCTTCAGCACTTCTGGTAATATGTCATTCAGGCCTGAGCCATAGTTTGTATTTGGATTAACGACTCTTGGTGGATCTTTCTGCTGTGAGTTTGTCAAATTAATGTAATCCATTTCTGTCTCAGCTTTCAAAACGTGCTTTAGCAGTGAGTTCCACAGATTAACTGGCTTCTCTGACAAACAAAACCTATTGTATACTACCACAGTTGAACTGAGTTTAGATCTTACATTATGAGGATTAGTAAACGACTGCTTTAGTAAATGGGACAGCCCAACCCATCCTAAGTCCAGAAAAACAGGAACTATTCTTTCAGTTGTCCCCTGAACTAACACCCTGCATGCCTCTGAATAGCAAAATTCGGCCTTACATCTTCACTTCAGGGCGATCCTATGATATATCAGAGGAACTGAGTGCGTGATTCCAACATTTTTTTCCAGTGCTAGCTCTCTCCCCTGACTGTATGCTGAATGGAGGTTGTCTTTTTTCTCTGTGCTTGTATAGGTGTACGTGTATTTGTACAGTTTAGTATTAGACTAAATTGTAAGTATAATGGATGTTATTTGTTTTGTGATGATAGTAGAAACCGTAGGGTCATCCAGGCAATATCTGAGTGGGCTACATCCTACTTCTGGTAATCCTCAGACTTCAGAGGAAGGTGAAAAGCAACAGAAAATTATATTGTTCATCTACTTACTCATGTAATAGCATTAGTGGTAGAAAGACACCTTCCTGTCCCTCTGTATCTGCCCAGATACCTAGCTTTTGGTTATTGCTATTACTGTCCCAGGCTAATTGTTATGAATCATTTTTAATATACCAAGCACCTTTATAGATTTGCCAAGCTAGTGTGTATGTGCAGGTAAGCATAGGGTAGCTCCTTTACTTTTCATCTTTGCACAGTAATCTATTGTACAAATGTTTAAACACAGTGTGGCAACCCTTGCTGGTAAATTCCTAGAAGAAATATCACCAGTAGACAATGACTAATGTCTGCTTCACGCATTTCTGCCCTACATTCTGCCATACATTTTGGGGGGAGAAGATATCATATGGATTAAGTTAGTAACACTCATCCTCACATTTTCAGTGAGTGCTTTCCTTAAATCACACCTCTTTGGACCCTGACAGGCTTTCGCACCTAGTCTTATTTCATGCTGGAACTTTCCAGGGACACATTAGTCGTGCCTCACAAATCACCGCGTTCACTAGTGAATGAAACACCCCAAGCATTACTTACATCCATGAAGAAACTGGGAGCGTTTTACACCTCTGCTGGTGGTGAGCTAAAGGACCTATCTCCTTGAGGATCCTACCATATGTTTCATTCTCAAAGCAGGTATCTTAATAAGGCAGTCACAGAAGCTTTTGATTAGTGTGAGGTTCCCGTGACATCTTTATCTCATAATATCTTTCCTCTACCTTTTCCTGCAGGCATTTATTTTTTTATCTAAGGGGTACTAGTCAGAGACCCTAACAGCCTTTTTAGCCAAAGACTTACTTATTTTGGTTCACCAAAAATGTATCTCCTCCCAGTTTAACATGTTAATATTTGAATATGTGGAAAAAAAAATACAACCAGCAAGTCTCCCTACCACACAATTAAGTGTAATTCCCCTGATATGGAAAGTCACACACATTTGACTATATCTAAAGAGGCTACCCCTCTGAAACATAAGCTTCTCTGAGTCAAATTGTGAAGTTTTTACCTGGAAATGAACTTTGAAATAAATTCAGAAAATATCAGAAAAACAAGAGCAGAACCAAAGTTTCAGAGTCTATGCAGTCTTCTCCAGAAAGAAGTGATAACTTACTTCACCTCAGACAAATTTTGTATTTTATTAGCAGTTCAGGATACTACAGTCCTCGTGACCTTAAGATTTTTCAAAGCACTTTTGAGACTTTGGGCTGTAATTTTGTTGGTCCGAGAAATCAATCCTTCAAAGAGCTGAGCTCCAAGAAAGCATTATCCAGCCTGTCTGCTGGCTTTATAGTACAGGTGGAGGAAACCCAGGTAACACTAACCGGCAGGTAGTCAAGGTAATGTTTTTAAGTAATAACACAGCAGAGCACGAGGCAAGAGCCAGGCTGAAGCAGGTCCTTGTCAGCCTTAGGAATGCTGAAACTGGTGATGTCAGGAGCAAATCTGGTCAGGAGCCCATTTGTTCCAGCTCGGTATGTTTGACTGCATTTTCCAGAAGACCTGGAGCCTGAAGTCTGCAGAGGTTGTGTAGGTCAGTGTGCTCTAGTAAGGATGAGCATGGACTTTGTGTAACCTAAATCAGTAGCTGAAAATGAAGAGTTAAGAGCGTCCCTTAGAGGCACACCCTGAGGTAAGGAAATGCTGTATGGCCATGTCGTAGCAGAAGAACCCAGGCTGGCCTGGGCTGCAGTTTCTTCTAGAGCTTCCAAAATGTCTAAACGGAAAGGAATTTCTTTCGCAAAGGGGTGAGCTTGTATTCCTTATTGTGACAAGCTACCTCAGCTGGCTGTTGTTGGTGCAGATTTCCTGCTCTAGGGCACGTGGTCGTTTAAGCTCCCTCTGTTCTCGGAGGAGAAAGAGGAACACCTCAAGAGGGCAGTAAATCGTACCTGAAGACAGGCAGTCTCTGGAGCTGCTTGTCTGCTAACCTTGGAGGCAGAGCAGACTACTGGCTTACAACAGACACTTGTGTTTTCCACAGCTAGACATGGAATGAGTTTGGTCTGTGTCCCGTTGCACTCCCATGTTACACGGCAGGAGCAAGAGGACGGTTTCCATGTGTCTCTCCCGGGGACGAGGACACCCAGGATGCAGGCAGTGCTCAGGCCTTCCAGAGGAGCTGGCGCTCACCACTTCCCTCTGAAATTATCCTGTCTCTGAAGACCAGATACAGAGCAAAACTGTAGGAAACCACGCAAAAAGAGAGAGCTAGATCTCCATCTGGACAGCTAAATGCATCTTAAAGATGGTCTTAAAAAACGCTCAGGTTGATGTATTTCAGTAATCCAAATACTCTCCTTTCGTGGGAAAAAAGAAATGAGTACATTCCCCACACTGGGTAAATAATAATACCTTCAAACCTATGGACATCTTTAATTTTGTATATATAGTCTTATAGGACTGCTCATGTGCCTAAAACTAAGCCTGCCAGCCTGGAGATACATCATCACCATGGGCGCCACAAAGTTAAACTGGGAAAATAGGGCAGACATACAAGTAACAAGTTAAGTAAAATGAATGAGGAAGAAGAGAGAACAAATCTGTGCTACTTCATTGCTAGGTCTGGATGTTGCAGAAATATATTTTGAGATGTTTGGTGTGTAAACTGGATGACCATTATGAACTAACATACAACATAGCTTTCTGTCTACCCTCAAACATGCTCTTTGTCACCGTAACAAAAGCCACAGCTGTAAACAGTTTATGGTGCAATTGCTTGATCAACAGCCACCGGAATACGAGTAAGATGAACCTGCCTTTGTTGCCTCAACAGCCCTCACCTCTGCTACAAAAATGCTTTTTAACCAGCTGCAGACAGGATTCTTCACAAGTGTTTCTAATTCAGCTAAACATCTTGATAGGAAATGTCATAAATTACATGTATGGGACTGTCAGTAGAATTTTCAACAGACATAACAGGAATTCATACTGAAATAAAATGAGAACCATGGACAAATTTCTGAGCCTATGAACATTTAATTTCACC
This sequence comes from Dromaius novaehollandiae, assembly GCF_036370855.1. Taxonomy (NCBI): domain Eukaryota; kingdom Metazoa; phylum Chordata; class Aves; order Casuariiformes; family Dromaiidae; genus Dromaius; species Dromaius novaehollandiae. The sequence goes on from NC_088132.1 coordinate 7,779,128, forward strand.
AAAAACCCCACTCACAAAGACATTTGGGAAATCTCTGATGATCTCAGCTAACATGCAATTGGTGGGATAGAGACTCATAGGCTGTAATTTCCCTACACTTTGGACTGTAATCTTCCTGTATTTTCACAAGTGATTGCACTTAAAAGTTTCAGAGGTGATAAAATGTATCACAAATGAGCTATTGTGTCCGTTTCCTGAATACTCATCTCAGGCTAGGACAGCATTTTTTCTCTGCACTTTGATATTTATTTCTTGATATGTAAGTGACTGGTAGGTATTTGAGGACTGGGTGCTGAAAAGACGCATGCGTGTATTTAACATTATAAATGTGAGTACTGCCATTGATCTCAGCAGGGCTACCCTTTGTCTGAAGTCAGTGAGACTACTCATGTCTGATATTGGGCAAGTAAATTACACCCTCTCAGGATCAAGGTTAAACCAAACACTTTTTTCCCTCCACAATGCTGGACGAACAAATGTGAACTTTCTTCTTCAGTCCTTCTTGACGCTGTTCTGATATCATGAAAGCTATCTCAGCTCAGAGCCTAACTCTGTTCTGTTTTTCTAGAGCCGTAAAATTTCCTATCTGATTTTTTCTAAAACTGAGATTCTTCTTGCTTTCATTGCAAATTCTGCCAAGTTTGAAATATTGTATGTTCCCCCATAGCCACGTTTTAGAGGTGTCGATTGGTCTGCTGAGCAGTTATGTATATCTACTGCATGTGGTTCTCTTCTATTTTATAGGATTCATATGCCACAGTACTCACTTTTATACCTCTGATTTTTCATTAAGCAGTGTGATTAACATTGATCATTGTCAAATTTGCATTGAAATAGAAACCATCGCTTTGAAGCATCATGGAGCTGAACCCCATGTTCTGGAACTGATGCGATGCTGAACACACTAGTCATCCTAGCATGGTTTCAAGATGAGGGCAGTTTCTATATATATGTATCTCAAAGTTTTATCCACTTGTTTGACCTCTCTGGGGTGCCCCTTCAAATTTCCACTCTCGTGGAAATCTTGTTGGTCAGCAGAGATCTCCCAGTAAGTACAGCTGAACTTAAGCAAACATTGCTTTTCCTTTCCAGACCATACAGATAGCAATAAATATAACAACAGCTAGACAACAAATTTCATCCGAAGTAATGCTTAATATTAAATAAGGCATAAAATTGAAGAAAAAAAAAGTTCATAAAACCACAAACATCTTTACTCGTGTCCTTAATTTAAGATAGGAACTTAGCCAAGGAAAAGTCTTGTTTTTTTCAGACTGCTGAGAAGTGTAAGAAGCAATTATCCAATTGCCCTGTCTATGGACAGGGATGTTTTTGCTGTCTGCTGTCCTTTCTATATGTTGCTTCTCATAATGCCAAGTTTGGTGATAGCCACAGAAGCAGGATTTTCTAGCTGGGAACTAGCTGGTCACATACTGCCATTTACCCTTTAGAAGTGCTTACCCCAAGATATCCTATCTCCACTCTTACCAAGTTTTCCTGCTTATTCTCTCAGCAGCCAGCGATTAGGTCCATATATTCCACCAGTAATCATTTCAGTAACCTAACTACAAACAAATATTAATAAAGTAAACAATGTAGTCCAAATATATGCCCATATACATACATTTTTATATATCATTTTATGGATTTTAAGGCATACATTTTCTCCTATATTTCATTTCTAGCCTAAACAATTTCTTTCTCCTTTAAGACAAATATGATCAGCTGCATAATAAACTTGTGACAGTGGTTTTTAGGAGTGATAGAAGCTGGATACTTTAAAACTATAGATAGATTGGATTAGATCCACTGCTGTAAACTTGCTGAATTAGACATCAGCCATAGAAATCTCTCCATTTCACAGGAAAAGTTTGGCTAACATTTTCTTGCTGATTTGGCAATACTCTACCTGAACTGATACTTTCAAAGCAGTGACTTCATTTCCTGGCAAATTGCATTCAGAAAGACACAGAATTAGTTCCTATACCAAGATCATAAAAAGAAAGAAATCTGAAAAGTTTTGTCTAACCCACTTCTACTTCCAGTTTAGTCTTTCATGATTACTGAACCAGTCTGTGTTAGGTGGAAAGCAATGCATCAAAGGCATCTGAATCAGTAGGAAACAAGTCAGGGAAACAGTTTTTAGCCTGTTTCCTGAGAAATGAAGTTTATCTAACCAAACTCTACTTGTACATGTATCTGCTCGTCTGCCTACTAGTCCCTTTGAATCTCAATACTGTCTAATGGTTTATCAGTTTTAACAAAAGGGCATCGTGCAAAAAGGTATCTTAAGTTTCCTGGAAAGAGACTATCAAACAGAGAAGAGGAAACAGTGAAACAGAGACGACAGACTGCACTCAACCCTGATTAGTCCTCAGAGAATCCACACGAGTGAGAGATGTTATGAATGTCCCAATGAGAGGAAAAGCTTCAGCTGGTGTTTGTACCTCATGAGGCATCAGACTGCCTGTGAGACATAAATTCACAGGAGCCCGGCTCTGTTTGACCTGTTGTTCCTGGAAGGAGTTATTGACTCACCCGTTATCTCTAGAAGGGCTGATCGGGGCATCAGGGTCACTGCAATGCACAACGGGTCGTGAGTGGTATATAAGGAGTGACTGGGAATACACTTATACATATTCAGGATTTAAATGTTGCTGCAACATTAATTGTAAGAGCAGTCATAATAGCACCTCAGAATTATACATATGTTTGTTTCCTGCCACAAATGGATAAACATCTTTATCTCTCTTTCAGAGATGAGGCAAATGGGACATAGGAGGGCAGGTGACTTAGAGAGGTGAAAAGAGAACCCAGATCCTTCTGTCTGCAACACCATCTTCTAACTATTTAGTTCTGCTGCCAAATGATAGCTGGTCTTGGAGCAGTAGTGAGTAAACACCATCACCCCAGACCCCACTCTGGGAAACAGAAACCAAGACAGTTTCATTGATATCACTCAGTACCAGAGTGAAGAGTCGGAGTGGAAGTGTTCACCTCTGCCTCGCCTTTTAAACATTAGGCCATGCTCCTTTCTCCTTCCCATGTTCTCTGCTTTATGAGTACACGATATATAAAATTGCCACATCTCTATATAGTTAAGCATTTCCAGGTTCATATTATTGTATATGTTGTGGTTGGCAAAGTATTTTCAAATACTGTTTAAACTTACAATAATTCTTCAGAACTTGTTTTTTATATTTGACTGTGGCCTTTTATCTTCTTGTAGTGCAGACAGGGACCTGATTCCACTAATCTGCAACTGATTTGTGTGATGGCAACATTTCCAGCTGCACAAGTGCTGTAACATCTACACCTAAATTAGCTCATGAGTCAACATATCCAGTTGGGTTATTACATGTATTGCATCAATTATCTACAAATGAAATACAGCTGCGTTGTCTGTTGCACCATTTTAAAACATCCACTTAATGAGCCTCAGAGCTCAAAAAGATTGGGAGCGTTTGGTGACAACAAATAAAAAGGAAACCTAATCTGGTCCTGTATTATCCAGCTGTAATTTCTTTTTTTAGTGGAACCTAATCAGGTGTTTACCATAAACATGGGTAGTACGTTTAGTTTATTTGCTAAATAAGGGTCGGACACAGGAAGCATGCAAGTCACAGTCAAAGGCTTTCACTTGCAGAACAAGGTCACCCAGGTCTTTGTGACAGACACTTGAACAAAAGCTTCTTTTCCAGCAGTTCAAGATCAGGCTGACATTTTGATGGATCCTCCTTAATCTTTTTCACATTTTCTTTTACTAAACAGGGCAATATCACCATAGTTTTGCAGTTTCCGCCTCTTCTGGGAGGAGAGGGAGCAGGGGAATTAGAGGGGAAGCACAGGATCGGGGGCTGGGAAGTAGTCTTCATATTTTCAGCAGTTGAAAGAATCTCCGGAGAGCTCCCAGATTGCCTGTATACTTTTTTTATGTACAGCGTGTTGGGCACCTGTTTTCAATTGCATCTTCAGATCAGAAGATCCTCCTACTTGGGGTCTGCAGGCCTGGGTGTAGCATATAAAAAGTCCTGTGCATATGGCTGTCATTTCTGTTTTCTTTGCAGATGATTTCTGCTCTGTGTGTAGGTGAGAGGCTTGTTTGAGGCCTGCTTACATCAAATGTATGGAACTTGATCCCCACTGTAGGAAATGCGTACGGAGGGCATTTATTTAAACTTTTGGTCAGTGGGGGTCATTCTCATTGTAAATGGATTTTCACTCATAAACTATGTGAGATTAGTTTAAGTCCTCACTGGAGACCCCAGCTTTGCAAAAATCATGGCACATGAAAGCAAGATGACTTCTAGTTCGAGCTTGTCCCCGTGCAACTTCCAGATGCCGGCACACAGGCCAGCAGCTTTTGCATGGCTATTTATCACAGCTGCAACAATGAGGGCTGGGGAAATTCCACATTACAAGAAACTATGGTACACCTTTTCCTAGATAATTGCCGTTTCAAAGGAGAACTGGGATCACCTGAAGGAAACTGACCCTTCATACGAAGGTGGCCTTATTGTCCTTTATTTTGCAAATCCTCCTGTTTGACCTGGAGATGGAGTCATACTGCAGGGCTTAAAATCTGAGTGGACTTTCAAACATCCGCTTCAGTGGAAGTTTACAGACCAGCACTTGACTGAGTTCATCACCAAGGTATAGGTTGGGAATGGAGGTCAGACAGCCAAAGGAGGAAGGAGGGAGAGGAGAGGAAGAAAAAAAGCCTTTAAGACAAATGTAGAAACTAAACCTTGGGTTAAACAGGCTGTTCAGTCACAAAATGTTACAATATATGACTGATGAGATATCCTGCTAGGTGACTTTATATAAAAGAAATGATGATCAGCATCACAGTGTCTTTCATACAACCACCAATTGCACCCCAGTGCTAGAACTGGTCCCCTCCAAACCAAATCTTATAGCAACATTTCAGTCATGAGGTCATGTGTTCCCAGACATGTCAAGTCAGCGAGAGATTACACATGTATGAATAGGACCCACTGCAATGTCAGCATATTACACTCCAGCCAGAAAAGCTTCGTATCGGTCCGCACGGAAATGTCACTTGATGAGAGGTGCATGCTAGGTACATGCAGAACGTGCCTGCGGTGCACTCAAACACACTCAGTGACCCTGCAAGCCGCCCAGAAAATTTTATCCGTAAGTCTGGTGCCCACTTTGCGTGTGTAAATCCAGCAAGCATCCAAGCATCCTGAGAAGGGAAGAGAGGCAGTGCCCAACGCGGGGCCGCCGGGACGAGCCACTTAGACACGCCGGCATGTCACGTGCGGGAGCGCACTGATGCTGCTCCTGCTGACACCGGGGTAAAGTCTGGGCTTATAATATCAAAACATCCTTGACGCTTACATTCCTCTGGACAAAGGCTTTCACACTTGAGGCCCCCGATGTTTTCCTTCCCATTATCATGATTACAGAGCATGTAATCCCCCTTCTTCTCTTTTTTTGCCTTCATTTGATCTGTCATCAAGGATCTGTTTTCTTTGCTCCCCTCTCCACTGTGCCCCTCCCGGTGCTGGCCATCTCTGGGAAACACACGCACGCACACATGGCCTTTACTGTAGGCCATCCCTCAAAGCAAGGAAAAAAAAACAAGATCAAAAAGTCACAAGTGTAGCAGATGTCAAGTGGTCCCTCAAGACCTCTACTTAACCCCTTCCTCGGGCTTTGCTGGACCCTGACAAGAAATCAATTGGAAGGAAAAGCAAAGCTTTTCTGAAACTTTGAAACTGTGTTTTATTATAAATCAGGGCTCAGTTTATATTTCCCAGTGCCTTGCTCCACTGCAGGAAACATTTAATGAAGCCAGAGCTGGCTTAAAACTCTGACTATGAACCTATGTACTACTAATTGGGGTTGTTTATGACTTTATGTGATAAAGTTTGACACTGCAAACTGTGAACACTTTTTACAGTACTTCCTTCTCTTTCTACCCCTGAAATGTCATCTAAAACCAGGTGTATGAAATGTCTGTGCAGCAGTTAAGCAATCAATGCCTCTTATCTAAATGACAGAGATGTATGGGGCATTTAAAGCCTAATGATTATAAATGGGGGAGAAAATAAGCGTAGAGGAACTTTTCCATCTTTTTTCTCTAAGTACAGTATGCTTTGCAAATTTGTCATATTCTCTGCAAGCCACCTCAGGATTGCCTATAACTCCTTAATGCAATGAAAAATTGCAAACCATTTTGCAAAAGGAAAATATCTTCTCGAGTTGCAGCTTTGTCTACAGTTTGGGGAATACTGTCCAAGTTAAAACTAAAAAAAAAAATACAATAAAAAAATTTAAGTCAGCCTGAAAAGGCAGAAAACTCTGAAAACAGTTTGTTGGAAGAAACCATTGAGAAATTATTTTCCTGTGAGCACAGTAGGATTTCAAGGTCGTCTTAAGATTTGGGGGTTTTCTACCCATGTATTTTATTCCGAGCCGGTTTTGGTTTTCAGCTGTTGGTCCCAGATTGGTGATCAGCTCTACCCTGACAGACCTTGTCACCTAGGCAGAGACCCTGTGAGGGCTTTTCATTTTCGCACAAGGCACAACTCCCCCCAGTTCTATCAGACTGCAGGACCAGGCCCTGAGCGTGAGTATGTCCAGTCTTTGCGGCAAATGCTTGACTCTGCCAGAGAAGTGCAACCCAAGAAACAACACTCTACTTCATATGGAAAAATCAGCTTGGCTGAATATATTAGTCTGTAGCGTTCTGCCATCACAGCCAGCAGCCACAGGGAAAGGTGACATTCATGCCTTCTCCACCATGCCAGTCCCGAGCCAAGATCGTTTCAGAAGACTGAAAAATACAAGTGGCTTCTGCACAGGCACAGAGATCTGTGATTGCGGCCCTTCACGCATGGCCAGCACCTTCATTGTGTGCGATGCAGTTTGATCTTTATCTACCAGATCAGAGGCCCAAGGAGAAGGGGGCATGACAGTCATCTCTACCTGACCACCCTCAGTGGTGCCAGGAGTTTCAGCCCACGGTGTCTCCCATTGCTGGCACTCCAGCCCCTTTGCAGGCCACGGTAGTGGGGGTTTCTGCCCGGCAGCTGCAGCACAGCTGCAGTTTATCTGTTGGTGCATCACTGCCCCATGCCCGTGGTGGACCTCGTCCCCGCCAGCGCACACAAGCCAATTGCACATGCGTGGTAGGGTCACTGCCAGATCTGCCTTCAGCAGGTCTGCGTAAGTCATGCCCTCTCCCTGTACCTTTTTCCTCTTAAACGATGTCCTGCTGTCTGAGGAGAATGCTGTTCGCATATGGAGATGTATGTCGGGAGAGCATGGAGCTTGAGAACTGAAGATGGAAAACCAGAGCCCCGACAGCAGTGGTGTCGGATTATTGCTAGGCCTGAACCCAGCGTGGTGGGCCCAAAATGCCAGCAGGGGAAACCACGAAATGGAAAGGGTCGGAAGTCCATTGTACGCGCAATCTGGGCTGAACACTTAATAGAGCAAAGGATGAGAATAGACATCCTGCTCAAGGGCACACAGAACAGCACCCATCTCTGTGTACATCCAAGTCTGGTAACCACATGTACACCTCATATAAACCATGTGCTTATCAATATATATATCCATATTATACTTATTATTTATTTTATCATTTATTATCGATAGATATATATCCATACAACCATGGTTCAGTGGGAGAGGCAGAGGAATAAGCCTCTCCATGGAGCCCAGTCCTGCCTATACATCTTTCTATCAGTTTTTTCCCCTATACAGAGTGTTTTCCCTCAGCTGTGCTCTGCTCATCGGGTGGATTGTGTTAGCTCTGGGCCAGGGCTGGCCATGCTGGGATGGCCTCAGAAACGTTTCCAGGGATGTAAGCACGTCTATGGGGGCTGAATGGGACCTTCAAAAATGCTTGAGCAGGATAGACATCAAACATCAATTTATCCTAGGTTTCAAGTTTCTAACTTTCCTTGATACATCTGAAGATTTCAGAGGCATCTATCTCTCAAGGTGTCACACTTGATACTCTCTCACTTATTTCTGGGCCCTGTGAAGCATTACCCCACTACATAGACATCCAAGTGCATTTGAAATGCTTCTAGTCAAGAGAAACAGGCCAAATTGTTAGCTGGAACATAGCTGGAATTCTCGGTGTAAATGAATAATTTCACACAGTGTTATATACTATTCACTGAACTCCTATAACTGAGGGTTTTCTTTCTGTGTCATTTATTGATAAAATACTACTAAGTCAAGTCAGCTTCTCTGTTCTCTTAATGTCCAGGGAGGATAAAAATATAGCGCAGGTGTAATTAATCTTTTAAAAAAGCAGTTTGCCTTTCTCAAAGTGCCTCCACTATACCAGAAGGAAAAAAGAGAAATGGCCTTCTCTAGAGCTACAGGATTTCTCTCTTTAATCAAAAGCATTTGATGGCTGATCATTAATAACATGTTTGTCAGTAACTGTAGTCTGGTTCAAACACCATTCTTTGAACTGGAGTATCATATTTGGGTACATTGCAAGTCCACAGTGATTTTTACACAGCGTTTTATTTTACTTTTTCCTTGTGTCAAGAGATTCAAGTTACATATGAACTGACAGGCAGATGCAATAGATCCTCTGCAGAGAATGATGATAGGCAATGGGTTTTGTAACTTTTCAAAGTGGACTGCCATATTTCAAGTGTCTAACCTGGTGATGAATCTGCTATCATTTACCATTAAATGCTTTGGTCTCTCTGCTCAGAAATGCCTTTTTTTTTTTTTTTTTTTTAGCCTTGTCATGAAATACAAAGAATGCCCAGTTTTGCTTTTACTAAAATCCATGCCAAAACTATAACAGATTTCAGTGCTAGCAGGATGAAACACAAAACAAACCTATAAAATTGTGTCAAATGCAGCCTAATCATAACCTTGAAGAAATACCATTGTCACCATCTTCCACAGCCATCAAAGTGTGTAAGAATGTCTAACTGATTATGTCTGGCAGTTGAATAGCAGCAAATAAATATTTAACACTTTGAGGAGACATAGTTATTTCTGCCAGACCCACATAGGATATCAGTCTTTGATCTTTGAAAGAAAAGAATTATTCTTTTGTCAAAAAACAAGCAAAAAGGGTATGAAATTTTACACAGATTTCAGAGGGTTTGGGGTTGTTTTGGTTTGTGGAAAGTCTCTGATATCAGCATACACAATGCTCAGAAATGATAGATTGATGATCACCACAAATATCAAAGAATATCACCTGCTGGCCCCAAATATGGTATAACTTCATGGTATCAGATTCTTCTTGTGCTTTTTGTCATGATTTACTTAAAAAGGTCAGGGTAGACTGAGAATCCCAATGAAATTCAATCTCTCCATTTAACAAGGAATCTGGTAAGATGTCTTGAATAGGATAAGAAAACTGTACTTTGAGCACTGGAGTAATCCCAAGGGAGTCTTATGCTGCCCACAGATGAAAGACAACAGAGCTGATTTTTTATTCATAGCCAAGCAATATTTCATTTCTTATTTTCAATTATAATTCTATTTCTCAGTTTTTCAAATAATATCTTTAAGTAAAAAGCATTGGCTTTGTAAAAGGCACCACACAGAGGCAGGAACAATGATACATTCTCTTTGCACAGTATTTTATATAAAACTGTAATTATAATAAAAATCTCTCTCTCCAAGCTTAGGAGCATAGAAACCTTGAACTAAAAATGCATGTCTACTAGTAGTAATTAATTTGTCCACATATCTTCTGTATATGGTATATGGGAAAAAGGGGAATATGATCTCATTGAAGAATGAATGGTTTCTTCATCCAGGTCCCAATTAGCATAGAAACCATGACCTCACATTTCAGAATATGAGATTCAGTCCTACAAAACAATACGCCATACCATATCTCTTTGTCAGTTCCTCTTTTCCAGAATGCCAAGAAGCTGTCCCGTTTAATACATGATAATAGCCTCATATACTCTTCTCCTACCTCTGATGGAGGTGTTTGCCCTTCAAAGATTATTGGCTTCTAGTGTCTGTGCACAAATAACTGAAAAGCAAGTCAGAGTCTAAGACAAATATCTTCCAACTTTTAAATATCATTTTGATTAGACAAAAGTCATTCTTTGGTTTCCAAGGTGATGAGAACAGTTACTAGCTTGGGACAACATCACCACCTAGGTGGAAAGAAGACTGCTTTTACATCTCTTTGGAGCCTTATATCAGTCTTTAGATTTTGTTTATTTATGCCTGAGTCTAGTGAATGCAATTAGTCCCCCTGCTGTCATAACTACTAAAACTGCATGCAATTTCTTGTAAAGAAAAGCAATTAATCAGCTCTCTTTACTGTGCACTAGACCCTTGCCTGCAGACAAAACATAGGCAGCATTAAGTAAAAGGCAGCTTTTAGAGTTACATGCAAGACTTTAATTTTCACTCTGCAACAAAAAGCAGAACAACCAGATCAGTATGACCAATAAAAGGCTAAAATGTTCTTACAGCATCCATCATCTCTGACAGGACTCTTAGAAAATCCACATCCCCTTTTGCTTCTCTGTTTTCCTCTCTACCATCAGTCACTTGCTTGAAGCCGCGGGTGGAAACCACTGAACGGGTCTTCAGTTGTTTGTTAGCGTATGATGTGTGCAGTACCTTTCTAGATGAAGTAGATCTGGAGAAGCGGGTTGAGCCTGCTTAGACTTCCTGAAAGCCCCTCAGCCCCACGGCACTCCTGCACCGCATCCTCCATGCCAAGCAGAGGGTGGGAAGGAGTGGGGTCGGGACACACATCAGACCATCCTCCTCAGCTGGCACATGCCAGGGCAGCCCCAGAGACTGGCTGCAGCACCAGGAGAGATTACTGGGATTTGTAATTCCAGGAATTACAGCCTGGTCCCTGAATTTGCTTCGTATATTTCCCTGAACTGGCTAAAATCTGGCAACAGGTGAGAATTGATCACGTGGTATGAAGAAAGTGAAGGTCTTTAGAGGCAGAAGTAGGCAAAATAGTTTTTGATGAGTCAGTAGCTCAGCCAAATAGCTTACCTCAATATGGTGTACTTTAGTCTAGGCTGCCATTATTTAAATGAGTTCAACTGCCTTGTCTCTTATCTTTCTTTTGGATTTAGGATCCAGGTCTGTTCCCAGAAAAGTCAAGAGAAAAATTCCCAGCAGCAGGAGTTGGAGCACCTTCACACGCTTAGGCTTTCTCCCAGTGGTAAGAGTTAGTCCATCTGCGGGAGAACTGCAAGAACATCTCCTGATCAGAGCAGTCTGGGTGGATAAGCAGCTCCTCTGAAAAGTCATTATAATAGTTTTGTCTTTAAAATCTTCATTATCATTAAAATCTGTCATCAAAATGAGGAGACCCTGCAGGATTTTTTATCTGGCCCACAAGTATGCCATACGTACAGGTAGGAAGCAGTGTATAGGGTGGCACCCTGTGTATAAAAGAAGAGTAGTATCCTAGATAAAAGCACTTAATTCATGATATTCAGATCATCCAGAATAATATGTCAGGGCCTGTATGCTGACTAAATGTGCACAGTTATCAATTGTGAGGAAACACGTTGAGGAAAATAAGCTACAAAAAGAGGCAGTGCAAATACAGAGCAGCAGCGTGAAGCACACGTTCAGCATTGAAAAGTGCCCTGCTGTGACAAACTGCCTCCTTTTCACAGAGTATTTATTCAGACTGCTGGGCAGCAGCAACTGCCCATGCTGGTTGCAGAGACGATGCACTGACGCACTCAGCAGCCCCATACCCCGGGCTCAGCAGCTTCAGACAGCAGACAGAGTTTACCTGAGGACATTTGCGCAGCTTATGTGGCCTCACACTCCATTTTCACCATATCACAGACAGTTTAATGGCAAAAACACTGTAGAAAAAACATCAGAGAGAGACAGATAGGTAAGAAAGTCCAAGGAGTGTTATGAGAAACAGCTAAAGGCTTCCCTGAAGTACCTACAACCTGACAATCCCTTCAAGATCGCAGTTGCACAGGACAGTCCTTGCAGTTGTATGTAGCCTGCATGTATTGGGTAGATAAATCACTGTACTGCAGTAGTGGATCACTCTATATTTCTGTGACATTACAAAAACGTTCACCCCCCCCCAAATAAAAAAAAATAACGATAGATGTGTAGAATGCAGAGGTGTGTACCCTTTGGAAATGTGATCAGCAGAACCCCAGCTGATAAGTAACCAAAATCCTTTAAAACAGTCTCTCAAGAAATCAGTCACCAAAAATAAAAAAAAATTGTGACGACAACCTGCTGTCATCACAAGACTTGCACCCATTACATCAATCCTGCTTCCTGCAGAGGATCCATAAGATTCTGTAAATGGCAGAAGAATGGAGGAGAAAATAAATTAACTCACAAACAAATAAAGAGCTGGAGGAGGGGGAGGAGAGAGGGGAGAGAAATACGACTTTGAGGCATCTTGCATTAGTCAGTGATATTGACTGTAAGGAGCATGGCAGAACATTAATCAGGTTAGAAGGCCATGGGTATTTGTGGTTAATTTTGCTATCTCAAATAAGGGTGGCAAAAGGCTGTTATGATGAACGCCTTCCTGAAAAAGGAGGGAGAAAATAATGTATGTAGCATTTTGAAAACTCTGTTCTGAGGAAGTGCTTAAGGAGAGAAGACAGACTATGTGGGAGAAAGAATAAAGTCTGAATGTTGCATATTCTTGGCTCTCTTTCTTCCTCTCTTCCCTTTTTATACGTGAACAAAGAATGAAGAATGCTCTTCCCATTGAGGGCAGCAAATCTCCGGATATTTCTCCAGGTACTTACTGGAAAAGCTGTAGTGCACATTGCTTGTGTCAAGGTTAAAGTTAAACCAAATTCTAACTTTAAACACATATTGGAAAATATGCGTGGACAAAACAAAGTCCTCAGGGCTAGCCTATGAGTCAAGTGATTAAGGTTCTGCTTGGAACAGTTCATAAAACAATTCCCAGTTTGGGCTTGACAAACTTCCTTTCTCACCTGTGGTTTTTGTTAGCTACCTTCTACCCTTCCAAAAACAAATCTGACTTTCTGAAGCTATACTGCTTGTCATCATTAAGTGAAATGAAAAGCTTTTGTTAACCAGTTTGAGTTGTTTGACTGTGATGAAATAGTTTTGATTAGGGAATGTTTTATGTTACTTTCCAGAGTTTATTTTTCCTTTTAAAGGTAATATGATACCATAGGTTAGATTTAGGGTTTTCTTAAGTGAAGGAGTTTGTCCAGCGGCAATAGATATTTTGGTGAAGGAAAACCTATCTGTCTTCACCTGCATTATGCTTGCTGTTTGTCTTCTTCATAACATGAAATGCATTTTACCCACTGTGTTGCCAATGCCATCAGCAGTCACGACTTGCTGTTGACCCCTTTATGACAAGTACTTGCTCTTAATGTGAGCTTTGTAATTTCCTATGAAGCAATAGTGCTGAACTACTTTCTGGTTCTGCTCTGAAGGGATTTATAACACCCCACAGGCAGCAAATACACATGTTCATAAGCTTGACATGGAAATGGAGAAAGCAGAACTGAGAGAACTGTAATGAGAGCTGCACCCATCCCAAGCAATATCATTCTGATCCAACCTGTAGCACAAAGGGGGTGATGGACAAAACAGAAGAGACTAGAGAAAGAACTGGAGTTTTACATTGGATATTTTTAAAGCTATACCATCTCCAGTCTGGGGAGTTCTGTCCCTTAGTGATTAATTCCAGGAATTATCATTACTTCAATATAATGTCCAACAGACATGGCTATGGCTAGGAAGTAACTGCAGGCAAACAGGTTGAGAAAAATATTCAAATAAAAACCTCCCAAGGTTCATGGCACATGAATGTTTCCATCACACAGTGGGCACTTATCCCTCAGGGACAGCATTTAAGGGAAGTTGCAAAATATATGTCTTAAGACATGTGGGTTCCTTTAGTGTGCGTGGAGGGACAAAACAGAAGTCTGAACGCTTTGAATACTCACAGCAGAGATTCAAAAAGGCAGAGTCAATTCAGTTGATCAGAGCTGTCTGTAAAATTCGCTAAGCGTCATTACAGGTCTCTATGAGACCTTGACATTCATCTCTTCTGTCCCACAGACAAGGAAGTGAGTGGCAAAGAGGCTCTGTGGGTCCCGTCCAGTACGAATGCTACTATCTCCTTTTCCTCTCCTGGCTGAAGATTCTCCTTCAAAATTTTTGAAGAGTTTTGAAGAGTTTTTGAAAAAAATCTTTTGTGGAAAGATTTTTTACTGTGTGGTGACAGAGGTACTACTTCCACAAACTGTGCTACTGCCCGTCCTCTCCCCACCTGAAAGGGAGGAGAGAATGACGATCATCTGACTTTGGGGCCAGCTGGGGTCCATGAAAGCCAGTTGCCGTTTTGATGACAGTTGCTGTCAGAAAGCCTTGGGGGCCTCCTCAGCCCCAGACAGGTAAACCACGAAGATGCAGTGACAGCCTCACACTCGCATCAGGCAAGCCTGTACAGATCAGCAGCGAGGCCTAGGTATGGTTGGTGCAAAGTACTCAGCCAAAGGTCAGCGATATCTACACATCTTTTTGTGTATACAGTTGTCCTTTTTCTACGCTGAGTAGCCCAGGCTGCTGGGCATGTTGGAAAATGGTCTTCGTCACACAAATGTGAGTTAAGCCATTTCCCATAAGACCTTTTCTACAGAATTTGGGACATGACTGGTTGATGGCCTTGGAGATCCAAAAGTAGGCTTGGTTGTGTGACAATTTGAAGTGGACATTAAGAGAGTTCTGGAGAATGGGGAAGAATTTATATTGTTTTTATATTTCCTTTGCATTTATTTTAAAAGAAAGTAACTAATAACCAATGACTACATTTCTTCTCTAAATATGCATTCTTACATAATTTACAAAGCTGTTTGGTTGGATTTGATTTTTAATACAGAATCTCAGGCATTGATAAAAGCCAGATAGCAGTTGTACATTGAAATTTTCCAGAGCCAAAAAATAAATAAATAAATAAACCAATAAAAAAACTAATCCCAAGAAAATCTCACTATTCTTTTGTCAGCAGCCATGGACTGGTATACACCCAATCATGAATGGTGCTTGAAACCCCTGACAAAAAAGGACTGTCATTCAGTGTTCATTTAGTATTTCCTTCCATGGTCTAAGATCTTCCTAGTCTATCCCAGGGAGCCATTTCTTTCTCTTGAAATATAAATCTAGAGATTACTGTTATTTTTGTTGCCTGAGACCATGCAGTGGCAAAACACAGAAAGCCTATGAAGGTGGCTAACATCTCTTTAGGGTACTAGAGCTTGCTTAATTTTGGATGGTAACACAAGGTACACTTAAGTAGGTCCAATGTATAGTCATAGAATAATTTAGGTTGGATGAGACCTCTGGAAATTTGCAGTCCAACACCCTGTTCAGGGCCAATTTTGAAGCAGGGACAGGTTGCTCAGGCCCTGTCCAGTCAAGTTTTGTATATCTCCAGGGACAGAGATTTCACCAGCTCTGTAGTGAAAGTAGTAATCTACAGGGCAAACTGTAGGTTAAGAAAGCCTAATCCTTCTGATAAAGACATAGATACAGATACAGCTGATGTATATTGCCTAGTATCTAGGGGTATCTTGGGACAATTGGTATCTAGGCTTGCACAGTGGTGTAGAGAAGCACTGAGTTTACTTTTCACCCCACCTCTGAGGCAGACCTTCACAACCCTCCTTGGAAGTCTTATTGCCTGAAGGTCTCAGACCAGAGCTCTGCAAATGATTTGACCAATGCACATGCATCTCATTTGATCTTCCCCTTTCTCTCCAGCTCAGCTGCTTTTATCGCTTCTTTTTCTTTTTTTCTACTTCCAATTTTGGGGTTTGATTGCTTTTTTATTTAACATCTTTTCTACAAAACTTAATATCACTGTTATTCCATTTCAAAGTTTTCATCATTGATATCATTCCTTCTTGAAATGGCCAAAAGCATACCATGGTACAGTGGAGCATGGCAACACTGACCTGATCACTTTAGAGATTTCAGCCTCACAGACCCCTTATATTTAAATCAAAGAGCATTCGGCATGCTTTCTCTGATATTCATTAGCATCTACATCTCTATATCTTTCCATTGTTTATTACCATGTTATTCTTTAGTATGTAACTATCGTTGATACTGATGTCACATCAACAGCTTTGGACAATAGTTGTGTTTTCCCACAGAACAGTTACATTGCAATTAGCAATGTTGTCCTAACAGTGCGTCACCTCTGAGCAGAAAGTGACATTTCTGAAGAGAAGTCAACCTCTGCATTTAGTCTAAATGAGATCTGCCAGCTACTGTAATGACCAGGAAGTATTTTTTATAAAAATAACATTTGTGTACTATAAACTAAGGATGTAAAAAAAACCTACGTTCAACTGCAAACACACTTCCTCATGTGTTATTTTAAATTTAATACCAGAGAAGTTCTGGGAACACCCAAGCAATTAACTTTGTGTTTCTGTAAACTCTACGGACACAATATGAAGGATTGTGGTGAGGGCCGAGTGAATATTTTCAGTAGAAATCTAAACCCACTTAAACCAGTTACATTCAAATGAGGCAACTCACCGCATGTGTTCCGGTTCAAGGTTTCACAGCAGAAACGTTGTAAGGGAAACATTTTCTACCAGGCAATTTTTCCCCAGCCACTCCCTCTCCACTGCCACTGCTCAGCACTGCGTGCTCCGCATAGCAGCACGGCCCGTGGTGGCTGAGCCAGGGGAGGGAAACGGATTGGCGTCTTCTGCCTGGGCTCCGTGCAGCACACCTAGAGCACTGCTTGAGGCATGAGAGGGGGCAAAGTGCTGCACGCAAACTGCAAGACTGTGGGAGGGAGACAGAGGTGCAACAGGGACACTGTGCTTTGGCACCGAGAGCCGTGTGAGTTGGAGGAGGAGGAAGGTTTTGGCCATGTGATCTTTTTGGCGTTTGAAAAATGAAAGCAGGGGTTGAAAAATGAACCACTGTGTGCAGACGAGGGGGAGAGAGAGTGCTGAAGGAAAGCTACACCAACGACAAAAGAGAGAGAGGGGAAAAGAAATGGTGTCCTCAGGAGGAGAGAGGGATGATGACAGACTCAAGAGGGAGAGAAGGAGCACGAAGGTGAACAGAAAGAGCAGAAACCCAAGAAATTACTGCAGAGCATTAGGCCCTGATGCAGCCTACCACACGGCCATGCTGGCAAGGCTGATGTGGCAAAGCCCCTGATGGATATACAGCATGAGCAAACGGGGTGGGAGCTGGAAGAGCTGGCCGAGTATTTCCTCCTCACGTCACCCCTCCCCTCTCTCCCTATTTATATGAACATGCATACGTCTGAGGCATGTACGTACCTGCAGTATTCTTCTCCTCTTTCCGTGCACTGTGTCCCATCACAGCATCATCCACTGGCATGACGATAGCACCGGGGACTACATACAACCGCTGCAGCTCCTGAGCACTGCCTCCTGCTTTGACCTGTTTAACAACTAGTGAGTGCTGAGCCAGCAGCCGCCCGGAAAGCTCCCACATGCTTTCACACCAACCCAGCGCATTGTGACTAAGCCGGGAGCCTCAGCAAGGCCCATGTATTGGCATCCTCCCTGCCAGTGAGGGGCCCAAAGGCAGAGACCTCACAGAAACCCAGCTTGCCAACAGCTCCAGCTACTCAGGCGCGCTGCACTGCGGAGCCATGAAAGGGTTGTTTTTTGATGGTAGACGAGCAGCCTCAGAGCCAGGAGTCAGAGAGGCCAGTGTTTACCTTTGATATTAACCTTACTTTTAGAAAGTCCAGATACCACTAAGGACAACATATTTGCTAAGTAAACCTAATGCGATCCCCCAGTATTGCAATGGCCTATTTCTTGACATCACCCTAGCAAATTAGGGGCACCAAAGGTCTGGAGTCACACCCTGAAGCACATGCATGTGTCTGTGTCTACATACTTATGAAGATAGTGATCTGACTAGCCCAGCATCTGAAACCTGCTGCTAGCCTCACTTCTGCTGCAGACTCTTTGGCATGCTCTGCCTTTCATTTGTCTCCTTCCACCCCTTCTCATTCTTGAAGACCTCCTTTTAGCTATATCTGGTTTTAAGCTATCTATCTTCTACATGATGGTTCTGTGTTCCTTCTTTATTATTTCTCTTTCCTTGGTTTTACTGTTCTCCCCAGGTTCCGTATGATCACAGTTCATTTGTTTATTTGTCATTACATGCCCGTGACTGACACCTCCTATCCTGCATTCATTCCTCTGTTGAAAAGAGAGGGGTAAGGCACTTTGCAAATGAAAGAGAGAGAGGGAGAGAAGGAGTTCTAAATACAACATGAAAACGTTACTCAGTGGACTTTGATTTTACTCCAATACTCCTTTATTAACTATAGCTGTGAAATAGTCAAATGCATTAAAAATGTGATGTAGCTAAGAATTTTATTAACAAGGGAAAAGACTTGAGTGAACTAACTGGCGAAACATTTTGATTTATTTCACATAGTGAGAATATGATCACTGCATATTTACAGCAATGACTGAAGATAAGTACATTCTGTAAAGTGCTACTGAAATGTATTTCCTTCATTTCCTTGACAGCAAAAGGAAGCAATGAGTGCCTTAAATCACAGAAAATATTTATAATATGAAAGATAAATGGAGGTCACATTCATCTACTGCAGCATGCAGAGTGGCCAATATTTTACAAGGTTCACCAAGAGTTTATGGGAAATGATCTCAAAGGTTTTTCTCCTGAATTGTGCAGCAGGCCACTGTCTACTAGGCCCTACAATAGTTTGTTCACGAGGAAGATAGTTTGATATTACACCTCTGACAGGGATTATTTATGTAAGGAATACATAATGCTAAGCTGCTGAATGGTTTTCCTGCAGGAATTCACAACACTTTTTTTTATCACAGGAGACTATGTCTTTGCATGCAGGTCCTACACACTTTGAGAAGCAGGCCATGAAAGGAAAAGCTAGCCTACTAGGTGCATGTGAGTTGTCAGTCAGATAAAAGTAACTGCACTAGCTTTGTCACTTTACTTTCTACACTCTATAAATGCTGCAGCCAACAGCTTCTGGGAGCTCCTATTAGGAACAGCCAATACTAGATAGACATTTGAAGGTAGTATTAGGAAACAAATCTGAACTCTTTATCTGGATCATCTTTGTTGCAGAAAGTCCATCTTCACCAAGCTAGAACAACAAAAACTGTACACTGTTATCCATGTCAACCACTGCCCAGACTCTCAATAGAAAACTATGATTCCTGGCATCCAAAACTGACTTGCAACTCCAATAATTTGGCATATATTTTCTTTCCAAACTAGAACAAACAGCCAGAAGATTAGAACAGATGAAAAATGTACTTCGCTCAGAATGGAAGTTGGTAAAATTTGGAAAACAGCAAAAGACTTTAGACTGATTTGGTTCCATCTTCAGGTATCTACCTGAGAAACAATTGCATCATTTCAGCTGGACACTACTGATTTTTCCGCCTGAAAAGTTGAGCTTCTGGTTTATACGTATCTTCTATTATGTACAGCCAGCATAAAATCTCTGTGATACACCTGTGTATTTAATGTGACAGGGGAAATGCTGGACTGCAGAAGCTCAGAAAGATACTGTGTAATGTTAAAAACACTCCAAGTATCTTGGTATTTTCTGAGTGAAAATCAAAACCTATGTCAAAACCTAGCCAAAAAAATGGGAACAGCATTCCCAAGCAGTTTTACCTGCTTGCAGACAACTGTTGGGAGCAGCATGCAGGTCGAGCAGCCCACAAGGCAGAATTCATCGGTGTTGAGGGCCATGCAAAAGCCACATGAAGTCTCCAGAGATGCCAAGTCAAGGGAATACAGCACTCACTGCAGTGCCGCATGTCTGCACCCCCCACCGAGGACGGGGAGCTGCCACAAGGCTCAGCTGGCCATGGCTAGCCAAGTCCATCCTTGGTGTGTGGTACTCCTTTCCACCAAAATCCCCCAAGTGCTCCTCCCAGTCTGAAGAAACCCTCTCCACAGCTCCAGGCTCCATGTCCTGCAGGGCTGTGCTGTGGGCATTTGTGGCCTGGGATTTGGGTGCGCTACCTGAAGGTCCAACCAGAGTAGTCAAACAGCACTTGTACGAGTTTGTCTTGGCTGTGACTGAAACCCAATTTCGTAAAAGTAAGGTTAGGGTTTACTTTTTGCTTAAGAAAGGCCCTCAGGTATTTTAATACATTTTGGCATGTATTTTTCCTTGCTGTTGTTTATAATAATCATTTGGAAGCTTGAAACTGAACTCTGCTTGATATTGGATATATTTTTCTTTGATTACTGGCAAATACTGATTTATTATAGTAAGACTATAAGGAACACAGCTGTTTGGAAAATGATATTTTTTCCCAGTGAAAAGAAAAATATCAAAAATTACTTCTAACTCTCTTTTTTATTTTCATGTTTTTCAAAAAGCAAAAAGGTGTTTGTCAAGGAACGAAAAATGTAGAAAAATTGTTTTGGAACGAGGTGATGTTTATTTTCTGCAAGATAAAAAAATACTTTGAGGAAAACTTCATTTTCACTGGAAGCATTTTCCACCAGAAAATGTTTCAATAAAAATGTTCTTTAACAGATATTGTTTGACTGTAAACTATCCTTTTATTTATTTTCAAATAAATTTAAGAAAATGAACAATGGATTTTTTTATTATATGCAAGTAAAAATAAGTTACATTTTGAATCTACCAAAAGTTCCTTAAAGAATCAACTACAGCTATTATTCCATCATAAAGTCCCAAAAGGTATGTGAAGAAATAGATATAGACTAGGAAACCGAATGAGCTGCCTTGTAATTCAAACCTTCTCTTAAAAAAAAAAAAAAGAAAAAGAAAAAGAAAAAAGTGTTAGAGGAAAATTTACCTTTTAATATGTCTTCACTGTTTCAATAAGATAGATTTTACACCTTAATGACTGGTCTTGTTACACTTCCAAGGCTCCTCTGAGCAACTGAGGTGTGACCACAGTGAGACAAATCAAATGGCGTAGCTCAAATCCACAGCCTCACAAGGGCCTTTTAGTTTCTTGGCTCCCATATTTCTCTAAGCTATTGAGGACTGTATGAAAAATGTTGATTTCCTCTAAAAAATAAAATTCTTTCCATGGAGTAGTTCAGTGATTTATTCTTTTCAAGTACAACTGAGAGTAGAATTATGCTGAGTTGAGATTCTGGTAGTGTTTGCTTTGAGGAGTACAGGTACAATTGGTCATACTTACCTCAGACACTGCTCTGTGTGGTTTTTCACCCAAGGTAGTAAATCAGTTATTGCAAACCAAGTCTAAGTCAATACCCTAAATGTTAATTACAGTATCAGTAACTTTTGCACATGAAACAATATGGCACCTTCATTGTAACCAAAAAAAAGGGTCATGAAAGAGCAATAGGCTGTGGATTCAAGATAAAAAAGCACAAAAGCATTTTTCAAACAAGACAAAATGTATGTTTGCATTATGTTTTGAAGGGTATCCATTTTTACTTTTTTTTTTTTAAAGATAGTCACAAACTTCTAAACCCTACAATTTTTACTTTTTTTATATTATTATACTGATGGACAAAGTATCTTCCCATCAAGATCTTTGAAAAACTCTTCATAATGTTATTGTTCTGGAAGGCAAGAAAGGAATGTTATTTAATTTTATCACCCTAACATTATTTATCCTGGAAAAGGAAGGTCCCACTATGCCACTTGACAAGCTTCCAGGGAGAAAAGCATATATAGCAAAATAAACACATAAAGTGGTGGAGCAGGACACTAACAGGAGTTCAAGAAGTTCTCTTATGCCTTTTCTTAGCCATTTGATATGACTGCAATACAAGAGAGTGGAAAGGATTTCAGACACAAGATGACTGTAGGATACCGTAATCTGATGCTCATTGTTTTCTTCAAGATCACACTGGCACTCAGTGGCCTAAGTAGCAAGGAGCTGAAAGATTGGATCTGAGCTGCTTTTGCAAACATTGCCTCCCCTTGAACTGTGTGAAATGCCAGATGGATGCTGCTGAGGCTCTGACCCTTACAAGTTGAACAATCCAGCACCTACAACCCACATAGGTGCCTCAGTCTATTGAAAAATCAGTTTTAGCAAATATTTACATAAATAATCTTCTCTACATCCGCACAGGTGCCAATAAAATTTGATAAGCAGAATATCCATGGGAAAGCAAAGTTCACACAGAAAGAAACAAGCTTGGCAAGGCTAAAGCCAAATAATTTAACATTTGAGTACATCATTTCCCAGTGTTTGCTCAGCTACAATGAAAAGAAGAAACGTATACTGCTAAGTAACACGTGTTGTCTACTTACCTAGTCTGTACATGCAGTACTTGATTGCCCCTGCCAGTTTTACAAGCTCATCTTGGTAGTTAACGCTTGAAAATGTAACTGTGTATCCCCAAATGGGAAAAGAAAGGAATCAATGAAAATTGAAAGTTCTTGCTTTTTGGCTCACAGCTTGCCCTCAGGAGACATTGTGATATTGTTAGACAAGGTCAAAAGAGTGAAGGATCTCAGGAGGATGCTGTCTGTGGCAGATTGTCAAATCACAAGTTAGACATAGTGAAGGAAGTTTAAACTGCGTCACATCAGATTGCTACTGGGGCTAACTAGGAAAGAGCATGCCAATGGATATTGCAGTGTCTTAGCTGATGGGTGGTAACTTCTTAAACTTTTGGACCACAGTCTACCATAATTTCTCACAAATGACATACAGACCTAGCAGAAGCAAATGAGCTGGCTGCCAGGATAACTAAACACTAATAGTGGAAAGATTATATTTCATTTTCTTTCATGGAAAGTTTTTCTTTCATTATCTTTTGACAACAGTGAATATTCATGTTCTCTCTACTAATATTCTCAAAGGCAGACCAGTGCAAAACCCACACTGACAAGTTGCACCTGCATCCATATATACATGGCAAGTGCATTTTGATCTAAATGGGTAAGTAAAAGACATGATCACCAACCAGTTGATTGGGTAGGAATAGAAATGTGCATTTTTGCCATGTGGAATATGCCAGCTCTTTTCTTATTTGCCTTCCTATTTTAGCAAATCATGTAGAAACCATCTCCTTTTTTCACCCCTCATTCCCAGTTCTCCCCTCAACAACACTCTTCTCTCTTATGTTTCAGGAAACCAAACACCAGTGCTAATGATGTAAACTCATTCGTTGACAAAGTTCTGCTTCAGTGCAAGTCAGGAGGAAAAAAAAAATCACAAGATAAGGTGACTGGCTTTTTATGGTGTCACATCCAGAGCCAAGACCAAGAAAGCTTTCTGATGGAATGCTTTTATCAATCATCAGCAGAAAACTCTGTGTCAGTATGGACTTTAATCATCTTCTCTTCTTCCATGGAGACTCCATATGTAATATACTGGTTATTTAGCTTCATGTAACTTCTGAAAAATACATATTAAATATTAATATTGAATAATAGAACATTCAACCCTGTATCCTTTCTTTTTCAAGCTATTCACGGAAAAAGAAATCCTTAGTGAAGCTGTAAGTTTGTACCTATATTACAGTAGTGTCCTAACAGTTAAACTATTTCAGACTGAAAGAAGTGAATGCTTTTGAGAAAAATAATCTGCATTCAGCCTGAAATACATTTGTACAATTTTCTCCCTGTATTGTCTCACCTTAGTTTATTGAGACTCCCTGTAGAGCGTAGGCTTTCTTTCTCTTTCAAATCAAAGAACTTTTGAGCAATTTTCATTTTGAAGCCCATGAAGTACATTTCATAGGCATTAAAAGTTACAAGTATTGGAAAAGGTTCAATGAATCATGGATCATTTATGAGCATTTCTGTCACAACATCAAAGTCTGAGAAATATATTTGATAGTGCTATTTCCTGCCGTCTATTATTCCTACTCAGTGTCTGAACATCAGAAAGCCCTAGACAATTCAAATATTTAAATAGTAACAACAGAAACAGTTACACAATTCATTAGCTTAGAAATAAATTCACTATGTAAGTGTCTTTTCAACAGTGTCAGTTCCATCACTCTGGTCTTCCTTAAAAGCACCGACTTCTCACATCCAGGTTACCCTACAGGGGAACTGTCTTCCCTATCAAACACCTCAGCCACTCTTTCACATTTCCAGTGTGCATCAAGGATGTGAAGGCTCTTTCCACAGTGGAAAAAAAACAGCAGAAGTGAGTGAGACCTCTAGAGAGGCCAGTTTGACTAAGCCCTCCTTTTCTTGAGAAATGGAGTTTTTTGGCAGTCAAGTACAAGGAAAGAAATTCAGGCATTTTTAGGCTATGGAGAAATTAGAAATGAATCAAAATTAAAATAGTATTTCTTTAAGAAGATAACCACCTGAAATAGCTATTTATCTTTAGGAATTAATGTTGATGCCCTTTATTATCATATCTGTGCCCCTTCCCTACCCAGTCACTAGCAATAACAATCACTGTCGACTCCATGAAGTTGCTGGCACTCCTCCTTTCAGGAGCAAAAAATCTCCTTTTAGATGCAGTTTGGTTTCCAACAGCATCGTCTGTGTTGCCCCTTGATCTGCTTCAGGAGATGTTACATGGAAGCTCTGGGAGGTGGAAGGGATGTCAAGCCAGGAAAACCAACCTTTTCCTTCAAAGGACTGTTAACTTTCTCCTTCCAGTCAGGAAGATGCCTGACGAGAACTGGAGCTCCCGACTGCCACTGCTGGATGCTGCCCAGTTCCTGCTCCATATTTTGAGTGTGGGCGGACTGTGTGCTGGGAGTGATCTTGGTGGGACTGAGTCTTGAACCTGTGTAAGGGACGTCGCTATCTATGCTCTCAAAATCACACAGCTCTTTGCGCTTCCCTACCTCACCTCTTCTTCACTCGTTCTTTTTTTTAAATCAGACTCACTCTTACTTCATACTCCTCTGCCCCTGCAGTTCTTCCCTGCCTTGTCCTCCTATTTCATTTCCCCCGGGTGATGAAAGGAGCATCAGGCCCAGCAACAGGAGGATGGAAAGAAGAGCTGGCAACTATGCAGACCGCCAGCACAGCCCCAGACAGCAGCCCTGCCCTTGCCGTTGGCCTCCTCATATGCCCAAGGGATCTGTGCTCACGGCATCAGCCCTCCTGCACACCCTCAGCAGAGAGGTTTTGAGGCCTATGAGAGCGGCTCAAACAAAGCTTGGTAAAAGCTCCAGCAGTTGTATTGGTGGAGCTCACGATTCTAGTGACCACCGAAAATGTTGGTGCACAGTTATTAAGGCCTTCCCTGTCATGACAGTGAAGCTTGTAACTTTCATCAGGCCACAGATACACTCCCGTTGATGCTAGTCTAGCTAGATACGGGTCTTCAGTTTCTGGGTCCTTTAAATTATCCATGAGAACTTCAAGAGTCCAAATTTTTGCATGCACAGAAATACTCTCTTGAAGCCATAAGCTAAAAAGCATAGCTAGAATTCGTTAGCTTTTTGATGCTTTTCTCCACTTTTAAAAATGAAAGGAGAAGCAATACAGTTCTGATGACAATTAGCAGACTGTAATGAACAGCACTTCCACTCGAAACATCATCATCTCAACACGTTTGTCAACACCATCAGAGCAGAAGTGATTAAGGTGGCAGTGTGATCACAGGATCCATCCTGAATGCACTCCCTAGCTCTGTATTTCACATCACTTTGCTAGTTCCTTGTTAATATCCAAATACAAAGGATGATTAAAATAATCATGCATAGATAGATATAGATACAGATACAGATGCAGATGATATAGATGTATATCAGGGGAAATATTCTGAAATACAGAAAGAATTGTTATATTTTGCTTTAAACAAAACACAAATAATTGATTATCCATATACTTTATACAGAGCTGGTGTATTTCAGGCCTAACCACCAGAAGATCTATGTGGCAATGACACAGTTAGTCAACAAACACTACCAAGGAATTGTAAATCTTACGAGATCAGTGGACCACACATAGTGAGCAGCTGGGGTGGAATTAGTAGAAGCCTTCTGGAGACGCACTGAGGAATAAGAAAAATACAGAGTGGGCTGGAGACATAAGAAAAATTACAATGATGTTAAAAATTAATCTTTAAGTTTCCTGAGCTTTTAGTATTATGATTCCTTTAAAGAGGCTGTAATACTACATTAAAGCTGTTTTTAAGGAAAGCACATTTCCTATCTGAGGAGCTTCTTGGGTCAAATTCTGATCTAGGCATAAATAAATACTGCTTTTTGGCTCAGAATCGGCATTATACCAGCCTGAAACGATGCAACTGTAGCCCAAGCCAGACAAGAGTTGGAGGTGGACAGCAAAGAAATTCTCCACACCAGAGACCTGGAACAGCTTATACTTTACTGCATCCTGCTGACCCAGCGAGTTGTTTCAAATTTGCACCTTGAACAATGAATTAGCCACCAGCACGCTTTTGTGCAGCACACACAGCAGTCACATTATCTCCTACTCTCAAAACAAGCTTTTCATCTCTTTTGAAATGAGCAATGAAAAACACTTCATAGCAAGTCAAGTCTCCCACTGAATTATGACTACACTTCTGGGTGCACTGTTTGGGCACTCCCACGTGAATAAGATTTTAGGTGGGTGGTCACTTTGCTGATTGCTAGTGTAAATGCCACTGCCTGTATAACAGGAGCAGCTGTGAAGGAGAACTCAGGAATGACTCCTGAAAACCTATTACCTGCAAGACCTTTGCCACAGCTCTGTGTGCTTTCTCTGCTGTGTTGAACAGCCATTCAAATGCAGCCAACAATAGCCATTTCTTTCTGAGCATTCACTATGTATTGTGAAGGTGAACTTGCACTTACTCAACAAAAATAAAAGGAATAACGTTTGCTTGAATAAACATGTTTAACATGTCGTGGCATCAGTTGCTTGCTGCTGGGAGAGAAGAATTGGAATGATACATTTTTCATCCTGCACTAATCCACTGCTATGATGAATGGACTGTTAAGCAACATCCAAAACTGACAAGCCAGGAAAGCCGAGGTTGTTCAGGTCAGTCTTGCAACAGCGAGTGCTGTTAAGTTCAACAGACATTAACTGCAGTGGTTTTGCAGTATGGCTGCAGAGAGCTATTTGCCAGCTAATTAACTTTCTCATGAGCCAGCTGCACATCTGATATGTCCTAAACTGCAGCGGTGCCTTTTCAAGGGATTGGTCTCAGTGGTCAGAGAGGTCTTTTTGGTCTCCAGCTGCAACATGTGCATGTCAGTGCTTGTTCCATTTTACTGCCATAAGATTTATTTTGTGACACCTGAACTTGTATTAAGTCATCTCTATTCTCTTTCCATTTTGTCTTTGGGCCTTATTCTCCTGTTTAAATTATGCATACCACTTCCTGCTTCTTTCCAGATATATTACCAAGAAGAAAACAGAAACTTTTCTCTGATTTTTATACCCTTAACTAGAATTCATTTTCCTCTGAAATACTAGCCGTTGAATGATCACAGCTTATGTTCACTTGGCTAACTGATTTCCCTGGACTATTTGCAAGGTTAGTGCCTAGAAGATCTTAAACCAGAAGCAAGAATGTCTCTTTCTGAAGCATCAAAGCCACTGAACTGTACCAAGTGCATTATGCAGTTATAAGCACCAGCCATAGAAGAGTCAAAAACCACCACTATCTCTTATTCAGTCCACACATAGGCTTTAACTAGACTAAAAACAAAACTTGTGTTAGCTGCTTTAGATAATGGTTTCTCAAGTTGCCTGTAGATAGCATGATCTAATTTCTCTTTGGTTTGTTTTCAGTCAACAGTGGTAGCAGAAGTTGTTGTACAGACTAATCTGGTAGGAACTCATTATCCCTGAAAATGAGTGAGCAGAAGTGACACACACAAATTGTTTTGGTAATTATATTGGTGAGTAAAGTTCATATTGTCTATAGTCAAAACAGATTCAGATAACATTCCTCTGACTTCATTGTTAGACAGCCTACAGCATGGAAACTTATCTAGTAACATCCCCTGAATAGGTGTGCAACATATTCTTTTTTCTTTCTTCCCTTTCTTCCTTTTTTTTCTGTTGTGAAGGAGAGGACCCTATTCTCCATTTCATTTTTCTTTCAGTATTCACCCTTTTTGAAAGCTATATGTTATTTTCACTTCTGAATGTTTTCAGTCCATCTTCTTTTCATGTGATCATGAATGACCCCCTTCTGAGGAACAACCTGCTCAGTGATGATTTTTAGCTGGCTTGCTTCTTCAGAGCCAGTACCAATATTGTGCCCCAGCTTTGTGAGTCTTCATAGTGAAGGAAGTGTGTTATGGAAGAGGAAAAGGTGAATTCCCAGCTTTGCCAGGCCAAGGTAAGAAGGTGTCAGTGTGTCTGCTCTTTTCCCAGGAGCTCAGTGAGGACCCTGAAGAAGTCCTCTTGGAGAGAAGTGGATGAATCAGTCCTCATTTGTCTCATTGGATTCCTAGGGAAGGGCTTCCCTCCATTGCCTCTCTTCTCCTTCTCCAGGTAGAAGTTCATGTTGCCACTTTTTCAGAGTTCACCATTTTGGTTTGACTAGAAGGGAATTTAAACTGACGAGAAGTGTCAATTAGCAAATCCTTTATTCAAACTGTGCTATAGGATAGCAGATGGTGTGATATTTTCTAAAAAAGTGGTAAACAAAACAAAGCTGATGACATGTTTTTTGTCTTCTAACAAATGAGGAAAGAGTCTCAATATCAAGGTCAAGACTCCCAGGCACAGTTTTGCAGAATGCCAGATATAATTTTCATTGGCAGGTACTGCTGGAAAAAATAATGCATCTGGAGGAATTTTAATTTAGCTCCTCTTTCCACACACAAAATTCTCCCTCACTTTTGCACTAAATATAGTTCACCTCAGTGACATTTTTCTGAGAAAATTGCCTTTTTTGTATTTAGCAGAAAGTAACTATACAATTTTTCATCTTTACAGACATAGACTAGACCTTTTCAGTTCAATCTCATGGAGTAAATTACTAACAGAGTAAGTTACTCAACACAGGCTAGAGAAACAATGTTCAAAATATGTCCAAAGAGAAGAAATATGTCCTAAGGGCTTTTCTTATTTCTTTCGGGGATATATTCCTGATATCTAGGAATAAACAATTTCAAAACACTTTTTAAAGAACAATAGCAAGTGAAACACCTAACCTTTAAAAACACTCAGCTTGAAACAAAAGTAACAGCATCTAGAAGCCAAAAGTAAAATAAGTATCATAATGCCAGGTGATGGATTAACATATTCCAACATGGATTTAAATTGTCATGCCATGCCAATATGCTGTCAGTCATGAAAGATTAGTCTGGCATTGTAAAGATTTTCATCCAACAAAAGTACTGAGAAGTTAAAAGTACACTGTCTTGTTTTATATCAACACAATGTAGAGTTATATTAAGTAAATACGAAGAAAATTGTATAAGAGGCATAATTGTTGACATGCAGGTTTAAATACAACAAAGAGAGCCTTTTAAGATGTCATTGCATTCAGATAAGAAAACGTATCTTTTATCACTTTAGTAAAAAGGGGGGCAGTCCTCAAAGTATAGTTTCCAAGAGAAATAGACATTAACTCATAAGGAAGAGAAATTTCACCTTTTCACCAGCTTAATCCACACATGTTTTAGGGATACCTGATACTTTTATTTATGTGTTTCATATCCTATTCCCTTACAAACTTTTTGTTAGCTTAAGTAGCAAGGCCTATAAAGGTAGCAGAGTTGGCACAATAAAGGCCACGATTCCAAGCAGCCAAAACACAGTTAACGAGGGCATGTCGCAAACGCCGCGAAGGAGAGTGCCGAGACAATTCCTCCCCAGGTTTACAGCTGCGAGCTGCTCTGTTTGTTCAGTTGCAGATGCTGGGCTGCAGCTGGAGCCTCCCCACTCCTCTGCCTGCCCGGGGAGGGGTCTGCAGATATTCCCGCTACACAGACGGCACGCCAGCCCCGGTGCCCGGGGAAGGTCTCCGGGTCGGCGCAGAGGGATGCTGAGCCCACAGCTCTTTTCCCGTGAGGGGGCAGGAGGAAGCAGCAAACACTGTCCCAGAAGGCGAACCAGACACAGGGCGGTGCCAGGACAGGTTGGCCCGAAGGTGGGTTATTCTTTCAGGAAGCTCTGGCAGGAAGGTGAAGGTTTTTGTGCCGGTGAGAGGCAAAAGTACCTCAAAATCCTCCCTTGGGCATGGATGCTTCTTGCACCACGGCTGCTTGGGAGAATGTAGAAGGTGGAAGTTTGCAGCCTTTTGTGAATCTGAGCTTAAACTGATACAGAAAATGAACTGCAAAAGTGTGGTGGGGGAGAGAAACAAACTGATTGCTGCCATTCCACGCACTCACCTTGGAGGGAGAATGATAATGCCTGATTAACCATGTGAGAAATTCATCTTAGTAGCCGGAGCACAGGACGGGGAGCCAGGAAATCCTCAGTCCTAAACCACGACCCTGAGAGTGATCGCTCCTGTGGCTTTGGCCCACTCACTTAGACTTCCTTGCTCAGCATGTTCGTTTCAACTAGGGAGCGCCGAGATAAACAAAATCTGTGGAGAAAGTGTATACTCAACCCACAGCAGAGCAGCAGATGGTAATACGCTGCATCTTTAATTACTCCTGAGGGGGGAGCAGGGTTTTCCCCCACTCTGACCCCCACAGGGATTCATCCTGGATTGAAGAATAGAAAACTAGTGGGATCCACAGTGGGGCTATAAAGGAAAAGCATCTCTCTCCAAAGCCCATCCAAGTTCTGGTGGATCTGAGCCCAGTCTAGACTGAGACCACACATGGCAGTAATCAGTGTTTGATTAGAGGCTCCCAATCCATGAGAAAAGCATACATGCTACCTCTAATAAGCTCTTACTGTGTGAAGCGCATGTGGTCTCAGCCTTGGGCCCCACCAGCACAGGTGAGGAGGTTTGCACACAAGCCTGTGTTGAAGAATGACGCACACGCGAGCGACCATGTGTGAAACACCACTGCAGACCATGCACAACTCCAGAAAGGTCCATGAATTTAGCTCCCCACTCTCTGTAGCAGATTTTCATTTCAGCCCATTTCTCCATGGCCAATCTTTTCTCTGTCTGTCTCCCTCTCCACTTTGTATTTTTGTAAGTGAGCAGGGGAACACACAAAAGCTCAAGGTTCATTTCTGCCCTATGCTGAGGCGACAGTGACTATTATTTTTTCCTATGTCCCCCTCTAGCCCCAGCGCATAAGACTTACTAAGCACTGCCTTCATGCCCAAGCTTTGCACACAGCTTGCGTCCACTTCTGCATGGGCTCGGATGCAATAACTGCGTTCTGCCTGCCATTCTCCAAGACCACACCACCTTCTGCAAGCCGGGAGACCCAAGGTGCCCATGGAGTGCCATACCTTCACTCCCTCCCTCCTCCATGTTGCTGTTCTCCTTTTGCATTGCAGAGATCCCCCAAAATGCATTTTTTACCACTACAATTCTAATAATGGCTGCAGGGGCACAACCCCTCCACATAGCTACGTCCCTGATTTGAGTTCCTCCAGAATATTCTCATGACATGCCAGCTGTTCAGACTATCGCATAAGCAGCAGCCTCTGCAGACAGAGCATGGCCTGCGATGGCAGAGGAAGGGAGCTGAGCTCTCACCCTTCCCAAGAAATCCTTCCCGATTGGGGTGGAGGTATAGTGGCTGCAACCGCTGTGGGAAGGTTTGAAGAGCCACCCCAAGCCATATTCAGGCTAAAAGCACCAGGCTGAAGTCTCTGACCTGTTGTATTAGTATTATATTTATCCTTTACAAGCATGGAATTCAATTAACTTTAAAAAAATGTGTATTTTGCATAGTTCACCCCTGAAAATGTTCTCATAGTTTCATGTCGGCCTTTTGCACAGCTGCCAACAGCCTTCACACCCCCTTGCCTAGCCCACCTGTGTAAACACTGTGTAGACATTTCTCTTTGTGAAGCGCAGGTAGGTTTTTGTGGCTTGATAATGTGCAAAAAAAGTGATAGAACAACATTTGCAACATCAGAGGTGGGAGGAATCTGCCCCATCTAAGTAGTTCAACAGTTACTGCGAGGATAGTTTTTAGAGTTTCAGGAATAACTCTTGGTTTGAAGTATCCTATGCGATATGGCTCACATTTCCCACCAAATTAATGCTTATAAAGCACCTTTACCTGGCATGTGATTGAACAGCACTGAAGAAGTCAGCTGACAGGCAACAAACTCTGCAATCCCTCTTATTTGCCTTGTTCTGTGTTTCTAATCTGCGCTCAATAGCACGTTTTTATACAAATGCTCCTATTGATTTCAAGAAGCCTAAACATACAGAATGTATTCAGCATGAATTAGAGTTGGTGAGTTCTTCTTCTTTGTCAGGTCACTGGGAGGCTACACACTGTTGCAGTGAAACTGGAACCAGTGCAAGAACAAGCTCGTTATGGGTGAGGTCCTGTGAGCGCGGTCTGAGAGATGGGCTGTGGACATCCAGGTACAAGGTCTCAAAATCCATGTTTCATTCGAGAGGTTTGTGCCTCTTGAATTCAATAGCCAGTATTATGGATTTGGGATTTACAAGCCTTATGTGTTATGAATAGATCTACTGAAGAGGAAGAATATGTTTCTTATGGAAATTCACACCCCCCAAGCACAATAGGAAAGTGTAACTGCCTCAGAAAGAAGGAAGAAGACAAGGAATAAGTGGTTTTCGTGCCATCCCACAGCAGAAATGTTTTCCATAGCAGCTTGTCACAAAACCAATGGTGAGAACTTGTCATCCCCTCATCTTGGACCTGATTCAGGTCTCAGAGAAGTTCCATTGAATAATACACCTTTTTCTCCAGCAAAACTACTGTCAGGTCACATCACAGCCATATGAAGAGCTGTCTGAAATAAGGTTTATGCACTAGCTCTGGCCTCTGTGCAACGTCTTTACACTGCTACTCATGCCCAGGCTTGCTTACACTCAGTATTGAGAAGACAAACAACGCAGCCGAAGTAGGGCTGCCATTCAGCTCTTGTTCTACTGCAAACCCAACCCAGCACCCAAATCTCTTGCTCCTGGCACAGACGGAGTGGTGTTTCTCGACATTGCTGCTTGCTCCTTGCTGTTCTCACAAGCTTTATTGGCCTTGAGGCACTCTGATGCTGAACTGGAAGCAAAAGGAAGACTACACAGCCTGTTTCCTCCTTCGTGTGACTCCGAATTTGGAATTTCACTCTTTTACGGCTGTATTTTAGATGCCAAGTAGAGACCAAAACATGCAAGTTGTCTGTTTATCCAGACACCCGGTAAGACAGAAGAGAATCAATCAAATGCTTTTGCAGGAGAATATAAAATAATTTAATTATGGAGAAAATCACATGTAGCAAACTTGCTTATAGGCCTCATCTAATCAAAGAAAGCACATTATGTTACAAAATGTACTAACCAGCACACTTTAAGAACTACAGAGTGGACTTTGCCCATGTCATGTCTGAAGACAGTGAACACAGGGAGAGGATGTTAATACCTCATGCTCACTTCTACACATTTTCTCCTAAGAAACATTTTCTTCGTTCTGGCTAAGGAGAAACGGATGCAACTTGGGCTGTTATCTAGACATCTCCTCCCCTTCTTGAATCCCTGGCTCTGCTGAGGCCTTACTACAGGGAAAGACATGTACCACTGGGGTGGAAGGAAAGCTTTTCAGACCGATCTGAGAAGAGTCACATGTTGGAGCCTGTCTACACTATGAATGCAAGGCTCGTAATTGTTTTATGGTTTTCAGAGACCTGAGCTGCCTGGATACAACTGTGAAAAGTAAAAATGCTGGACTTGTGCCCATTCTTGTTTCTTCCCAATGCACAAAGAGAGCCTGAACATTTTTGTCTTTTAGAGAGATGTGGGTCTATCTGCTTGTTTATTGTTTCTTCTACATTAAAGGGAGTTTTTTACAATACGGAAGAGGCTAGAAACACATGTAGAAGTGGTGGCTAGCAGCAAAAACTGATAGCAGAGAGGGTGAAACAAGATTAATTGAGGCTTCCTAAAACTCTCTAGACCTTTTTTTGCGTGTCTTACGCTTACCCCGAAGAAAAGACATCCTAGGTAAAGATTCAGCAGTGTTGCTCCTTCGGTTAATGGTTGACAATGCTCCTAGCTCACATCTCTGAAAGTCCCAAGAGAACTGCTAACAAAACGATGGAAGGCCGGACCTGACAGTCACAATAGTTCCAAGGTTGAAAGAAAAAGCCAGGAAAAGGTTAATCTGAAAACAGTTTCAATGCTTCATAATATATTGGAGAGAGGCCTCTTTCAGACAAAATCTTTGAAACGAGAGTACATCTGTCTATTTCCTGTGTTTAGCACCACAACTGTTTACTTCCCCCTGGTGCATTCCCCAGTTCAAACCCACCTTCATGCCTCTCTTTTCTTTTGGAGGCTCTCCAGGGGCTGGCCCAGGACCCAGGGGACCACCAGAGCGAACAGCAACCCTTGTTCTGTGCTTGATTTTTCACTGCAGACTCCTACCACAGCCACCACACAATTTAGCTTTCAGATGAGAGGATTTGCAGCTTTAGCCTTTGGTGAACTGAAGACTGTATTGCCCAGGTATAGAGAACATGTTGCTGTGGCATGCATGACATCTTTAATTTTCCCCTTGTTTTTCCCTAACCCACTCTCAATGCTGCTTTCAGAATCCAAATAACCAAATAAAACAGGAACACCTGTTTCCAGAGGAGGAAATTGTATTTGTGTGTTATAAAACAATCAAGATTATTTAAATAAATGAACTTGCTGTAACTACGCACAAATGGTTAGTCAATCTAGTTTTATGGTCTTTATTTACCATTAGTCTTAACTACATTGTGTATTTTTTAAATAAAATCATGTTTGACTTTATAGTTTCAAATACACCAAGTCAGCAAAGGCAGGTAGGTAAAAAGGAGTGTCCTTTGCTATTCTGTAACTAGGACATCAACTTAGCTCTGCTGCATGCATGTCTGAGGCATTACCACCTCTAAAAGACTTCACCAAGTAATGGCTTCGTCCTTTTTTCTGTTTGTTCCTGGGCACACCTACAAGAAAGGCATCGCAAGTGGATTACCAGCAATGTACCTGCTTACTGTTGTTGTGCTGTATTTCAAGACCTTTTTTCTTTCTCAGTTCTGTCTCAGGTTGTGCATGTCAACATCATTGTGTTTGTCGAGTCAAAATGTTTTCTCCTGCTGAAGAAATGGTGAAGTTATTTAACTGTATCTCTTTAAAATCAGGTATTCCATGAGCTAGATGAGAAAGGCATGAATGTATAAAATACATCTCTGCGGCCTCACAGGCTTTACAATTATACAGTGATGGAGATGTATTTCAGTCTTCCTTGCTCCAGGCCTATTTGCACCACACACGCATACAAACATCCTTATATAAAATGTGGAAAATTAAGAATGAAGCTATGCAATCTCTCAGCCTTATGACTATGAGGTCCTGTTAAAATCACAGGCGTCATCTAGTGGGCACTGAGGGAAATAGGGAGCAACAGCAAGTCGCTGATGCTTCAGGAAGGGCTAAGCGAAGGGTAGGGGCACAGATGCAAGCAATTCCACCTTGCAACAAACCGAGGAGAGCAGGGAGGACAGGCTGTCGCACAGCTGCATTGCAGTCCAGTCACATTCCACACAAACACCCTGGGATCTTTTGCAAAATGTCCCGTTTTTCCTAATCTAAACTGCATGGATGAGAAGAACACAGTTTTATTCAGTGCTTACCCCAAAATTGAGAATGTTTAACTTTTAAGAATAATTTAGATTGTGATTTGAATGCAATGGGAGTGAGGAAACTGCTCTTCTGCCCCTCCATGATTACTGTGAATTCATGATTTGTTGTTACTTTGTTAAATTATAAATAGTATATGGATGCAGAGAAAGCAATATTTCTGAGAGTCAATCATCACCTAAACTAAACATTTTCTTTTGAAAGACAATTTGTTAAATTTTTCAGTGTTCAGTGCAGAAAAAAGGGATGACTTTGCAGTTGATTGATTATTTATCTTACACATGCATTTCCCCTGCTGCCTAATTACCTCATCTCAAGCATTATGGCAACATTCTTCAAAGTAGTGATATAGTTATACTGGACAGCAATAGCAGAAAAATATTTTAAGACCTGGCCAGAGATCATCATAAGATCCTGATAGCTGTGCTTTCGATTCTTATTTACCAACAGAGAGAAGTAGTCTGTCTACTTACAAATCTGAGCTTTATTACAACAACAAAAAAAGCTGACCGTGGTATTAATCAGCATGAGAACATGACACTGCAGGGAAGGCTGTGGGCTCAAAGCCAGCTTTAAGCATATAACAACTGTGCCCCTGAATAAAACATGAGTTTTAAGGAGCATTTGTGGACGCCGCCAGGCTGGGAATGAATCTGTTTGCAGTGTTCACACAGACCAGTTGACCCAGAGCCTGATCCACTGGTACAGAAGGGGACCCAAATACAGTAGGGACAAACTCACTTGGTGGGAGCCTACAAAACAGACGCAGGGTTAGCACTGCCAGGCAGCAATCATACCTCCATACGTCCTCATGACCCTATGCCATTCCACATGGAAACTCACTATTTGCTAAAGTCAGATTACCCGCGATATATGTGAGGCCGCACTCACATCTAGCACAAAGAGCTTATAGTAGGGTGCTGCTATGATGACCACAAGTTCTATAGTCTGCATTATAAAAGACATAAATGATTAAACTTGAATCGCAGCAATACTACCACATGGAAAAATGCATATGTCAGAAGGTAAAATAGGTGTTTATATGGACTCGAGGTTCAGTTGCAGCACAGCTGGGCACAATTTGCTGCCCAGAAGAAGGAGAGGGAAAGGTGTCCTGGGCCATGCAACCCTGCCAAGCTGAGAGGAGACAGGAGTAGTCTTTGGGTGAGCAAGCATCTTCTTGGGGGAAAGAAAAAGATCTGGCTAGGGAGAGGATTAGACTTGCAGCCTGTAGTTAAGACACAGGTAGATGGAGATGAGCACCGTCCACAGCCATGCAGAGGCCCCGGCACTGGGAGCCCCCAGTCAAGGACAGAGGTAGGTTCTCTGCCGTGAAGGAACTTAGTGCATGAAGTAGGTAGAAGGGACTAGCTGTGCTCGGGAGGTGAGCCAGAAGGCAGCAGGATGAGGGCATGTACCTACACTGGAGCTGTTGTGGCAGGAGGCCAGCTACTACTGTCCTTGGGGGTGAATACAGCTCAGGAAGCTGGGGGACTGGGCCAGGGACAGCCTCCACCAGAAACCTCAGGGTATGAGTAGCTCAGGAATAACCTGTGTATGAGGCACACACTGACTTGGAGAGAGAGAGTGTGCTCAGCTGGAGCAATTTAGCAATGCCTCATGCACCTTATGAGACACCTCAAAGCTGCCAGGAAGGAGGCAGCACTGCATTTGTTTCCTTCTCCCTAGCACTGGCCAGCAGCATCAGTCCCATGCCCAGAGGAGACCTTCTGCTGCTTCGAGGGAAAGGACGGAAGGCTCTCCAGTTCGCCTCAGAGAGATCAGCTCTGCACACCCAGAGGCCAAGGCCAAACCCTGCTCTGGTGCCGAGTGCCTGCAGAGCCAAGTAAGAGTTCAGCACTCATCAGCACTGCTGTGATTTATTAGCTGCCGGAGCCATATCCACAGGTGCTAACTACAAACCCAAATGATTATGGCTTATATGTCAGTGCTAATGCTTAGTTTGTTGCTGATTGCTCAGGGTGGCAGTAGCAGGGATGCTCTCCTTAGCTGTGTTAGCCCTTCAGCTTAGCTGAAAGGCTTGCAGTCACATTTCAGATCCATTTAACTTCCCCTGCATGAGGCTATCTGATCCTGCGCTGTGCCACCCTTAGGGCAAAGTTTACATATACCACAGGAGACGTGAAGCAAGCAATCACAGCCTACAACCCGATACTTGCGCAAACAGCCATCTGAAAGTAAACTTCCTGCCACAGCCACTCCATTCGTGCCTCTCTAACCTCTTTAGAGAGAGTATCTCCTACTTGCTCACAGCTAGCTAGCTCACGTGGGGAAGCACGAGAGCACCCCTCATGTCCAGCTGGTGCATGCAGCTCTCCTGAAAGCACTTCTTCGCACTTCACAGTCACTGCCCCAGGAGAAGATGGCACGGCCTCCCTGCAACAGCCCTTCAGGTCACTGGTGAGCAGAAGACAAGAGCAGTAGTGTCTAGTCCAGTCCTGACACTTGAATTGTTACCAGGCTTTGAGCAACTAGCCTGTTTCTGAATGTAGCCCTGTAATAAAGACAGGCCTCACGGTCTGTCCCTCTCTGTTGGTGCTATCACAGCTGCAGAAAACGGAGCAGTGAAGAAACATTGGTCCCACCAGACACTCTAAAGCAGTTTAGGAAGCTGTAGCAAAACAGCTTCCAGGAAAATAGAAGGAAAGGTAAAGCACAGAGGAGAATTAGTTGACTTGCATCATGACATAAATATGTTTTAGCTGTGTAAGACTGTTTCCCCATGATCTTTGCTCTAAATTGGAAATAAAATCTGAGATTTTGTCCTGGGTCTGGTCAGAAGACTTGTAGGAGCTACAGCCACTCTTTTGTGTGGGAAGAAATGACACTGGAGAAAGTAACTGGTGATTGTAAAGCAGAAAGAAGATGCTCTATATACTAAAAAGCAGCACACAAGCAATATTTAAGCTTTTTAAATTTAAATTTAAGCCACTACACACCATCCCTGGACTCACACTGAGGATTACGTAGGACCACAAGGCTTCTGTTGAGACATTCAGGGTCTCAATAACAGAACCAAATGCCACGTTCCCAGGATACCTGCAGATTCAGAAGCAAGAGCAAGGGGTTATAAAAATATAAAAGCCATAAAAATCATGGCTGGCTCTGAAACTGATAGAAGCAGATTGGATTTAGCTGGAATCTGGCTGAAATGTGCTCTTTTGTTTAAAAGACATTTCAGGGAGGTTAATACTATCATTTTCAAGGAACAGTTGCCTAGCAGGAGAGCAATACCACTCCTGTGCTGCTGCATGGTGGGCCCCAGTTGCAAGAACACATAAATGCCGTGTTCCTGCACGTTCTGGGTGGGAACGTGCATGGTGGGAGCTCCTTGGGTCCTGCCAGAAAGAGCACCCTTGCCACAGCTAGACATTGAATTGCAATTTGTTTTCCTGCAAACTCTTGAAAGATTTATTCTCTTTCAGTCTGGAAGATGGCACAAATAGGAGAAGCTCTCCTGTAACCAGCTCTACCTGCCTCTTAAACAACATCTGATAACAGCATTTCTTTAGAGCAGGTGTATGTTCATGTGTAATGTGGATCACCGTTGAACTTCCTGTCCCCAGCCTTGATATCACTGAAAACTTTAAGCCAAACAAGGGCTGATGGCACAATCAAGAATACTTATCCTGCAAATCTGTTCTTTCGGAGGTTTTGATGCTTGACAATGACATACTGGAGCTATTTTTAATTTACTTTACCGAGAGTATCTGCAAATAACTTTTCCCCATTCTATAACCAGTCCAGAACCAAGTGCCTTTGTGATTAAATCTATTTGATAACAACATTGCCTCATAACCAGAACAGTAGAATAATCTGGGAATGAAACATTGTAGAGGGCTTTTGGAGGCTGACATCTGAATGTACTTAGCAGAGAGGAAACTTCTTTTTTTTTACTTTCATTTCTTGCTTCTTTTATCCTTAAGCTCAGCAATAAACTAGCACTCTATGGTTAAAAAGTCAGAAGAACAGATGTATGGTACTAGTGCATCAGAATCTGTATTTCAGCTATGGGGTGTAAATTATAAGGAAGTCCTTCCCAAGAAGTCTTGAAAGTATCTATCTAGCTTTTGTTGCAAAGATATTGCAATGACAAAGACTTTTTATTATTATTATTATTATAGTCACTTGATTACACTAAAGTAAACACTTCAGTCAAAGTTCAGTCTGAGTTCATCATTCAGCTTGCTACTCCTAAGGCAGAGTCTTGAAGAAATTTAACTGAGCACTGCACATTCTGCAGCATGTTTCAGTCAACTCCAAGCCAGGCTTCTTACCAGAGGCCTGCTTGTCCTGTTAACTCTGCAAAGCATTTGAAGGCCAAACTACATTACCAAACATCATGCAATAAATGTTCAGGATTTTGGTGTTAGCAGCCACATGCTAAAGCAATTTTACATGGCTCCTTTCTTATCCTTGGCTTGTCCTTCTTTCTTTTCATGTACATGTCTCATTTGAGGGGGCATATGTCTAGCGATTACAGCATGCAAAGGTTTGTTTTTATTGTATTTGGTTAAGGTTACATTACCACAGAGAATGTGGGTTAGTTGCTAGAGGTGAGACTTGAAATGTCTCTGGCTTCTGGATTTGGCTCTGTCTTAGGTATGACCTTGGGCAGATCACTCGGACCAGACTAAGCACTCCCCCGACCCACTGGTGAGCCAGCGGCTCAGTGGGAGCAGCACTGAGCCCTTGGGTCGCGCAGCAGCTCTGCAGCCCATTCAGGGACCGGACCCCCGGCAGGCCTCCATGCAGCACCCTTGACCTTCGAGAAGACCTTGCCCCTTTTCCGAAACTCCCTGTGGCACACGGCCAAAGGGAGTTCCCACACGCTCACAGCAGAGCGGCCTGAAGCGCAGACACAAATCCTGCACGCGCAGTGTGCTGCCCTCCCGCGGTCTGCGAAACTGGACCGAACTACAGGAGCCATCCCTTTGCTGTCTAAGCCCAGATCTGGGATAGCCAGCAATAGCTCACCAGATGCTGCTTCGGATGCTGTGTGGCTTTCTGGAATGCAACCTTCCTCTTGGGTAAATGTACTCTTAAAAAATAAATAAATAAAATAGCATCCAGATGCTCCCGTTGTTTCCCTGGGACTGGCAATGTTACCACACTGGATGCTCCCTGTGACCCAGCTTCACAAATCTGGATTCCCTTCAGTTGTCAAGGGCAATGGAGACCATCACCAGCTCCTTCAGAACTGCTGTGCCCTTTCCTTAGGAGCAGATGGCCTGTATCTACTCCATTTCAGTCCAATCAGTCACTGATCTCCCTGCTGAGACAAGAGGCTGCCAAGCAGTGCAGAAAGTGGTGATTGCTTTTAGACCTTTAATTCATTTCATTTGGCCTTCTAAAGTGCAGAACGCTATTAGGCAGAAAGAGGATTTGTAGTCTTGATGTTGATGAATTCTAAGGATGGCTTCCAGAAGTTGATCGACTTCCTCTCATATGTGGGCACAGTCACTTGGGATATGCTGAACACAGGAAGCCTCATTACTTCTGACCTTCCTTTTGGTCCAAACGCCAACCCCCATACTTACTGTTTCTTCTTGTCATAGACTTTTGTGAGTAATAAGAATGCTAATATGGCACAGCCAAAGACTGTCATTTTCCCTCTGCTCTAAGACCAAGTGTATGCCTCTGCTTTCTGCTTCCTGGGGTCAATCTTCTGAACACTATGGTATAACTGCTTAACACAGGCATGCATTTCATCAATTTAAAACATTAACAAGGACAAAACATTCCTGAAACGTACTGAATTAGGTCAGCTGCATAATAAAATGCCAGCCATATGACGGAGTTAGTCCTTCTATTTTTTTAAAGATTTAGGCCACATTCATTCACAAGTTCTTGAGCAAAATATTGTCATGAGAGCTTGAAGGTAAGAGACCTGCCTTCTGGATTCAGCTGTTATCCCAGACAAGTGCCAGAAAGTGGAAACTTCTAGCGAAGCTTGCAACTACTCTTGCTGAAAATCTTCCTTCTGTCAGAACACTTCCCCTTTCTAACAAGTGGCTGTGCTGAGATAAATGTCTCTGCTTCATCTTTGACGGCAATGGAAATTGGGCCAGTTATGACTGTAGGTTGAAAGACTGAGCCCTATATTTCATACTACTCTCATGCTCTTTTCTGAAATAACATGCCAGGGGAACATTCATAATTGTAATGTATTCCATACATTTTCTGGTGTAATCAGTACACAAGAGACTCTTCGGATGTGCAGTCACTAGGGAGCAGTGCCTACCCTGTTTTGACTCAGATGCAGTGTGATCTTTACCCTTTGCTGTAAATTGGCTCAGAGCACATCTTTATGTGTCAGTTTTGCCTACTCACTTGCAGATGTTACCAGCTTCCAGTGCTATGGAGCTGTTTTGCTGTACATGTGATTTTCATTTTACACATCTTTCAGCTCCTTCACAGGCCCAAATGAAAAATCCAGCATTCAGGGACATTGCAAGGATTTATGATACTCTCTGGTGGGACTTTGTGTTCAGAACCTAATGAACGGATTATCCTCATCCACATGTGGCATTTCCCAGCTGTGGAAGATGTATCATTATTCCTTGTTTA
This sequence comes from Dromaius novaehollandiae, assembly GCF_036370855.1. NCBI lineage: Eukaryota > Metazoa > Chordata > Aves > Casuariiformes > Dromaiidae > Dromaius > Dromaius novaehollandiae. Next base: position 7,821,382 of record NC_088132.1, read on the forward strand.
TTTTGTGGCTTCCACACAAGCATGCTGAGCTGGTCGCTTTGCAGAAAGCCCTTGTGGGGTAGGCTGTTTTGCAGCAGAAGAACCCACTCCCGGGCACAACAGGTAGTTCCAGTACCCGACAGCTACCACGGGTAAAAGGAAGTACAAGCCTCAGTGCTCATGCTGGAAAAGTTGCTGGCATGTCCTGGACAAACAGAGGAGGATATGGTGTGTGACAGGAAAGCGAGACGCTTAGAAGAATACATAAGATTAACTGTGTGGGGAGGATGACGGGGAGCGATACAAGAACAAGTGGGGTTTTTTAGCCCAATTCCCCTCGCTAAGACTGTACATCTCCCTTACTCTCCTCCACTTTTGAATGATTTCAGCTACACTAGCAGAGAACAGCAGTCTCAGAGATGTCAAATCCTACAAGTTTCACAGATTGGAGAGAGGAGACAGATTGTTAACATGTCCCTACCTCAGGAGAGAAGTAGCAGAAGGAGCCCAACATGCATTAGGCAACAGAGAATCCAGCTCAAAGGCAAGCCTCTGCTGGACTTCAAGAAATAAGTCATTAGCAGAAGGGCCTCATTTGCATTTGCAGGTGTCAAAGTGAGTGCCAAGGAAAAGCTAAAGCAAAGCCAGATAAGCAAGTGCAGTGAGCTCTGCTACTGAAGCAAGGGCGGGCTTTCAGCGTACCTCCTGCATTACCGTAGCCAGCATCCACTAAGTGTGCTCTGGTGCTGTGGGAAGTGAAGTGTGAGCTGTTGTGCAGTGCGCAGTAAGAAGCGGGGGAGTGCAACGATAAGCTGTCTTTTATTACTGACCCGCAGAAGGCCCACCCTGCTCCCACAAACAGGACGACACTGAACCCACTGTCTGGGGCTAATGCCAGAAGCTGAATCAAGAAATTGCTACAGGGACGCTCTTGTTAACATGTGTATCCTTTCCTCTCTGTAAGCCTGGACTTATTACTGGTTGCCATAAATTACAGAAGATCATGCACTCAGCATAACCTCTTGCTCATATCCTCCTCTGTTAGATGCAAACCTCTTTATGGTTATCTAAACTGTTGTTGCTTGGAGGTTAAATTATTACAAATAATGATCATGGTCTCATGGGCTTGCTCTCAGTTGCTCTTTGTTCGAAAGCATTGAATCACTCTCCTAATTCTCAGCAAGGAATGTAATGGAATGAAGAAGAAAGTTTTATTGGAAACCCTTTTTCCCTCTCACTTCTTCACATCGCACAGCTTCTGCCTAAAACCTCCTTACCTAGCTGAACACACACCCTTACACCTACATCTGCAAGCTGTTAACCCAGCATTGCCACTCACGCAGAATACAGCAGCTAAGTAACTAAGCAATTTTGCACCTAATGAGCATGGGATACTCCACGGTCTGAAAAAGCTAAAGCTTTTTGTCAGATGAAGCTCTAGCAGGATGTTCCAGAACTGGCCCCTGAGCACCCCCAGCATGAAAAAGGCTGGCTCTCCCGTCGGGGCCAGGCGGGTGCTCAGGCCATGGTTCCCGACTCTGCTGCGGGCAGGTGCGGTAGGAAGCTTTCGGGTGCTGAGCTCCCTATGGGGCCCCCCATCGCTCGCTGGCTTCACAACGGCCACGGGAGAGAAGGCAGGTTGGAGCTGACCCCCCAGCTGCTAGACAGACCACTCGCTGGGAGTTTGGATCTTGTCTCTCTCTGCACCGAGAGGTCATACTGTGAAAATCTGCATCTCTCAGACTGACCCAGCTACCAGCTCCCTCCAAGCCCGTCCTTGTGGAGGATCAGTGACGAAGCAATTCCGGTATGAAGACCTTTATTCCTGAACTCAAATCTGAGATCCATTTGCCAGAGTCAGAACTGAAATCGTTTTAACCTATGATAATGAGCGTCCTGTTTTGTCAGTCCATTTGTGAAAGGGCAAAGACAGATCACGCTGTGGGAAGACATAGTGAGTGACAAAATGGAAATTATGTTTGCAGCTGAGGGAACTCAGCCCTTCCTAACATAAAACTTTTTAGTTGTGGTCTACACCAGTACTTCATCTTCAGCCTGGAATGAAAAGTTTTAGCATCACTTTAATCTCAAAGTAAATTAGGTTTGCAGTACGGTTGTTGGTATGCTTTCAGAATTTCACAATTACTCATTTTCTCTTTGCTTTTCAGATCTTGAGGTACTGAAGCCACAGAAAGTCAGCTCCTTTTGCACTTACTCCATCATGAAGCTAGTATGCAATGATTTAATAGGGAGGAGGTTATTTAATCTCAGTGGAGTTGACAGCAGTATTGCAAAATACAAGTCCTGCATGACTTGCATTAAGTCTGGACAGAGGTGAGGGGGGAGCCTTGGTGAACAACCAGTTGACCAGGATCCACAGCGTGCCCTTGCAGCAAGAAGGCCAGCAGTGTCCTGGGCTGCATTAGGCAGAGCGTGGCCAGCAGGTAGAGGAAGGTGACCCTTCCCCTCCGCTCAGCACTGGTGAGATACATGTGGACCACTGGGTCCAGTGCTGGACTCCCCAGTATGAGACAGGCATGGACATACTGGAGTGAGTGCAGTGAGTGGCCACAAAGGTGACGAAGGGATCGGAGCATCTGACATATAAGGAGAGGCTGGAAGAGCTGGGACTGTTCAGCCTGGAGAAGAGAAGGCTCAGGAGGGACCTTATGAATGTGTATAAATATCTGATGAGGGAGACTGCAGAAGACAGAGCCAGACTTTTCTTAGTGGTCCCCAGTGACATGAGTAGAGGCAATGGGCACAAACCGAAATACAGGAAATTCCACAGCAAAGTAAGAAAAAGCTTTTTTACTGTGAGGATGGCCAAACCCTGGAACAGGCTGCCCAGGGTGGTTGCGGCATCTCCATCCTTGGAGATGTTCAGATCCCTACTGGACACAGCCCTGGGCAACCTGCTGCAGCTGACCCTGCCTCGGCAGGGGTTGGACCAGAGGACGTCCGGAGGTGCCTGCCAGCCTCAGCAGCTCTGTGCTTCCGTTCTCTAGTACGAAATTCCAATCAATGGACACCCTTGACGATGTGACAGAGGAAGTAGTACTGCCTCTGCAAGTTTAGGACAATTCAGATGGCAACAAGTCTCTGCTGAGAGCTTAAATAAAGTTTCTGTATTAAATGGAAGATTGACGAGAATGTGATTTTCCACAGCAGGTTAGAGTAGGGTTCCTGTGTATTCAACATCTCCAGCTTGCACCGCTGCAAGTCCAAAATTGCCTGAAAGGAATCATTTTTCCTACACAAACATTCTGCTAAGATATCGCTTTAGTGTTTGTATTCATACTTATCCCTTCTAAATCTATTACTCTATGACAACTTGCAGCATCTTTCCTGCAGAGGACCAAATCCTGACGTGCTTTGGACAACCTTGAGGCAAACCTTTGCTGAGGGTAGAAGGGTTCACCCGTGTTGTCTGAGTCAGAGCAACAGAGATTGGCTACAGCCAGCTCATTGTATGAGACTGTGTAAAAATAAAATGGGTAGAGGGAAAGGCAGACTGGGTGCAGTGGATGCCACTATTTGTTCTTGATACACAGAGATAGACACTGTATATTACACATGATACTAGTTCAACCTATCTGCTTCCCACTCAGCTGCATTTCTAAGGAATGAGTGAAAAATACAGTTGCTGTTTTAGGTCCAGATTTGGCAAAGCACATTGAGGTATATACACAGGCTGTCAGCCAGACATCGAGATTGCAACATCAGATCTTACATTCCTAAAACCTCTGCATCTGTTTTTAAACGATCTGATGACTCCATCCTGTGCAGATAAGAACATACCTTAGCAGGCTCTGATGCTACCTGATCAGTTTGTGTATATATCAGTAGGCTTGCCTGTGCAGTTAGAGTTTTTTGCTTGAGTGGATTTCAGCTGTAATTAATTCCTACAAAAACCAGGAAGAGGGCAGTGTCTCAACATAACTGAATATGAAGAATCATTCCTTTCTTTTCTGCTGGTCACTCTAGCTCTTATTTGTTAGCACAAACTAGACACAGCACTCTGTGTGCGATAACAGACAAGTTAGCTTGTGAATTTTCATTCCATAGACCCGCATGCCCTCACATCCGTGCAAAGTTTGGAGAGCCGAGCCCAAGTCAGGTCAAGCCTCCTACCCTCAGGCTGTGCCCATGGTGCAGCCCAACATCCCGCACTGCAGCCACTGTGCCAGAATAACAGCAGGGCTCCCTGGCACTGGGCCACCTACTCCGAACGACAGTAAAGGGGACAGCTGCAGCCCACAAACCCGATTTCTAATCTGTTCCTCAACACCAAAATTGTATACATATGCATCGTACACACGGTAGCTTGTTTATTAAGAAAAGTGGGGAAGGGTGGCGGTGGTGGCAATGTTGAATGATTTGACTTTTTTTTCTGGTTCACATGTTTTCATCATTTATGAAGAAGGATGCTTCCTCCCATAAAACGCTATCTGGTTCCTGTCTCCCCAGTCACACTGACGTTTCCACCACTGGTTTTCATCTGCCCACACATGCTTCCCAACAGGCCAAGTCACAGTTTGCCTTGGTTTCCATGCAAGCAAGCAGAAAGTGGCTGGTCACTGCTATCTGTGAGTCAAGAGAGGCATTATGTGTACTTGATGCTGCTCAGCTGGCAAAAATTCAGGGAAGGAACTCAGCGATACAGTGCAAATCTCATCCATCATGAGGGATGACTCGCGGTGCCAGCTTTCACATCGAGGTCAGCTGAACGGAAAGTGTTGGGCACAGGAACTGAACGGCTTGACTGTGCAAACAGATCGCCAAATCAAAATGAGAACATGCCTCCCTCCCTCTAATAAAGAGATGGAGAGAGTGTCAAATTCTGTAACTAATTCCAAAACAATAGCAACTGAGCGCTATTTAACGTTCAGTCACAGGGACCTGTGCCTTCGCAGCTGGCCAAAAAGTGACGTTTGCTTTTATGATCCCAATGAGATGAAGAGCTCAGACTGCAAAACTCAGAGAGGTCTTTGTCACAGCTTGAGGACAGGCAGATGGCACAGGACTGAATCTTGTTCTTAGGCCAAAATATAAATGCGTTCAAATGCTGACTTCACAGGCATTTCCTCTTGACATCAGCTGAACGACTTGTGTCCAGCTATTCAGCCATCTCACTGAACGCTGTGCACTGACCTGAGCCAGGCGGCTGCACATGCTGATTCACAAGCATCGGAGAGAAATGCCACTTTTCCTGTAAGGTTTGTGTCAGACCAGAGACACTGGTCCAGTGACCTCCTGGAAGTCTGCACTGAGATAAAGCCAGCAACCTGCATGTGCCTAGCAGCGATGCTTCTCACCACCCAGAGGGAACCAGCCCCTCCCCCCAAAATCCTCCCTAAATGCTAATATTTTTGAGACACAAATGAATAATTGTTCTCTGTATGCCTTTTGCATCACTGCTTTTTGCTCCACAGCAAGCGCAGGTTCTTGACCCACCATCCCGCCCTGAGAACTGAGCTTCCCGTCAGGCATATTGCATGGTTGTGGAAGAAAAGGCGGGATTAGACCAGGATCTGGAGAGAAATGCAACCAGACATCACTCAGCCCCGCACCAATGTGTATCTGCTACTCAGCGACGACAAGTCCCAGCATCCAGGCAGCCAAGAAATGCCGCAGAACGTGTATTTAAGAAGCAAGGAGCAGAGGAAGTTTTAACAGCTGACTGATTTCCAGGGAGTGGGTGCGAAATAGGGAGTCACTACCAAATTGCTGAACAATATCACTTGCAGGCCAAGACTCACCTCATGCGTTTGGGCACCGGAGGAAGAGCAGAGCTGTCTCCGCGAGTTTGCTGTGCCGCACAGGCACACAGTGCACAAGTTGCTCTCTCTGCTCAGGAGACACCCGGCCAAAAGAGGGTGGACACCCACCATGGAGGTGTGCAAGGAAACCTGCCTGTCATGCATCTGCATCCTGTCCCCCTCAAGCTGCTCCCTCCGTGAGCAACAGACTTCATACAGGTTTTTGACGCAGGAAAGGAAAACAGGTCTGGGAGCAACGAGCTTTCAAGCCGCATGAGGGGTTTCTCACAGTTGTAGCCAGCGCTGCTGTTTATGAAATGAAAGGAAACTAAGTATGGGGAGAAATAATTGATGGAACCGAAGCAAGAAACGAGCAAGCAACAGCAAGACAGTGTGGCCAAATGCTGACTCCTGTGAGACTAATTTGTTAAATGAAGCAAACAGAATTTGTTCAAGTTTCTTCTCAAAGGTCACATTTTTTCAAGTAGTAATAGAAATGTCACTCCCCTTCTGTTGATTGTGCTTGGAACAAAATTATCTGGAATGTATGTATATGTGTGTATATATACAAATATATATAAATGTGTATATATGTGTGTGTATATACATATACATACATATAGGCATTCGGTGTTTCTTCAGAGTTTGAAATCATTCCATTTAAGCATTCTTCAAAAAGTCAAGAAGTACTACTGTTTAGGAGGGGTTTTGTTTTCTGATCTGTTTTTGGTGAGATAAATAAAAACAAATGGCTTCCTGGAAAAATATTTCAGATGTGAAATTGAGCAGTTAGATGCACGCATTGTCAGGCAAAAAAATATTTATGCAGGATTAATTCCAGCATTCAATATTGGTCTACCACATAGATTGCCTGGACTCTCTTTCATCTGTCATCCTAGTTTATGCCATCAGCTTGAAAAACAAAACAAAGCATATTTTTAATAACACAGGAAACCTTGCTTAAGTTAAAATCCTTTGTTAGTATTTTATGTTCAGCTAGGCCAAAGAAGGAAGCTGTGGTGAAGGCAAACAAATACGAAATAGGAAGAAATTTACTCCATTTATCCTGAGTAAAAACTGCTTAGTTTGGTCTGACTGCTAAATTGATCAACAAGCAGATTCAGCTTCCAGATAGCTAAAACTCCCTCTAATGGCAACTGAATGGAGGACAGAGCTTGAAAAGGGGAAGAGCATCCTACTGTTACTTGAAACACGATTTTGCTATTTTTGCTCCCTTTTTTAGTGTATTTTCTTGTAGGCAAAATCTTACCACTATGAATTTTTCTGAAAAATTAATCTTTAGCGAGTGCCCAAGATTCTGTTAAATTACAGCAAAAAAGTTTATATTGCTGAATTAAAATGGGTTTCAAGCAAAGGCAGGCTTGGTCGCTTTAACACAGAAAGTGACTAGCAGGAGCATCAAACCATAAAAGTGGCTCAGGAAAACACCTGTGACAGGTGGCTCAACCCATCCATGTGAAGGGGTGTGTTATTGAGCAGTGCTACTCCCAACAGAAACACCAAACACTTTCAGAAATACTTAGAGGATCAGGCTGAGATTTATTCACAGGAAAATAATCATTCAGCCTGTTTAGCACATATGAAAAAATGAGAAAATATTACATTCTGCTCACCAAAGCAGACAGGAATTATCCTTTGAAAGTACTAAGAATGAAAAACAGGATTAAAATGTTAAGAAAGGAAGGTAACCAAAGGGCTAATAGCAAGTAGATGTATCTACAGCCAAATATAGGGAAAAAAATAAAAATCATGAATCAAGAAGTATCAAGCTCAGTCATAATGTGAGCTGGTAATATCCTTTCCTACCACCCTGGTGAGACTTCAGGCTTTCCAGGCAAACTCTGCCAGTTAACCACCTTTCTTTCTGCTATCCCTACAAAAGGGCACAGAGTTATACAATTAAGATAGATCATACCTCAATCGCTTTTTAGCAGTGAGGATTCTGTGCATCATTTTTACAGCATAACGGTCATTTCAATAGATGCAAAACAAGTATCTCAGACTCCTGCTGGTCAGTGGTGAAAAGTCTTCAGAAGGGAAATATTCTAGGGGGTAAAAATCCAGAGGAACCATAAAGTCAGCCAAACAAAAAAGCAGACCTGTTGCCCAAAAACTCACCAGAACCATCCTCCTCAGACCCAGTCTACTAATACTTCTGCTGCAGAGGCAGAAGCTGTCATTGAGAGGTGTGCAGTAAACCACTTTTTTATGCTTGCACGCACTCCCCCTTCAGAATAAGAAAGGCATGCGGAACCTGATCGAAACCTCACTGAAGTTAACTTAAAAAAAAAAAAGAAAAAAAAAGCAAATTCACACTCACATACACGAATTTTCTCTACTCTTCTCTCAGCTATTGGACGTACAAAGCAGAGATGACTGCTTATGCTATCACAGTAGCTAACAGGTATGTTGATAATAGCACATAAAACAAAATGTATGTTTTGCAAGTAGGGCATACTTGTCTGTGAGAGACTAGAGCCAAAACAGAGATCAGGAGATATTACTGGTATAGCAAAGAATGTATAGGGTTGTAGGTAATCTCATTTTATTGTATGATTTGAAGTGCTGCTTAAAGAACAACATTTCACAGTACACGCAGTTTCATTTAAAAAAATTAAATATTTATTTCTTTCAGAGGAGAAAACATGCATATTTATGTACATCATTTAAAGAAAAAGGAAAAATTACCATTTACATCAGAAATTCCTCTTTACAGATCTTTTAAGAAAAAAAGGCAGGCAGTAGCAATTTTGCAGAAAGCAAAGCATTCAAACTCTTTACACTGACGGTATTTATTGAGATACATTAGCAACTGCAGAAGAAGGTCGTTTAAGGATGGATTCAACTGAAAATGACAACGGCTCATTAGTAGAAAGTTTCGTTGAGGCTTGTTTGGCCCCAAAGAAGTCTTTTGCATATTTGTCTATTGTAAATTTGTACTTTTGATTCTCCTTAATGGAGCACTCCCTGTATTTCTTAGAAGCCTCTTCAAAAGTCTCTTTGACAAAAGCTGTTCGCAAGTCTGCCCCAGATTTGTCAGGAAATGTTTGCTGGAACAGGGACTGGAATGGATTGTATTTGAGTGGTGGAAGGGGCTTGGTGCTTTCTTTGCTGATCTTGCTTAAGATCTGTTCTTGAGGAGCCAGAGGATCCTTATCAGAAATCTGAGAGAAAGTCCTTTTTGGAGGAGAGAAAGCTGACCTCTCTCGAGCTTCCTGAGGAAGGCATGCAAGCTCATTACATGACTGCTGAATGTCTTGAGTGTGGGTCAGAACAAGCGAATTTTCCAATTTTGGAGACACAATGTCTTGCTCAGTGTTGGGACAGTCCTGACTTTGTGAGACCTTGGCATCCCACCCTGCCCCAGGTTTGAGAGTCTGGACAGTAGTAGCATTTAAGAGACATTGCTGGTAGAGGAGAGCATCGCTAATGGGGCCACATTTTGGCCACACTAAGAACCTGGAAGACAGGGGATACTGCCTGTAGGTAGTCGCTACACTGACATTGGAAGAAATTAGTTCCATGTTACCAGATCCTGAATACTGCATGGTTAGATCAAGGCAGGTTGGTAAAAAATTGCAAAACTCCTTGTTCGGAGCATCGACGTGAGTAGGGTTGAAGGCTGTTTTATACGAGCTGTATTCAGGTCCATGCACCATGCGGTTAGGAAGAAAAAGGGCAGCTGCTTGCGTAGCTTCCATCATCTCTCTTTCTTTATACTCTCTCTCTAGCATAATGTTCTCCAACTCTTTATCAGCAAAAGCCCGTCTCTTTCTCATCCTGTCACTTACAGGGGGTGGCAGGGGGGAACTCCCTCCCAGGTAAGGGTCTGTAGGGATGGGACGGTAACCTAAAACAACAAAGGAGCATTAGGAACGAAGCCAGGTAAGCAAACCCTTACGGCTGTCCTTGTCCTGCCCCGCACTGAGCGCCCGCCGCAAACCCTGGATGCCACCAGCTCCCGCCGGCATCGGCGTGCCGCAGAGGCTTAGCTCTCCGCACGGTCGGGCACATTCAGCACCAGCTCTCCAACACGGGAGCAAGCCCTGCTCCTCTGACACACACAGCCTCCTTCAGAATTATTTTTTAGTCACTGAAAACAGCGATTCCAAAACTGCAGATGGAGGGGGAAAAAAAAAAGGCAAAACCCTGCTATGTTTTATGAGTGGTATTGCATCATGCAGCTGAAGGAGATAACTCCGTATTTTTAACAAATGAAAAAAGTATTCAAATATTCCATTTCTTCTGAACTAAAAGAAAACTTAAGTACAACCTAAAAATCCAGTACATTTACCCAGGAGATCTGTCTAACTAAATTCATTTAATATAACTGATAATGTTCAATCCTGTTTGCTCTACCCGGACAAGTAATCCCATCAAATTAGTGGAACTTTGTGCTCGAGTAAGGACAATAGGGTTTTGCTTGTTTTTACTGCCATTCATCTCACACAGGTTTCCCCACTGCCAGGGAAGATATCTATACCGACAGCTGATGCCTTTTCTATTTTGTAAACATGAATCGTTATGTGCGCATTGTTAGAGATGGTAGAAAATTCTGAAGAGAACTAGGAGAAAAGAAGGAGAAAGGTACGATAAATTAGAGGAAAGAATACAGAAGAGACTTTTAAAAGAGTGAACTTTTTTAAAAGAAAAAGAGAGAGGTTTCTCACAGGACAAAATTTCAAACAGAATTGTACTTGCAGAGAGAAGAGCTTTTTCTTTTGAAAAAGAAAACTAGATTTGAAAGTTGTAATGCTTTACTTTCCGATTTCCAACCTTGTACAATAGCTAAAGCAGCCATAGAAATAAATTTGGGCACAATCAGAGCAGAGAGGAGAGTGAGAATCTGTCCCTTCACAAAACTACGGATAATTAAAATGTCAGTCTTCTACACTTAACATTTTCAGCAGGAAAAAAAAAACCAGAAGCCTATCTTACTATATTTCACTACTGACAACAAACACGGCTGCTGTGCTTTAAAAAAAAAAAGAAATTAGATTTATTACATTAATTTCCAAATAAAAATAACGGAATAAATTTTTCCGTGCTGTGAAACACTGCTGGTGGGTAGCCATGTAAAAAGAACACCAACTTGTAACAGTAACTCTCAAATTTCAGCTTAGAGTTGCCAGCATTTTGCGGATTTCTTTTTTCGTTTTGGGTTGGGGCGGGTTGTTTGGTTGGTTTTTGATTCCCCCCCCCCCCCCCCCGAGAACAGACGCTCAGCCCCCGTTCTGCCGCATCGGTTCCAACGGGGAAAAAAAACAACGCGGGGGGGGGGGGGGGGGAAGGAAAGAAGCAGAGGGCACATGTCGAGATGCTGTTGCGGCACCCCACGCCCCACTAACAGCACGGAGCTGCCGCGGCCCCGCGCCCGTCGGGGGGAGGCGCCGGCCCGCAGCCGGGCGCGGAGGCGTCCGCGGGGGCGGCCGGCGGCGCTTTCCCGGGGTGCGCGGAGCGGGGGTGGGAAGGCGGCGGCGCTGCCCCGACGGCGCGGCCTTACCTTCCAGGATGCTCTTGGCCAGCAGGCTGGGCGTCCGCGCGTGCCTGGGGTACACGGCTCGGCGCTCGGCGCCCGACGGCTTCCCCGACAGCCCCTTCTTGTCCTGCCGGCAGCAAGCGCGGCCGCGCCGTCAGCCCGGCGGCCCTCGGCGGCCCCGCGCCCGGCCCGCCCGCCCGCCCCGCCGCCTCACCTCGGTGGCCTGCTGCCGTCGGAGGGCCACCTGGGCGGCCATGACCCGCTGCCGCTCCACCACGAGCAGGCAGTTGGCGCACTGGCAGTCGCGCCAGCGGCAGAAGCGCTTGTGGCCCTTGAGGCAGGACACGACGCCGTGGTTGCGGCACCGCGCGCACTTGGGCGTGCGGCTCAGCTTCCGCGGCTCCGACGGCGCCGCCCGCCGCGGGGCGGCCGCCGCCGCGCCGCCCCCGACGGCCGCCGCCTCTTCTTCCTCCTCCTCCTCCTCTTCCTCCTCCTCCTCCGCCGCCGCTGCCGCCGCCGCCGCCGCCGGCGGGGCCGCGCCGGGCCCCGCGGCCGCCTCCAGCTCCAGGCTCTCCACGTCGATCTCCCACTCGGCGGCGTCGCGGCCCTCGGACATGGCGCCTCAGCCCCGACGCTGCAAGAGAGGGGCCCGCGGGCGCCTCGCCGTCAGGCCGCCGCGGGCCGCCGCCGTCGGAAGCGCAGCCGGCCCGCGGGCAGCCCCTTCCCGCCGTACCCCGCCCTCCCTCCCGCTCCGCGGGGCTGCCCGCCTGCCCCGCTCCTCCCCGCAGAGCCCGCCGCAGGCAGGCGCGTGTCCGCCGCGCGGAAAGGGGAAAGCAGCAGCCCGGGGCGACCTGCTGCGGCCGCAGCGCTGTCGCCTCCCCCGCGGCGGGGGCCGGCGGCTCCGGACGGGCCCGCGAGGTCCCTGCGCGCTCCTCCCGCCTGCCGCCGGGGCTCCGCAGAGCGCGGCCGCTCCACCGCGCCGCGGAAAGCCCCGCGCCGGAGCCCCCCACCCCCGCCTCGCCCCGCGGTGCCGGTGCCGGTGCCGGTGCACTCACCCGCGCTAGGCAACCGGGGTGCGGGCCGGCTGCAGCAGCGCAGCGCCTGCCGTGCGGGCGCCGTCGGGGCTGGCACCGCCCGGCTCGCAGCGGCGCCCGGACGCGGCACAGCGCCCGCCGCCCCGCGCCCGCCTCGTTATCAGCGCCGGCCGCCGCCGCCCATTGGTCCCGCGCCCCGCGCCCGCCGCCCCCATTGGTCCGCGCCGCCGCCCCGCCCCGCCCCGCCCCACCCCACCCCGCGCGTGTGCCGCCCGCGCGTGGGTGCGCGCCTGCGGGGGCGGCGGGCGCAGCCGGGGCGCGGGGCGGGCGCGCTCGGGCTGCGCCCCGCGCTGCAGGCGGGCGGGGGGGGGTCGGTTTCAATCTGAGGTCAAAAAGTGGAAAAAAGGGGAAAAAAAGATAAAGTGGGGGCAGTTTTCACGCGCGTGGCGGTAGCGAACAAGGAACCGGGCTGGCAGGGGAGTCGTTTCCCCTTTTCCCGGGAGCGGCGTGGGGAGAATCGGGCTTAAAATAGTAAAAGCAGCGCCGCGGTTTTCGCTCGCTGCCGTCAGCGCTCTTCGCCCCTCCGGGCGAGCGGAGTTTGTGGGTAATCGGGTTTTTTCGAGTGCGAAGGCACAACGGAATCGTGCTGTTTTCCTGCACCACTGACAATTAAGGCGAGGCGCAATATTCGTTTGCTTTTCAACATTTCCTTCCCTTAGTGGTATTTCCCACCGGGCACTGAGCTGTTGAGTAATTTTGCGCTCCTGCTCCCTGACTAAGGCTGCTGCTCGGAAACCGGGGAATGCCGAAAAAACGAATTTATAAGGCGCGGAGCCCCGGTCGCGCGGGCGGTGTTTCGGAGCGCACCGCTTCAACAGGTAGAGGTGGGTCCCCAAGGGGACAGGAGCGGCTACAAAACGCCTCGGGCACCTTCAGCATCGGACAAAGCAAGAGCTGGCAGATCTAAGCAGGGTATCCCCAGGGGAAAAACAGGGGCGCCGAGGAGCGCCGATTTCGCCGACAGTGCGCCCATCGGAAACTAACGATTTGTAGAATATGCAGCCATTCTCTGACCGCGGGTAATATTTTTCGCTTTCCCTGAGCGGTGTGTGTGCGTGATAAATATCGATCATGTTCGCGTATATAATGAACACGCGCACCCACGCACGGTGAGCGCGCAGACCAGCTAAGCGCCAGCCCCCGCGAGGGGCCTGGCATGAGGGAAAAAAAACAAAAAACGGGTTTTGCATGATCGGAGGATGGGCCGCGAGGGCGCGGCGAGGACGGGGGGGGGAAAGGAAGAGAAAAGCAATTAATAATAAAATAAACTATTTTTTCTCCGGGATACGCGGCTGGAGAGAAGCGGCTCCGGCTCCCCGGCCGGCGCCGCCTCCGCGCCCGGCCTCGACGGGACGGGACGGGCCGCTCCGCGCACCCCTGGGCGCCTCTCCGCGCCCCTCCGCGGCCGGGCGGGAGCGTTCGACCCGCAGCACCTCCGAGTGCCGGGGGGGTGGGGAGAGGCGGGAGGGGAAAGTGCATCCCCTCATGGCAGGTATTATTCATCCCAAAAGAGACCCTGGCTACTGTTTGACTTACAAGCATGACTAAAAGGCAAATACCCAAGGAATTTCACTTTCCCCCTTGGGGTCCCTCTTAAAAGGCACGGGCGTGACAAAGGACCTGCTAGGGTAGGAAACAGAAGTCCCCTCCGCTTGTAAACCGACACCGAATTGCAGAGAAAGATTCCGTGGGCCGCGGGAGTAAATTACAAAACAGCTCGCCTCCTGTTTGCTTTATCCGCAGGGAACTGTGAAATCCAGCCACGATTTTAAAGCCTGTTTGTGTAGCTTCCCTCTCCCTCTGCTTGCGCTCCGCTCTGCGGGCCTCTGCGCTCCCTCGCGCCCCCCCCCCCGGCCCCCACCAGCCCCCGGCCCGCGGGCCCCGCGCAGCCTCCGCGCTTTCTGCCCGCGCCGTGGCCGTGGGGAGGCCCCGGCGGGCGGGGAAGGGCGTCGCGGGAGCGGGCGGGCGCAGCGCCCTGCGCGGCGGGGGGGGGGGGGGGGAAAGCGGGGTCCCGGGGAAGCTGCCGCGGAAAGCAGCGGTCTGGGGGGCTCCGGGGCGGGGGGGCGGGGGGGGAACCCGCCTTGGAAGCGGCGCCGGGGCCCGCTCTGCGCTCCCGGGGGAGGGCGAGCGCGCAGGTGCAGGTGCCGCGGCCCCGCCGCCCGCCTCCTGCTTCCCCCGCCGCCGCCCCCTTTTCTCCCCGGGAAGGTTATTCGCCGGGTTAGGGCAGGGCAACCAAACGGCAGCCCCGGGAGCCGCCGCCCCGGCAGGAATGCTTTGATCTCGCCCTCCCTGCGCGCCGCCGGCAGCAGATTCCGCCGCCAAACGCGGCCGCGCCCCGCCGCTCGCCTGGCCGCGGATGCTGCCCGCTAATCCGGAGCAAATCGCCCCCCCGACGGGCAGCGCCCGGGGCGAAGGACCTGCACCGCCGCGTAGGAGCCGGGGTCCGCGCCGCGCCAGAAGGGCTCTGCGCCGCGGGGCGCGCAGCTACCGCGCGGGCGCCCGGGGAAGGAGCGGCATGTCACCGGCCGTTTCAACAGCGAAGGAACAATTAAATATATATATATGTATATGTACGTGTCACCTTTTTCTTCGGTGTTCCCCAGCCAATAAAATGGGTGATGCCTTCTGCAGTTTTCTGCCACAAAAATACTGTTCTGCACCCATCTCCTCCTGTATCTTGTAAACAGCACCTACAATAAGGTCAATCCGAACGATTTTTTTTTGACTTAGTTTCTTTTTCTTTTCGATTTTTACCCGGTTTTCTTTCTAAACGGTTCTTTGCGCGTTAAAATGTTTTAAACAAGCGAGTGTTAATTGTTTTACGCGTAAATGCCTTAAACAAGCAAGTGTTAATTGTTTAACACAGCTTTGCCTGACACGTTTTAAAACAGCTTTATGTACAAAGCCAGAGGAGGAAATTTCTGTTAATCCCACATGTCAGTCAAAAAAACACGATAATTATATATAATAAATATGTAAGAACTGTCGACAGCAATGTGTTCGCTGCAGCATGATATGGAAGCAAATTTTATGGACTCAGAGTGATTCCACTGCCTTTGTAGAAATGTTTACTTTGGTAAGGAGGGCAAGGGTTAGCTTTTATAGGGAGCCTTGCATGTTACACCAAGATAATCTTCAGTTGTGTAAAACTGGATCGAAATCAAACGCGGTAAAGGTGAGGAGCGCTCGCAAGGCCGAGCGGCCACCGCAGCCACGGTAGGGGACGGTCTGATGGGAAGACCAGAGAAGTCAACGCAACGTTTCCCGCGGACACAGGCGGCGTTGGGTCTGGCGGGGAGCGTAGCCGGGTTCGGTGCCTACAGCCCTTTCCGTGCGGGCTGCAGCCTGGGGGCAGAGCTCAGCCCCGAGAGGGGAGGGCAGGTTCGCCCTCCACCACAGGCCCCCGTTGGGCTGATGAGACGCCTCCGACCGCGGCCGCGCTGGCGAGGCCCAGCCTGGCCCAGGCGCCGGTGAGCGGCACGACGCAGGCGTGGTAGTCGTCGGACGAAGCAAGGAAAAACAGCTCGGCTGAAAGAGAACTTCCTCTTCTGCAGCCTCAGAGCTTGTGGCCAGGGGACATTCGGACAGGTCTAGAAAGACTGCAAACCAAAACCAGCCCCAACCCGTCCTTAACCAATCCTGTGCTGGGACTTTGAATTTAAATGGGAAAAACACCATGAGAAGGGCATGGGTGCCATCAGCAGCAGCTTTGCTGTGGCTCATAAACAAGGCTGACCTTTGGTTTGCCAGCACTTAATAAGCCAGTAGACATTTGGCAGGTCTTTTGCTAAAACGTACTAGAAAGTTGGATCAGCTCTCACTGTGAATATCAAGAATCCAATATACAAGCAGTGAGCGTAGCAAATTGTCAAGTCAGCAACTAATGTACTTCACTATAATCTTCCCAAATGTCTTAAGTAGTTTGGCAAATCTCTTATTGCAATAAATTCTAGTGAAGTTTGGGGTTTTATTTTTTTGAACATATGGCCTTAAAAAGTAGCTTGGCCAAAAATATTTTTTGAGTCACTGCAGAGTTTGCTGGAGATGTTGTCTCAAAAGTTGTTTGCACTCTGGCAGTTTTATTCAAATGTCAAACAGATGCAGAAAGTGCTGGGGTTTGGGTTTTATTTTACAGTCCTGGAAACGAAAGGTCAAGTCTCTGCAATGTAAATTGTGGTTTTGATCACCATATTTTCAACAAACAACAAAAAGTCTTTCTAACAAATTGTTTCTCCCCATATCCCACCTCAGGATGCATTTTAATCGCATGTAAATATTTAAAATGTCAATAAGACACCTGCTAAATCAAGTAAGTTGGGCAGGCTATACTGTGCTTAGCAATAAAGCTTCAATCACATAATCATAACTAGCCAGATTGTGTCCTCATTTATTGGGTAGCATTGTGCTCTCTGAGTGGCCTTGCTGAAATTAATAGGATGGCCTTTGTCAACATGAATAATGGCATCAGAATCTGGCAGAGAACTATATATATATTGCTTAAAATAAGGTAGACATGGATCATGATTATGTACGCAAATATTCATGCCCCACTGAAGGCCACTTTTACTAACATAGAAGTTACAGAACTATCTACAGAGCACAATATTGCACCACAAAATACAAATGTCAGACTCTGGCCCAGTGCGAGTTTGCTATGAAATACACAAGCACCTGAAGTGGTTGAGGTGGAAGGAGCAAGTGTGATCTACTCACAGCACATCAGAGTGAATGCAAAACCCTTCGGCTCTCGGAAAACCATGCAGAAAACACACTGTATACATCCACTCCTGTGACCTTTTCACTGAAGCTTTCTGAAGGATTTTGCCCTCCACCTTTCTGAGAACTTACCATGAAAATAAAATGAGTCTTTGCCATAATTCCCTGGAGCAGGATATCTGCCCATGGGCCTCAGAGACTGCAGGAGGTACTGCGAATTCCCACTCCTTCTGGCACTAGTTCAGGGAGCAGGAAAGCGAGGGATGAACTCTCAGCACAGAAAGGGTGATGCTAGCACATATCAAACTTCTCCTGTACTTAAAAGTAAGCATTTGTGGGCATGGGGCCACCTTCCAGATGATTTTAGCTGGTGTTTGAGATGGCAGAGGTTTCTGCAGGTGTGTGCATTACAAACAAAATCTGGCCCTATTTTCTTATGTTATTTCACTCAGCTAGTACTACTGCACTGGGCCCTTCAATATCGCTTTTGTTTTATTTTGTTTTGCTTTGTTAAGGCTTGATTCTGTCTATAATGTCACCAGGAGCATTGAAAAGTACATAGAGCACAGAGGTAGAAACAGAGAGCTAGCTATAGGACTTTTGAAGCACCGCTCTTGCATTGGAGGTATTTTATTAGGTGCCTTCAAACAAGAGACTGGCAAACTGTTTTGACATCCAAGGAATTCCCCATGCCCAGCAGTTCCTGCCAGGCGTCTCGGAAGAGGAGATAAGTATGTCTTCCGACAGCCTTTGTCTCTCTGGCTCAGCACTAGGTCCCCCTGACTCAGCTCAGAGTCACTGCGAAGGAAGAGCAGGGCACCAGACTCGCCTTTTGAAGAAAAAGTGTTGCCTCTGCAGCAGAGAATCTCGTGCCCTGGCTGGACACAGCACCTTTGTGCTAAGGGGCATTTGGGGGCTGCTTCATCTCATTTGATGCTACTTTTGCCCTGTTCTTGATGCTGTCTTGGCTGTGGTGTTAAGCGGTGGTTTTGCAAACACACATGTTGAACAGAGGTGCCTCTGCCCTGTCTTGTGAACTGGTTCCCCAGAAGAAGGGAGCGGGACTGAAATATCTATTTCTGTTCTGTGAAGGGGAGTTGTAACAACCTTGAATCTTCTTCCTCTTGGCCATGCACCTGCTCTCTGAGTGACCTGAATTTGAGGCCTGGAATAGGTACCTTAGTCATGTCTGTGAAGAGAGCCCGTCCTGCTTGGTCCTGGGTACTACGGCTCAAAAACGGAAGCACATGGCCATGCATGATTTACCTGGTCATGCTGTTTTCTGAAATCACTGAAGAAAAGCAAACTCCTGAAATGATTCCTACATCAGACAAAGCACTAAAAGTGTAACGTAGTGTAAATATGTATTTAATAAATATAGAATTTATTATCATAAAAACAGGATGCATGTGCAAATCTTGGTGAAAATCTAAGGCATATAGCCTTCCTGAAAGGTGCAGCCTTTCAGTATTCTCGGATCAAACTCTTCCTCTCATTCCAAACAGACACCCCATTGAAATCCTTGAGATTAAATGGGCATAAGTCTGAGTTTAACATATTGCAGATGTGTATATATATTAAGAACATTGGATGCATTGTGCTCCAAAATGCTATTTTACTGACGATATTTTTTCAGCGCTTATGATTACTTGCAATAATAAAAAAGACTATTCCACAAACTGTGCTAAGATCATATGACATAGCGAGCACACTGTCATCTGCTCCATGATTTAACATCTGTGACACTTCTGTAATTCGTGGTCTTTAGCCATCCAACATGATATCAACTGCACAAAGTGTCAAAGCACTCACTGCATAAAATTAACCAGTTCTAGGAGTACAGGGCTTTAACCAGCTCTGCTGAAGTCAACAGAAAACCTCCTGTGTTGAAGGTAGTGGAAATGGGGTAAGGCCCTTATTTAATTTGTTTTGACTTAAAAGAAACAACAATGAGCTGTTCAGAGATTTATCCTGCCCAGCATGACCAGTTCACTGATGGTATGGCTTGTGAAGCACTCCATTTGAAGAGTTTCTTGCTGAGTTCTTCTTTCTTTATTCACCCCAGAGCAGCACTGAGAGTTGTGAGTGTGCTGCAGGGCCAGGGGAGCACTGCTTGGCTGAGATTTGATCTGATACTGTAGGTTTCGATCTTCTCTGTGGCTCACGGCTGAAGGGTTTTATCCTGAGGCCCAGTTTCCCCAGTCTCTAGGGACGTTTTCCATCCAACACTGGACTCCAGCGCAGGAGCACCAACCCTTCAGCCAGAATGTCCAGCCAGGGGATACCATCTGGCTTTATCAGATACTAGAAACCTCACTGATACTCACTTTGGTGAAATACAACTGTAAATTGTTAGTTCTCTTTTCTAAATAGTTATGAGAAAACTTTTTCAAAATACACTTACAAGAGCAAGATACAGGTGAACAGCCTGTTTAGGAAAAATTTCTTTCAAAGTTTTGACCAAGAAGTAAGAAAACACAAGAATGCCCGAGGGCCTGGCCTGCTTGTAGTGGGGTACTGATTTGCAAAACCTATGATCACTATAATGATTTACCAGACTGTCATTGCATGGTGATTAAACTAATGTTCTCCATAATTAACCTAGGCAAGGATGAGCAACAACAGGAGACACATCCCAGCTTCCAGTGCTGGTGAGCAGCCCTACAGATTTCAGCAAATGGCATTATAAAATCTTAACTATGAAACCTTGGGAGTAAACAGCAACCTGTCCCCAACTTCCACAGAGCCAGATAGCATGTCCAGTTAGGGATCACTGTGATGTGAATATGCTAATCTCTTGCTGTCCTGTTTCCTTCCAGTTTTCAATCCAGGGCAGGATGTCCTACATCATCTCTCTCTCTCAAAATCAGTGGAATTACTTTAGATCATTAAAAGGAAGTATTATGAGTGTGTTGACATGTTCAAAGAAGAGGAAGACTTCTTCAGGACCTACTAATAAATGTTCACCTAGACAAGAATGATTTTTGATCAAATTGTTGCCTGTTTGTCTTTTTGTCTGCACAGGGACTATTTTAAGCCTGAGACTGCAAGAGACAATGATATTAGTGACAGCTTAAGGATAATAAGATTTTTGTTGTGACTGAATTCCAAAGAACAGTGATGCAAATTGACAAATAAGGCGTCCCTTTTACGTCTGCGTGGGCGTGCTCTCCCATGAAAGTCAGTGGCTGCTTGTGCCTGCATTAGGGCTTCCTGCCCAGCACCATGTAATACATACGAATGCTGGCAAGGTAGAAATGTCACTGCACATGATTTGAGAATTCCAGTCCATGATATACCAGAACAGCAATGGACAATAATAAATGAGAGTCCTCAGCTCTCTTCCTTGGCTGAACGGGTCTAGCTGAGTTAGAAGAGACCGTGTCTCGTTTTTCCAATGTGTGCTTTTGTTAGGTCAATAGAGAGACTGTTACAGAGTGGTAACGTGAGCTGGGTAATGTGTGCAGGTTCTGGGGCTTTATTGTGTCCCTGCTATGTTAATTAGTATTAGGAACATGATGGATTGGCAACACGTGTACTTTCTGAGTCTTAAACCAGCCCTGAGAGTTTAGCACTCCATTAGTTACACATCACAGGAACCCAGGGATGTTTACTCAAAAAAGTATCGCTTACAAGAACGAAACATTCTAATTCACTCCTGATACGGGCCACGGGGACGCCCGCCCCGGTGCAGAGCCACCGGCAGACCCCGGCGGACCGCTCGCTAACCCAGCCCCAGGTTGGGCTGGAAACCTCACCCCAGAGGTCTCTCGGAAGTGTCCCTGGAGGCAAAGAAGCGCACGCCCGGGCGAGCAGGCGCTCCCCATCCACGGCCGCGACTCCTCTCACAGAGACGGCATGACGGAGCTGCGCGGGGCACATCTCTTGGCGAAAGTCTGGGGAGGAGGAGGAGGAGTTGGAGGCAGCAGCGCTGTTGCCTGCTGGCCCGACAGCCCCGCGTCCCGCTGCCTCCGAGCAGCACTGATGTCAGCAAGGTAACAGCCGGCACCGTCCAGCAAGGAACCTCTCCCGCCTGCACACTGGAGCTGCACATCGGCAGCGCTGACAACAGTCGGTCAAGGGCCAGGCTTCTGAAGGAGCCTCTGCCCTCCTGGAAGAGCCCAGGCGAGTGACAGAGTCCGAATACACCTTTTACGTGGCCAGGTGGGACACACTGGTCCCTCCCCGTCCCAGGTAGCGCAAACCTCAGCTCTGCTCCCGAGGAGACGTGCCTCCCCATGGAAATCCTTCCCAGTTTCCTTCTGCTGTGCGGTACAAGGTTCCAGCTGCCTTTGCACACACCTGTTTTAAGGAGACACTTGCACTTCAGCAGACAATAACCAACTCTGTTTCCTCTCTTCATGCAAACTTCCTCTCTCGTTACCTGGCAACCTCACAACTTTCAGGAATAGTTGTCTTTCTTGCCAACACCCTTCTTCCTCATCTCAGTCTCCTTCACATCAAATCTGGCCTGACAAGCTAATGCTCGCCTTCTTACTATTAGCCTTGAAAATTCTGTCACATACATTTGCGTGCATGGTGACGAAAATAACGCAAAAACAAATGCTGCCATGCCTGACCTCCCAGCAAATCTATCGCCTGCTGTGAGTATCTTCAGCAGGCAGTGCTGATTTTGGCAGAATATCCCCCAATGATTCTGAGCCCTGAACGTCCCAAATAGTATCACCCTTCAGCCTTCTAGGTGCAGTTGTTAGCAATTAATAATTAGTAGAGCAGGCCTTCGCCGAGCCGTGGACTTAATGCTTGACGCTTATTCCTCTTGTTTGCTTTTCAGCATATCTTACGGTAGCTAGAAACACAAATCATTTGCACAGCCAAGTTTGCTCACAGTAGTAATTGATGTAATTATAGTGACTTCAGCTGGCCCTGTACGTTGGAGCATACATACTGCAAATCCAAGAAATACGAATTCACACGGATGGTTATGATCAGAAAAGAAGCATCAAAACTGATTCCAGATTGTCCCTGAATTGTTTACACTCAGTGGACCGTATTTTTAAAGTGAACTACATATGTGTTATTTGACTGAGATCATGTGGGTTAAATACGTGTATCTTTGAACTGGATTTGTCTGTGTGTCGTCCTGGTCATGTCAGTTTAATCTGTCGATCAAACCATTTTCTTCTGCATTTGGTTTGGTGGAATTAATACACTTGCAGAAGGAAGCCTCCTTCCAAGCACATTCTGAATTGCTGTGTGAAGCAATGTGCTGTATGGATTTTCGTACACTGTGCTGATCTTGCCACACTGATAGTCGAAAAAATGCTTTTTTAATTTGAAAGCTAAGGAAGGCCACTTTACATCTTGCTGGGAGCAAAAATATTTTCAATATGTTAACTGAACAGTCTTCCAACTGCAACCACACTTTAAGGACTGCTGTGATTTTTCTTTTTATTTTTTAGTGAACGAGAGCAGAGTGTTAACAATGCTGCTTTCACAACTACAAAGCAAGGGGACAGGCTATCTGGATTAATTAAAAAACAACATTTAAAAGGTTATTTATCAGGAATACGTCAGAGCCTGCAATATAAAGCATGTCATCATAGCATGTCTACCTTTCAGCTGTCGGACCATGTCAGCATCTGAACCACCATAAATAACATACTCAGGACAAGCCAGATGTGCTGGTATGAATGACCAATTTGTTATTGTTACAGAGAAGCCGGATCAGCATGTGGCAAGGCACTTTAGCACCGCAGATCACTTTGCCACCTCTTGATGGTACATCAGGCAAGAGGGATCAATATCAGAAATAGGATGATCACTTCTTAGAGGTTGCCCTTAGCCAAAACCCTTTTTGGACCATAAGATAAATGATCCTTCAGGTCTGCGACATTAGCAGTACAAGCTTGCATTCTGTACCAGACCTTGCACGCTGCACCCCTAAAAGAAGACAGCAGCCTCTCAGCAATGCCGCAGCACAAGCAGGAAAGTCCAACCATAATCCCTTGCAGGATGCTCTGCTCTGCAGTCATTTCCTGCTTCTCACATATAAAGGTAACAGACACAGCTAAAGAGGCTGAAGTGGTCTTTATGGCTTGGCACATCTCTCATAAAAAACTTGATCATATGAAGAAAGGGACAGTTCTGGGATATAAATGCAGCAGAAACTGGGAACTCCTGTGGCAGGCAGAGCATCTGTTTATTACATTTTGCAGTGTTTTATTTTCAGTTGCCCATGACAAAGAATCACAACTTTTACCAGCGCAAACTGTGCTCAGTCATAAACACAGCACTATCCTTTTAAGGTACCTGGAGCATTATAAAGCAGCAGCTTTATTATAGGAAAGTGACAGAGAGTCAGAAATCAGGGCACAGGAAAGACAGTTCTAGAACAGGCCACCTTTTATAAAGAAAGTACTTTACTCCCAGGTGAAGGGATTTATTTTGTGTGAACATAAATACTTTATGCAGCTTGAAGGAAAATTTTAAGAAAAGCTTCCTGTGGTGAAATAATCTGCGCTAGATTCCTGCCCAGGATCCCTACAACGATATTCACCCACTGACAGTCATGTCAAGGAATGAGCTCTGTTAACATAAACTTCACTCTCTGTGTTGTGCGTTAGTGCAGTATCATTACTGAATGAGAAAGGGGATGTGTTCCAAAAAATGTTATTGTTAATGGGAATATCAGAAAACACTCGGCAGCGAAGCCCATAAGGAAATTCACTTGAGGCCAGATCCAAGGAATTACTGTCCTAGGTTTAGTCTTCATTTTACGCGTACCAGCAGAGTTACATGGTGAACTCACTTTGTGGTAACACAATGCTATTTTATTAAATGCACCTTCCATGGGCCCCAGGTCAGCCAAAGACCTGGAAAGGAGGCAAACGCAAAGCAAAACAGTCAATTAATAAAATGAAGATCCTATTCAAACTCAAAACAAACCAGAGCAAGGTAGCTCTAAGCAGGAAGAGCACAGGTAGGGTCTGCTGGGAAGGAACTGAACACAAGGTTAGAAAACCAATCTACAGACACTCTCAGGGCTCATTACACCCCAGATTTTGCATGCTGGAGACGGGCAAGCAGCTTATCCCAGAAACTGTTTCCCAAAACACTGGTGTCCTGAGCATCTGCCCAAAAAGGAGTTCCCCAAGGCTGTAGAATGAGGCAACAAGGTTATGGGAGACAACTATGACTGTCCTCTGTTGTCACTGTACTGAACGTAAAGCACATGAGTCACAGCAAATTAGACCAGCTAAATTGGACATGAATGCTCTCTCTCCCAGCACTGATGATTTCTGTATGTGTGCCACGAACTACAATGGGAGGAAAAAAGGCATTGTGTATTGTCCCCATAATGAGAGGAAGGTTCCTGAGCTAGCTGGATCTTGTTCTTCCAATGTCTAGAATTACAATTGGAAAGAGCAGAAAAGTGGTAGCAATGGGAATTGACTGTGTTCTTTAAACGGAGGGATTAACTGAAGAATGTTGGGTGAATCTCGTACAAGCCCAGCTCCCACAAGTCCCTGCCTCCTAGCAAGGTGGTCCTCACGCTTCATGCGGCAAACACAGGGCTGGTTGGAAGTACAACATATAATTTCTTTACACTCTGCTTCACCAGGTGCTGTTATTTATGAGGGGGGAAAGGGCCACAGAGGGTCCGAGCAAATTCCTAGTTGTTCCTGTCCTGATGGCTTTAGTCCATCCCTGTAACAACTTGTCTTCTCCCACTGTGAAATTTCTGGGTTCTCATCCTGGCTCTCAGGTACCAGCATCTGCAGCATCTGCTGGATATGTCCAAGCGTACATTCCTCGCTACATCCTAGCATGTGTTGGGTAACATGACTACATGGTCTACTGTGGGCACAAGACACTTGTTGTGATATTTAAACCAAGCATAACTAGTATCAAAGGTCCACAGCCAAGAGCAGCAGCACCTAAACCAGATTTCTACAAGTTGTATGAAGCAATACATATCAAAACATGATGGCTAGTTTAGACATGGTGCGTGATGAGTCAATCCGTATGAGGCCACTTAACTCCAGCATAAAAATAGCAAGCAGGGAAATAGGGTCTTTTTAGCAGGCACCTTGGCTAAGTGTAGTAAAGAATACAGAAAAAACAGCTCATCACATACCAGAAAACATCCCACCAGTAAATCAAATCCATGCTACCTCTCTGTCACTTCAAATTCTAGACCTGTGCATGTCCCAAACAGCCGCAGTAAGGGTATTTTTAAGGCAGAGAGGATGAACTTCAAGATGGATGCCCCATCATGAGGGCTGCCTCAGAGGCAGCATGTAACCTGGGCTGTTAGGCATAAAGAGAAAAATATCCTAAGAAAACCTTAATTCCACTAGAAACATTAGGCGTTAACACAGACATTTTGTTTTGACTACAAAATGTTTAACATTCGAGAACATGGAACAACCAAGCTGCTGTACTATGCATCAGCTTCACCTTCCAGGCAGGCTTACAGTTTATGCCCAGACAGAGTGCACTGAAATAATCTACTATTGACTATGAACAAAGGAAGTCTGGATAATAAAAATGGAAGAATGTGTTGCAAAGCTTAAATCCAAGGAAATCAGGAAAAATGGTTTGCTCTACATATTCAAAAGCAGCTAGGAAAATTCAAAAGAAGTCAAGGACTAAGTAGCCACATAATCTCAGTTAAGAGGCTGTACACATCATCCACCTGTATCACAGACTACCAACATCACTAGTCATCTCTGGACTGATTAGCCACTAGCTAGCTTTCCTCCGTGCTACTGGTCTACTGAACAACAGCAAAAAGGTTTGGCAAGCTGAGAAAAAATGTCTGTTGAGTCATAGGGCAGGAAAGCAATATCAAGTGTCCTGAGACCCCAAGACACTTGATGAAGTTATGATCAAAAAGTTCAGCATATGGTTTCCTCAAGTGTTCTTCCCTTTTTTTTTTTTTTTTTTTTTTTTTTTTTTTGGAACCTTTCGCATAATGAAATACGATAAACAAAACACTTTGGACATCTTTGATTTTCTGCAAAAGAGAAGTTCAAGGCAAAGTTGTGCATGTATGAGTGTGCATGGCATATGCTCGTGCAAAGCATATGAATAAGCAAGTGGACCCTGTTACATCATTTTTTGCTTCTGATTTTCTCCCACTAGATGGAGTTTGGAAACTTCAGTAGTTCTCGCTGCAGCTGTCTGCCAGTGCCATTACTAATGGCTGTGTGTGTGTGTGTGCACATGATAACGATGTTAATAATCTGATTATCTTCAGTTACGAGCTAATTTTCCTGTGTACAGTGACACTGTTCCCAGAGAATACCCTGAGAAAGCAACATACAGGGGTGTGAAGATCTGTTCACAAGCTACCTTGGGGTCTCGAAGTCATGCATCTGGAAAGGCTAGGTAAGTAGCAACTAGCATGTTGATAAGTACAGACAACGTGAAATATGCAGTTTGTTTCTTGAAGAGCTTACAATATTATAGAGAATGCAACCAAACACTGTATGGCAATCTGGGTGTCACAGCAAACGTGACATCAAACCTACCTCCGTCAGTACAAAACACAGCCAGCAGCTCCAGCCAGCCGACACTGTGGTTTATACACAGAATTGCCAAGGCTGAACAGTTCGGATACAGCCTTCTGATTTGCCTTCACCAGGCTTGGCCAATGAAAACTGACTCTTTCCTCTTTCACCACCATCATCATCATCTCTGATGTCATTGATCGTGGGCAGGATCGAGACAGCGTTGCAACGCTGACCTTTACAGCTGACCTTCACTGATACGGAGCTCCCTACAGTACTTGAGCTATGGCACCACATGGTGACATCTTTCTTCACCTTAACCTCTTGAAATGGCCTCCTGCAAAACCTCCTGTACAGCTTCAGCCTCACAGGTTACATTGGTTTATGTCTTCAGTAGCTTCAGAGTTTTCGGTAGAGTTCATCACGACGGAAGGCAGCTGGAATGCTAGTAGTAGGAGTTTTGGTGTAAGGCTGATTTGATTAGTACACCGAAAAGTAAAGGTCTACGTCACTGCTGTACAGGGAGCACACAAAAATGCCCGTGCTCCTCTTCGAGCCACTAGCCGGTCATCGTCTTGTGGGAGGTCACACCGCCGGTGCCAGGTGCCTCCATTTGCTTGCTCAAAGGAGTAGTTTTCCCTTGGGAGGTAATTTCTGAATAAAACTTTAGTCATGGACATAGCTTACTTTCAGGCACAACAGGGAAGTTTTCAAAGGGACAAAAGACACATCTTCCCTGCTAAATTGTTATTTCTAGAGAATAAAGACAGGATAAATTACACACAGCACAAACCATGGGGAAAATTCATCCCCTATTTGTGTTCAGGACCCATGTTCTTCTCAGTCAGTGAAGATGGGCTTTACCTTTTGTCGGTAAAAAATTATCTTATGGAATTATTAGTCATATGGAAGCATCAGTGCAGCCCCTGCTCATGAACGAGCACTCAACCCGGAGCGGTCTAGCTGCGTTTCAGATGGGATCTCCTCAGCTTTTCTGCTATGACCTGCTGAAGAGATGGCAGCAAAGTAACTCACTGGCTCAGGCACCTCAAAACTCACTGTATTCCTGTGGGTGTAGGGACTTACCTGGGGCTCACATCCAACACAGGCCATGTGAGTAGTCTTTGGGCCACGTGTGTCTGTGGCAGGAGAGGATTTCTCCTGGCAGCTGCCCATTCAGAGTGCATGCTCCACATCTGACCGATGCACTGGTGGGGCTGGGTGGGAAAGAGAGCAGGGAATGGCCTCTGATGCCTTCATATTTGGTGACAGCCACCACTGGATCTCTAGGACATTTGATCCAGTGAAATAATTGATTGTCAGACCAAAAACATGGAGGAGACACCTCAGCTGGCTCAGACAGTCATATGGAAAAGACAAAGGTAATATCAGTCGATGTGGGTTAAAACAAATAAAAAAACACAGCAGGAGATGGCAAAGATATTCTCTTCCCTTCTGACAGTCTGGGTGTTTGTTTATAAATTATGAAGAAGGTGCGTAATACAGGGGTCTTTCCGGGTTCCTACCTGAGAACAGTTCAGTATACTACACGTAAAATCAAAAGACTTGTCTATCTCTTGATAGAGAACCTGACAGTCATCATCGATGCTTTGAACTATCATAATGCATTTTATATCAGTCCACACAGTAAATCTAGCCAGCAATGAAACTGGGAGCAGCGTTTGGCAGCTCCATGTTACAAAGCATTTCTTCCAGAAGTTCACAGCACCAGTCGTTTCCAATCAGCAAAACTTGACGCTGCCATCCTCGTTTATTGACTTTCAGAGCGTGCTGCAAGAGCATTTATTTTCCTCACTTGCATGCTTGCGAGCACAGGGTATCTGCCCTGCGTGTGCTGGGGCGCAGGAGAAGACACGAGCACCGACGCCTCCTCAAGACTCCGCAGAGCAGAAATCCCTTCACTCCAGGCAGGCGCAGGGCACGCCAGTTGTGTCCTGTGATGCCCTCGCCGCCCCCCAGGGCTGCCCCACGAGGAATTCATCTTGGCAGCGTGTCACCGCGACACAGCAGCCCCAGGCAAGCATCCATCCCTGCAGGAACCTCGCCGGCCAAGGGCCGTCCTGTGGCGTCGGGGGACCGGGAGCAGCACGGAGCTGCCGAGGCCACCCGGAGAGGCACCTCGGCACGCTGAGCCAGCCGCCTGCCACGGCCTCCGCTTCCCCGTCTGCCAGTCTCAGGCCAAGCGCTTCGCAAACGCCTGAGACTTGCCTTCCCGGCTGCGCGGTGGGACTGCAAAAAGGGCGGTGAGGACTGCAAAGCTGGCGCCTGTGATGCTGTTATACACCTGCTTTTAGGTCTGCGAAAATACAAGTTTGCGGCAAGAGAAATCCAGCCCGGGTGCCCCCCATGCATGTCTTCGATCTGACCGATAAAGCAAACGCCAAATCCACTCCGGCAGAGCTCCACAGGGCCGTGCAGAATTAGGGAGGACAGAGCTGTCCCGCCGCGCTAGCACACACATACGGTGTGCTTAGTATAAAGTAACACCGTCCCATGTAAGCAAAGCAGTGCGTGGAGTCCTTGTGCTGAAGAAAAGGGGGGCACGACCCCCCCAAAATAAGGCAGAGGGATGATCTCTGCGGCGGCCACGGCTCGCGCATCACTGGAGGCAGTGTTGTGATCACACTGACACTAGATGGAGCCATTGGCTAAAAGGAACCCGTCCGAAAAAAAAATCCAGGGTCACAAAGTCGTTTTCTATCTGATTCCCTTTCCAAATGAAATATCTCTCTTTAGCTCTTTCAAATCCATCTAGTATTTGGCTGAAATATTGCCAGACTGCCTTACTTTACACGAAGACAAGGCCGTACCTTTGATGTCCAGGTCAAGCTGTGCAAGACAGAATTTACTTTAGATATACGTTTGCATAATATATGTTACAGTCATTGGTGACTGACTCCTTCTCCTCTAAGCTCAGCTCAGCTCAAGGATGCATTCAAAGACAGTTGCAATTCCAGACATTTGGAAGGCAAAAATATAGTCCATTTCCCAAGGAGCTCTCAAATATCTCGTACACACAGTTCATTTTCAGCTGAACTTGCGCTTTGCCAATTGGGGGAGGAGGAGGGAGACTTGGGCTGAAGGGCTGGAGTCACAAACCAGTTTTTCAGCATCAGAGATTTCTGCGGGTGCTGGTGTAACAAAAAAGCAACTGAAGTTCCTTCAGGAACAAATCTGAATCAGTTACAGCTGGATTAAAGCCAGGTCACAGTAACGTGTCCCTGGCATGTGTTTTTAACAGACTGGAAGTGCATTTAACAGACTGGAAAAGCAATGCTGTAAAGGAGGTGAGGAGTCAGCACACACTGTGAGCGGACGGTGGTGATTGTGTTCCCTCTCACCACACCCACAACCACAGTTATTTCTCCCACTGCCAGACCAACAGGACAGCAGAAAAAGTGAAAATCTGTTAAAAGAGCAGCCAGCAGTGATGGCCAAATCAGGAAATACGTGAATGCCAGATAATAATTCAATAAGCAGGATGTTTGCTTGAGATTTCGGATGTTAAATATATACCAATCGTCGGGGGAGTTAGTCATAGCTTTCCATATCCATACATCATACGAGTCTACTAAATCCTCACGTGGTGAACTTTCCATGGGGAGGAGGGAGGAGTCGGCACAGCCAGTCGGAGAGGCTAGCCCGTCTCACCGCCGGACTCGTGCTATAGATCATCCTGTTTCCTCTTCAAGGCAAGAGCCACGCATAGGTTGACTCCCATGGTGCAGGTCCAGGTCTTAGAAAACACAACTCCACAGAAACTACCAAGGTCAGGACTGACCCCCTCCTTCCCTCCCTCTTTTACATGTATTTATGCTCCTACCAAAGTTCTGCAAAGTGACACCAAATCCAGCCCAACGCCCATCCAGGCATATGGGCTGCAGTGATTGACACCTATTCTCTGTTTGCCCCGGGGTAGGTGTGAGTAACAAAACGAAGTGTGTCTGCATGAGGAACCAAGCCCCTCCTCCCCTTAGAAATACTGCCATGTATGTTTTGAAGGATTTGTGTTTCTGACAAAAGTTTCAAAATTAGTTTGCTTCCCTCCTGCCAAGAGAAAATGTGACCGTTTCATGTCACTCGTTCAATATCCACGTGGTTTAGTTACGAATGATTAGGCAATGGAGCTAGAAGAGGTGAAATACATAGAGTCAAAAGTTCCTCTTGTTTATATCTCTGCATACCCCTAGGAACAAAGAAATTGCAGAGGTATGAGCAAGGGAGAGCATTTGTAACTGATACATAGCTGACAATAAGAGTACTAGTAACTAAGCCACATGCTTGAAAATGTGACAGTTAACTGTGCATTGGGCCAAATCTATAAAGGGTGTTAACGTTTCCTGGAAAGGGGTTTGCAATAAACGTGGAGTCATGTAGAATAATTCTCTGTAGCTTATGAACTGCTCTTCTTGAAAAAGGGTTACCTTTCAATGAATTGTAGCCATACACGACATGGCCCTTATTTTACTGGGGAATGAGACAATATTAAAAGCTAGAATCCACCTAGTTCTGCTCCCAGTGAATTTGCTGGTTTTACTATTAGGAAAAAGCTTTAATATCAGGAGCCTGCTGCTAGCGACTGAGCTGAGAAATTATCAAGGAGGGGCAGAAGAATAAAACCTAAATTTTTACTGCAGCATTCCCTCAGGTATCATTCCCCACCAGCACTACTTCTGCATCCCTTGTCAAATCAGTCGTGTGGCCCTAACACTTGGCAAAAACCTCTAGATTTGACAAGTAATGAGGAAGAGTGTCTCTATATTTCTTTATATTTCAGTGCGTCTCTTTTATAGTTCTTTATATAATACGAACTTTCTTGCTCTCTCCTTCCAGTTTATACTCACTGTGGCAAGAAGGAATCTCAGAAACGTACGGGCAAGGCAGAGGGACCAGTCTCCAAACCAAGATGTTTCCGGAAGGCTGTTTCAGCTCCACCGCATGCAACGGTGGAGGAAAGCACTTTCTTCCATTAGCTGCCACAACTGCCTTAACTTTCCTGCTGCTACAGTGCTGCTGGCACCACCTTCCTCCCGTGATGTTCACCCGCTTCTGAAGGGGGGGGCACAGCCTCCAGGAAGAAATGCTGCCTGCTGGGGGGAGTCTCAGTACGTGCGCACAGCCCCGGAGGAGACGGGGGCGAGCAGTTTCTCCTCAAGCCTGCCAAGCTCACGACTTTTAGCCGTGGCATGGGAGTGGCTGGCTCAGGATTATCTGAGGTGAGCTGACCTGAGCTCTCCAAGAACCGACTCTCTTGTTGCTGGCAGGCACTTCTGTGCCACTGGAAATGTAAAGCCATTCCCAGTTTTCTTTAGGAGAGAAAAACGAAACCAAAATCTTATGCTATCTGGTATTTACGGAGCACTTAAGCTTTTTAAGAGTCTTCTGGTAATAACCATAAAGCCCTTGTAACAGTTATTTTTATCTTGGGCAGCGGGAAAATGAGACACCTGAAATTTAAATTGACCTGTGGATCTTCACGAGGCCAGTGGGCAGAGCAGGGGTGTAGGCTTGCAAGGGCTCCTGCTCTCCATCCCTCAGATTAATCTTCTGCACAGCACGCAAAGGAAAAAGCAGCAACCCACATTCCCAAAAATGCAGAAGAGCAAAGAAAGTGCTCTACTCAGCTTCAAGAGGGAGAGTGTCTGCTGGCAGCCAGCACCCGTGAGGAGCTGTAAACATTTCCTCTCTGTCGCAGCTTCAGGACAGTCTGCGATCTGGCAGCAGAGCTCCCCGGAGTGCGTCTCCCTCCGCAGATGCCCTATCCTCCTGTGCAAGTGATGCTCTGAACACCTCCCCTATAGGACCTGCTTCCTGGTACTGCTCTAAGGGTTCGATCCCCCACCTAAGGTCAGGATTCATCCTGTGTACAAGCATACCAGGCTTATAGCTGTGGTTATAGCTCCCAAGTGCTGTCGTTAGAGTGGAAAATAATGGAATTAGTCTCTGGTAAGGGATGCAACTGTTTACTGAGCTTTCTGCTGAATTTTATGTGCAGCGGTCTACTGGGAGCTGCTGAGTCATGCACCAAACCTGCCTGTGACAGTGCAAAATGTTGCAGAGAGCAAATTAGCAGAACACCATTTAGGGCAGAAAGAGCCATCTTCGGTGTCTCCCCACAGCTGACTAGTGTGAGAATGTCAAAATACTGTATGAAGTTAGTTGGTTATAGGGAAGGGAGAAGAATGATGCTTCAGAGTTTGTGTCCACTAAAATTGAAGTTTCAATAGTGTGCATTCAGAAATAATTTTATTTTCCAGTAATGACAATATGCAGTACCACGTAAGAAATGAAGAATTGATCTTATTCTTCAAATACAGGATAGCTTCAATATTAAAATTAACATATAAATTTAGCATCAATCTTATTTCCCCACTCACGTTTGCTGAGTAAATGCACATAAAGAATGAATCACTGAAACAGTATACTGAGAGAATCAAAGTCATTTTTCAAACATGTCAGCACAAATGTGAGGTGAGCCTGTTCACCGAGCATCCAACAAATGTTCTGGAGATGCCCCTTCGGGCCCCGAACGAGGGCAAGTCCAGGCACTCAGGCAGGAGCAGAACAACTGTGGCCGTGAGCAAGGCAGAAGAGAAACAGACCTGAACAACCCCATGCACCGTGTCCATCCCCGGTCCCGACCCCGGGATGCTGCACGTTGAGCTCTGCCTCTCTCTGCGGGGACTCAAGTGCACAGGGGCATGAGCGTGACTGAAAGGTCCCCCATGGCACGCCACTGAGGGAGAAATTATTATTATTATTTACATCATTGTTGGCATTACTCACATTTCAGCAGCCACCGGTTACGTCCCCCTCTGTTTTATACCCACACAAGGAAAGTTAACAGGAAAATCGCCTCCTTGATGGGAGAAAAAGCGGCTCCGGGGTGCCCCAGCCAGGCATCAGGGCAGCTGCCATGGCGTATTGTGCCGTAGGAAGGGGGAAACTCTTGCTCCAGGAAAGCCGCTGCTGCTCTAGCACCCCAAGAAGGACCTTCGGTTGCTGGACTCGAGCAGACCTTGCCAGGCCCAAAGCCTCTGCGCTTTCCCTCCCGAAGTCACGCTTTCCCACAGGGTTTCTGGGCACCAGTATCCCCAGCTTCGTCCCGTCACCGCGCGGCGGGTCTGGCGGAGCAGAGCAGCGCGGAGGAGGACCAAGCACCAGGGCACCCAGGGCCCTGCGGGAAAGCCACTCGCACCCTGCCACACGTCCACGTCCCATGGGACCGCAGGGCCCGACGCGAGGACGGGCTCGGGCCGGCGCAGGCAGCGTCGGCGTGACCGGCTGGGAGAAGCCGCAGCCGGCGGCCCTGTGCTGTGATCGTTCCCATCTCCGTGATTAATGGTTACAGAATAAATCAGAGTTGTCCTACCGGTGCAGAAGGGAAAGCTGGTGTAGCTGGCGACCGCAGAGAACCTGAGTGGGGATCTCGCTGCGTTTCCCCAGCACTAAATTGGTTAAATTGGTGCATATATCCCCACGACCCGTTATAACTGGTATTCTTGCTACATGGCAGGTACAAGTTAAAAATGACATTCTTGCCTAGTGCCAGCCTGGAAATAGAGCTAGCCGAATACAGTGATTTTTCAAATAAATTTGAAAATAAATAAATTTGATTTTTCAGATCTGTCCGAATTCCTTTTTTTAAAGAAACTTCTAGGCAACTAAAATACTGCATAAATTATTTGTAATCAAATAGAAATGCTTTGTTCAACCTCAAAACTTGAAGTTTTGAATTTGAACATTTTTAGGAATATTTTACTTAAAAAAAAGAGGAGAAACGTAAACACCGTCAAAATAAATTTTGGAAAATTATTGTTCTTGCTTGTTTTTTTAGAAAACAGTCAATCAGAACAGGCCAAATTCAAAACCCATACTGTTGAATTTTTCACCCAGTGTTTAGCAGAAGAACAGTTTACCCTAATTTAGCCACAGTTCACCTTTCTTTCCCTATTACAAGATGTCAAAATGCTGTTCTCCGAAAACCCACAGACCACAGTGTGTACGGACACTATGAGCTGCCACAATTGCCCCAGTTTGAGCTTTGTGGCAGAAACAACTCACCCTCTATAGCAAAAAAACAAAACAAAAAAAAAAGTATACAACTGATTTTCCTGTTAATGGCTCTTTCATTCAGCCAGCAGAGATGCCTGGGTGAAGCTCCCTGATGCAGAGAATTATTTCCTTGGTGCTTGACACAAAACCAGAGCTCCTGGTCCTTTCTGTTCTCACATTGCTTTTGACACTCAATTTCTCCGTGATGCTGGAGCATAGCATTTCACTTCATCCCTTAATGCTTGCAAGATCAGGCCTAATTTAACAATTACTTTTCTCTCTGGAGAATCTTAAAGATGAATTTGTTTACAAGTGCCCTATGAATGCAGGCAAAGCTGTCCAAAACAGTAATTCCACATTTATGAAAATTCCAGATGTTTTCATGTTTACATTTCCGTAAGGGAAGCTGTTTATCCCCCTTTCTCTCCCCCTTTTATGTCTTTATTCTCTGGCATTGTCAACAAATTGTCTTTCTAAACAAGTTGTAAAATTAGGCAAAAATGTATCTCTCTGAGCATCTACGCCCCAAGGAAAATAAAACCAAAGACAAATCACCAAATACAAAATAAGAAATTCCAAGAGCAAACACAGCCATTCATATTGGCGATGACACCAGATAATATGTCTGATATACCTTACGGTTTAAAAGCTTGTCTGCTTTCGAGTCCAGCTTCAGAGGGGTCTTGATTGATTTGGAGAGGTGGGACTAATCCATGATCTTAAAGGCCTGCCAGCCATTTCACCTGCATTCAGAGAAGTGCTTTAGAAAAGCCAGCTGTCAAGCAAATGTGGTCACTTGCAAACAGTTGAAAAAAATGGCACTAAAACCTCAGCAAACTTCTACGCAGATGATGAATTTAGCAGCATTCCTCATCAGAAGCAATTCCTAAAGTTACTCTGACACATATAAGATAAGCAGCAGAATCCATGCATGCAAACATGCAATAAATTGTTCAAACCATTATTTTTCCAGGTTTAGGAAAGTTGCCATTTGGCTAAACATTATTTTAAAGCAATGCCTTCTATTACATTCTATCCCCTTTCTCTACTTCTACAGTACATGAAAAAGATGCTTCTAAAGCATCAGAACAGCCTTTTGTCTGTTTGCTCTGACTGTAACAAGCTCCACTTTACTCAACTGAGCTTGAAAGACTCTGTAACACATATCCAAGAGACCGTAGCCTCCCTGATAACAAAATTTGCCTGCTCTCAGTTGCTAGCTGCAAGGCAGGGGAGCAGAACCTGAAATAGGAAAAATAGGCTTCCCTTGACTGCAATTTCTGGAGCTGGACATTTTAACTCCAGCCGAGGATTAATCAGCCCTCTATCTTCAGAAATGTTCTTTGCCCAAGTACAAATGACATAAACCAAGATCATCGTCTTAGTTTATTTTTCTAGAGTCCCTAGCATGCTACATTAACCTGACAATGTTTAATCTTGTGTTCATTTCACAATACATTTCATGCAATTCACAGCTGTAATTGGTTTTACACCGACATTACACGTTTTGACCTAGCCATGTGAAAAGAATAACTCTTAATATTACTTCCCTAAAAAGTGTCCAAGCTCAAGCAGCACAGAAGCAGTTCATGCTAGTTTCGTGTGCGTCTTTCCTTTGCCTTTTCTTTTAATGCAAGGATGATTATTGGCATAAGACGATAAGGTCCCTGTTTTAGTCCATTTGCATTTGAACTACTTTTGTTTGATTTCTTATGTCCTGAGGAGTTCCCTCTAATAAAACAGCATTCAAGTATTCTAGTTTAACATCCCCATTTGTCTGAGTTAAGGTAAAGGAGACCTTCAGCTTCCATTTTCGTTATGAATCTTCCAGAGTCCCATAACTGTGATAGCATTAGGATCTTCCTTTGTAATACACACTCAGCACTAAAACCATAGAGCATTGCTATTTGGCATTATCCAGTGAAGTGCAAGAAATTAAATAAGTTATGTTTTTATTGCTACAGTACAATACTAAGCAAAGTCACTTCTTAATACAATTGCAAGGGTTTCGTAAAGAATGTGTGCCTCCTCTTGGGGCCCAGTAGTTCAGCTGCACTGCAGATATCACTTAGTTATCACATGCGCGATACCAGTCTAAGAAGATGTGTTGAGTATTCTCGAGTCAGAAGAATCAGACCTTTCATCATACTCATCTTCTGTATAAATAGGTTGCTTAGACACAATGGGACACCCGTCATCAGGGATGGAGATCCTGGGATCTTCCGAGGAGCGAGAAGGAAGGACAGGCGAGCTTCGGAAAACGCTGGTGGAATTGCTGGAGAAAGGGCTGACGTACTGGGACCGCAGCTGGTACTGCTGCTGCAGCGTCATGGTGTTCCACAGCGTGACGTCGTTCGGCAGGAACGGGCTGGACTGATTTCTGGCCAAAGTGTTCCTCAGCATCAGCGGGTAGCGCGGGGGCTGAGGAAAAGGGTGCTGCAAAGGCACAGCCAGAGGGTTTGGCACGACATTGCTGGAATCAGCAGAGAACCTCAGCGTGTCGGGAACCCTGAAGGCCGAGCCCACAGACCACTTGGAGGAGGAGATGGGGTATGAACTCAGCGTGTGCTCAAAAATGTGCCCGTTCGAAGGCAAAACGAGGCCATCAGGCTCTGCAGCGTTCCTCTCCCCACTGGCAACCGAGGACCGACTGGACAACAGGACTTCAACGGCACTCACCAGATCGCCGCCGCACCCCTTCAGGATCAGCTCCAGCACGGTTGGCTTTTGGTTCGGGAAGATCTTTTTCAACACTTCCAGCGGAGGCCTGTTGGCTTTCAAACTGAAAGGTAGGGAAACTGTCCCGGAAGGACCTTCTATCAGGAGATGGTTCTGCTCTGGGTGGTATTTGGGGCTGTCTGGACGACTCTCTGCACTTCCACCGTTTTTCTGAACGGCGTAACCAACTTCATCCACTGAAACGATTTCAGGGCTCTCAGGGGTAAAACAGCTTTTGGCTTTATTCATGTCTGGGGAACTCCTTTGGTCTGTGTCTTTGTCGCTGTAGGTCTCGGCATTGTCTGCTCCACTGGCATCACCCAGCCGCTCCTCGTTCATGTCTGCAAAGAGAAGGCAGAAGAGTTACCGCTGCAGCGAGGCTCAGAGTTTTTATGGGCTTTTGAGGATACGTTTTCTTAAAGTGAACAAAGCAAGACACTAGGGAAAAAAAAAAAAAAAGCAGTTTTCACAGAAATTCTGCTAAATTAATTTCTCTTTGCATCATCTTTGCATCTTGAGAACAAGACAGCAAAAGAGTAATGTAACATGGTCTAGGCACTCTATGCTGCCATAAAGATGTCTGTCTCATTCTCCCATGTATAACAAGAAAAGAGGCAATGGTCTTTTTTTTTTTTTTTGCAGCCTTGAATACACTAGACCAATCCTCCCTAACTGATTATAAGCTAGGAACACGCCACCCACGTGCAAGTTTTCTCAGAGGAACTTCAGCTCTCTCAAATCAAAATTCCTTACCAGCACAATGTCATTCCTGCTTCCTCACTGACTGTGGGCTGAAGACAACCAGAGAGCACTCGGCAAACCAAAATATTCTGTACAAGTCCAATAGCATTGGTGAGGCCACTCCATAATGACTAGCAACTGGCTCAAGGTCACAGGAGTCTTCAAATATATCAACGTATATTCCAATTCTTGGAAAACATTCCAAGATGGAGAATTCCATCTGGAGATGAAATTCCATCTCCGTTCTGGAGACACCGCCTCTTTCCCCAGCAAGTGTCACAGGCTTTTCTTCCAAACCCCTGGGCACAGCTGATGCCCTGGCCCGTTAGAGCACAGAATCCAGAAAACCTGGCTTGGAAGGGACCTCTGGGTGGCCTCTGGTCCAACCTCCTCTTCAAGGCAAGGCTAAGCTCAAAACTAGAGCAGACTGCCCAAGTCCCTGCCCTGCCGAGTTTTAAGTATTTCCAAAGATGGAGACTCCACCACCTCTCAACACTTGTTCCAGGCGCCCTGGTTTTTGCATGCTAAGGTGGGAAGGGCAAGAGCTGAGTAGGGAGCTGAGCACAGGGCTGAAAGCCAACTCCTTCACCATGCTGGCTCCTGGTGGACACTCAGAAACGGTGATACCTCAAATCTGTGGTCAATTCTATAAAGCTTGGCTGGAGTTTGCAAAATTATGAAATAAGACTGCTTGTCAGAAAGAAGAAAAAGGAACCCAGTTGACAGCTTTCACAGTTTATGCACAAGGGGGGGCAACGTGTCTTGCTCGAGAGTAT
Organism: Dromaius novaehollandiae; assembly: GCF_036370855.1. NCBI lineage: Eukaryota > Metazoa > Chordata > Aves > Casuariiformes > Dromaiidae > Dromaius > Dromaius novaehollandiae. Next base: position 7,860,223 of record NC_088132.1, read on the forward strand.
GCGCAGCCGTTTCCCCGAGGACGCTGTCCCCTTGGCCTCCCTCGGCAGCACTGTACCAAGCTCCCCGTGAGGTACCAGTGCCTGGGGAAAGGTGCATCGCTCAAGCTGAGGTGGACAGAGCTTGCTCTAACTTGCGTATGGGGCAGTGCCACACATAAATGCGAGCTCCCGGCGGAGCGCAGCCCGGCAGTCACCGTGGCAAAGGGAGGTTCCCCATGGAAACGACCGGCACCAGGCAGAAATGCTGGGCTGTCCTAAAGAGCCACGGGATGCTGCTGCTCCGGGTGCAGAAGACGAGGAGTGGGACTGGGGAAGACGGACACTCTTCTGAAAATCTTGCCCTCCTCTTTTAGCCGGATTACCCATATTGTGTTTGCACTGCTTGTGCCCTGTGTCCAGCACAAACAACAGAAGCAATAACCTTTCCTGTGGGTATACTATAAAGAAGGCAATGTGTGTAAGCACTTCTTTATATGCTTGGGGCATCACTCACGCCTTAGTAGCAAAAAGGGAATGCAGGAAATATTCCCTAGTAAACTGCTAACGTGTATCTCCATTTGAGGGGGTTGCAGCACCTGGGTATAGCTCAGCCATTATTTGAAAAAAATGTGAAGATCACACTATCTTTCCTTCCTAATCCTTTCTTTCACATGTTTGTAAGAGCACATTTATTACAAGAGACATGATGTTAAGAAAATTCACAACCGAGTAAAGGGACAATTTATACACGGAAGGATTACAGGGCAGTCTAGAAGACAACAAATTACCTCTATCCCTGCATTGCCAGTCACAGAGAGACATTTAAGGGAGACAGTTTTCCTAACTTCAGCATAAAAAAGACTGCACTGTTGTACCCAGTACTAACAAACAAATCACATGTAGACGTGTATTTCAAAACTGTTGTGCATCTCCAATATATATTTATTGACTAATAACAAGCACCACTGGGGAGAAAATACATGTTGAAAAATAGAAATAGATTAGATCTCCCAAAGGGGGAAAATATAGCCCTGATCCTGAGTAATGATTGCTTTCAATAGAAGTACCCTTAAGAGGTTTGGCTAAAAAATTTCTTCAAATTCTAAAAATTCAGGCTACTGAAGTTTGTATTGTTGGCACCACAGGACTGCCACACAGTGCCTGCACAGATCCTCACTCCCGACCTTGCAATGGGACAATTTACTCGCACGGACAGAGCGTAACAGCGCATCTCACCAGACTTTCAGACTCACAGGGCAAAATCTATAAAACGAGATTTCAGTGATTTAAATAAAATGTTGTTCTTAATCAAAGGGGTATTATCCCCTATTGGTAAGCTTTTAGTTTGGATCCTGTTATAATTTTTTCCTCTGTCTTTTGGATGGAATTGCTCGCCGCCAGGATGGCAAGCTTTTTCTCCGCACACTCCAGCTCAAGGCTGCTGCTGTGCGAGGGTCGCGTAAGCCGGGCGCCTCGGACTGGTGTTTCGGGCGGATCGGCTGGCAGCTGCCTACTTACCTGACTGGTTTCTGCTGATTCCCTGCCTGGCAGGCAATGTTTTGACTACACATTCCTCATCTCAACACCGCTTCTCTCACCACGCCCACGGCGCAAGCAGTGCTAGGCAAAAAGGACTTTCTGGGGACAAATCAGTGTTTTTTCACTGCAATTGCCGAGATTATTCTTTTTTTTTTTTTTTTTTACAACGGGCACAAAATAGCAATCGTTAGATAACCAGTGGGAAGGTATATTACAAATGCCTTTACGTGGGCGCCGAATTGTAGAAATAGCACATGCAGAATAACCACATAAAGTGCATAAAGTTTGCATTATTCCCAAATGTCTGTATTTTCAAGTACGAAAATATTCGTTTCACTAAAGGAGAATATGGTGGAGATTATTCATAAAATAATATGCATACGGAGACAGATTCATACGCAGCTCTACAGAGGTGCTGTGCAAATACAGATACACATGAAACAATACAGTGGGAGGACTGTGTGTGCATTCACTGTAAAATCTAAACTAATAAATAAAGACACTATGAATTCAGAGCAACGTATACCTCATTTTTCCCTTGCTTCTTTATACAATATTAAGGAACATGAGGCAAATACTGAAAAGGGCCAAATAAGCTACGAGGGGTGAGAGAGAGAGAGAGAGAGGCTGTTCTCTTCAAGTTAATAACGTGCCTGGAAAAGTTTATCTAATACTTTGGATCCGAATTTGCTTCCTTCATAGTCCCACTGCTGATTCTCTGTGAAAACAGCTCTGCACTTCGATTGTTAGGACAGCTTTTTCTGCAACCGAGAATTTCTTGGATCTCAAGCACATCTGCTGTTTTCCCTATTTCTATTATTAGCATGGACTGACACCAGAAATATTAAAAAGCCACATAAAGTTGAGGTCGTGCAAAACCAATGCTTTAAAAAAAAATCATTGTAGACTTTCTTTCCTGTATTCAAAGGTCTCATGTGCTTCCCGGGAAGCTAATGACTGCTTCCAGACTGATACAGAGACTGCTGTGCTGCATGAAGAACTTGGGGCTGAAATGAACAAAAGACTCAGCGTAGCAGTGTATTAATTGTTTACAAGCCTTGATAGGTACTACTAGGAGAAATATGACATGTGCTCAAAATACAGGAATATGACATTAAGAGGAGGAATTATTCTGGGGTGGCACAGGAGGATACAGGCAGTAGTTTCTAGGTGCTCTATTTGCACAGAGCAGAACTTTCTGGCTGTCCCGCCGTCGGAAAACGACCTGTTCTGGCGGCCACACGCTGGTTAAAATAAGCGTATCCGATCCTACCTTCCATCAGGAAATATCTCCCTCGCACTGGATAATCTTCCAAGAGATTAGTGCCCAGGATCTAGAAACAGGGTGGGCTGGGAGAGCAAATAATTACATTTCGTATTCTAACGACGTCTTCAATACGGGTAGCCGGGGGAGAGGGGCGAGAAGAAGAGGCCGTCCGAAGCACTCGGATGGCCGAAAATAAACAGGTTACGGGGGTAAATGGCCTCTGGCGGCAGCGGCCAAGAGGAGCGGAGCGGGTCCCCGCCGGGAGACACTCTCACGCCCTGCTCTCGCTCGCTCCCCCGCTCCTAAAGCAGGGACAACCTGCAGGAACACGGGCTCCCGAGCCCGGGGCGGTGCAGCGCGGAGGTCTGCGCAGCCGGAGCTCTTCCCCGAGCACCGGCGAGGCCGGGGCCGTGGATGCCCCCCCGGCTCCGCGCAGCCCCGCGGGGGACGTGTCACAGCGCGGGCCGCGGCCGGCAGCGCGCGGGGGAGGTGGATTCACGCGGAGACCGCCTGCTTTTTGCCGGCCGTAAAGCTGTTAGCGGAAAGTGCTGACTGGCTGGCAGGGAAGAATTTCTCATCAATACACTTTGATCGTATTTTGCAAGCGGAATGCCTGTTGCTTGGAAACATTTCACTTGAGCCTGACCTTCCCCAAAAGTTATTGCTATCAGATTCGATTTACACTGTCCTCCCGTGATTACTGTAATCTTTTAAGCTGGGAAGTTCATATATCAGGGGGAAGAAAAGTTGGGCGTGCAAGTCAATACCGTTCCTATCCGCCAGATTTATATCCTTTATTTGTTTCACTTTCTGGAAGGAGCCAAGCCGGCGGGTTTTTTTTGTTGGTTGGTCGGTTTGCCGTTTTCCCGGCATTTCCCCCAGCCCTCCGCCCGGCCCCTGCCCCAAGTGTCCCCGGGGGCGCGGGGGGGGGGGGGGGGGGCACGGCGAGGCCCCCGCCGCCTTGCGCCCCGCCCGGCTGCGCCCAGGCGGCAATTCGGGGTGTGGGGGGACCCCAAAGTCCCGGCTCTCGGGGACTGCGGGAGGAACGGGGTGGAAATGCTGCCCATCCTCCCCCCCCCCCCCCCCGTGCATTCCGCCCCCGGGGCAGAGGGGCCGGGGACAGGGAGGGAAAGGGGCCGGAGCCCAAACAAGGGGGAGCGGGGCCCAGAGCACGGCAGAGTCGCGGCAGCGATGCCACCCGCCCTGTCGGCCCGCTATTTGCTACCCTCTGCAGAACTATATACCTCGAATTTCGTTGAAACCGCGGCTTTTCCGCGGAATACCTGGCCGGCTGACGGGGGAGGGCGGGGGTAACCCAGGCCTGGCCCGGCCGTCGTCGGCACATTTTAACTTCGCGCTTAAGCGTTGAGTGGAGAAAGGGAAAGCGGCTTCACCGTGTGTCTGACCCGTAACGCGTCTCCTCCGCCAGCCCCGGCCGCTCCCGCTGCGGGGCCCCGAGCAGCGGCTCTGCGGCTCGGTTCCGCCGACTCCGCGAAAGCCTCGGTGGAGGCGGCCCGGAGGAAGGGAAAGGACCCGCGTTTTGCGCTACCCGGGAACCGGAGAAAACGGTTTCTCCCCCTTTAGGCGACGCCGCCTCCTCGCCCGTCTCCGCCCTGCGCTGCTCCCGGAGAAACCGCCCGGCTCCCACCGCCACTTTTGCGGCGAAACCTCCCGCTCCCGCACTGTCGTTGCGGCCCCGGGCAGACGCGATCCCGTTGTTTCGCAGCCCGAGAGGCTGCAAACGGGCAGCGGCTCCCCCCGAGCCCCCGGCACCCGGCGCGGCGGCCGGGGACGTCGGAGCGCAAACAGCCCCGACGGGGCGGCGGCGGCGGGGGAGCCGCTTCCCGGCCGGCTGGAGGGGGCTGCCCCGGGCACGGCGCGGCGGTGGCCCGGGGCGCCTGGCTGCTCGGGGGGGGAGGGGGGGGCAGCGCGGCTGCCTGCGGCGGGGGACGCGACCCGTGGGGCGGGGATGGGCGCCACCCGCCGCCCGGGCCCCTCGTGGGGCTTGGCGGCCCCTCGCTTTTCGAGCCCGGCCGGCCGCGAGCGGCAGGAGGGAGCCGGGGCTTCGCGGCCCCGCTGCGCTCGGGCCCGGCGCCCGCCCGACGGCGGCGGCGCTCGGGGCCCCGCGCCCGGCTCTGCCCCGCTCCCGGCCCCGCGGCGCCCGGCCCGGCCTCACCTGCCTTGGGGAGCGGCCCCGGCGGCTGCTCGGCGGCCCAGCGCAGGGCGGCGGCGGCGGCCAGCTCGGCGGGGGCCCGCGGCGGCGGCGGCGGCGGCGGCGGCGGCCCCGGGGGGGCGGCGGGGTCGGCGCTGCCGGGCGGCCCCGGGAGGGCGCGGAGCGAGTCCGGGAGGAGGCTCTCGAGGCTCTCGTTGGCCTGCTGCCGGCGGAGCGCCACCTGCGCGGCCATGACCCGCTGCCGCTCGATGATGAGGATGCACTTCTCGCAGGTGCAGTCCTTGAAGCGGCAGTAGCGCTTGTGGCCCTTGAGCCAGGACAGCACGCCGTGGTTGCGGCACCGCGCGCACTTGGGCGTCCGCTGCAGCGGCGCCCGCGGCGGCTGCGACACCGGGCCGCCCATGTAGAGGTACGGGGAGCCGTAGCCGTTCATCCCCGCGCAGCGCGCACGCGGAGCCCGGCCGGCTCCGGGGCGGCGGGGCGGGGGCGGCCGCGGGGGCCGGGGCCGGGGCCGGCGCGGGGTGTCCGGCCGCCCGCCCGCCGCGCAGGCACCGCGGGCAGAGCGCTGCCGCCGGCCGGAGCACCGCTGCCGCCGCCCGCCGCCGAGCCCGGGGGCCCCGTCGGCGGCGCCCGGCCCCCCTCCGCCGCCCCCGCCCCTCGCCCGCCCCCTTCCCCTGCCCCGCCGCCGGGGGGGCGGGACGCAGGGCCGGGGGGTCCGCGGCCCCCGCCGTCGGGGCCGGCGGCGCTGCCCGCCCTCCGCCGACGGGCCCGTCCCCCCGGGGCCGGGAGGTTTCCCGCAGCGCCAGCGCCTGGACGGCCCGCGCCCCGGTGCCGGCGGGGGCGCGGCGTAGCCACGGTGGCTACTGAATCGCGAACAGTGGCTACGGAAAGGCGCCCGCGATTCAGAGCGAGCCGGACCGCTCGCAGCCCCTTGGCTGTGTGCTCGTTGCACAAGGCCGGTAACTCGGTGCCTCCGGCCGCGGGGAGGTTTCCCGCTTGCACAGCGGTGCTTCAAGGTGGCAGCGAGAAGTTTAAGTGCAGGAACTGGGATATCGGCCGGGGCAAGCGCAGATTTACCGCGGGCGCTTCCCCGCCTCGGCACCGGCGCTCCGCGGCCGCAGCAGCCGGCGGGGAGACGGGGGCCGCGGCCGGCGCTTGAAGCCGTGTCACAGCCCGACGCGGTGCCCCAGGGACTCCGCGTGCTCCTCCCAGGCGCCTTTCCACCGTAACTGCTACCCGAAGTAAATGCTCTAATGAGGGTCCTTATTAGGCAATTAGAACTTGGAAAGTGTTTTGCCGGAGGCAATAAAAAGCACGACGTGTGTTAAAAGGGCGTTTTGCCGGTATCGGGGTTTTTGGCTCTTCCCTCTCCAGCTCAGGGGCAAGAGGGACTTAGGGTGACCTCTTCCCACGGGGCTGCGTGGCGCGGTGTGAGGGAGGAGGAGTGCCGCACCCGAAACATCCCCTGCCGCCGAACAACCTCACCGAGGTGGGGAGGTGGAGCGGATGAGCTGCAGAGAAGAGCCCGTTTTCCTGCAGCGCCTGCGGGATCTCCCGCCGCGAGGCTCCGCGTTTCTCTCTGCTGCGCTCTGTGCGCTGCAGCCAGACGGTCCTGCAGGCGGGT